>NC_137463.1:249071494-250293994 GCF_964235325.1 Thermobia domestica
GTAATACCAGTGGTAGAAGAAGTGATACCAATGGTGGAGAAAGAAGAAGAAGCAGTGATGTCAGTGAAACCAATAGCAGCACCAGTGGGGGAGGGTGGAAATGATAATAATGATTTGTATTTATTAGAAGATGGGGAAGACGATGTATTTATAGCAGCGTATAATAAATGGGAACGACTTCAAAAAATAAAAAAACTAAAAGAAAAATTTTTGTAAATACTTGTAAATATAATGTAAATAAATCATGTTTTTGGGTGAATGGGTAAATTTTGAGTTTCCTTTCCTTTGAATTTTTAAAACCTACCTAAGAAAGGTCATAAAAATGTCTAACTTTTTTTCCGTGTCATATTGAACTTATAGATACCTTTTATTAACAGTAACGTTTCGAAGCATAGAAAAGATATTTTCAGAATAAGAATTGTTGTTAGAATTTTTTTTTAAACAGGAAAAAATCTTTATGCTTTTCAGTACGTTGCACTATTTAGTTAACAGTTTAAATTGAAAAGATTTTAATTATGCTATCATAACTAATTTGATTTCCCTCTAGTATCAAATTGTACTTGAGTTTTCCTTTTATTTATTTATTTATTTATTTATTTATTTATTTAATCAATATACATAGTTGTAGGGTGAAACAAGCTTAATGAGATATTTGCTGGTGTCCATAAATAAGAATTAAAACAAGAACAACAACATTTTCGTTTACTAATTAGTTGTTGCTATTAAATGATAGTATACTGAAAGAAAAGTCTGAATTTTTACTTTTTTGATTAATTCCGTTTAAGATGACTGAATGAATTTATTTTATTCACTCACATGTATAAGATGTTCGAAGAATATGTAAGAGAATAAAAGATACTCTCCTAATAAATTACTCGGAGCAACTTATTTTATGGAGACAAGATAGAGAATTTGAATACATTTTTTTTCTTTTGTGAACACTAAAATGTAGTTGGTGTCAGGGAACATACAATAAAATCAGTTTTTTTTATTCCTTGAATAATTAACTAGGTATTTCTTTTGGGTTTGAAGCTGTGGATTTGCGAGCCACGGTATTGTATATAAAATTTTGTGCAAAAACACAATAATATCCAACTATTTAAGGTAAATATAAATAAAGGGTTTCAGTGTAGAATGGCATATATGTTAATTGGCATACCATTATCTATTTGGATGAAATGGAGTCCCATACACTTAGGTCATGAAGATTTGTTGTATAAAAAAAAACTCTTAGACACTTTATAAAAAGCGGCCCTGAGAAACACAAATACTTGTCATAAAATGTTCAAATAATTGGAGTATCCTAGGATCGACCCCCAAGCACTAAAGGTGAGCGCTTTACCACTAGCCCACCGCAATCCCCAAAGACAAAAGAACTTTAGTTCAGTTTAGATACTTAATGCTGCCATCAGAATATTTTCTTTGTGCAGCATGGAATCGAACTCTGAATAAATGTAAAGATTAAATAGCAAATTGTTTCTTAGAAATAAAAATTACTTGCTTACTTACTTACTATGGTATCTGTGTACGCTTAATTATGAAATTATTTTGAATAATAAATGAAATCTGTGAGTCCCCACGATTATGTCGGATCACTTTAGAAAGGTTATGAAATTGGTGGAATGAAGAAGAAGAAGTGGGAGAAAACGTTGTTTGTCCAGCACAATTTATAAGAAATAAATCCAAACTTAATGTTGTCATAAAAAATGTTGAAATAATTGATGCAAACGGTAATCGAACCAGGGACCCTAAGCAGTGGAAATGAACGCTTTACCACTGAGCCCTTATGGCTCCGCTATGAGAAATAAAATAATTGATGCAAGCGGTAATCGCACCAGGGACCCTAAGCAGTGGAAATGACTGCTTTATCATTAAGCCATTATAATCCTATATTGATAAATGAATACCTAATGAAGAAAAGTCTAACTGTAGAAACCAACTAGCACTGAAAAACTAAACATTGAAACTTTGTCAGCATAGTAATCCATATAATTTTATTTTATTTTATTGGATGCTCAAGGAAATTGTATTTTCAAAAGTGTTAAAATTGAATGTGAATCATGGGACGGACCTGTTATGAAAGAATAAAAGTTTGGTCTCGATAAGAAAACAATAGTGAACTATGGCTAACGTACTTATAGATTTATTATCAAATCTTTGAAAAAACTTTGAACAAATCTTTTCTGTTTTGAACAGTACATAAGTAAAATTAATGAACAACTGTGTGTCAAATAAGTAAGATTAATACATACTAAAAGATGGTTGTTTTCAGGAACTTGAACTGAAAATTGTTTCTACTGGCTTTCTTTTTTTTAAAAAAAAACAAGTGGTTAAATGAAATGATAGGAAAAAAGGTGGTAGTTTAGTTGACCTCCCCTTTGAACAGTAATGGGTATTTTATATAATCTTACAAAGTTATTGTTCGTGAAGAAAAGTGTAAATAAAATGATGATGATTTTCTACATGACTATGTTCTGTCACTACCGATAACATGTACGCTATCCGCTTAGCAAAGAGGAGGAGGGTCATATTTGGGAGATTGAATCTAATTCAATACAATAGAGATATATAACCTAACGCATCGACATAAACACCTGTTTAAATAAGTAAATGATCTTTGAATATATGTCATATAGACATGAAAAAAGAATACAGATAAATAGGAAATAAATTTTAGTTTCATCAAACTTCAGACATAAGAAGAAGTTTGTGAAACAATTTATTCTCCTTTGCCAATGCAAAGTTTGTGTTAGTTTTTTTTCTTTCCTAAGCTTTTAACATATAGCCTACCTAATGAAAATTCACAGGGATTTCTAGCACTGATCAAATACATAATGTAGGCTTCAGTTTTAACATATATTCACAACTTACTACATGGATTGTCTACAAGAATCCTTAACATTTGGCGAATTTTCGATAGCATTTTGTTTCTCCCTATTGTACGCAATACTTTATCTGTAAACATATTTAGCGAAAGTTCAATAATTATTGTCTTATGATAACAACAGTAATAAATTTTTTTCAAGTGTTGAGTATTCTGTAGATAAGATAGCACCACTCGTTGCTAAAAGTTGTCACAAAAGGAAGTAATTAACCATGTCTTAAATGTAAAATAACCAAAAGTATGTTTTAAAAAGGATTTAAAAGCATTATTATTTATCGATACGTTGGAATCCAACAGGCTAATTAAAAAACAAGTAAATACAAAGGAGCTATTGGGGTTCAGGTATTGTGATTTCTAATTATTGCTTTCAATGTGAATATATAGAAATTCAAGCACGCGCAGTAAACGGTCTGGGTGACTTTGTCGGTTGTAAAACTGATGCAAAGATGAAATATTCAAGCTAATTTGGATAAAAAAAAAGAATAGTATCTAAAACTAATAGGGGGTGGGAACTATGAGTTTGAGGTCTACCTTAAACTTGTTCAAACCTGTTTTCATTGGTTAATTCAAACATGTCATTACATCCCACGGTGAAAAGTATAAATACCGCGGTTAAGAAAGCTATATAAGAATATTGTTGTACTGGTTGTAGTCGATGAAAAGATTTCTTCTTCTTTTTTGTATGGTGGTCAATGAAAATATTTGTGGCTAGTGTTTTTTTTATTTTGGTTTGATCACTTCATATTAATTTATCATCTCGTAATAAATTACTCGGAGCAAATTGTATTTGCGAACATATTAAAAAGTGTGATTATTTTATTCGTTCGTGTTATTTTATTTTATTGGTTCATTTGCGTAGCAAATTCAACTTATTTATTGGATTGTATGCCAAAGCATACTCGCTAGAGCAACTACGTTGTGCACTATTATATCATTCGTTTACTTTGTCGAACTGAAAAATGTCTAATGCTGAAAACGTATTGGTCTGTTTCTGCGATAATATTCACATAACCATTCAGTGCTTAATAAATGCTTTTCAAATGTGGGAATCTAAAAGAAGAAGTATGTTTCTTTGCAGTGGGTGTGCACGTGGATTGAAAGACGCAATAAAACATGACTGCATTCTGTTACATAAAAATATATTGAAAACAAAAGTACTAAGTGTTATTATGGATATGGACACACAAGATGAAATTTGGTATACGTTTCAAAAAAATGCACGACAATACTTTTAATAAATTAGAACAGTTTTTTCATATATATGATGATGCCATTCATAATGATACATTTGTTAATCAACTGATTGAAATATTTTTGCAGAAAGATTTTAAGAAATTCTTAATTTGGAATAAAAAACAAAGTGATAGTGATAGTGTTTGTGATTGAAAAAATATGAAGAAATAATAGACGTATGGATGAAAATGTTACTCTTCTGTAGGTATATTACATGTACAAACTGTAAAAAGGCACAATTTGCCATGCTTTTTTTTATTTCTGTGAACGTTACAAGTAAATCTTACTCAAGTAAATATCTAAGAAAAAAAATACTTACTGTGTAGTGCAGTGCAGTGTAGTGCGGTGCTATCATACTAAACATTTCTTCAAATATTTATGTGAATGAGTTGAAAACTAATTAACACAATACAAATTTTTAAAAAATCGTGTAAAAACCAATATAAACTAATGAAAGATGTTTCATATTGCTGAATAAATGAAGACTTTATACAAGCTTCATATTGCTGAATAAATGAAGACGATATACTAATAATAATAATAATAAATCGGAGATTTTTTTTATTGTACTTTTTGTAAACAATAATCGCAAAAGCCTTCGGTTAGCAAAAGTTTACGTACACTAGTTATTAATTGGTAGTAATTATCTTTGTAGAGTAAATATATTTGCTTACCACCCTTTATTTCTGGATATATCACATAAAATTCACGATTATTAAGTTTCTTTTCAAAGACAATGATATGGTACTTGGGTGTCAGGTATTGTTGAAATTTTTTTCACATCATTAATAGTGCATCCATTTCGATGCTCAATAGTAACATTAGCATCATCACACAAATCCTTAGTCTGCTTCAACAATCGCTTAGGATTGTTTTTTTTAAATTTATACATTTGTTCATATTTTTGATCGGCCCTAGCCTTCCCGAGGATAATAGTCTTAGAAAGACATTATATGTCCTTGTTTAATGGGATGGTACACTTTTCCAAAGTGTTATATATATATATATTCCTCATATTTGCCCGATTCACGGGTTCGACACCTTCCCTTGCGTGGATTAACAATGTGGATCTTACAATCCACCTTTTTTCCTCTTCCTTTACGGAGATGCACCTTTGATTAAAATTTTCTCATTGCTATTGAGGGTATTTTCCACTATGGAGAATAGGGCCTCCGGGTTCAATTCCTTTTTTAGGACGTCATGTTATGTACATTGTTTTAAGTTTAAGGTAGTGCTCTCGATAGTTATTCCTATATAGGTGTTCTTGTCAACATCCCTTTATTGTATGGGTCATTCCGAAATCAAACAGATTTCGTATATATTTTTCCGGATCTTCGATTCCATACACTTAATGGTTATTTCTGCCCCTTTTAACCCAAAGTAAACATATGTTTATGATATACTCTTTACTATTTCAAATTCTGATGGATCCATACCATCCATTATCTTAGGTACTTCTTGAAAAACCCATTTTAGTTCTTAGGTTCCTCAGAACTAGGAGAACTTGGTCGTGGTAAGCTTGCCTAATAGTAGTTTAGCATTGTCCTTAACAAATAAGTGAGCTGTTTTACATGCTGCTTGAACTTTTTACAATCCTGATTTTTTATATCATCTTTGTGGAAAAATCCGCACTGGTATAAATCAGAAATATCAGCAGCGGTTTCACAGGATGCCAAAATAACATCCTGTCTTCCTTTAAATTGTTTTAATAACTCTGTTAACATTTGATAATATTTTTCATTGGGTACACGCACACCCTTAGAATGATAAGTATCCACCAAACGCTTCCAAAAAATCGTTTCTACTCAAAACTACGTACATGCACCCATTGCTATGAAATTTATCTACTATCATTTTCCATCTGTAGTAAACAACTTCGGATGCTTCATATCCGAAACGTTTTGCCATGATTAACAGTTGGGTTAGTTCGTTTACATTTGTAGAAGTCATCTGTAATCGAAATAATGTATTCTTCTAATAATAATAATAATAATAATAATAATAATAATAATAATAATAATAATAAAAACCTATAAATTTGTCTATTTCCCACCGCTCTTTTACTTTGTTGGTTAGTTCACCCAAGTAGGGCTCTAATGTAAGCGGAGATTTCTCATCACGGTGTTGTACAAACATTATGCTGACCGTGTCACAGTACAAAACATTTTTCAGGTCCTACTACTGTCAATAGGTCATAAAGTCAAAACCTTGTCCATAACGTATTGAACGCCACAAGAACAAGGTTTGAGAATTTCAATGGTTTGTTCTTATTCTCTGTATTGTGATACGTAAGAATAAGATGTTTATCTCCAATGGGTAATACGCTTTGTACTTCGTATTGTTGTGCCCATAGATAATACAATCACGAATTGCAACAAGTCCGTTCTTTGTCCCCATTTCCCATAAAGCGAATTAAGGAATATCTTGGAGATATACCTCAATCTTGGGTTCTTCCTGATATTGCTATGATTTAATTGAATGCCATCATGGGCATGATACTCTTTAATGTATTTTTGTTTGTCTCCTTTGGTTTTGCACCAAACAGGAAATCCTGAAGATTCCTGCTTCATTTGAAGGAAAGAATTCACATAGTCTTTAAACAAACTATCTGAATTACTAATTTTGTAAGCACATGAATTACAATCCAATCTTGTTTTCTCTGATATCATAATTTATTTATTTATTTATTTATTTTTCAATATATATATATATATATATATATATATATATATATATATATATATATATATATATATATCGTTTGTTTCAAGATTGCTTTAGCAAACACTAAGTGTTAGTAAATGAGTTACAAAGTATGAAATTGTTAATATTATTATTAATTTCATCCCTAACAAATCACGTACATGTCTATTATTACATATAAATGTTCTAATGATATAATAATAATGGTATGAAAAAACTTTATATAATCACACCTATTTCTTTTCACGATGTATTTAGACATAACAATATAAATTCTATGCGTGCGCATACTCGTACTAGGTCTTCGCGCCTGTCAGATGCGTATGTATACTTGTACTTGGTCTTCGCGCATGTCAGATGCGTATGTATGCTTGTACTTGGTCTTCGCGCATGTCAGATGCGTATGTATACTTGTATTTGTTTTTCGCACATGTCACAATATAATATAAAAGCGCGCATGCGTATAGCTGTAGTAAATCATATAAAGGAAGTGATACGCTGTTACAATGTACAGTCAAAAGCAATCTGTTTCCGCAGTTAAAAAGCAAAAAACAAAATTCTGGTTCTTCATCTCATAATAATAAAAAACGAAATGGTGAAATTGAAACCAATCTTTCTTTATTACAAAGTGAATGTGTAAAATCTAAATACATTTCACCACGTGAAAAACGTCTTCAACTTGAAAAACAAAAGAAAATTATTCTTGTACATCCAAATGATCCTGAAATTCCTGAAGAAGACGCTGAAAGATATAGGATTATTTATCCAACACAGGAAATTACCATAGACGATGCTGTGTATAGACGAAATTTCAGATACCCAAATGAAATACCCTTTGAAGAGGAAGTTGTAGTAAAGCAAAATACAATTTCTAATGATATTCTGATATTCAATGCTGTGAAGTGTGGTTGTACTCCTAATGAAGTAAGTGAAATATGTGTAAAACAGTTACTAGAAAAAATATAAACTTTCTGAACCACTACTTTGTGAAGGCTGTGCGAATCGTAGTGAGAAAGAAACTGATCATAAATGTGTGAGTGAAAGTGATGAAGAATTAAATACTATTGTGTGGAATTTCCTAATCAAGAAATCAACACGTGATCAAATATTAAAACATTATCTAAAGATTCATGTGAAATATATAAATGTAAACATTATTCCCCATCTTATAAACAAATTTAATTATTCATATCAAGAAATCACGTTTAATGATTATCATATTTCTGAATTAAGAGAAGCATATCTTGAGCACGATAAAGATGTGTATCAACAATCCAGACTGTGAGTACCAATGTCGTTTCCTAAATACAAACGACAATTGCGAATATCAATGTTCTTTTTCTATAAAAGAACAATGTGTATTAATGTGTATTGACCGTTGGAAACCACAGCAAGAACTTTTGTGTTATGGGTGTTTTCAAAACAGGAGCAAAATAGAAGAACACGATTGTATTACTTCAGACTATAATATGTTATGTTATAATGCATGGCGTAGAATGGTAAGCGCACAAACTTTTGATGATTTATATGAAGAATTTGCAAGAGTGCATTGTGATACTGAAATTGATGATTGGGAATTTACATGGACATTATATAACATTTTATTAAACAAAGATAACATTCAGTTAATTACAGAGTTATTCTTACAAAAAGATTTACATTATAATATGCATAAGAAATAGTAATAATGGAAAATAAAAACTCTTCTGGTAATCAATTACAAAATAATAATAAAAACAATGTGTATAAATTAACAAAAGCAAGTGATAAAAGACTTTCAGCAATAAATTGGCCAGTATGTAATTGTGCATATACTAATATAAATATAGATTGTATTAAACAATATATCAAGGAATGTATCTGTATGTAAACTATATATATATATCTTATTGAAATTTGTAAATAATTTTTTTTTCTCATTTTATATTACATGTTTTATTTATTTCCTTACACATCTTATATATTTTACTTCAACGCGAAAAATTTCAATACACTTACAGTGTAAAAGTAAACTATGTTTCAAATATGACTTACAATTTATACGTAGGGAAAAAATTCTTTAAAAATTTTTTTCATGAAATTAGAACTTTAACATGGGCATATAACAAAAATCCGTATGTTATGATTCGCCTACATAAAATTTGTTTGTGCATTTTATATTGCATGCATGTGAAAAAACTTTTCACATTTTTAGTTTACGGTTCTGCATTTTCACAACTTGCATTTTCATTTTCGTAACTTGCATTTCTAATTTTTTTTTGAAAAATACATTTTCGTAACTTGCATTTTTAAAATTTTGAAAATTACATTTTTAATTTTTTCGTTTAAACAAGTTACATTTTCACTTTTAATTTTTGTTCAATCACTTTATTAGAAGTTCCGTGTTAATTATTTGTTTCGAAAATACTAACTAAGCTCGTTTTAAAATTAGAAAGTCGTAAGACCAGCTACGCTGTGATTATTTATTCTCTCGTTTGATACACAAACTCGTTTTTTTAAATTGGTGTTAATTATTTGTTTTTGAAAAAACACTTTTCGACATTTATATCACGTGTATGTGAAAAAACTTTCTGCATATTAGGATTCGCGTTTGTAAAATTAGTTTCTGCATGTTATATTGCATGTATGTGAAAACTTTTTGCATTTTGTAAGATAAGTATATAAATCATACTATAATATTACTGAGTTTTTTTTTAAATTCGTTATTAAATCAATTTCTGTTTTATATTCTCCTCTGCCATTGCAAAGTCGGTTAATTTTTTATTCTGAATATATTAAAATATTTGTGTGGAACTCTGCTTATGTATTGGATCGTTTGCTGTGCAAACTCGTTGTTAAAATAGATTGTGAATATTTTATTCGTTCATTTGCTACACAATTTCTGGTGTACTAGAGCAGCTACGCTGCGTAACTTACAAAAAATTTCTTATTTTACGGATCGCTTCTTTTTTTATTGGTTCGTATCTTATTTTTATAATCTCCTTTCTTAGAGAAAGTCGTAAGAGCAGCTACGCTGTAAACTTGCAAAATAAATCGTCTGTTACACAAACTCGTTTCTACGAAAACTCTCAAGAATGAAATCTCATAAAGAGAAACTTGTTTCGAAAATACTAAAAATTGAGAACTTGTAAATTAGTTGAACACTTCATGTGAATTTTTCGTTACATAAACTTTTCTTATTCCACCTATGTTTGTTACACAAACTTTGAGGAACTGTTTTCAAAAATCGCAAGCTTGTCAATGTAAAATACTCATCAAACTTTTAAATACTTCAAAGTATTAGTAAAAATAAAAAAAAATAAACTCTTCTTATTCAAGCTGTTTGTTACACAAACTTGTAAATACTCATCAAACTTTTAAATACTTCAAAGTATTAGTAAAAATCAAGAAAAATATAAACTCTTCTTATTCAAGCTGTTTGTTACACAAACTTGTAAATACTCATCAAACTTTTAAATACTTGAAAGTGTCAGTAAAAATCAAGAAAAATAGTCATCAAATACTAATTTTAAACGATTTTCCAAAAAAAAGTACACGATAGAAAGCATAAATGAGTTTCACCTTGTAAAATGTCAATGATACCTTTTATTTAGGAAAGTTTTAATATTAAATAAGAATCAAGAAATGAAATTCGTATATATTTATTTCGGTAATATTATATATATATACAAGCAAACAAACAAACAAGAATAGAAAATAATAATATATATGTACAAACATAATAACACACACAGCTATGAAAATAATATATACAATCAAAATAATATACAAGCAAAATAATATACAAGCAAAATAATAATATTACATAAAAGTTAGACAATATATACAGAATCACCGAAAATTAATATTTCTTATTCTTTGATAGTAGAATATCTACTAATTCATTCAAATATCTTGGGTTTCTTATTAATTTTAAAATATTCTTCTTCAAATATGTTTGTATTCACATACATTCTATGTGAGTTCCGAAATATGTTATAAAGTTCTTTTCTCACATTTTCTTTAATAAAAATTAACCATGTCTCGGTTTCTAAAGCTTCAATGTCCATAAAAATGCAGCTGTGAGACATTTGTTGCGGACAGTCTGAATCTGAATCGACTCCATGATGATACTATACCAGTCTTCTCTTCATACCCAATATATAAGGAAAACTTTACCGATAACATCATATCACGTGATACTTTAAACATTTTTCAAACAGTCCTACCACGCCAATTAAAATATTTTCACATGTACTTTTCCAATTCTCTATAGAATTTTTATAAATATAGAAATAGAAAACATGTTCTCATATAATCTTTTAAAATATCAACATTTGGTATTTTCACGTTGGTAAAATCATTACTCCCATTTTTACAACGGTATTCATAAGGCGTACTATTTAGTCATCTGTCATCTATGTGCAAAGAATAGATCTAGATAAATCACGTGTAAATAAATAGTTTACATGCTTTTAAAATAAAATCTGTTATTTACAACTTCTATTATTATTCATGTAAACAAGACATCGACCCTACATACACCAGCATATTGTCCACGTAAAATAACGGATGCCACAAACTATCTTTGTATTTGCATTCATTCATTCATTATTATTACATTAATATAACAATCTTCTATTGCAATCGTATTTAACATCCCTTCATGTTTCAACATGATCATCATTCAATAGGTGAATGTTCTTTTGCATTCGCGTTCAATGACCTCATATGTTCTACCATTCGTAATGTAAAACTTTCTTTGTATTCATTATTAACAAACTATCATAAAACTTGATTTTTTTATTAGTCTGTCTCCAACCTGTAATGTTTATCTTCCGCGTCCCCAATCTTTCTTTTATGTTTTCGCCGACATCGCCAAAGTTATTGCTATTAGTTTGTCCCCAATTTCTGATGTTTATCTTCTACGTATGCAATCTTTCTTTTATGTTTTCACCGACAATGTCTTTTGTTCATCTACCACGACACCAAAGTTATTTCTATTAGTCTGTCTCCAACCTGTGATGCTTATCTCCCACGTTCGCAATCTTCCTTTTGGTCACCTACCGCGGCGCCAAAGTTATTTCTATCAGTCTGGCGGTATTCTGTAATGTTTACCAAACGTGTCAACGGTCTTCCTTTGTATTTGAATTCAAGTTTTAGCAAACACACATCATCACTCTTACCCAACCGGTTTTCCAAAAGCGCGCGAAAAGTTCAGTTCATGTCTTAAGTTCATCAGCAAAAGACGTACAAAAACCACGCTCTGTATATGTACCAGCATAATATATCGTACCGTACACGAGCTTTTACCACGTTCACCGAGTATGATCACACAGTGTTCAAGTAATAATTACGATCCAACAAATTAAAAAGTCCCGCATGAATAAATATTTCCCTCCCATCATACAACGTTTACCACCGGTGCTAAGAGTCCCAGGTTCAATTCCCGTACAATACAACGTTCACCTCTGGTGCATGGGGTCCCAGGTTCATTCTCAGTACAATACAGCGCTCACCAATGGTGTTAAGGGTCCCAGGTTCAATCCCCGTACAATACAGCGTTCACCAATGGTGTTAAGGGTCCCGGGTTTATTCTCAGTACAATACAGTGTACACCTATGGTGTTAAGGGTCCCGGGTTCAATCCCAATACGTAGCACATAAACTTTTACACATTATAAGTGTACTCACCTTCTTATTTTTTAAAATATTTTCGAAATTATTTGTAGGTTCCCATTTTTAATATGTTCGCAAATACAATTTGCTCCGACTAATTTATTAGGAGAATATCTTTTTTATTCTCTCCACATATTGCTCGAGTAATCTTTTATTCTCTCTCACATATTGTTCGAACATCTTATTTGTTCCGACTAAATTATTAGGAGAATATCTTTTTTATTCTCTCACATATTGTTCGTGTAATCTTTTATTCTCTCTCACATATTGTTCGAACATCTTATTTGTTCCGACTAAATTATTAGGAGAATATCTTTTTTATTCTCTCACATATTGTTCGAGTAATCTTTTATTCTCTCTCACATATTGTTCGTGTAATCTTTTTATTCTCTCTCACATATTGCTCGTGTAATCTTTTATTCTCTCAAAATGACGTATCAACAGATTTAATTCAAATTTCCATTATTATTATTTTTAAAAATACCCAGTATAAAGTCTCTACAGACACGCATACAAACTCAAAAAAGACCACATGACCTTTCCATGTCATCACAACTAAAAACAAAAATATAACAACTTTCCAATACACGTAACCAGGTCAACAAACCCTAATGAGCTAACACTACCGGCTGCCAACACAGCCCATGAAAGGACATGACTTTCTATATTATTTATAAAACATAACGGTACTAGGGGAAAAAGAGCGGCGGTTCTACTATCAACGCTCACCGTTAAATAGGAAGAGCTTTTTGGAATCAGTTGAGTATTCTAAAAATATGTACTACCTTCTCTCTTAGCACTTTATTAAAAATGAAAGTGACAGAAACGAACCAGTTTCTGGTTTAATATAGATTGCCATAGAGTAAAGCTGGTAATAAGAAACGAGAAGCAGTTTTCTGCAGTCAATTGTTTCAAGAATCTATTGTAGTATCTAGACTCTAATCTCTCTACTAAAACTGGATTTGGTAGATATCTACTACCACTTTCGGTTTCAATATTATTTGAGAATCTTTGAAACTTCTTCACTGATACTTGCCTAAGCAAATGATTGTGTGATTTGCAAGGATCTTATAAAATAGAGGATCTGCCCTTACAACAAAATCTTGAAGCCATACGTCACAGTTTCACCACCCCTACTCTGCCCACTCTGCCCAATAGGATCGCAATGTTTTGAGGCAACAATCATGGCGGAAACGAAAGTAGCCAATCAGACGATGGTGGAAACCAGAGTAGCCAATCAGATGTGCCGATGCTCGGTTGTTTTTTGGCTTCGTCAATTTAATAGGATGACGATACATATGGGCAGATCCTCTATTTATAACATCCTTGGTGATTTGGGTATAAAGATGGACCATTTACTACTAGATGGTAGCACACTTGACTTACTTTAGCTTTTTTACCTTTGCTTCACAGATTGACAATACAACAAACTTCAGCGAATGTAAGACGTTTATATTACAATTTTCTGCCAGGACAAATTGAATAAATAACCAGAAAATTGATTAACCGTGTAGTTTTAGATATTTTGTATAGTTTATTACGGATAAAGTTTACGTATTGAGTTATAAAATCTATTGAACGCATATTAACATCATGAATATATTATGTGATTTGTAGCAAACTATTACTGATAACTTCGGAACCTATTAGGTAACTTCACCTTTTGAGTAAGTGCAAATATTAAATAAAACAACATTCTACGAACACTACAAATAAATTTATAGACAACTATCTGAATCTCCAGCTACAGTTCAAATACTAATAAACCTTACAGAAACATTCAAGAAAAAAAAAACAACTAAAGTATAATATTTTTTAGAGAAAATTCTTGGACTTCAAAATTTATTGTAGTTTCCGCGGGGGTAAATGTGCATGCTACTTAATACCCTATTGGTGAATACCAAAAATTACGTACGTTTTGCCATGGTTCGAACATGAATAAAGGAAGATTAATATAATTAGACAAGAATTTACTTTCAACATTGATGCTTAATACTTTCCAGATGAGCGATGGGCTATGCCAGTCATGGAACTAATGCTCAGTACGACAAACAAAAGGCATTGCCCATCCTATGCCAGTGATGGAACTAATACCCAATAGGACAAACAAAGGGCATTGCCCATCCTATGCCACTGATGGAACTAATGCCCAATAGGACAAACAAAGAGCATTGTCCATCCTATGCCAGTGATGGAACTAATGCCCAATAGGATAAACAAAAGGCATTGCCCATCCTATGCCAGTGATGGAACTAATAAACAATAGGACAAACAAAGGGCATTGTCCATCCTATGCCAGTGATGGAACTAATGCCCAATAGGACAAACAAAGGGCATTGCCCATCCTATACCAGTGATGAAACTAATGCCCAATAGGACAAACAAAGGGCATTGCCCATCCTATGTCAGTGATGGAACTAATGCCCAATAGGACAAACAAAGAGCATTGTCCATCCTATGCCAGTGATGGAACTAATGCCCAATAGGATAAACAAAAGGCATTGCCCATCCTATGCCAGTGATGGAACTAATAAACAATAGGACAAACAAAGGGCATTGTCCATCCTATGCCAGTGATGGAACTAATGCCCAATAGGACAAACAAAGGGCATTGCCCATCCTATACCAGTGATGAAACTAATGCCCAATAGGACAAACAAAGGGCATTGCCCATCCTATGTCAGTGATGGAACTAATACCCAATAGGACAAACAAAGGGCATTGCCCATCCTATGCCACTGATGGAACTAATGCCCAATAGGACAAACAAAGAGCATTGTCCATCCTATGCCAGTGATGGAACTAATGCCCAATAGGATAAACAAAAGGCATTGCCCATCCTATGCCAGTGATGGAACTAATAAACAATAGGACAAACAAAGGGCATTGTCCATCCTATGCCAGTGATGGAACTAATGCCCAATAGGACAAACAAAGGGCATTGCCCATCCTATACCAGTGATGAAACTAATGCCCAATAGGACAAACAAAGGGCATTGCCCATCCTATGTCAGTGATGGAACTAATGCCCAATAGGACAAACAAAAGGCATTGCCCATCCTATGCCAGTGATGGAACAAATGCCAGCACGACAAACGATGGGCATTGACCATCCTTTGCTTCATATTTTTATTGTGGATGAACTACGGACTAAATTCGTAGCGTGTGTTACCTGGTACAATATTATATTGCCTCACGTTTTCTATTCGACGTTCCATATAAGAGTAAACAAAATCTAAAGGTATTTAAAAGAAAGTCATTGGTTATTTCTAACAATTTAGTTTCGTTCAAAAACTCTTGGCCACCCGCCTCCCTTTGAAAGGCTCTGCACTCTTATCTGCAGGTGGAATTAAATCAAATCTGGATTTACTTTGGCACTCTGAGATCTTTAGTTACAGCCAAAGAATTAGAATTTCCTACTTACGATAGGAAAAAAAATATGGCGTTTCTAAAGCAATGTGTATGACCAACATTTTTTGAACAACAATGTACATAGTCCTGTAGCCACGTTTAGTGCAATCAGTAACGTTCTTGTTTAGCGGTTCTGGGTTCGATTCCCTGTGGGAGCACTCGGTCGAAAAGGTATAAGAAACGTTTTTCATATCAGCCATCCTGAATGACATTTTTCTGGGTTTTATTCATTCACATCAGGCAAATCCTGATATGATACCTGATAATTATCCCAGATCGCTTCCTTCCTTTCTCACTCCTTTCTTCCTATCGAATTCCCCGGGTCGTGTCATTTCCGAGGGACCTCATCCTTCGTAAGTGACTGGCTAACATAGGCTTAGATGCCGAAAAACTAGAAATTTAATTCCAAATTCTGATCCTGTACATAGCCCTCCCAAATTGTTCTCCTGCAGACGTTGTTAAGATAGTCCTGGGAATCGTGTATCCGGTTGGCATAATCGAGAAGGATAAGCTGGCGATTACAAGACTTTGTTTCAGTTCAAAGTCACACCATTATGCTCCAAGGCTAAGGGAGACGATGATGATGATAATGATCTAAAATAGTGAAATGAGTTGAGTTGATTTTAGTTTAGCGTCCCTTTCAGCAACGAGGCTATATGAGACGTGGACCTACTGATTAACGTGGAATCCGAACCACATGAGCTCCCGCCGGGAATCGAACCCGGGTCTCCCGCGTCCAAGGCGCGTACGCTAACCGCTTAGCCACGGAGGAGCTCTAAAATAGTGAAATGAAGAAAACCCGAGAAAATTGACGCACATAGTGTTTGTCCACCATAAACTTATTTGACTAGAGCTGGAATCGAATCAAGTACCCCATTTACTACAAGTGGACGCCCTACCACTGAGCCAACGTACCTCTTCCAAGACTTCTGTCGTGGGTCCTAGTCTCACTTATAATATTACGTATTGTCCTTTAGTCAGTAGTGTAGTCAGGATGTCTGTTTGGGGGGGAGGGGCAAGTGCTGTTATAGGTACATATAGAAAAATTAGAAACAAACAAAAAAAAATAAACAAAAATATATGAAATATTACAAACATCAAAGTACCAAAGTACATTGTCGGACCTCTTTGGGGGGGGGGGGGCTCCGGCCCCCCTTCGCTACGCCACTGCCTTTAGTCATAACACTTATTTCTTAGTCTCCTTTACGCTAAATAGTAAATCTCAAAAGAAATGAAAATATATATTCTTTTAGGATTGCAATTTACAGATTGAAAAACTCTTATGTAATCATTTCTTGGCCATATCAGGAAAATGCAGTGGTTTGTGCACTATTCATCAGATTTACCGTAAAAAGAAGAGATCTTAATGTGGTATATTTCTTGGATCCATTCCTTACTGAGCTACCAAATAGAATCTTGAATATACTTTTTTCGTTTTATATTCCATTATAAAACATTTTTTAGTAACAAAAAAAGGAATTACATAACCTTCTGCTATTTCCTATATCAATTTTGCTGCAGAACAATTAGCAAAAATGGCTCCAATTTTCTGAAGATAAAAAAAAAAAGAAACACAACATCCGCTGTCTGCAATAAATGTAATTATTTTGATGACTTAAAAAACAGAGTAAAAAAAAGAAACAAGAAAAAATCTCACATACAAGATTTTCTACTCGTATTGTAATTTGGAACTGTGCCCAAAAATTTTTAACTCTTGATGTATGGACATTGCATTTGCCGGCTCCTTATGGGCGTCTTGTTTCAGTCTCTGAGAAGCAACGAAAAGAAGATAGAAAGAAGAAAAAAGCACTGTTTTAAAGGAGGGAGCAAAGAGGGACGGTTTGAAATAGATAATGTTCCTAAATTTTGTCGACCTTTACAACGATAGACGATCACAAAACCTGTTTCACTAACTTAGCAGATGCCGACAAAACTGTCGAAAATACTATTTTTTTTGTTTGTTTTAGAAAATGAAGGAGGGGGTTGAGGGGAATACCAAAAGGATTTCAAGGTCACACACTACTAAAGAAGGAAGGAATTTCTGCTAAAGACAATTTACTTCGCTATTTTCTTCCGTTCTTTTCTATTCAAGAGATACCACCGATGCTGTAAATGATAAAAGTTTTAAAATTAAATTTTCTTTGGTTATCTTTTAAATGGATTTCTCTCTCCTTCGTATAGAATGAATGCACTGAAGAAAGAGAGCCAATTTCTAGTAGTTTTTTTTTTTTTTATTTTCCTGAGGCCAGATGAAAAGAATTGTAAAGTTTGTTTCCTTTTTAATGACATAATGAAAATAAAATGAACTCAATCTAAACTTCTACTGTTTTTTGTAGTAAACTATCCAAGAATATTAAAAAGTTCGTAAAAATAATTTATGATAGGCGCTTATTTAAGAGAACAGCTTATAAGAACCTAAGCTTTTCGCTCATTCTCAACGCCAAAATGGACACATTGCTTTATGAAATGTTCAAACGATGTCACTACATTTACAGTATTCGTTTCTTTAAACATTAAATGGACAAGCCGAGAGAAAAAATTATATGACGTACATAAAAACGTAGGTTACATGTGTAAATCCTGTAGTTTTTGGACTTAACGTGCATCAAACATATAACTGAAAAAAATTATTTTGTATGTACTTTACGTACAAGTGTTCCCAATAAATGTACTTCCCGTAAGAACGAAATAACCCTATATAGGAGGTCAGGATGTCACATACAGATGGACGTACGTGACATATAGCTCACGTATGTAACATACGTATATATATGTAATATACGGAAAACTGTTAGATGTCAGACATCCTGCAACGGCATGGTGTAACATCTAAGCGAGAAAAGTTCGTAGCATATGGAATACGTATGCTTCGTACTGATTTCCGTAGTAAACATAAGGATTACATATATTTGTAGAATATACCGAATAACGGATTTTTCTCTGTGCAGACAGAGACAAATCTTAAGATGACTTATTGACAAATGTATAACCTTCTATATAATTATTGAAATTCTGAAATAAAACATTGTACAATATTGGTATCTTATTTGCACAAGCTCTTAAGCACAGTAGGCTATATTTAGATATTACATTTCTAGATCAAAAGATTCAATATATTTCAGGTAACAATTATCAAGTAGGCCTTATATCTGGAGAAATACAAATTGTGTCAGTACCGGTAGTATGTGCTTATTCCGTAAAAATACGAAAACTCGATTTAGGTTTCGCTCAAAAATTTTGTGGACCCTGATTCAAAAAAATCCAATATATTCCATTTAATTAAAATTTTTCTTGTACACCGTATATCTGGAGAATTAGAGATAGTACAGCCAAACCAAAATTATCACTTAACTCAGTATGATGTGCTTATTCCGTAAAAAGAATACGAAAACCCGATTTAGGGGCCGTTCAAAAATTTTGTGGTCCCTCATCCAAAAAACTAATTATTGACCTAGATCTCATTCTTTTTATGCATTTTTTTTTGTTCCGATCGTTCATAAAATTCCTGGCCAAGATCGCAACAATCTTTTGATTCTATTTTTTTTATATCGTTCATAAAATTCTTGTTACTCATTTACTAGTGTCAATTACCAGCTTCGCTGGGTATAAAATAAGAAAAATTAGTTATGTTATGTTAGTCCGTCATTTTTTTACTATTACTGAAGTGTTCTCTGATATCGATCATTTTAGATCGTTTTCAAATATCTTACCATCCTCTAAGTTGCACCGTCAAAGCGAAATGATAAAACCATCCCAGGCCCGAACCTCATCTATGCTGAAAATTTGATCGAGATCGGTCGGGTAGTTCAAGGTTATTACGTTACAAACATAGTTATTTCCAGTTTTATTTTTATTTATTTATTTTTGAGAGAGAGTAAACGGTAACACTGACCAGTCACCACTCTTGTAGGAATATCTCAGGGGGAAATATTTAAACAGAAAAACAGAGTGAACACTTTTGAGGATACAGGGTGAAACGAGGATTTCCTGTATCATATGCAACGAGTGGTCTCACGAATAATGTTCCAATGTTAATCAAAGGAAGTCTGTATACGTGTGTGACCACTGTGTTCACCGGAAGTAACATTTTTTTGCTTCGTGATTAATGTTGATTTCTCCTATTTTCATATTTTGTAATTTTAGCATGTATGATATACAGTACTGTAACAATCGTTGGCAGTTCCATTTGACACTAATCTGTTTGGTATTTTATAACTTCCTTAGTTCCATGCAACCAGTAAATATATACTATGATTCAATGTATTTTTTGCTGTTTATGCCTACGTTTCTATGTTTTGATTTGACTGTACATCGTTGCCCCAACCGTTGTTTACTCTTACCCCACCATATGGGGCAAGAGTACAAAATTTTTCCTTCGTCAAAACTATGTTATTCGTCTGTATCCTTTGCTAGAATTGCCGCAATTAAACACTGTATATGTTATTAGATATAACAGGCTTTCATATAGAGAACATACTTATTGCGGTTTTCTCTGTCACCATTCCACCGCAATTCTTTGATTTAAAAAAGGCTTCAGTCTTGCCTGGTAAACAGAAAAAGGAAATATTTAAACAATTTCCATCAAATCCGTGGATTCCAAGACACGAACATTGACGTTTGAAAGCCTATTGAATTACAATATGAATAAAAGGAGATATTAGTCATTCACTGAGAAAAATAAGCGTGTGGTCGTTCAACGGACAAGGCCGTTCAACGAGCACATTGCCCGGTAACGAGAGAAGCGGCCGCGTCTTTTACCTACAAAATATCTTGATGAAAGTAGATGATGAAATCTAGGGATGCAATTAGAAACGAAACGCTTCGTTCAACTTTCAAGAATATATTTGCGAATTATACATTTACAAAATTTAAAGAAGGATATTCTGTAGAAGGAAAAGAAAAAATAATAATAATAGCCAGCTACTTAACTTTCGGAAAGTCTGCTGGGCTAATAGTCCACTTTCACTTTACTGATTATAATATCTTCTCACACAAGTTCAGCACTGTCACTTTGCAATAACACATTTCAAACTAGGATTCCCAGGGAACGCAGAACCTTCCTAACCTTCATGTCACTAGGATCTTCTATGGGGCGCCTCCTCTGCTGCTGCCTGCCGGACACGTAACCAAGACGAAGAAGAGGGCGAGTCATGCTTGCACTGCACTTTATACAAGGATATTATAAAATAGAGGATGTTGGAGGGAGGCCCATACAACAAAATCGTGAAGCCATACATCACAGCTTCGCCCACTACGCACCACTAAGATCGCAATGTTTCGCGCCAACAATCATGGCGGAAACGAGAATAGCCAATCAGACGTACCAGCTCGGAAGATGCTCGGTTGTTTTTTGGCTTCATTGAGTTCAGATGATCAAGATACGTATGGGCAGATCCTCTATTTTATAACATCCTTGACTTTATAGGTGGCGGACAGCACGTGGCTAGGAGTGTTGCCAGATCCCTCGCCGAGAACCTGTGGTACCAGCTCCTACCACAAGCGGTAACCTAATCGAGGTTAATGGGCAATTTGGCTGCTAGTACCACTTAATAATTTGCAACAATCCTTCTGCAAAAAAGGTTAATTTTACGATTTCACTGGTAATCAATCGAAAAAGCTTACTGAAAAATTCGTATAAAACAATCCAGTGTTTGGTTGTTATTAACCTATAAAGTAGGTTAGACTGACTGACTGACTGATTTTGAGTTTTAAGTCCCGTTCAGCAGCGAGGCTATATGAGACGTGGACCTACTGATTAACGTGGAATCCGAACCACATGAGCTCCCGCTGGGAATTGAACCCGGGTCTCCCACGCCAAAGGCGCGTACGCTAACCGCTTAGCCACGAAGGAGCTAAAGTAGGTTAGAAGAAGGTAACCAATTCAAGAAGGTTAATTTAATTTTAAATACTCTGTTGTTATCAACCGATTTTCCCACAATGTAAATTTAACCCTCCAGAAGAACTTGTTTATTAGTGACACTGAATTACTAGAAGCACAAACAGCAATGTCAACATTTGCAATTTTAAGAACGAAAAGTTTTAACAATTGTGAATACATCCGAAAGAATAGGAAAACAGTTATTGAAATATGTATTCTACATGAATTAATAGAGAAATGTGAAGAAAGATTTATTTACGGAAATTTATGCATTTTCTGACATTTAAATGAATATAATTTTATGAGTCATGTTTCTAGTACAATTAACCACACGACATGGTAGCACTGCTAATCGTCTGACTGCCTAAAGGTAACCAAGAAAGTTCTGTCGCTTTTTATGGAGATCTGTGTTCAATTGGCCTTCACACTATGAGTTGACTTGCGAATGGAGATAAGGCGACGGTCAGTTGTTGTTATGGGTATATCTACGCACTACCTGGTTGTGGCAGTTCAGTTACACCATGAACTTGCGTAAGGACAGAGCGAACATGGGAGCTCCACAGAGCGTCATAAGGGCGTGTATACTGTACGAGTTCAAACTAGGGTCAAACGCCACTGCAGCGAAGCGGAAGATATGCCAGGCCTTTGGTGAGGGTGTCGTGACTAAGCGGACGGTGCAGAGGTAGTTAAACAAGTTTAAGGACGGTGAGGAAACAGTCGAAAACCCACCACGTGCCGGAAGACCAACGCATGTACAAAATGAAGTTCTTCAGACAGCAATTGAGGCGAACAGTGGCCAGACATATGAGGAACTAGGATTATAATTCAGTGTGAGTGGAGAAACCATTCGGCAGCACCTGCATCAACTTGGGAGACACTACAAATTGGGTCGATGCATCCCGCATGATTTGACTCCAGGCCAGAAGGCAACGCGAGCAGACACTTGTGTTTCTTTGCTGTCTCGCCTGAGGAATAAGCCATTTCTGGGCAGGGTGTTGACATGTGATGAGGTGTGGGTCCTGTAGCTCCGTCATCATTGGTTACCATCTCATGAACCGGTTCTAAAATAGCCGAAACCATCATTGCACCGGAAGAAGGTCCTTCTGTGTATATGGTGGACTGCTCGCGGCATAGTGCATCGGGAACTGCTACCTGCTGGTCAGAGTATCAATCAACTGTGTACTCTCAGCAGTTGAGCCGTGTTAAAAAAAATAAAAACTCTGGAGCCAGCACTTCTGAATCGCAAAAGTGTCTTCCTGTTACAGGACAACGCAAAACCCCACATGGCTAGGATGACCCAGGACACCATTCTACGATTTGGATGGAAAACACTATTGCATCCGCCATACTCTCCGGACATTGCCCCGTCCGATTGTCACCTGATCCATTTCTTGGACAATAACCTTAGAGGACGCCAGTTCAAATCCCTAGTAGAGGTGCAAAAAAAAAAAAAAACTTGATTCCTTCTTCGCTTCACTGCCTACCAAGTTCTACCGCGATGGAATCCATGGCCTTCTAGAACGTTAGCAGAAGGTCGTCGGTGCTGATGGGTATTATTTTCGATCTTCCAGGTACGTCTTAGGTGACATATCGATGTTCCAAGGTGGTGGGTGAAAAAGTGACAGAACTTTCTTGGATATCTTTGTAATAATTTCGTGAAAGATTACAGGAAATATAATACGCTGTACTTTGCTTCACGGTAGAAATATCAAATATACAGTGTAAAGCTTTGCTTTTTATAGGAAAGAATAAGACCCGCGAAAATTCTCACTGTTAATTGTTTGATATTTCTGATATGGGGACATATGTATTACAATGGTGCAACTGAATGATAATCTTTGAAAGTTGTTACATATTTTCATATTGCATTTTTTGATGTGTACTCATACCATCAAAGTTGTGTTTGAAGGAACAATGCCAATTATTTTAACTAATTGAATATATTAGAGTAATCAAAATACTTGGTTATTACAGTTGACGCACCCTGTTTCATTAACCAAGCAGTCAGTTGTTCTAACATGCTAACAAGGTTACCGGTTACAGGCTATGATCGGTAGTGGTAACTACGTGATCGGTTATCTTATTCCTGTAAGTTATTACACTGTAACTAGCAACATTAACATGTAACGACAGGTTGCAATCACCTTCTCGCGTTAACGTGTTTGGCTTGGTTACTGGAACACACGACTTGAGGTGTCTATATTGACAAACTAACTTAGTTACTGTCCACCTGTTTCTTGTTTACTAGTAACCTTTCTTTTTTGCGTGTATTTGGTATTGATTACAATCATCTAACAGAGCCACTACATAAAAGTCAGGAAAGATCAGAAAAAAAAGAACAGTAGAGTTTAATATCTCATCATCACGTGGAAAGTGACGCTTCATTTCAGTTTTCTTGCCTTCTTTCTTTCTTTCCTTGTTTCCGCCTTAGAAATATTGTCATTACGTAATTTCATTTTCTTTCATTTCCTTCAGCATCTCGACAATAACTGTCAATAAAGTATCATTTAATAGAATTTTTCTTTTTCATACTCCATTGATAATGGTCGCCGTAAAATATAAGACTTTTATATCAGATTTTATATTCCATACGCTATTTCTGATATCTTCTATAATTTGGTGATGATAGAAGTTTGTCTTCCGCAATGAAGGAAGCCATTAATGGCCGATTACTTCCTAAATCATATCCAGATACCAACTGACTGAGAAAGAAAATGAAAGTCTAGAAGTCTCCAAGAGATCCTTTCCTGTCTTTCTCACCAGTCAAACGGAAGTTAAGATCGATGAGTCGTCGTTTCATGGAACGTGTACTGTTAAGTAAAAGTTACAAGATTGTTATTGATTGTGTAAAACTTTTGGTGTTTAGTGATTATCTTGCTTTCCCTCGCATTATTTGCTTTAATCGAAGGGTTCCCAAAGGGGTGCACGGGACATTTTAGGGGCACGCAGGCCAGAGACATCACTTGAGATGGGCAATGGAGAAATTGCCACCAGTTTGAGATATACATGTATATTTTAATTGACAGTATATTAATATACTAATGAAAAACGTGAAATATAGCGATTAAGAATCTTCTGGTCTTCCTTCAAGCAAAATTTGAAATGACGCCCACGGCGTGGGCTACTGATAGATTGTACTTACGCAGCAGAAGAATGTGTTGCATGGTTATAGACACCATAGATACCCATTTTGCACTGGGCTCACGCTCCTTCTCTCAACTCGGCTTGCGCTCACTCGGGCTCACGCTCATTTCTCTTAATTGGGCTTCCACTCATTTGCACTCGAGCTCACTTCCGTCAGTTGGACTCGTACTCATTTGGGTTAGCGCTCACTTATTTCATTGGAGCTTAGTCGGCTTGAGTGCAACTGCCAAGCTCACAAATGTAGAGCTCGCGAGATTGGACACCTTTGGTAGACACTGCCGGATTTACGTATAATTTAAAGAAGCTATAGCTTGGGTCCTACCTTCTTGGAGGCTCCCAAAACATTTTAAAGGAAAAAAATTGGATGTACGTACATGAAACTAATAAAACAAAATCTACACACAACAACAGTGTTTCGTTTTGTGCACGGGTCTATGACATGCTCCATAAAATATCATTAATTTGCTAATTTTTGTATATAGGATGCCCACGTTCTGCATCAACTAACTGCATGATAACATGTAGCAAGTAGCTGTAAACATGCAGTGCAGACAATTTGCCATTAGCAACAGTACATAACCCACTACCTTCAATAGCTTAGGCCTATGGCTTCATCCAACCCAAATTCGACTCTGGTGGTAGATTCCTGTTTTGATACCATTAAAGCAATGTTATACTGTAAAGTGTTTCGTGGAAAAAGTTCTTTAAAACAGTCTTCGCAATGTTTTCCAAATCGTGATATAAATAATTCTTACATACATAAAATTATAAAACAAGATAATACTTGTTTCGCATTAAAGTGTTACCATGTGCGCACATCTAGCAATCAGATTCCCTATTAAATATTTGAGCTGTATACCTATAATAATATGTTTCAAATAATTAAGAAGATACTTATGTTTCAACCAATTACTTTCAACAAGTACGTTGTTATGCGCGCCATACCATTATTGACAGGACATCGGCTTAAATTTTTGTGTACTACTTATTTATCACAAACATGCACGAGAAGGGACTGAGGAGTGATATTTTTGAATGGTACTGGCAAGCATGAATTCCCATGATCGAAAGTTATATTGCCGTTTCCGTACTTGTGGTAGCGACCAACAGAAAAACACGAAATAAAAGAATATTATACGCTATTTTTGTAAATCACAAGTACCCTTATAAAATGGTAGAAAGCTATAAGAGAATATCAAACTTCATAAATTAATATAAACACATATATTGACTCATAAATCTGGAGGGTTCACTGCTTTGCAAGATGATATACTGTACTTTTAAATACAGACTTTTCACTGTTTAACTAAATATCTCTATTGTAGGTATTATTAATAGGAGAGTATGAGATACAGGCGCCATCTTTTAATGGTTTTAATGGGTGATCACGCTTTTGTACTTATGAATTACACAGTGTCGTATTTTAAGCTTTTAGTAGGTCCAACGTACCAGTATTTTCCAAAGTGGGAAAGTACTTCCCCAGAGAGGTATGAAATACTATGAAACAAGTACAGGCTATAGAAATAAAATGAACTAGTAACTTAATTTTCAACTGCAAAGCATTGTTTTTTTTTCCCACGGTTACCTAAACTTTATGTTGAACAAAACTCAAACTAACCAGGGATATATTTTCCATTTCGAATATGTTCAGCAATGTTGGCCAAAATTAAAGAGAGAGAAAATATTAAAATAAATATTATACAATAAAACATTTCAGAATAAATTGAATGAAAATTGGAAATGACATAGATGTTTTGTAACTTTAATAAATTAATTTTATGCTGAATGAAAAAAAATTCACATTAAATAAATAAAAATAATAGCATCAAAACCGTGATAAGAAAAAATTCTAGAAGACTGCTCTTGCTTGTGAATATGGATTTTATTACCGTTATTATTATTGCAGTGGTGCCCACCCCCCCTATATCCATGACGCACCCCCCCCCAATTGTTTATTCATAGGTGTTCTTCCACGAAAAAAAAATCTTTTCGATTAATTTTTACACCCCCTCAAGCATATTTATATAAATTTTTACCCCCCTCAAATATTTCAATGACGCAGTTTGCGTCATAGCCCCCCTTTGTGGGAACCCCTGATTATTGGTTAATTCACATTCAATTACCTTTTCTTCGCGGTATGGAAGCACGGTGACCAGTGTTGCCACACTTAATATAATTGTACCAAATCCAGCCCTTTATGTCATTCATCGGCCCGTTGGTACCACGCTGGCATTTTCAGCCCCTTTGTGAAAAAAGTTGGTACAGTTCTACTCAATTCAGCACCATTTAACAAATACTTGTCACATTTTCAAAAGTGTCAGTAAGACTTTTCCTACATTTCACGTTACTCATACTGCTGTTGAACATTCATTCTGTGACGTTGCACCGCATAAAGCTAGAACTTTGTGTGGCAAACTCGTAATTCGAACTATACCGGGAAACAAATGACGCTAGATACGCGCAATAATTTATATTTTAATAGTTTATTATAACGTACTGTTTATACACAAACTTGGAGATGATTGATTTGTTCCTCGTTTTATATATTTATTCATAGTTTTCGTTTATTGGTCACTTTGAAATAGAGGCGTGTTTGATTTCCTTACAATACATACCGAAGATGATAACGAATTTCCTTTTAATTTACGGGCCTCTGTTATACTCCCTTCGTGCGAGAAAAGTTTTATCTACTCCCACGCTTGTTCGGGGCCTTCCTACTTGGATGTTTTCAAAAACTAATTGTTAAAAAGATCACCTTCTTGATTTGGATTCTTGAAGATGGGGAAAGTGTTCTGGAACTTTATGTTATAGAGCCGCATATTACACTGATATAAAATTACACTGAATTCAGCCCTTTTTATTTCAATTTGGTACTATTTTTCAGCCCACTCGAGAGCAAGTACTGTGGCAACACTGTGACTCAGTAGAGCGCTTACCACTGGTGCGTGGACTTTTACTTCAAAACGCTGTTAGGAAACATTATGGAATTCATTTTACGCAACTCTCTCGCAATTGACGGCACAAGTAATAATCAACTTTTACCTCTATTGATTTATTGAAGATAATACAGAAAAAAATAAGAATTTCAGGCAAGCACTTTACGTTAAGAAATGATACCAACCTACTAACCTCTGTAGAAAAAACTCCAGCTGGATATAACAAGGTATATTTTTTTCCCCTTGTTACACCCTCATCGCAACTGCGAAAAATGAATAAGCTATAATATACTTGAATATGTGGTTAAATTCCAACTCTAGGTTATGACTCTGAGAAGGAGGAAGTCATATAGGTCTACATAGATAGACCAATCAAGCCCATTTAGAAGGAAGATCCGAAGATTCCGACTAGGTCTACAAGCTGCTTTCCGGGCTCTGCTCCTGCCACGGCAGGAGAATGGTAATCTATGTTGGACACAAGGATGTTATAAAATAGTGGAGCTGCCCATACGTATCTTCATCATATGCACTCAATGAAGCCACAAAAACAACCGAGTATCGTCTGAGGCGGTACGTCTGATTGGCTACTGTCATTTCTGCCATGATTGTTGGCTCGACACATTGCGATCTTAGTGGCGCGGAGTGGGCAGGTAGGTGTGGCGAAGCTGTGACGTATGGCTTTACGATTTTGTTGTTTGTGCAGATCCTCTATTTTATAACATCCTTGGTTCGACAGATTTTTTTTTAATGAATGCTTATTATACGGATAGAAAAATCGGGCGCATTTAGAAGGAAAATTCGTAGATTCCGGCTACAGACTGCTTTCCTGATGCTGCTCCGGCCACGGCTGAAGAACTGCAATCTGTATTGTGGGACAGATTATCTATACTACATGGTGTCCCTGCATTATCAAATAATGTTTATCAAGTTACGTGATTATCTTCCCGACGGAGGACACACGATTTTCTTTATTTGCGGCTGTACAGATTGGTCCTGGTTAAGCAACATATCTGTACAGAATCCTTCTAAATTTTATTTCTCCGGACTTTCTAAACTAATATATATATATATATATATATATATATATATATATATATATATATATATCAGCTTTCTTTCTCTCTCAATGTTGTCTTCTCAAGACTGTTCCGTTCATTTCTTTTTCATTCTCTTCACCCAAGTACCTTTTCTTGATCATTCATTTACATTTATCATTCGTTTTCTTTAAACCCTCGTTTCTGGTGTACTGATCAGCTTAAGTTCCATTGGTATACAAAGTCCCGAGTTCGATTCTCGGTGTGAGGGTATCAAACCTCCACTTTAAAATTTAGATCTCACACTATATATGTATTCTTAGTATTGTTAATGGCCGTAAACACAAACTGAATTATTATTATTATTATTATTATTATTATTATTATTATTATTATTATTATTATTATTATTATTATTATTATTATTATTATTATTATTATTATTATTATTATTATTGGATGGACTAATGTGGACGTCAACAACGAGGTTACATGTCCCCGTCTCGAAATACAAACTTGAAGCATCACCAAGACGCTTAAGATTTTTACTCAAAGCAAAGAAGTTTTCTCGTTTGAATTACAAGTATATAAAAAATATAAATATGCGGTATATATATATATATATATATATATATGGCATAAATAGAAATATGCACCTACGAAATAAAATGAAAAAGTCTTACGTCACATGATTATGCCGACCAGGCTAAAGAAGACTGTGATGATGAGAAATGAGTGAAATGAAGAAAGTGGGAGGAAAACGGAAGAGTCCTGAGAAAACACATGCACACGATGTTCGTCTACCAACGGTGCTCTTGGCGCGAGCTGGAATCGAACCAAGGACCCCATGCACCAGAGGTGAACGCTCTACCACTGAGTCACAGGAGTCCCAAATATGCACCTACGTTAGGGATTATCACAATAAAGTTTTCAGTGATTTATTTATGATAGTCAGAACAATGGTTCCAGAACGGGGCCTAGGTTGTTAGATAGATTAATAGGGTTAATAGCCTGTCATAGAAAGACATATTTTTCTCAGCTTTGTGTCTATTAAAACCGTCAGCGTGATATCAGACTTTGCTTCCAGTGTTGGAGCGGGGAGGGAGCAAGTTTCTCCACAGACGTAAGATTTTTAAGATTTTTGTTAGTCCATTATTAATAGTATACGATTGAATAAAATATATGTATTAGACTTAGTCATACGCAAGCAGGACAATTGCCCTTGCCCTTCCCAAATGACATTCCTGATTAAAACTTTTAATCAGATCCTTCAAAAATATTTTTTGCATATCTCCAAGTATAATATGTCGCAAGAAAATATTTTAGTTTTAATAACTCAGTGGTACAAGTTCAAACTGAAATTAAGAATTTGATTAAGTTCAGAACTTAAGAGCTGAACTTAAGAAGTAGTTGAACTTTTCTTCTTATGGGCACTTTTGCTTGAGTAAGGTGTTCTTTCAGCTTTAATGTCATTCCTCAGAACACGGAAAGGACTCTTCTTGCTCTCACAGAATTCTTTCCTCACACAGAAGTAAATTTCCTTGTTGCTGTATCAGCTACTCTCACTTTCCAAAGAGAAGAACAAATAGCATTTGGGGGACAATCACTTTCAATCAGGCACTCTTGGTCAGTCTGGGAGACCTTTCTGGTGGTCAATTGAAGTCAATCACAATGGGTGACGAACGTTGAGAGACGAAGTCCCAATCAATGTAACTATTGATTCGGAGTCACTTTCCTTTCAGATTCTAGACTAACTTACTCAGAAATAGTCTTCATAAATTTCTAAGAATTTCACTCTCATATATTCTAAATTTGTTTGCTAAACTCCACCATTAATTAGATTAAAATTCTCCCGTATATTAGCTGTGGGTTACTAATCTACTAACTTCTAACAGTTCTCTATACAAATTCAAACATCGATCGTATAGTGCAGCAATTTGCAACTGAATGGTCTATAACGTAACGGTTTGCTCCTGCTAGTAAATTTTACACGCAGGAATCTACGGAGAGTGGAAGAAGTTGGCGGTAATCTGGAAATTGTTCATAGGGCCATAATTACACTTACACTTCCAACATTCACTTATTCCAGCCTCTATATTTTTCCTTCCTTTCCTTTGCTCATTGTATTTCTCTCTATTTCGTTTTTTTTTCCAAATTAGAAAGGCATGTCCATAAATAGTACATCGGCCAGTTACAAATGAATTGTCTAGTACCAGTGAATTTGATCTAGCATCCTGAAGAAAATGGCAAAGTCCTTTGAAATGTAATCAGTACTTTGATATCTTTTAACCAATATAAGGGTCCTTTGTGAAATTTCGTCGGTTCTCTGATATCTTTTAACCAATATAAGAGTATTTTTGTGAAACTTTATCAGTACTCTGATATCTTTCAATCAATACAAAGATTGTTTGTTAAACTTAATCAGTTCTCTTATATCTTCTAACCAATATAAGATTCCCTAGTGAAACTTTATCAGTTCTCTGATATCTTCCAACCAATACATGAGTCCTTTGCGAAATTATCAATTCTCTGATATCTCCTCCTAACCAATACAAGGATCCTTTCTTAAACGTTATCAGTTCTTTGATATCTTCTAACCAATACCTGTAAGCGAGGTAACATTGGTATCGCTTGAAAGCTATTGGTTTCCAAAACAACGAGGTATAAACAATGACAACTCCAGATGAGGGCATGCGGCGAACGCCTCTCGGTGATAACGTCTGTCTCCTCCCCAGACATGTTTTTATTGAAATATATGTGAAATAATATAAAAGTATCGTTGTGGGTATAGAAAAAATAACTACCCCCCAAATTTTCTCTATTCATCTGTCTGACTCCTACAGTTAATTACCTGGGTAAAGTTGGTGTTATCACTGGATATAAATTACCTTTAAACGGTAATAACAGTATGTTGTATACTGAATTAACTTATTATCTGTACTTCTTAACTTGGGAAGTTTGTCTATCAAAGGGCATAACCGAAATTCAGAAGAAAAAACGAATTTAACGTCCCAGTGCTATGCCCTGTGGGCTAAAGGCGACACTTGATTATTGAAAGCGAAGGACTTTGGAATACTTGGTGGAATGAGAATGTAGGAAAATCCTGAAAAAACCAACGGGAACGATGATGTCCATCACTAAGTTCAACCGCTTCCTTAAAATTTAGTGAACTCTTTCTTTCGAATGGCTACTAGACATAACGCGGACACGAGAACAAATGGATGCAGAACAGTTAAAAAAAGACGCTCATACTTTTCTGAGGAAATCAAATCTTGGATGGTTTTTACCTCACAATCGTTAGTCTAATGCATCAGACACGAACTTTTGAACGACACCGTCATCGCTGAGCCATTGTTCCCTCCAATCAAAAATCGGATATAGTAAAGCCTAATTATCCGCGAGTGCCGCGAAAAGAATTTCAAGCCTACTGCAATAGTACTCATTTATTTTTCATAAGTAGTCGCCACGGACTGACACCCCCCATGCAAGTTAGTACTGTATGTTCTGAAACATAAAAATAAATTGCATTGTAAAAATCAATATTTCGAACAATAGTGCACGTTTCGAAGTATAATTCTACTCTGATAAGTAGAAGCCGATTGTTGTAAGGTATGAAAAACAATTTTAAGAATGATAAAAAAAGGATCAAAAGATTGCAATCTTGGCCAAGAATTTTAGAAATGATCCAAAATATGGATCAAAAGATTACGATCTTGGCCAAGAATTTTAGAAATGATCCAAAATATGGATCAAAAGATTGCGATCTTCGCCAAGAATTTTAGAAATGATCCAAAAAATGGATCAAAAGATTGCGATCTTCACCAAGAATTTTAGAAATGATCCAAAAAAATGGATCAAAAGATTGCGATCTTCGCCAAGAATTTTAGAAATGATCCAAAATGTGTGCCAAAAGATTGCGATCTTGGTCAATTATTAGTTTTTGGATCAGGGGCCCCTAAATCGAATTGTCCTATTTTCTACGGAATAAGCACATCATACTGAGTTAAGTGATACTTTGGGTTTGGCTACATTATATGTAGTTCTCCAGAAAGAAGGCGTACATGAACATTTTTGATTTAACTATATTGGACCTTTTGATCCAAAAATGGGAATTGGGAAGAGTAATTTGCTTGGTAATAAAACTTCGTGCAGTTCATCGTTCACTGTGAAATGAGAGTTCGCGGAGGACCACTGGAGGATTAATTACGAACCTTAAAAAGAAAATCCAAGCCAATAATGGGGAAAACACAATAGGGCCTACAGTGCGAAGGTCGAAAATTACTGATAGGTTTATTGTGCATCATAATCTTATAGGCCTTCTCGAAATTTGCGGATGATTGCCAGGTTCTTGCTCTTTTGTTTTGTTCCTGGCTTTCACATTCTCTGGTCATTGACCTTGACGACCCGACCAATACCAACAATAAAATATAGTTTTTATGCTGAAGTATTGTATTTTTGCCGTGTTTGCACCCCTTTTTTGGTGTTTTTTTGGTGTTTTCCGCGGTTTTTGCTATCCGCGGTGCCCTCGCCTCCCAATTACGCGGATAATCAGTAATTTACTGTATTATAATCGGCTGTCCTGGACAGAAGAGATTAACTCTCTTTTTCTGCTTATGTGGAAGATATCTATCAATTTTTGTGATCAAAACTACAATATTACCCTCTTTAGAAGTCGCCGCTGCATAAAGAAAATGTGACATAGAACTAAATTATGATCATAAAACATGAAGTATTGGCATACAACGTGGTTGTCTTGGCATGTTTATGTAGCATTTCAAAAGATTTACGTGTTCGAGCTTAAAAAAAAAAAAATCCTTAAATCGTTTCCAAACTTTCTTGGGAAACAATTTCTGCATGCTACATACAATGGTCCTCCAACACAAAGTATTCTTTTTCTTCTTTCAAATTGTTTTTCATGGTTCGTTCGTCGTTCTTCATGGCACAAAATCCTCGTGCGGCGTCTTCCAGAAATCACCGGAAGTGATACTGAAGTCGGGCGACTTCCTGTCGTTTCTTAGAGCCCGGACACTAAGGCAGAGATAAAGTCTCGGCTTCTTTCTGTTGCCATCACAGTTTTCCGTCAGTTTTATTTCTTTTCTAAGAAGAGTTTCTTTTTCTGAAAGGAGAGAAAAGAAGAGAAAAGTCTTGTACTGATCCTTCTTGCTACTGTCACCTAAACAATAGAAGACTTAATTCTTTCGATCTAACATTTCTTTCATTTTTTTCATGTTTTATTTTATCTTACAAACTGATGTCAACATATACAGTAGAACACAAGGTCAGATTATCTTGCCGTTCTATGGACCGTTAACGGTTGAATGATTTGCTTTCTCGTCTTATTAGGGCAGACCGGGGTTCGATTTATGACAATTTTTAGCATTGGATTTGTAGGCAGTGACGTAACTAAGGGGGCAAACGGGGGCTTTCCCCTGGGCGCCGGGTTGAGGAGGGAACAAAATTAGGCAAGTACAGTATTTATTTTCACTATAAGGCAAGGATTGGAGTTTTAGCAAACTAAAAATCCTTAAAAAATTCCTCAGAAACTTAAGAGGACAACAACGACTCACTAACCTTAGGATCATATTCCATAAAGCGTAAGTTACCTTCAAAGCTATCTTTTGAGGACATTGAAAAAGCCTTTGCTGCCAAACGACCCCACAAAGTTAAAATTTAGTTCAAGCTTTTTGTGTTTTCATTTCACTTATATCGATTTTAGAGATTTGCAAAATGTCCGAGTATAATACTCGAGACAACAGTACTGACTATCATAATTAAATATTCTATTCTATACTGTTGATTCATTCTACACATATGCACATTCCGCTATAATTCCAAAGACATTGTGATTTGCAGTTATTATAATAAGACTATAAGAATATGTCAAGCATGCTATTCTCAGATTATTTGGCAATCAAATACTAATTAGCTTGGTGTTTTATCTTGTAGGCCAACTAAATATTAAATTATGTACTGTAATTTTGAAATCAAGCTTTACCACTTGAAGGAAACTGGAATAGGAGAATTACTGTGTGATGCCAGCACACAGCGTTTTGATTTGCTTGGTCAGGGTGGGGGGAGGGAGGCGGACGCTAAGGCGAGTTCTTAGCCTGGGCGACAACAAGTCTAGTAGAGTCACAGTTTCTAGGTACACTTTCCATAAAGCTTACCCCTCAAAAGTTACGTAAAAGCAAAGCAAACTTTCAGTATATTTGTTTTGCAACGTTAGTAATCACAAGTCGTATATACGTAAACAGTATAAATGTCTCCGATAGGAAAAGACAAAAATGCACTGTAAAATTTAAAGATTACATCTTTGCTTTCTTCTGGTAGGACAAAGAAAAATACACAAAAGAACTCCAAATCAAACCAAACCAAACCACTAGGCCTAACAGCTCTTTTTGTGAGCTTGAGCCGCTCCAACGCCATCTATTAATTACCGGCTGAACTACGTCCAGCCTAGCTACCTGATCAGCGTGCTGCATTACCACGCGTCTTTTATTCACGTATCTCCTCAGTTTGCCTCACGACGCTTGTTGGAAGACAAAAAAATTGGAAAGCACCGACCGAGAATCGAACTCAGGACCACGTGGACGTGACTTCAACGTTCTAACATTTTTTTTTTACAAAAGTTAACTGATTCACCGAACGTGCCTCATTAGCTTGCTTATGTACTTATTACTTTGGCGTGGGAGACCCGGGTTCGATTCCCGGCGGGAGCTCATGTGGTTCGGATTCCACGTTAATCAGTAGGTCCACGTCTCATATATCCTCGCTGCTGAACGGGACGTTAAACTCAAAATCAACTCAACTACTTATTACTAGTTTTTTTCCTACTTTAGTCGCTTTTTACTTGCTTAACTCGCTTTACCAGTAAACGAGAACGAGAGGGGCACGAACACAGAAACATCGAGAACAGTTAAAATTCCAAAGACTCTACTACCGAGAATCGAACACGGGACCCCGTACACCAAAGGCGCAGTGCTAGCTACTAGACCAGCGGGGAGGGCAACTAATAGACTATTGTGTACCCGTACAACAGAACTCCACTAAGAATAATTCGAACAGGGAAGTGATTCGAACTTGAGATTTTCCGAATACAAGAGAAGAAATTTTAAATTATTGCAGAACACTGATAAATTGTAATAAATAACTAAAAACTTTATTTGATTTTCAGGTGACACTACAACGTCTTTATGATGTTGAAATCTAGCAGTTGTGAAAGCATTGGAAAATGTGTTTTTTTTTTCCAAGCACCTCAAACTAAAACTGGATATTAATAAACTGAAGCATTATAATATTGTTGAAATTCTACACGTTCCCACAAATAATAATAATAATAATAATAATAATAATAATAATAATAATAATAATAATAATAATAATAATAATAATAATAATAATAATAATAATAATAATAATAATAATAATAATAATAAGGTGGTGATGAAGAAAAATAAGAATGGGGATCACAAGGACCCCCAAAGTGAAAGTCTACGATTTCGTTAAAATCCCTGGGGAAGGGGGGTAGAAAGGTTTTGTACTTTTACAGTACTAATTAGAGAAATATATTGATTGCTTCTTTGGGAAATCTCTGCAAACAGTAGAATGTGGTGACGTAAACAGAAGCACTTTAATACTAGCAGTAGAAACATATATATATATATATATATATATATAGGGAACTGTGGGAAAATTTGACCTTCATGCACATCTGTGGCACACAATAAAATGAGAATTGAAAAGAAAATTCTATTGATAATTTATGAACGGATGAAGAAGAAGATTCGATTTAACACAGACGGTGAAAAGGAGAGATTTATGCGGGATTTCTACGAGATCTCATTCTCCTTTCTCGATTTCAATTTTTCATTTTTCTTTTTTCAGGAATTCAGAAAGGTCAAGTGTGCACAAACACTAAACAAAACGAATGTAACTGTTACCAAATGTACAGACAGAATGAGAGAGAGAGAGAGAGAGACAGCATGTGTGAATGAATGCAACAGTGTGTGGTGCACAATAGATCAAAAGAGTGATAGAAAATTCATTGCTCTTTGATATCGTTTTTATTTGACGACAGTTTTATAGCATAGTTTGAAAAGTTTGTTGCCAGAAAATCTGAAATTCTGAATTCAATGAGAAATCTTAAATTATACAGTTTCGAGAGAAAGAAAGAAAGAAAAATAATTGTCACATTTTTCTAACTTTTTACAAAATTCTTTCAGGATATGTAATTCAAGAATGTATGCTGGTTTACTGTAAGGATTTTTCAATATTCTTTTTTTTTTCTATTTCGAGGGCTACTAATATATAATGGTATTTCCAAAAGTTTCCCCTCTTCTCGTTTGCTCATTGTGTTTCTCTGTATTTTTCTCAAATTACAAAAGTGCGTTCATTACCAATACATCGGCCACTTGCAGATGACTGTTCTAGTACCATTGCAATATTTTATTTTAATGAATTTGACTTATCAACCTCAAGAAAATTGTATTGTATTTTATGAAACTTTATCAGTTCTCTGATATCTTATTACCAATACAAGCGTCTTTTATGAAACTTTATCAGTACTCGGATATCTTATATCCAATACAAGGGTCTTTTATGAATCTTTATCGGTACTCTGATATATTCTAACCAAACCAAAGAACTTTATGAAACTTTATCAGTTTTCTGATATACTATTACCAATACAGTGGTTCTTGGTGAAACTTTATTAGTCCTCTGGTATCATTTAACCAATACATGGGTCTTTTGGGAAATTTTATATGTTCTCTAACATCTTCTAACCAATACAGGGGTATTTTATTAAACTTTATTAGTTCTCTGATATCTTATTACTAATACAATGGTCTTTTGTAAAACTTTATCAGTTCCTGATATCTTATTACCAATACAAGAGTCCTTCGTCAAACTTTACCAGTTGTCTGATATCGTCTAACTAATACAATAGCCTTTTTTGAATCTTCATTAGTTCTCCGATAATTTCAAAGCAATACAAGGGTCTTTGTGAAACATTATCAGTTTTCGGTTATCTTTTAAACAATACAATGATTCTTTGTGAAATTCCACCAGTTCTAATATATAACTCTACCACTAATATACAATGGTATTTCCAAAAGTTGCTGGCTTGACACTGAATTATCGCACCACTGGTAATAAGCTGTTTATGTCATACAGTGTCTTCATATATGGAAGAAATATTGTATCAGTTTTAACTGTCTACTGCGTCAGTTCATTGGAGGCAATCTTTGAATCAGTCGCTGTGCGTTGAATTCGTATGCTGCATAAGGATGACTCAGTCCTCTTGGCTGTTGTTGCAAAGGCTGCAGTGTTGCCTGGACTCGGGGAGATTCAGCTCTCACCCTACAGCCCAAATTTAGCAGCAACACTGCAGCCTTCGCGTATGAAAACAGTTGTGTGGAGTATGTATTCTTATATAGTATGTGAGCTCTAGACAGAAAGACGGATTCAAATGACTACCTCCAAAGAATTGACGAAAATATAGACAGTTGAAACTGATTATTCCATAAATGTAGCTGTATGCCATTTACGGCAGGAAGCTTTTGAAACTCTTCGTAATGGAAGTCGAATGCTATTTTCAAATGCAAATTCGCAGTGAATGAATATTCAGCTCTTTGCAAAGGATGTTTGGTACTTGAATTTGGGATGGGCAACAATCGTATAACTACGAAAAGAAGACAAACGTGAGCGGAATAACAAAATAGTTACAAGTAGTAACTGCACTACTCTTATTAATATGCGTGTATATGTGTCATAGTTAGTATTGCCCATGAGAAATTTCTACTCTCGTCTCAAAAACGAGACGAGACCAGAAATATGACGATTCTCGTCTGGACTGTCGAAAAAAAAATATGTTAATTTTTTTAAATATAAAAATTGGGTTGTTAACTAAAAATAACATAAAATGCGACTTTGTATTTCCAAAATCATCAAATGTCCGAGGAACCAACCAACATTTGATTATACTAGCTTGTTGTTCTGTATGGTTGCGAAACATGGTCGCTTACTCTGAGAGAAGAACATAGACTGAAAGTATTTGAGAACAAGATCCTGAGAAGAATATTCGGACCCAACAGAAACGGGAATGGGGAATGGCGGAAACTTCATAACGGGGAACTACATAATTTATACGGTTTACCCAACATAGTTAGGGTCGTAAAGTCTAGGAGGCTTAGGTGGGGCAGGTCATATAGCTAGAATGGAATAAAGTAGAAACGCTTTCAAAGTATTGACTGGAAGACCCATCGGGAAACGACCATTAGGAAGACCTAGGCGCAGATGGGAGGACAATATTAAGATGGATCTAGCTGAGATAGGAATACAAAGTAGAAACTGGATCCAATTAGCTAAGGAAAGAAGTCAGTGGAGAGCTTTTGTGAACGCGGCATTGAACCTCCGGGTTCCATAGGCCATAGAGTTAGTTAGTTAGTAATTTTCATTTTCACCAATCTTCATGTATGTTTTCCAGTACTATAAAAACCATGGATTAAAATTTAATAAGTAATCAGAAATTCATAATGAAGGTTAGAATTCCATAATAACCACCATTTTGTTTACTTTAAAAGTACACTCATGTCCAAAATGATTGTCGCATATCTATAACTCCCTTCTTGTAAGAATATAATTTGATAATGATTTTGCAGGGTAGTTTTACTACTGTTACTACGTGTATAATCGGAAAATGTATATTTGTGGTAAATTTCATACGAAAAGAATTATAAATACAAAACTTACAAGTAAAACAAAATGTTGCTAAATGTACAAGAAAGTTTTATTTTAGTTTTATTGTTAATATTTACAGCTCTTTTGACATGAAATTTGACACATACATGTCTTTGCCAGTTATACACATGCTGATATTGTAAGAAATACCGGACGAAATCGTTATCAAATTATACTCCTAATACAACGTAGTTATAGACATGCGACAATAATTTTGGATATGAGTGTACATAGTTTAAAAAGCAAACAATATATTAATGATATATCAACATAAATACATAAACAATGTGTTCGAAATAATTGTATTAAAACCATTTGTAGAATCACACAACTAAACAGAAAGAACTATGATCGGAACATGTGATATTATATAGACTTCAAATGACACTAACAAGAAAAACTGTCACCTGGGAGGTAGCATCTCACGGAGAAAGCTTCAGTAACGGATCGGATACTGACATATTCCGTTACAGTGCCCGTTCCGTTATGTCAATGTATATATATACATATATATATCCCATGTTATGATTTAGACTATCACACTTGACATAAAAAATGGTATATGTATACTGACATAAAAATGAAGCTTCTTTATGAAATGTAGATTATATATTCAGATTGACAATTCCATTGAATATTAGCTCCGTTTTTATGTCATTGTAACGGAGCGGGGACATACATAAAAAGTGAAATATTCAGATTTTATATGTTCTGGTAGCTAGGGATGCACGCGAGACGAGACGAGACGAGAAATGGAAAAGTCTCGTCTCGTCTCGCAGCCTAAAATGTTGGTCTCGTCTCGCGTCTCGTCTCGTCTCGCAAATGTGAAGTATCGTCTCGCGTCTCGCATAAAATTTTGAGTCTCGTCTCGCGTCTCGCGCGAGACTTTCTCGCATGGTAACGCAGTCTCGCATATATTCTGGTCAAAATTTTGCAATGTGTTATTCTATGGCTGTTAATGAATGATGATGTGATATTCTGTCCGAAGGCAGGTATTTGACCTAAAAGTGCCTTGGCAAGCTGAATCCTTGGTGGTTTGCCATTGCTTTCCATGGGATGAATGTTCATAACATCCTGAGGAGACGGAACCTAAAGTTCAACATGGTATCCGAACTTGTGTCTCCTCCGCTCGAAATTAAAAGAAAAGTTATGCTGGAATTTGATTCTGGCTTTCAAATGGTACCACTTGCATGCTCATACCATATACCAGGAGTGGGAAAAATGATGTAAAAGGGAAAATTACGGAGGGAATATTTTCTCGCACTTTGGGCCCCTCTGGAGCGGCCCTTTGTGAACGTACCCATCTAAAAAAAATCTGATAAATAGTACTTAGTATACTAAATGTGTGTGCCAAATTTCAAGTTTCTATCTTGAAGAAATTTTATCAGGAATTCCCACCATGCCCCAAATTACCGTAAAACACAATGATCTCAGGTAAAAAATATCCTGAGACATCCCTAATTACCCTAGGGTCATATTTCGCCCATCATTCTCTTCAGCTTAGAACTGATTTCAGGCGGTATGACTCACATGTTTCCATCATGTATCTAAGGCGGTGAAATCCCGAAAAAAGGGATTTTTGGGTCTAAATATCCTTTTTTTCAACTTTTAGCCCCTCTGGACCCCCATGTTTTAACGCAGAGATCTGAAAAAATCTGATAAATACTACTAGGTGGGATGAATGTTTATGCACAATTCCAATTTTCCAGGTGCAAAAGTAAGCCCGCCAAAAAAAATATATACCGACAATGTCCCATATTCCCGTATACAGAGGGAAATTTTTAAACATTCCCTGAGACATCCCTAATTACCCTAGGATCATGGTTTGCACATCATTCTCTTCAGAATAGAACTGCCTTTCAGGCGGTACCACTCAGTTGTCTCCATCATGTATCTAAGGCGAGAAAATCCCGTGAAAGTGATTTTTTGGTAAAAAATTCCCTTTTTCAACGTTTAGCCCCTTTGTACACCCATGTTTTAACACAGAATTACGAAAAACTCTCGTAAATACTCCTCGGTGGACTGATTGTTTGTGCCCAGTTTCAATCTTCTAGGTGCAAAAATAAGCCCGCAAAAAATAATACCCAAAATGTCCAAAATTCCCCTATACAGAAGTATATTTTCATAAAAATTCCCTGACATTTCCCTAATTACCCTAGGGTCATGTGTCGCACATCATTCTCTTCAGTATAGAACTGCCTTTCAGGCGGCCATTCACTTGTCTCCATCATGTATCTAAGGCGGGAAAATGAGGATAAACGGGATTTTTTGGGTAAAAATATCCCTTTTTCAAATTTTGACCCTCTGGATCCCCCCTGTTTTAACGCAGAAATCTGAAAAAAAAATCTGGTAAATACTACTCGGTGGACTGAATGTTTGTGCAAAATTTCAATCTTCTACGTGTAAAAATAAGCCCGCCAAAAAATAATGAACATAGACCGGCCCCGCAATATTAAAAGAAAATATATATTTTAGAATTATGACGTCATCACCTCCTATGTCTCGACGCAGGAAGGTGTGAAACCATACGTAAGGTCTTCTACAATACCTCTGGACTTGAAAAAAAAAACGACGAAAAAGCTCAAATAGGAGAGTTATAACGCAATGTACCATGAAACACCCCGTATGGTACAGATTGTACCATGGGATTCCCAAAGGGTTAATAGCATAATTTACAGCAAAACCAGCATAAATTGTTGCTGGATCCAACATTGTTTTCCAGCTTAGAGGTCTCCAGCAATATTTGGCTCTTCTAAAATATCGTCGCCACTATCAACACTTACACGTTTTGGTCGTTTCATTGAAGGGTGATTTTCCATTATAAAGATGTTTTTATACCACCAAAAGCGCTTGTAGACAACAAAAGAACTCCTCACAACACAATACGACCCAATTCTTTTGGTTCGTTCGCGCTTGTAGCAAAGCAATGTTGCATTATCGCATTTTATCAACTTTCGCTTTCAAATTATATAGTGTTGCCAGATCTAGAAAATAAAATTACTGACAGATATAGGGCCATTCCTACCATCTCGCATCAAACCTATAGGGCCATCCTACCAAACCAGTGTTTGAATTAAACTTCCGAACTAGAGGGGGATATTTTTGATAAATATATAGAAAGAAAATACTTAATCCATGTAAAAATATCATGTTATTTCTGCGAGCCGGACCCGGGATAAACTTTGACGAGAGGGGACTTCCCCGCCATCCCCCAACATAAATTGTTAGTAGTAATGTGAAAAAGACAGAAACAACAGAAATATCACATTTTGCAGCAATAGGGAGTCTTATTCGCTTTTCAGACCAAAAACAGAAGTTCATGTATTCGTGCGCGCCCGCGTGTATGTGTTTGTGTCGCAAAATAAAGTCCTAAATCCATGTTGTTGTAATAAATTTCCAATTTACAAAGCTTTTCTTTTTTTAATGATGTTTAGAAACTAAAGAAGGCTTTAATTCTGAAAATCAACCTTGAATAATAATAAATCTCATAAAATGTCTATTGCCCCAATCACTTTTTTGTTCCTGGAGGCATTAACGCTCAACTTAGAATATTCAATAAATGTAAAATCATTAAATATATAATTACCTGTAATTCATAAATGTTGCGAGACTGCGAGAAGTCTCGCGAGACTTCTCGTGCGAGACTTAACTGAGTCTCGTCTCGCGTCTCGTCTCGCATGGTTTAGTCTCGTCTCACGTCTGGCATAAAATTTTCAGTCTCGTCTCGTGTCTCGTCTCGCAAATGCGAGACGAGACGCGAGACGAGACGAGACTTCTCGCGTCTCGCGTGCATCCCTACTGGTAGCGATAAAAGAAACTACCATATTGTGTAAAAATAAGAAATAATTGCTTTACAGTGTACTTTTTTCAATAAGAATGGCTCTAAATTTTATTCTACAAATATGATTTAATTTTTAGATTTTGTTCCGCGAGAACAGTTGACGATGAAGTGAGTTTCTAAGAAGCAAGTGAATTATCAGAAAAGAAGAGACAATGGAGCTTCAGATTTCTATTTGGTACGTTTAAAAGTAAAGGAAAGCCCTGTATTCATGAAACCATCACGTACTAAGTACTTGACATTCAACATATTGTTAGCAGGGAATATTGTGGTCAGTGGCGTATTTAGGAATTTGTTTAGGGGGAGCTATGCACAACACATGAATAAGCACTTATATATTTTTTGTTTTGGGTGCCGACAAATTTTAATGAAGTTGTGCATATAACAAATTTATCTCGGGGGGAGGGGCTTGAGCCCGATTGCCACCCCCTAAATACGTCACTAACTGTGGTTCAGTGGTAGAGCACTTACGTCTGGTGCGTGGGGCTGCTGGTTCGATGCTCACCCAACTTAGTTTGTGGTGGATAAAATCGTGTCTATGGGTTTTCTCCGAGTACTCCAGTTTCCTCCAATATTCTCATTCCACCAATTCTTACATCATCATTCATTTGCCTTAAACATCCACCTCCCTTAGCCTAACAGGCATAATCGTGGGACGTTAAACTGAAAAAAAACTTTGATTTTTTATAGTTGGAGCACGTTCAAAATGAAAGTTTATTTTTTCTAAAAAATATACAAATAAAAGTATGCATAAATTTTCAAAAATATGCAAATAAAAGTATGCATAAATTTTCGAAAATATACAAATAAAAGTACGCATAAATTTTCAAAAATATACAAATAAAAGTATGCATAAATTTTCAAAAATATACAAATAAAAGTATTCATAAATTTTCAAAAATATACAAATAAAAGTATGCATAAATTTTCAAAAATATACAAATAAAAGTATGCATAAATTTTCAAAAAATATGCAAATAGAAGTATGCATAAACTTTCAAAAATATACACATAAAAGTATGCATAAGTTTTCAAAAATATACAAATAAAAGTATGCATAAATTTTCAAAAATATACAAATAAAAACTCATTTATTTTCTATTGTATTAAAAGTTTGTACTTCGAGCTGAGGGGCAACAAACATCTTTCGGCCTAGGGACAGGAAGATATTAAATTCTACCTGGATTACGTATACACATGAAAATATAACTAAGTTTTTTCTTTTTGAAAAAGCTAAGTTTTCTCTCCTGTACGTCACTCACATTCACAAACACAAACATACATGAACTAAAAATACCTCTGCATGGAGAGGGGGTAATGGCTTGACATCGACATGCTTTCCAACCCATTATCAGATTTAAATTGCGTTGTCATGAGAGCAAATAGAACGAGTATAGAGGTGACGTTACCTGCGTTCATTGTCAGTGATACGAAAACTAATTTTTCCAATTATTGTCTCTCTTTAAATGGTAATTTTTGATCAAAAAACTGAAGATGAAAAAAAAAAAGCCTAGCCCTATATACTTTCTGCGGCCGGTTAAACAATGTTTCATGAAATTGTGATTTTATTTTGCTCTTTTTAACAATGTTTAGGGCTTATAGTTTTCCTAAAATGAGTTAATGCACTTTTCGTTTTTGGCTGTATCGACCGCGTATCAAACGAAGCAAGGAAACATGCCAGATACAAACGCTAGTTCATATGACAACGTCAACTAAAATAACGTTGTTAGTTCTTTATCGAAAATCAAATGTTAATATGTCTTCTATTGACTTGCAATGCAGCACAACCAGACACGCAGCCACAATTTTTTGTTATTACAGGTCCAACACTACAAGCTACAACATCTATGAAGTATTGAACGTGTATTATTCTGCAATCGAAAAAACGATAAGCAATTGTAAAATACTTTCATCTATATTTGCAGAAAAAAAAAAGATAGAATTAGATTGTTTGTACACTGAGAAAAAAATGTAGGTGGCATACTTAAAAACGTAAAAACGTGCGTAAGTCCTGTAGTTTTTGGACTTAAAGTACAGTAAACGTATAACTGGAAACGCATGTTTTATAATACTTTTAAGTGTTCCATCTATACGTATTTTCCGTTTGAAACAATATAGGCGGTCAGGATCTTACATACAAATGGACGTATATAACATATTGCTAAGGGATGTAACATAAGTATATGCATGTGATATATAGAAAACTGTTAGATGTCAGACATCCTGTAACGGTATGATGTAACATCTAAGGGCAGCGGGTATGTAGCATATGGATAACGTATGCTCCGTACTGATTTTTGTAGTAAGCAAGAGGATTCCGTATATTTTTACAATATACCACTGTCCGGAGAACGGATTTTTCTCAGTGCACAAGAGGAAGAGTACAGATGAAGTTTAAGATCAAATTTTCATGCTACATCCATCATTTCACTATAAAACAATATGCTAATGTATGTTGAGATAGGAAGTTTTTTTTTTGGTGGGTCTTGACCTGGTTGACCCTCCTCATTGATACGTCTCAGAGTATAACTATAGTTATGCGCTCTACCACTGCGCCACCACGGCCCCAAACTACAGTGATATGTAAAACTTAACGACGAAAGTAAATTTTGAATGCTGTATCACTCTTAAGTGATGAAACTGATGACCTTGAAGTTATTTTTATAAATTAAGAAAAAATAGAATTTGTACCCTTTCAGGTCCGTTGCCAGCCCAAAAATGTAGGGAGAGCCAGTAAAACTTACAGAGGGCCTGATCCAACCATATTATAGTTCATTTACAAGCCTACCGTGAAAAGTTTAGAGAGCAGTAAAAATTTTAGGGGGGCGGCCCCCGTGGATACGGATCTGCTCCCCTTCTCTTGTTAGAGCAGAGTTTGTAGAAATAGTGTAACATAGACCCATTTGTTTTGAATAAGGAGTATATTATAGAAAGATTAATTTCTCTATGTCTTCAATCTGAAAAGAATTTCGAGATATTGCCAACTTATTATAACAATTGTACCTCACTCTCTTTTCGTCCCTTCTAAGGGAAATATCAAACAATGCTGACATAAAAGTTTAATTATTTTAAATAAGTCCAAATACCAATTTTTATGTTTCTAAACTTAAAGAATTTCGAGACATGATTTATCTTCTTATAATAACTGTAATCTCACTCTTTTCTTCCCTTCTAGATCAAATATCAAAAAGTAGAGCTACCGGTACATGTCTATTATTTTAAATGGGAAGTTCATATACCAAAGTTCACGTCCCAACCCCCCAGAAGATATGAACATTTTAGTATACGTAACAATTACCACCCTAACTTCTCCCTTTGTCGTCAAATTTCCAAAACTCCTTCCTCAGTGGTACCAAATATCAACAATCAAATGCACTGTCAAATTTTTAAGTTTTATAGTTTAAGCGGTTTGTCCTGGTCGTTGATCAGTTCATGTCATTCATTTAGGACTTGTTTTATGTACAGAGTTGTACAGTACTAAAAATTTTACTACCAAAAAGACGGCGTAACATTCTCCGAAAATTGAAAGGAAGGAATGATTCTATATATTCAGAATACATATACAATATCAAAGACATGGTATTAACGTAACTAAGTTTGACATTTATTGTATCTTGATTCCTATCAGTGGCGGATCTAGCTTGGGGTCGGGGGGCATATGTCCCCAATGTTTTGAGCGACCATAATAATTGAATTTAGTTATATATTTTTGAAAGTTTTTCGTAAACGTTGATTTGTATTCTTTATTGGAAATGTTTTGAAACATTAGAAATAATTTCAGTTGCAGTTTTTCTGTTATACGATCCGTAAAACAATATTTGAGGTCCACAATGTCAACGTTCAATCTAGCCATAATGTCCAAACAGTTAAGTTGGAAACTTCTGGAAGATCCATGAAAAATTGTAAACTTATGATACACATAAAGCTCACAGATAACGAGAAGAATCCTAGCAGAAGTAGTGTGACGTAGGTATGGGCTCGACCACTTTTCGCACGGGTGTTTCAAATGACACCACGGAATAGCACACAGATAACTACCCGGAGCAGCAGACGACATCTAAGTATAGAACATACCTCAAAAACCGAAAATGGACTTGACCGTGTCGTTGACATTTCCCCGCTTCCCCTGTTTTAGGGTTTTTCTCGTCATCTGTGAGCTGTATCATAGTCTGAGTTGTGGATACCCCTTCCCAGTCGTTACCTTCTAGATCCGCTACTAATTCCTATACATTCTTATAACCCTTTTTGCATGCAACGGCTTTTTTTTTTTTTTTTAACGTTGAAATGCAACTCAAAACTGGAGCAAACATTTCTTCTCAATGTATCAAATACTAAAGAGAAACCAGATATTGTGGTAAAATAAAAAAAAAAATAGGTGGACAACTACGAGATTAGTAGGTATCAAATTCCTACGGAACAACCTTTCTTTTTTCGAAATAATGAAAAAGAACGAAGATTTATCGTAGTTCCACGTGGCACACCAGAAAGGACACTTGTAACGTATGGCTGACCCAAACTACGGGGTCACCTTTAAATGATTTTTCTTTCCCCCACATATTATCGCGGCATGCCGGCCAGTGCGTTGATGGGTTTGACCCCGTTTTTCAACACACATATATATAAAAGAGAGGAATGTAGGTAAATGTTCTCGTATTTCACAATGAATATAAGAAGTCTTCTTGACTAAAAGGATTAAGGACAGGGAAATACTATTTATAAACTACAGCATCATTACAAACTATTGTTGATGTTTCAGTATTGATTTTCTGGGTAGGGTATGAAATGCTGAATATATATAACCAAATTGATAAGTAGATACACTCAGCTGTGTTCAGTAGTTCTAGAGTAGGTCACAACATGATAGTTCTCCAAGGTAATAACAACTGAAAGAAAGCAGATATTTATATCAAATTTATCATTTCTAAAGGCACTGGAACTTCAGCTCTAATTTGAGGTGAGCAGAGTTGGGACTCTATCTTCCTGGTTACACGGCTTCCCAGACCATGGTTGGGTTGGACTCTGCTGCGTTGGAGTTATCCTTTGGGATTCGAGACATTGCGGTGTCGGACGGCCTTTGGTATCAAAAGGACGGATATGAGCTCTAATCAAAGCTCCGGTACCGGCTCAACGCTTGCCTCTGGTACATGGACTTCTTGGTTCGATTCCCGGCCAAGTTAGTTTGTGGTAGACAGTATCGTGTCCGTGGGTTTTCTCGGGGTTCTCCCATTTCTCTTCACTTTCTGATACCACCAATTCTTCGATCATCACTCACTTGCCTTAATAATAATTTCCCTTAGTCTAAAGGGCATAACGTGGTATGTTAAACTAAAAGATATCATTTGATTTTCATTATCCTTCTTTGAAGCCAGCAGTGACATCTTAATGACATCTGGTTTCATTATTGTACCCTCAATAGGGAAAAGAGAGAGAGATAATGAATAATCTTTTTTTTTCTTGTGATAAGATTCATTCTTAAAAATAGAAAAAAAGGGTTCCTTCATCGTTGTTGAAAGGGACGTTAAAACCAAAAATCAATCAAAAGGAAGTTTCATGACCTTTGGATTCTTCATTAAAATCGAAATGGTTGAATTTGGTTTCAAAGTTAGATCTCTAAAGAGCAAAAATGATTAAAAAAAATAGCGACGTTTACTTAAAATGGGTCCAAGATTTTACCTCTACCCTTACTTCTCTACTAAAACCAAGAATTAGAAGATTTAACCAATTCCAGCTTCAAAACGCTAGATCGAGAATAGAGCGAAAACGTTGGTACGGACAGAAATATCTTCAAATAGATTGCTTCAGCGTCGCAGGAATACATTTCACCTCTGACTATATTCCTTTATTGAAACCATGAGTGGTCTATTGAAAAAAAAAAAAAACTACCTTTAGCCACTTTCGGTTTTAATAACGTATCCTCGTAGAGTAAAAGCAATATGATATAACGATAAAAGTTCTTTTTAATTGACTTCAGAAAACGGAGGAGGTTCTCAATAAGAGCTGTGTTCAAAAAGAAACCGAGCTTTTGCTCTAACATCTTTATTGCTCATTGACTTCAACAAAAGCACTAAACTGTAGCAAATAATAAAAGAACTGAAAATAATAAAGATATTTTTTAAATAGCTTAATTCATGAAAAGAACTAAACAGAAGAATACAATAATCTTTAAAAAAAATTAACCGACTTTAACAAAAGCACTAAAATATAGAAAACAATAAAAGCGCTAAAAGGAAGAATATACAAATCTTTCAAAAAAACTTACCAAGTTCAACAAAAGCGCTAAAATGTAGGAAATAATGATAATAATAAGTATTTAAAGACAGAAAATAATTCATTACCATTCTCTATAAAAGATTTGAAGTCTGTGCCAAGCCAAACAAATTAATGCTCAACATAAATTTAGTTTGAGTGGTAATTTTACGAGACATTAATTTGTTTGGCTTGGCAGATGCTTTTATTTTGTTAATAGACAATTGTAATGAATTATTTTCAGCTATTAAGAGCTTATTCTTATTACTTTCTGCTTTCTAGAGCCTTTGTTATTTTCTACTTTTAACGCTTTTGTTGTTTCGTACTTCTAGAGCTTTTCTTATTTTCTACTTTTTAGAGCTTTTATTATTTTGTACTTTTTAGTGCTTTTATTAAAGTCAGTATTTTTTTTAAAGAAAGCTTTTATATTGTTTATTTTGATGTGGAAAGAGCAGGTCCAATTACAGGTTCTATGTCAATCGTTATTCCTCTGTTGTAACCACCTAATTTGCCGATTACAATAGTTTGGAGCAGGAATATGGAAAGACGGTTTGCATGTTTTAGGCTCCACCTTGTCCAAGATACTGTATAATGAAACAAAGCATTTATACTATTATTATTATTATTACACTGAGAAAAAATTGTAGGTGGCGTTCTTAAAAAAGTAGGTTACATGCGTAAATCCTGTAGTTTTTGGACTTAACGTACAGCAGACGTATAACTGAAAACGCATGTTTTATAATACTTTCCGTATAAGTGTTCCATCTATACGCACTTTCAGTATGAAACAATATAGGCTGTCAGGATCTCACATACAAATGGACGTATATAATATATAGCTGACGAAGGTAACATATATATATATATATATATATATATATATATATATATATATATATATATATATATATATATATATATATATATATATATATATATATATATATATATGTATGTATTATACGGAAAACTGTTAACTGTCAGACATCCTGCAACGGCATGATGTAACATCTAAGGGCAGTGCCTATTTGTCATACGGATAACGTAAACTCCGTACTGATTTCTGTAGTAAGCAAGAGGATTTCGTATATTTGTACAATATACTGCTGTCCGGAGAACGAATTTTTCACTGTATTATTATTATTATTATTATTATTATTATTATTATTATTATTATTATTATTATTATTATTATTATTAAATATTCTACCTGTTGGTAGGTCCTGGGACTAATCAGATTAATCAGTTTTATTTGTAGATTTGAGTCCGAGAATGTTTCTTAAACGTTTCTCGATCTTCAACTTTCTCTTTTAACTCCCAATATTTTGTTCTATTTTTGAAATCATCGATCACTTGTCTTCTTCTTCTTCCTACTCTTCGCTTTCCTTCCATCTTTCAATCAATAGCGGTATGAAGAAGATAATTTCTTCGTAAGATGTGTACAATTCAATTTGCCTTTGTCTGAAGGATGGTGGCTAGAAGCGTCCTCTTCTCTCCTATCCGTTCTAAAACATCTTCGTTTGTTACTCTCTCTGTCTATTTTATCTTCTCCATCTTCCTCGTTTCGAAGCTCTCTAAATACTTCTTCTCTAACTTCCGTTATATCGAAGTCTCTGAACCATAGAATCCAATATTCCATATATAGCAGTTAACCAACTTTTTCTTTCGTCCAATATTATTCTGTTAGTTAAGTGTGATCTTTTCTTGTTGAGTGCTTCCTTGGCTATGGCAATCCGTAACCTGATCTCTTCTTGTGCAGTAAGCGCATTTCGTTAAAATATTCCCAGATACTTGAAATTATCGACCTATTCAAGTTCTCTTTGCTCTACTCTGACACATAAAGGCATGTTTCCATGGGATATTCTCATGACTTTCGATTTTTGGATGTTGATTTCCATGAGCTATAGTTTCTCAGTGTCAACTATTTTCTGAATCATCTCCTGTAGTCTTTCTTCGGTTCTAGCTTAATAACAGTATTATCTGAATACCTGGTCTTGTTAATTCGAAGCCAAATTTCTGGAATCCAAATTGATCTTCCTCCCAGATCTCTTTTATCTTACTTTTGGCTGTTCAGTAATGCGCGTAATAATCTTTCCAGTGCGGAAAATAAGGCTAATGATTTTGTGATCATTGCATTTCTTTGCTCAAGATTAGTATATATAAATATCCGCAATTACATCCATCCCGGTATAAGCTATCCACCAATGAAATCGTCTCAGTATATCTTTGACGGTTTTGCTTTAGCCAGACTCCTTTAAAGTGCATTTTCTCTTTAGTACGTGAAGGTATCTTTAGTAGATGATACAAAGAAATTTATAAACGATAAGAACTTAGAAGATTGAAACCCCTCCCTCCACCTCTCTTTTTTGATAAGGTTCTTCATTTACTGTTGGTTTGGAAGTTTATTATACTTTCACGATGTTACATAACTCACGACGATACTACATAACTCACTTGTTTTCTTAGCACTTGTGCCCAAAATTAGCTCTTCTGGTTAACGCACGCACCTTTAGTATACTAGGTTCTGGGTTCGATTTTCCGGTGGAAGATCATTAGGATTTGAATCCTGTACAGGTCCAGATTACAGAGCCTCGGTGCTGAAAGTTCAACTGATCAATCAATGAAAAATAAGAATTTGTTCATCTTGTTCCTGCAAAAATGGCAGTAATAGTAGTGAGCCAACATTCACATTATCCCGCTGGCATGCTTCAGTATGATTGGGATCAACTAGACCTCGCCTTGTGACTAAAGAAAAAAATAACGTCAGTAGTATAGATTATTTGTAAATGATTTTGGAAAAAGAAAGTTGAGAGTTCTATTATAAAATATAGGCATACTTCTCTTTCCATTTCACATGGACTGTTTCAGGCAAGCACTAAAAAATCAGACATTCATTTACAAGAACTATTTACTTTGGGTATAGTATACTATACCAATTATTATGAGTGAAAAAATATGTATATACAGGGTGGAAGGGAACAAGACCAAAAAGCTTCAGGAGGTGATACATAGCGGCAGCACACATACACATAATACACATACAGAAACAGAAAACATATAACATCACACCTCATATGCAGTAAGACAGTACAGAAACACATAACACACATAAATTAACACAAAATGCATGATATCACATCAAGTCTTACAGGCACTTTTGAAAATGTGACAAGTATTTGTTAAATGGTGCTGAATTGGATATAATTGTACCAACTTTTTCACAAAAGGGGCTAAAAATACCAGCTTGGTACCAACGGTCCGATTAATGACAAGAAGGGCTGAATTTGGTACAATTGTAACAAGTGTGGCAATACTGCTGCTGTCGCAAGAGGAGGATCACATGTCTAAGTGCTTACACTAACAGTGTGTGATCCGTGCAAACGAGTAGATTTCACAGAAGATGCAAAACTGGAGGCGAAAGTATGCACCGGTGTGATGCAGTGCTTGGCCTTAGCGGCAGAAATCATTTCAGTAATCATGAGTTCATGGATTACTAATTCGATCTTGAATTTTGAACGGTCTCTAAACCAAACCGGATGTGCTGCTTTACAATTGGTGCATTTTGGCGGGGTCGTGTACTGTATTGGACCATGTGATACGTCAGAACAATTACCACAGGTGGCAGAAGAATTGACATAGATAAGTGGCTCAAAAGCTGGCATTTCAAACAATAGGTCTAAGAAAAGAGAGGAATGTACGATTTCACTTTTAAGAGATAATATGTTACAGTAAGATTGACAGGTAGATTTGGGATGTCAAACGTAATGATGTATGAATTTGTCGATTGTAGCTTGCCACTCTTACCAGTACGGATTCGCTTTACATCCACAAAACGCTGTTCCAGCAATTCATCCTTGATCTCGGTTTTCCACAAGCTTCGAAGTTCAAAACAAGTAACCATAGTTTTGATGATACTCAGTTAATAATCAGTAGCGAAGCGTACTATCAGGCTCTGAGGCCGGGCCTACCCTGTTTGCTACCGTATATTTTCTTTATCTTTATTTTCTTATAAAATAACATTTCAATACTTCAACATTTCGTTTTCTTTCGGTAACAAAATAGTAGGTTGGAAACATTCGGAGTCCCTTCCGTCTGAGACTCACCAGTTCGCTAGACATGTTTACGGGCTTTGCTGCTCAGGGAGCGACGCTATTATCGCTGGGGATTGCACGCATTGTTGGAAAGGTGCGAAGGCTCGCCTCTGGGAGTTTAGTTTTAGCATTGAAGGCATCTTTCAATGCTTTATAAAATGATTTCCTTAACGCAAAGCAAGAAGTTTCTTTGTAGAATTATGTATTTCTATTAGTGATAATTTGTTTAATTTAGTTATACACTATCAGGAGTTATTCAGAGTAGCTGTTTTTTTTCATGGGGCCTGGTCCATAATAGCTTGTAGAATATAAGTCTGATACATTAAACATATGTACAATTTACCAAATGCTACCATCAGGATAAAATAGTTATATTTGTGTGTAATTTTAGATGTTTTCCATTTCATAGAATCAGTGGGGTATTTACGATTTTGTTTCGGGCTTTGCTTGTTCGGGAGGGGCTTTGCTAACTTTATTCCTGGAAATTCTGTAATATATATAAAATAATAAAAAGTTGCGATAAAATTTCGGTGTGGGCTTAAGCCTGGAAGCCACCCCCTTAAACATGACACTCCATATCTTAGTTGATTCAAATAAAGTTCCTTCTGAGCATTAACATTTCTAGTGAAGTCATTATCACGTAATGCATTAATTAAATGCAGTATTGAACTTACTTTAAAGTGAAAGATGCAAGTAGTAAACGTCTATCCAAGAAATTTGATAGCTAACTGTAAGAATGTATTTTCTTTTTCTCTCTCCATATTCAAATATGCAGGAAATGAAAACAGCAACTGAAGGGGAAATTCCCTCATTCCTCCTGAAAATCCCAGTCAGAAGAAAGTATGAACTGCATTTCAAATATTTGTAGGGGAGCTAAATGGGAATATTCCATTAATACATATTGCGTGTTTTCCTTATGTAAATATTTGTTTAATAATAATAATAATAATAATAATAATAATAATAATAATAATAATAATAATAATAATAATAATAATAATAATAATAATAGACTACTTTTCGTCTACTTATATATTCATTCTTTCTTGTTAAATTAAACAACAACAAAAGAACTACTATGTATATTCACATAATTTCGATTCTAAACAGTGTTAAAAATACAGGAAAGTTCCTTTAAATAAATATATTTGGTAGTTTTTTTTTAACTCAATAAGAAAAATAGAATTCTGACTGTAGTTTTAAACATTTTATGATACATTAAATGTTACTTGTATTAGACCCTATTAGTTTGTCGGGCCTACCCTACTTATGGGATTACGTCTCGCCACTGTTAATAATGTGACTTCTGTTGATACTGTGTCTATTGTGGTCCACCTGAGCAATAACTTTGATTTTTTGGTCATTTTCAGTCTGTATAAGAAGAGTTACATTCTTAAGTTGGCAAATATCTCGCGTTGAAAATTTTCCAGTGGCAATATGTTGGAAATGTCTAAGAATAAAAGATTAAAGTTTATTTAAATACCAGCAATTTCTTCCTTTGCATCTTTAATAACAAAATATCTTGGGATGTTCTATGATATTTTCCTCATTCGCTTTCTCAGATTATTTTTTTTTTATTTCTATCTGTGAAGAAGTTATGATACTATACCACGTTAAGTAATCCCCGTCGTTGCTCTTAAAGACCAATGAGGCGGTCAGGTACTATCTACTACAACCCTTGTCAGGAAGCTGAACAATGACTCCAAGCCCAATGTGCGAAGAGCCAGCGCCACTTACTGTATGTTCAAGACTGACGGGTACTTTTAAGATCATCATCCTACCGGCTCATGGTAGAGGCCAGATTTGGAAGTAAAATATTCTTTCCTTTCAGGGCATCACTCCATTCAGTACGGCTAGGCGCCAACAAGCTTCACTTCGCCGTCACAAGACCCCAGGACAACCAAAATCAAGTCAATTTAAGCATTCTAGGTCAAAATAATTTTAAAAATGGAAATCCGGCCCATAAACCACGTCTGAGTCCATTTTCTTTGCCAAGTCATAACAGAAAATCGGGCTGGCTTCACCCGAGGCTTCATATTACACAGTAAGATCATTTCCGTGCAGCATATTAGTGGTATAGGCCAGTGGTTCTCAACCTTTTATGACTGACGAAACATGTTATTGATCATTCAGAATATCGAGACATACCTATTGGATGTTTTACTAATAATAATATACAATATGCATTATAGTAGTGTAAGGCTAATTAAGTTTGTACGAAGCACTGAGCACTACTGAATCTGTATGTAGTACATAGCATTGTTGCTACCGCTGGAGGCGTTAGCTTGTAGAGTATATCTCAAAATTGATATTATTTAAATATTAAACGTTTTATAATTTTCACATTCTAAAATTTCGCGACAAACGCTATCGGATTGCGTGGTACATCAGTGTGTAGCACACAAAGGTTGAGAACCACCGATCTAGGCGATCATCCGCAGCAAAGGTTTTACCGGAAGAGTGATGAGCTCCCAACCCCAATCTGGAAGATCAGTAGCTATGCAGTTCCAAAGAACTAGGTGAAAAAATGAAATGAAATCTTTGAGTTTTACGTCCCACGGTTATGCCGGTTAGGCTAAAGGAGACGGTGATGATGAGTAATGAATGAAATGGTGGAATGAAGAAAGTGGGAGGAAACGGGAGAACCCCGAGAAAACCCACGCACACGGTGTTTGTCCACCACAAAGTTCACGTGGCGCCGACTGGGATCGAACCCAAGACCCCAAGCACCAGAGGTGAACGCTCTACCACTGAGCCACCGCGGCCCCAAAGAACTAGGTGATAAAGCCACATTGCCATCTCCAGGGAAGGAAATAGGTGTAAATGAGAAAGTAAGAATTTGTAAGTAATTAAGTGGGTGCAAGTTAAGTGTAAATAAATTAAGTGTAAGAGTGTAAGTAAGTAATGATAATCAATAAGTAAGTAGGTGAGTAGGTGTTATGAGAATGAAAGTAAGTGAAAGTGCCAAAGTAAGTGCAAAATAAGTTAGTAGATGTAAGTCAGTAAGTCTAAGGAAGTTAGTAAAAAGTAAGCGTAATAAAGTGAAAGGTGATAGGAGAGTTGGTAGAATAACAAACGAAAAACGCGAGAAAAACTCACAAATATGATGATGTCTACCAGAAACTCACATGGTCTGGGGTAGAACTCGAGGCCCTTCGTATCCGAGCTGGTCACTCTGGTATACATCGATCGTACCAATTTCCAAAGCCTAATTTTGTTCATGACATCAATACAATTGTTGTATCCCACGTGGAAAATATTTCCAGAAAATAATAATAAAAAGTATGCTTTTGTCACGATAAAGACGCCTCCTACACGATAAAACACAAATTTATGTTTTTTCCCCGAAAACCCTTCATGATTGTGGATATCTGATGGATATAAAGCTAACGTTAACACAAAACCCTCTTTCATTGTTTCAACAATATTTTACTAGAATATAACAAAACGGGAAAGAAGAGAACGAAAGAAATAGAGAGAATGAAAAGAGGAAGAATCGTGAAAGAATCTGTCTAGTTCAAAAGCGAGAGAGGTCAATTGGATTTTCTCAGATTTTTATCCCATGCCACGTGTCGGATATAGCGTCCACTTTTCACTCGGCAAGTGTGAGCACTCACAGGGGAAATAGAAAAAGGAATTTATAGGTGAACGTCTTTATAAAGGGTCACTGAAAACATATCCACATCTATAAAGAATGCACGTGTAAAAATTCACTCGTCTTATTTTACAGTATACCATTCTTTTCCCAGTATAAAATGTATCTCATATTGAATATTGACAATGCTTTCAGTTCCCTAAATGTAGGCAATACTTTTCAGAAGTTGCCAGCAAAAGTGGTCCATTTTTAACATTTAAATTTTTCTTTCAGTTTAACGTACCACGATTATGCCCTTCAGGCTAAGGGAGCCGGATGATTAAGGTAGGTGATTGATTATGGAAGAATTGGTAGGATGGAAATGTGGGAGGAAACGGGGGTACCCGAAAAATCCACGGACACAATATTGTCCGTTATCAAAAATTACTTGATCGGGGATCGAACCAGAGACCCCAAACACCAGATGTAAGCGCTCAACTACTTTTTTAACTGACTTTTACCGAACGTTCATCAGTAACTTATGTACCTAACTATCGCAATGTCTTTATTAAATTTTACTCGTTTCCATTAACAATAACTACAGGAACACAAACACACAAACATCGAGAAAGTTAAAACTCCGAAGGTTCTCGCACCGGGAATCGAGCCCCGGACCCCGTACACCAAAGGTGCATGTCCTAGCCACTAGACGAGCGAGGAGGTCAACGCTGAACCATTCTGCAGATTTCATTAGGATTTTAACAAACAATATTGTAACACAATGTTTCAGAAGCTCACCTGTCTTGTAGTGAGATTATTTGTCGCTTGTCTCCAGGCATATATGTAACCGCACACTGCAGAGTAGTATTTCTGGTTGCATATACTCCAGGCAATAATCGCTTAGAAAAATGGAAGCCTTAACTTCAAACAATATTTGGATGTTTAGTATTGTCAAACCATGTTAACATTCTCCTGTATGATTACCATTGTGCTGGGTAATCATTTGCAAAAAATCTCGGCGCGCACCACTTTTTATTTTAAAGTGAAGTTGCTGAGAAACATTTTTTTAAATTTGAGATAAATTGTTATCCTTGTTCGATTTCAACTTCATATAACACGTTTATCGGGCTGAAGGATTTTTTTTAAAGGAAATCACAAGGAACAGTGATTAAATGGTAAAGCGCTAATCTCTGGTGACAGGGGTCCCTAGTTCAATCCAAGCTTATGTAAGACTATTGTTCATTGTATATGGAATTTTCTCGGAGTTCTCCCGTTTCCACCTACTTTATCATATCATTTCGCCAATTATTTCATATTCATCACTTCTATTAATCATTCGATTCCTTTATCCTACAAGAGATAACCATGGTACATAAAACTGAACGATTTCGTTTTTTTAAAAAAAACCAAGCGTTAGCCGTTCTGAAAAAGGAACGTTAATGTTCAACATGTCTGCAAAGTTAATTTATCCTTTTCCACCTAAAGAATTTCAACACTGAGGAATTGTGTTGCAAAAAGTCTTAAGAGGCCTCATCACTGCGAAATTCAAATACCGCTAATTTTACAGTAATTATGTGATATCTTCAAATAGGTAAAAGATCATCGAAAAGTGGAACAAGACCTCTCTAGACAATATTATTCAGCGTGAGATACCGTTATCACGACTCATTTATTTGCTTTCAATTTCCAGTCATTTAGTAAATTGGCATTTATTTTCGCGTTTCTAAATAACTGCAAACGGAAAGCTACTAGGTGACTCGTAATAACGGTACCTCATGCAAAATAGCATCGTCTAGGGAGGTCTTGATCCACTTTTCGATAATCTTTTATCTATTTGAAGGTATTACATAATTACTGTAAAATTAGCGGTATTTTAATTTCCCAGTGATAGGGACTCTTAACATTCAAAGAAGACACACACTATGTTTCATACTATTTACGAAGTTTGTTATGGACCATATATTGTTAGATGGGATAAATTCACTCCATCATCTCTGACCGAACTCAAGCCAAGCAAAGAAGATTGTTGAAAAGCCCCAAAGAAAATATACACCATATCTTTTTCTAAAAATAGTAGTCTATGGGTTCTGTCTGAACATCAGTGCTTACGAATCATACAATTCATGTGCAAATAATTTTGCAATAGTACCTTGAACAACTGCTTGATTAAACTTTAATTTATCTTAAAGATAATTTCTTGAAAGCTTTCACAATGTTTAAAAGGTAATTAAAATATAATTCAATAATGCATTGTTTTATCAAATTTTATGTATTAAAGCTAAGAAACCTAAGGGCAAAGATTCTTCGAACTCACAAGGTAGCTTGTGGCCCTGCGTAGCGTAGTCGCTAACGCTCTCGCCTTCGGTGCGAGCGGTCCTGGGTTCGATTCCCGGTGGGGTCACTCGGTCGAAAAAGTGTAACACGCTTTTTCAGGCCAGCCACCGTGAATGACGTTTTCCTGGGTTTTTATCATTCACACCAGGCAAATGCCGGGGTGGTACCTAACTTATAGGTCCCAGGCCGCCTCCTTCCCTCCCCAATCCTTTCTTCCTTCCCTTTCCCCGGATTGTGTGCTCGCCGAGGGACGTCATCCCTCAAATCGTGACGGGCTAAATGGCCTTAGATGCCGAAAGCCCAGAAATCTAAATCCTAAATCCCTAAATCACAAGGTAGCTTTAGTTTCAATAAAATAAAGAAACGGCTACTTAGATAATTTGTTAGTTATATAAAATAGAAGATCATAAGTAACTTAAAGGTGGCTCAGTGGTGGAGAGTTTACCTCTGCTGTGTGGAGTCCTTGGTTCGACCCCCTGCCAACTAACTTTGTGGTGCTCTCGGGTGGCTTCCGTTTCATCCCACTTTCACATTTCACCAATTACTGCATCATCATTCACTTGCCTTAATCATCATCTCCCTTAGCCTGTCAGGCATAATCATGGAACGTTAATCTGAAAGATTTCATATTCATTTAATAAGTAGTTTAGAAAGTAGAGGAATGGGTCTGAGAAGTCCCCTCTTGGCACTACCTGGAATCTTTTCATTTAAAGATCACTACAAATTAAATTAACGTATCAGACTGTTATCTGGCCAGAATATCAAAGTAATTTTATCTCCCATGTCTTTAAATTAAATGACGTATGTATCTGGCTATACTGGCCAACAGTTTTGTACCATTGGGGGCGGCTGTGTCTGTTGCTATAAATCATAATAGAAAACGAAGAACACTGTAAAGAAAACGTACTTTTAAACTAAGAAAATTTAGAATAATTCCTTTTATGAACATATTACTAGGCGGGTTCAAGAATTATCCACCCCTTTTGAACGCCATGCCAATTAAGACAACATATAATTGCTAATATTAATGTCGAGATTTATATTCAATTAAACTCTAGATTTCTGTTTACTAAAATACATTGGTTATCTTTAACTAATGATGACAACCTAAAACCTTTTGAAATGCCATCTCGAGAAGCAGAAATTCCCATTTTGCTCTTGAATTCCCCACACTATACCAATTACAAAATTATCAAAACATACAACATGTAAAAAGTGAACTGCTGTATATCATTCACTTTCTTCAATAGGTACGTGAATCATTCGTAAAGTTAAGTTTTCTACGCTTATCAAATGGTTTTCATATTTATCTTCTAGATATAGCTGAACGAGATAATTGAAATAAATAAATATATTTGATTGTTAGAATTTAGCATTTCCGTCATGTACTGTAACTTTCCACGTAACGTAACGAAACTAGATTAACTTTTATTCTCGAATCATTTCATGTAGAACGTTCTGGAAATTCGTTGTTTCTTCCGTTGTTGTTGTTTTTTTTTAATGCCAGAGTACAATTTATGTATACTCATGTCCATAATTATTGTCGCGTGTCTATAAATATGCTGTTGTTGGAATATAATTTGATAAGGAATTCGCCAGATATTTCTTATAATGTTAGTATCTGTATAACTGGGAAAGACATGTTTGTGCCAAATTTCAAGTCAAAAGCGCAGTAAATAAGAACAATAAAACGAAAATAAAACTTTCTTGTCCATTTAGCAACATTTTGTTTCACTCATTCTAATTTTCGTATTAATAAGTCTTTTCCTATGAAATGTACCTCAAATATACAATTTCTGATTATACACACACTATCAGTATTAAAAGTACGCTGCTGCAAATTCATTATCAAATTATATTCTTACAAGAAGACAGTTATAGATATGCGACAATCATTTTGGACGTGAGTGTATCTTGCGGTTGGTTTTAGACTCTCAAGTCAATGCATAAATTACTTTCATACAAGCATGCATTTTATAGTAACACCATTTGACAATTACCAGTAACTTCACGTTTATTATGTACTCAATCTACTTGCGCTATGAAAAATTTCAAATGTGCTGCCAAGTTCTACGAGGATAAACTAATACTAAAATTAATATTAGTCAATCCCGCACTACAGGATTTGAGGCAGCATATATCTGTTTTAATTTACGTACTACTGGGAAAACCTCCAAAAAAATGCTTTATATTGCCTGGTTTTTAAATTTTTTTTTTTACATTGCTAGCTAAGGCTAGCTACCTCTGAGAGAATTACGCCCTCTTTTAGGGAAGTGACTTGAAAGGATTGTTGGTTTTATAGGTCGGTGGTTGGTCTAAGTGCTTTATTTATTTATTGCATAGCAGTAATGGTCATAAGGAACTTTGCGTTCCTTAACATTAGGTGGAGAGATAAACATAAATACATATATTCAACATAAAACATACATACATAGCTGTTATGAATGTAGATGAAAATGATCTACAAATATTAAATGAGGAACACTAAACAATATACAATAAACACGAATCAGGAGAATAGAAGATAAGTTATAGTAATGCGGTAGTACAGTTATATAATTGATGAGGATGAAGTATGAGATGAGGTGCAATCACAGGACAACACATAGGAAAATGTTAGCGGACGAATGCAGTTATCTTCTTGCCTAGGGGGACTCTAGGCTATAATGAGAGACATGATGAACCCAAGTTAGTATGAGAAAATTACTGTGCATGAAATGATGGAAAAATGAGAGGTAAATGAGCATGAGTGACATAATCGTTCAGAAGCAAGAGTGAGGGATCATTAGGAGGAAGAGTGTAATGGTATAACGTAAATAAAAGAGATAATGGAGTGTGAAGATAACGGGTAGGTGTAGGATGTAGTGCTAAATAGTGCATTGTGTCGAAAAGTAGTGGGTGTTGGATTTGAAATCGGCGGCGTATGTATGAGAGTCGAAGGGATTCAAGATGGTACTGCAGGGCGGGAAAAGTAAGGCGCTGATATAATTCTCGTGTGGGGCTGGGTAATGTGATGCGATAAGCAATTCGGAGGGCATGGCGCTCGAGAATAAGGAGTTTGTGGTAGAATTTTTCTGATGCGGCAATCCAAGCTGTGAAACCATAGGTGAGAGTAGGGCGAAGAAAGACTTTGTAGGTGTTCAAGACTGTGTGTGACTTGAGACCCCAGGTCGTTCCTGCGAGACGTTTTAGCAGGTTGAGACGATTGTAAGCTTTAGTTGAAATTCTTTTAAGGTGTTGGATCCAGGTGAGATGTGTGTCAAACGTGATGCCTAAGTATGTGACTGCTTTTGTAGCTTGCAGAGGAACCTGGTCTACGTGGAGAGATAGGCAAGTTCGATTTCTGCGGACTTTGGTTGTTTTCTTTGCTGGAATGAAAATGATACCCTGTGTTTTTGTAGCATTGATGGTATATTGCCTGGGTTGTGGTTTTATCCTTTGTACTGTGTTTAGATAATATTCACTGGAGAAGCTAGATTAAATTAAACTGTTATATATCATTTATATGGATAATGTTGAATGTATTATTATTTAGCAATTACATTTACTAAACCAATATTTCTCTCTACTTTCAAAGACTTTTAGCTGTGTCTTACGAAATTTCTTATCCTTTTTATATGGTTTAAGCGGAGTGCCATCTAGAACCAGTAGAGCTAACTGCTACTGCGGCAATTGCAAAACGTCACACAACACAAGCAATAACTTGTACACTGGAGGAATTAAAAATTAAATTTAAAATAGAATAGCAAGCCAGATCGCTAAATGCAAAGGATATTAGATATAAATTATCTCTTCGGATAAAGCAGGTAGTCTTTATAAGATCCGTCTCTATAACTCCAAAAGAGAACTCTAGAATGAAATCTGATTTTTATATTTTAGTTTTTTTTTTTTGAGTATGTTTAGTACAAGGGGTCCAGAAGCACGTAAAAACACAAAATTTACAGGAGAAATGAATGATGCAAGTACTTAGACGTAACATAACGTAGCCAAATCTAACCCAATCTAACATAAACTAACCTAAGCTAACCTGAACTAACCTAAACTTACATAATATTATAGAAATAAGCGAAATTCTATCATTTTTTGGAAAATTATGCGGGACCCCTACACTAATTTAACATAAACTAACCTAGCCTAAACTAAACTTAACTAACCTAAGCTAGCCGAAACTAACATAACCCACTCTAAACTAACCGAATGTGAACAGAAATTACCAAAATTGTAACATTTTTTAGAGAAAAGAGCTGGACCCCTTCTGCTAAACATAGGCCTTTTTTTTTAAGAGTAGACAGCTAGAACGAATATTTCGGAATAATTTGTTCGTTTGTCAGTCCGTTGACATCAATGACGTCATTTAGGATTTTGCAAGGGAAGGGGTGAGATTGTTCACCGACATAAAAGCTTTACAATTTTTATTTGTATTAACAGGCTTAAAGTGGATCTGAAAAGGTAGGGGGACGGTAGGTAGTAGCATGACGTCACTTCATCCCTCTGCCTATCCTTGCCCATTGTAATATTTTAGGAACTGAGGGGACGCCATAAATATTTTTGAAGGTGGGAAGACGGCGCCCCCAGCGTTCCCCCTCACTTTTCTCCCTGTGTATTAGTAGTAATAATTAATTTATTAAACAGCGTATGTTTCTCAGACTGAGGGAAGAGTTGATTGCATCCCCTGTCCTCCTCAAAATACGCCTCTAGTTAACAACTTCACACGTAATAGTGGATATTCACGTTTCATATCCCATACATGTAAATATGAGCTAAGGTTAGATTTTTTAAGGTTAAAAGGTAAAATATTGTTTAGGTTAATTTTTTTTTTAAAGTTTAACCTCAAAATATATTGGTGAAACTAAAACTTCACATATTATATATTGAAGGACAATATTGAGAAGATATATAAAATCTAAAGTGTAGTTATTGTTTGGGGTCATATGGTTCAATTTGTAATCATATCTACCAAATCCACAACTGGATTCTTTGGGACTTTCTGTGAGCAATCGCACTGAGAAAAAAAATTGTAGGTGGCGTACTTAAAAAGATAGGTTACATGCGTAATTCCTGTAGTTTTTGGACTTAACGTACAACAGACGTATAACTGAAAACGCATGTTTTATAATACTTTCTATATAAGTGTTCCATCTATACGTACTTTCCGTATGAAACAATGTAGGCGGTCAGGATCTCACATACAAATGGACGTATATAACATATAGCTGACGATGGTAACATAAGTATATGCATGTGATATACGGAAAACTGTTAGATGTCAAACATCCTGCAACGGCGTGATGTAACATCTAAGGGCAGTGCCTATGCAGCATACGGATAACGTATGCTCCGTTCTGATTTCTATAGTAAGCAAGAGGATACCGTATATTTGTACAATATACCGCTGTCCGGAGAACGGATTTTTCTCTGTGCGCTCTGCAGTCACTACATATTTAAGTGAGTTTCGTTTTTGACTTTCTTAAGTCTAGCTTGGCCCCTAATTTACTTGTACTATTCGCTCACCTCCACGTGTCTTGGATTTCGGTGAATAACTTTTAAAACAAGGAGAATGTGAACCGATAGGATCAGCATAATGATATTAAATGAGCCAATAAGGTAGTTCTTATCAAAACCTTCGAAATTTCAGTGCCCAGCACGGTGTATCAGTGAATTGAGCGATTTGAAATAACGCACTCAGTGCTTGATAAAGCAATTCATATTCCTATCTCGTAACGGACCTAATACATGACCAACCTAAATAAGAGCAGCAGGGCATCTGGTTTTCTGTCGTTCGTTGTTTGGCATGAACTGGGCATCGCAGTTTTTCTAGAAGTTAGAATCTAGACGTCGAATGCTTTTCTTAGCTCGCTGACTTTAATCCCGTCTACATGCTTCCAAACTTACTAATACTATTAAGTTTAGTTCACACATTACGTGCCGCTCCCCTGTCACACTCCGACGGTGTCGCCTGAAAGAGAAGCCACTCCGTCGCGATACTCTGAGTTTCGTCGGAGTACTCGAGGCGGCACGAAGTTGATCAGAACCAATAACAATGTCTTCCTGCTTGCAATCCATCTTCGGAAATGGTTTACAAAGTAGTAGTTGCACGGCATGGGAACGGTATGTGTGAACGGCATGGATGAAGCATGGCAAAGGAATGGCATCCTATAGGCTTTATGTGTGAATTAAGCTTTAGTCGCCATTTCTTCATCTTTTTCTTCCAGAACCCTGATAGATAGCTGTTGGCGAGTGGTAAGAAAAAGGAACTAACATATCATAACCATACATGTTCCTAATAGACTAGCTTAGTGCATACGGAATCTGAGGAATACAGGGGTTGGACAAAAAAAATCTAAAACGTTTGCAAAAGTGTGAAAATCATACCAATATGGTGTGGGGCCTCCTTTTGCGTCCAAAACAGCTTGTATCCGACGTGAAATAGACGTACACAGCTCCTGAATCGTGGTGTGTGGAATTTTGTACCATTGTTCCTCCAAACCATGCTCCAGTTCCTTAAGGGTAATGAGACCGAACACGCTTTTCTAACTCAGACCACAATAGCTCAATGATGTTCAGATCTGGTGATTGTGGGACCCAGGGGCGGTGTGATAGCTCCTTGTCATGCACCTCAAACCATGATTTCACCGTCTTTGCAGCGTGACAGAGTGCCAAATCATCTTGGTAGATGCCATCACCATCAGGGAACAATATTTGGGCCATGGGTAGAACCTCGTCCCCCAAAATGGTCTCATATGCCTCAGCATTCATCATTCCATGCAGGGCAATGATGGGACTTTCAGAAAACCACGATATCACTGCCCATACTGTAACAGAACCACCTCCATGCTTTACAGTTGGGAGCAGACAGTTTGGATCATAGGTCTGCGACGGTGTTCTCCATACGTAAACACGACCGGTTGTTGGAAACAAGGTGAAGGTCGATTCATCGGACCACATTACGTGTTTCCACTGTTCATGAGTCCACGCCTTGTGGTTCTTGCACCACTGGATACGCCTTTTCGCATTTACTGCTGTGGCCAGGGGTTTGGCGATAGCGGCCCTGCCATGAATTTTCATTTTATGAAGTTCCCGTCGCACTGTTTTCGATGAAACCGTGTTCTGTTAGGCCGGAATTGAGTTCATACGTAATTTTCATTGCAGTGGTCGTCTTTTTAGATGCTACAATCCGTTTTAATGCCCTCCGGTCCCTATCTGACAGGAATGTCTTTCGACCACTGTTGTGCTTTGCAGACGTCGTTTGCCCATGAATTGTGTATGCCCTCGTGACATTGGACACGTGAACTTAGCAGGACCACTTTATTGTTTTGATTTTTTCGAGTTTGAGACCGGTACAAACGCAGAACAAATGATTCGTACATTAAAAATCTTGAGATTTATAGGATTTGGTATTCTGATCCTGCTCTAAGTTAACGTGAACTTAGCAGGACGACTTTATTTTTCGATGTTTCGAATTTGAGACAGGTACAAACGACATTTTTTACGGTACAAACCGGTACAAACGCAGTGCAAACGTATGGTATGCAAATATTTATAATTTTCAAAAGTAATCCAGCTAAGTTCACAGTTCGTAAGTTATGCTCCTGTTTATGGCGCCATTGGAACTGAAATGTTTTGAATTAGGCTGATAGATGGTACTAGCGGTGAATGGCTATATTACCTCCTCTCGAACGAATCAAAGGTAAAACATTGTTACTAAATCGTCTTATTCACTGACACACGCTATATTGGAAAGGATCCAGAAATGTTTATTATTAGTTTATTTAATGACATTCTGAAGATTTTCTAGTTTAATTTCCACATCTTATAGGTCTTCATTTGTCTTGAGTCATTCATAAAATTTGAAGAATCGGGAATGAGTGTGTTACATTTTTATGAGAATTGCTTTTCTCCCACAGAATTTCTATACACAAAGTTACTTATAAGTGTGCACAGAGAAAAATCCCTTCTCCGGGCAGCGGTATATTGTACAAATATACGGTATCCTCTTGCTTACTATAGGAATCAGTACGGAGCATACGTTATCCGTATGTTACATAGGTACTGCCCTTAGATGTTAATCATGCCGTTACAGGATGTCTGACATGTAACAGTTTTCCGTATATCACATGCATATAGTTATGCTACCTTCGTCAGCTATATGTTATTTACGTCCATTTGTATGTCAGATCCTGACCGCCTACATTGTTTCATACGAAAAGTACGTATAGATGGAACATTTATACAGAAAACATGCCTTTTCAGTTATACGTCTGCTGTACGTTGTCTAAAAACTACAGGAATTACGCATGTAACCTATCTTTTTAAGTACGCTACCTACAGTTTTTTTCCTCAGTGTGGTTTTAAAAGTACTATAAAGTTTTTAGAAGTAGTTAGGATAAAATAAGGCTTAGGTAGCCAAGAAAAAAATACAAAATTCCATTCAATCTAAGTAGAGGTGGATTACGATTTTTTGTTTGAAAAAGCTTTAGGTAAGTTAAGTGAGCAAAAAATCTATAGAGCTTTAAGCAAGTTAGGTGTTTGCGGTTAATTTTTTTTTTTAAGTTTTAGGCAAACTAACAGAGTAGTTTCAGGCAAGCTAGGTAGGCAAGAAACCGTAAAGCTTTGAGTTAACTAAAAGGTTTGGGTAAAGTTAAATTGTTTTAGATCTTTGGGTAAGCTAGTTGCCAGAATGCTCCAAGTACATTGCTAGAACAAACTTAAAAAGAATGGAGAGATGGAACGAAAAGGATAACGGCGATTGTTCCTACATATAAAACGTAAATCTTTTTATCAGGAAATTTTCTTCTGTTCTTCTGTTTCTTCCAAAAATTCGCAAAATATCATCTCTCTATGACTTACGGCTCCCGAGATATGACTCCTTAAATCTCTGGAAATTCGAACATTTTTGGCCAATACCTGGGGAACCGTGGTCAGTTGGCCAGTGGCTATCGCTTACTTTTTAGTACCAAAATGTTTGCCATTCTCTTAGGTATTGATCAGCACAAATATCATCTCCTTATGACTTACGGTTCCGAGATATGGCTCCTTAAATCTCCCGAAATCGGAACTATTTTTTGGTCAATATCTCGGGAACGGTAAGTCATAGACAGATGATATTGATGTTAATCAATACCTAAGAGGATGGTAAACGTTTTGGTACCGATATTAAGTGGTCGCCACTGGCCAAATCAGTGGCCACCGGTTACTCTTTGGTACCAAAATATTTACCTTTCTCTTAGGTACCGGTATTGATCAACACCAATATCGTCTCTCTATAACTTATGGTTCAAGACATATGGTTACTTAAATCTCGCGAAATCGGAACTATTTTTTGGAAAATATTTCGGGAACGATAAGTCATAGAGAGATGATATCGATGTTAATCAATACCTAAGAGAATGGTAAACATTTCTGGTAGCGATTTTAACTTGTGACCACTAGTCAAACCAGTGGCCAGTTGAACAGTGGCCACCGGTTATTATTTGGTACCAAAATGTTCACCATCCTCTTACGTATTGATCAACAACAATATCATCTCACTATCACTTACGGTTCCCGAGATATGGTTCCTTAAATCTTCGGAAATTGGGCAATTTTTTTAACCAATAAAAAATAGTTATTGGTTAAAAACCGTCACTTTTATTATGGTTATTGGTTAAAAACCGACTCGAAAAATTCCATCACTCTCTCAGATTGTTTTTGGTGTTCTATCAAATGGAGGGCTCAAAATTAAAAAAAAATCGCAAATAACAGACACACAGATATAGAGAATTCAGTAACGAACTTTCTAAGATCGTTGAAGATAAATTTGCTAAAAATAATGTTAACGAAAATGTTTACATAGAATTGTATACTTTCTTTTTGGACAGTGGTGACACTAGTGTCTTTTTCTTACCTAACCTAACAACAATAATAATGCTTGTCGTTTGCTTTTTATAGTAGTTGTAGTCAGGCCTGTGTCCACGGGGGGCAAGGGGGGCTCCCCCTAGATGTTGGCTGGCCCCCATAAAATTTCACGGTAGGCTTGCAAATGAACTATAATATAGTGATGAAGTATAATATGATTGGGTCGGGTCGCCCCTAACTTCTACCGGGCCCCGCTAAATTTTTGGGCTGGCTACGGGTCTAGTTGTAGTAAAAACCCGTATGCTGTTTACTAAATAAAAACACGTGTTAATATTTACAAATACAGATCAGGCGTAAACCATCACGCTTTAGGTAAGTAACTTGAACACAGTAGCATCATTTTTAATTTTGCCGCCGAATGGAGAGGGGACTAGATTTCCCACCGAGAGTTTTACGTCATTTATTTATGTATTAATGTATAATTTATTTAAAATAAACGAGTGTTTCTTAGACTCAGGTGGGCAATTACCCTCTACTCTCCCCAAATCAAGCCACATGAACATAGTAGCACAGTTTTTCAAGATAAATGAAACTACTACCAATGTTGCCAACAGATGCCTCTATAAAATATGCCTTAAAGACGCACAAAATGTGGTTTAAGAATTACAAAACTTATTTAAAATTTCAGCTAACAGAATTAACTAATAAACTAATCAAAACATTACCTAACTTTAGTGTACTAAGTTAAAATATACTGTATTGTTATTCTTATTTTTATTGTGTTCTCAAAGGCTTTCACTCTCACAAACTTGAAATATTTGAAGTACGTTTTTTTCGCTCATGGGCGAGAAGTGTTAAAATTGTCTAGATTATTTTCACAGCAATGATGGGTATATTTGGTACACAATCTAAGCAAAAAGTGCATTTGGAACAAATCATAGACAATGAATTAACTACGGGAAAGCAAGAATTTACGGAAAAGATTTCCGTGAGGTGAGGCTGTGACGTATCGGTCAGCGTGATACAAAGATATATCTTTACTTTGATTTAGCAATATAAAACCTGCTGAACGAGAGGAAGAATTTGAAAAATAGGAAGCTATACTTCGATTCAATTCAAAAAAAGGATTGATTCTATATAGAAATGTTGATTAAAGAAGAGACTCAACTATCATTAAGAACAAATTTTAGATATTGGCAATTATAAACGTAGAAATTGGCCAAAATTGTAGCTGATTACTTGACTACATTTTCTCAAGTTAATTGAGACACGAGAACGACTAAATTTAGCCATAAAGTAACTGAATTAGCAACATACTGCTGTACTAAACAATCTCAATATAATGCCTTTTCTCCTTTCTTCTTGAGATAAGCAAAGCACTTCTAAAATACTCAGTAGTGGTACATGATAAGAATAATAATATATAAATACCAACAAAAAGTGCATGAAAAATATAATAATACATTGCCAAAAATTAAAAAATAAAGCGCGAAATGAGAATATACAAGGACCGCGATTGTATAGTACAAAATGCTTCAATAAAGATCACTAAAAAAGTCTACAAAAAATGGCATAAGCATCTATGCTATAAACTAGGAAAGAAGAAAATGAGAATATACAGTCGATCCGAAGTTTACGAACACCTCGATTCGCGAACAATTCGGTTTAGAACAAATTTTTACCCTATGCCAATTGTTATTGTGACCAGAAATAGCAGATTTCGACCACTTCCAGTTCGTATAGCCATTAACGACTAACATCGACACTAAATTCATATATATATATATATATATATATATATAAAACTTCCTCGCTAACTATTACCGTTTTTCTTCTGTTCGGATCAATTTTGAAACTGGAAGCTACATTGAAATTTCAGCCACTTCCTGTTCCAGTTGAGTGTTAAGGACAAATCAACGGCCTATTCTTTAGAATCTGATTCCATATGTTAAATATAAACGTTTTTCTTCTATGGTGATTAACACTGAAACCAGAAATGACAGATTTCGACCACTACTGGTTTCAATTGAGGCTTAAAGGAAGAGATGGAATCTATTCTTGTGACGCGGAATCATTATCAGAAAACCGTTTTTCGATCTTTTATCGTTTTGACTCTTATGTCTGTGGATAGACTAACAGACATGACTTTTCTATAAGGTTATGCATAGCATAAGTTGAAAATCTGAAGTTGAAGAGACGACTAATCAGGGTCACATCCATGGGGAGGGGCTCATCAGGTTCAGACCCCCCCCCAAAAAGAAACTTTGTATCTCAACATTATTTGTATACTTTCTCAATTAAACTACATTTGTTTAACAGGGAATTGCTTGATGTAGCATGAACATTTGATCTTACACTTCATCTGACTTTGTCTCTTACACTGTAAAAAAATAAAACAACTTTTAAACACTTTTAGTACAGATATTGAGGGAGCGGGGAAATATATCAAGTGTCTGTGTTTATAAAATGTGCTTCGCGTGTCAAAAGGCGTTGATTCTCCGAGAACAATATCTAGTATGACTATTATTTAAAAATCACTTCTTATCGGCAAACAGTTCGAATACAAAGTGATGACATACATTTTGCACATACATTTGGGACATACTTGGACAACATAGTATCTTACAAGAGGTGAATATGTGTCATCTGGAGGTGCTCAAAGAGTGACAGTAATGTGTAAAGTGTCCTACTGTGTCTAAAAGTAGTTTCTGTATTGTTTGCAATGTAGAATAAAAACAACCTAGTTCTATCATCTTTTTCTGAAGGGGGAGCGGTGGCGTTCACCTCCGGTGCTTGGGGTCCCTGGTTCGATCCCAGCTCGCGCCGCGTGGACTTTGTGGTGGACAAACATCGTGCTCGTGGGAGTTCTCGGGGTTCTCCCGTTTCCTCCCACTTTCTTCATTCCACCATTTCATTCATTTCTCATTATCACCGTCTCGTTTAGCCTAACCGGCATAACCGTGGGACGTAAAACTTAAATTCATTTTTTTTTCTTTTTTTGAAAATGTAACTGGAAGTTTATTATAATTATTTACCGTCTATTCAGTTGCAGAATGATACCGTTTAATACTACATGACCCCCTCCCTCAAAAAGCTTGTGGACCCCTCTCAACAAAAAATTCCGGGTGCTTGCCTTCGCCCAATTGTCTGTGGACAAGTGTAGGAAGAAACCAGATATTATACCCCTTTGCTATTGAATTTTCATTTGAAACTTATTTCACACGAAGACGAGAACAAAAGCAACTCGTACATTGAAAGTTTAACGAAAGCGAATTCTCCCAATAGTGGTTTCGTTTTTCGTGTTTTATTTTTGCTGTCCGTCGAGAGACCAAGCCAGACGTAAAAGAAAAAGAAAAGAAAAAAAAAGCAGTATTCAATTTTCAGCGTGAAAGAAACAATACGAATTAAGCCATAAATATTTCAGCCGCTCGTGAAAGATTTAAACTCTATTCTCTTTGTCTAGGTCTTTTTCTATCTTTCATGCTTTTTGTAGTTGCTCTCCCATTGCTACTTTTCTAGTTTCTCTTTTGTCTAAATGATTCTAAAATGAATTACAATAAAGAAAGATTTTTTTTTTCATTTACAAAATATACTATCATATTTCTTCAGGTTTTAACATTACTTCTATGAGCCACAAAAAATAATACATAGAAGGTTCTGCTTAGAAAGAAGATGATATTCTACCAAGGATTGAAAACGTCTCGATTCTGTGTGGTCTTTATCGATTTCAAGAGTTTAGTTGCTATCTCACGGGACCTATACTTGCACCGCTTTTCAAAACTGTTCCTTTTTCATTTATTTTAGTTAATTTAGTTCGAATATTTTCCTTTCATTGATGAGTTTTAGGGGGTAAAAGTGGATCTGAAAAGGTACGGGGACGCATGACGTTACGCTGTTTTCCGTGCCTATCTTTGCCCATTATAATTTTTTTTAGGAAGTGGAGGGACGTCATATATAATTTTTGGAAGCGGTGGGATCACGTCCGCTCGCGTTTCCCTTCACTTTTATTGTTGTGTTTATTATAAAACAGTAAGAGTGCTTTCCACATAACACAACATGTCAATTGGATGTTCTTTTGTCTCCCCACAGGTTTCATACCTCTGCTTCAATATTCAGTCTTACAAGAGGAACTTTTTCGCAATAATAGAATTATCTACGTCATTTCCTTTGGATTACAATGGGAAGGACCTTTCGCAATAGAAACTTTAGAAATAATGGAAATATCCATGGAATTTCCATTATACTTCAATAGAATGTGTCTATTACATAGAAACTTTAAGAATAATGGAAATATCCATGGGATTTCCATTAGACTTCAATAGCATGTGTCTATTGCATAGAAACTTTAAGAATAATGGAAATATCCATGGGATTTCCATTAGATTTCAATAGAATCTGCCTATTAATAGAAACTTTAAGAGTAATGGAAATATCCATGGTATTTTCCTTTGATTTCAATAGAATGTGCCTATTATACAGGGTTATTATAAATGATGGAAGCGATTTCATAAATTCATTGTAGCTCTAGTAATTGAGATATTCTAACAAAACTGAACAGTAACGTAGAAAAGCTCAATAAGTTTTGTTTGTTGCAGGTGTACTTCAGATTTCTCCCACGAGAGCGCAGCAATGAGCAGTGAGGCAAGATGGCGACAGGCGCCAAGAAAGAATTTCATGTCATGGCTTCCACGCTCTCTTGACCTAACTCCATGCGTAGACCTTTGTTTTTTGTGTGGGTTTATGTGAAATATTCAGTGTTCACACCTCCTCTATTAGCAAACCTGCCAGAACTGCGAGCCTGCATCAACAATGTTTTAGATCTCGTTGATAGGGACATGCTGTTCCAATTGTGGAAGAACTTGATTTTCGGCTTGATGTTTGTCGAATTACTAAGGGGGCACATATCGATCATTTGTAAAACTTTTTGAGCTTTTCTATGTGTGTAAAAATTATCGCAATATATACAGTAATTCAGTTATTATAGGTCTGTGAAATCGCTCCAATCACTTATAATAACCCTAGAAACTTTATGGATAATGGAAATATCCATCGGAATTCTCTTGGATTTCAATATGATGTGCCTGTCACAATCGAAGCTTTAAGACTAATGGAAATATTCATGGGATTTGCACTAGACTTCAATAGAATGTGCCTATTACATAGGAACTTTAAGAATAATATAAACTTCCATGTGATTTCTATTGGATTTCAATGGAATGTGCCTATTACAATAGAAACTTTCAGGATAATGGAAATTTCCATGGGATTTCCATTGAGTTTCAATACAATGTGCCTATTACATAGAAACTTTAAGGATAATGGAAATATCCATGAGATTTCCATTGAATTTCAATACAATGTACCTATTATAGTAGAAACTTTAAGGATAATGGAAATGTTCACGGAATTTCCATTGGAATTTCATAAAAATTGTCTATTACAAGAGTAACTTTACGGAGACTGGAATAGACTAGTTCACTCAACTATTGAAGAAAGTGAGTAATATACAATGTTATATAATATATATAATTAAATTTTGTATTTGGTTTAATGTGAGAAATTCATCAGCAAAATGAAAATTTCTGGCACTCGAGATGGAATTTTGTAATGTTTCAGGTTGAATCACTGATTAGGTGTTGTTTACCTTAATTCGTGCATATTAATGCATTTTCTACAATTGGAGATTGTATCATATTTGACATTCTCAAAGGAATACAAGCCATACGGTTTGTTTCGTGTTTAACGCATTGCAAACCCCTGAGAAATTTTACAGAAACAAGTGAAGGGTATTTTTTCGTTATGTGATAATTTATTTTCATATTGCCACATTCATTGTCTTGCCCAAAACAAAAATTATTCAATCATTTTGTTACTAGTGACGTAAAAAACCAGGGATATACAGGGCCGGATTTAGGATTTTGGCGCCCCTAGGCCCAATAATTTTTTCCGCCCCCTAGTCTGGTTAAAGTTACTTTCCTAAAAACCTTTATTAAAAAAAATACAGCCAGTTCTCCCGTGTTTGAGATCAATGTTGTGACGAAGTTGATGCATAATGTTGAAAAATAGTTTAACTTTACCAACAATTATTTGTTCTAATGAACTTCAAAATCAGAATGCTTTATTAGCCTGATTTTTTAAAATCAATTCAAAAAATATGTTAAGTTATGGCTATTTATTTTTATTTCTAGATTTTATTATTTTTTTTTTCTCTCGGCCGTGCGCCCCCTGGGAGCTTGCGTCCATAGGCCCGGGCCTACCGGGCCTATTGGGAAATCCGGCCCCTGGGGATATATGATTTGAATTACTCTTTCTAGAAAGTATTATAGAAAAATATAAATTTACTACATTAAGATCTGGAATCGCGCTCCAATAAGTTATTTTTTGGGTTATTTTCCGTGGCAATTAAAACACAATTCCTGTAGATTTCTTATCTCCACGAGAAGACCACTACGCACTCACACAACGGCAAATATTATATGGTACGATTTTTTCTATGAACCAGTAATACATACAAAAACTTTATATTTCCAAGTAAATCTGTATACATTAATGGCTTGCTTAAAAAAAGTGGGGGGGCAACTGTTCCCCTTTTCCCCCCTAATCGCCGCCCATGAGATCGAAGATCACTTGTTACAGAAGAACTGAAGTAAGAAGTCTAAAGAAACATTCAGGAAAATCGACGTTTCACTTTGAGCATGTTACACGAATCTCTTTGGGTGAAAAACAGTTCGCAAACGATGAGGAACTCAAGCAAACAGTGACATCCTGCCTCTAAACTTTGGAAGTAGATGAGTACGACATCGGCATTGAAAAACTGGTCCTATCTTATAACAAGTGTCTTGAGAACTATGGTGATTACATAGAAAAGTAGAGTAAGGTCCTGTGACTTTGTAAATAAAATTTTGTGCTGATATCTTTTGTTTTTATTTAACCGTGTCAAAATTGTTCTTTACTTTTTGGACGACCCTACTAATTTTTATTTATCGATTAAATTATATGATCAATAATTCTCAAATTTTAATTGTAGATGGCAAAAGAATCGTGAATTTTTACTTTGTACTTTAAGCTAAAAATTACAGACCAAAGATTCATAGATACTACAAAATATTTTAAAACCCATAATCTCTGTTTTAAGAAAACTTGCTCTCATTTGTGAATAATACATTTTATTGCTTCACATATTTATGTGTATAAATATTGAGACAAGTAATGAACTGATAAAATTATTTGAAAACGTTTTAGCGCAACTTTATAAGTATTACTTCGTGACTATGTTCACTTTTTGCTGATGGTACAGTTTTGACTCCTAGGTGTTGCTTCGTTACTTTCTTACATCAGTGTTGGTACTTTGAAAGAAATTTCCCTAATCTAGGGATATTTCGTGGGTAAATTTAACAAAAAGAGAACGTCTGTATAGAACGTGAAAATCCAGGGGGATTCACGCCTTGACTGACAACTGTAAATGCTTAAATTTTTCTTAGTTCTTCAGAGTAGCAGTAGTTTATTACTACACACACACACACACACACACACACACACACACACATATATATATATATATATATATATATATATATATATATATATATATATATATATATATATAATTTCAAATCAATAGCTCAGTATTTAGAGGTTGCTCAATCGACTTAAAATTTAACAAAATTAGTGCTTTATTATTGCTGTATTGACAATGCAATGCGCTCTGCTTCGGTGCATTTGTTCTTCTATTTCCATTTATATTCATTATTTATTACAAATAATCTATACCACTGTAGGAAATGTTCCAACAATGATTAACAAAGCATGTAATTTTGAAACTCACGAATTATGGGTCCAATGGGCAAATTTAAGGAAAAGCAAGAATCGAATATCTACCACACAGAAAGAGAATGTAGCTAGATTTTTAGCAAGTTTGAATAATTTATTTGATATATCACACGAGGATGCTTTTAGACTAATCAAAAGTAAGAAAGACAAGGAGTTCCTTATTGCTCAGAGGAAAGAGGGACGATGTGTTTGTATGGTGCCAATGGACAGAACAGTCTCTCAAAACGAACAAGATAAGGATTGATGTGCAGATTAGGAGAGATAGGCGTATCACTGTGAATGAAATCGCTGCAAAAACTTAGTGTTGGACATAGTGCGGTGCACGAAATCATTTACAGCTTAGGTTTGTACCAGTTGCGCCCAACGTTTATTAACCAAGGACCACAAACGTCAGAGATTAACTACTGCACAAGCCATAAATTCTGCCCACTTCATCCAAACACTTTTGACGCTCCATTGTGGCTTGTGTAAAACGTCCTGGAAAGATCATCCTTCAACAGGATAACACGCGTTCGCATACTGCTCGTACATTATGGAGCAGATCAGGAGGTCTGGGTGCGAAAAACTTCTACATCCTCCCTACAACCACGACATGGCACCCTCAAACTACCATCTGAAGGAACAGATGCGAGGTCATCGCTGTGAGACAGTGGAGGATATTCGGCAAGGAGTGCTTCAGTGTCTACGGGAAGCAGGAACAGATTTCAATCGTAAAGGTATTTTCAAACTTGCAGAACGATGGGGAAAATGTGTGAAAAAAAAAAAAACGGACATTATGTGGAAAAGTGAAAGAAAGGTCTGTAGATTGAGTTGATACTTGGTTTCACTTACAAATAAAGACTACGGTTGTGAAAAAATGTTGGTCACGACTTTCAGTATTCCCCTCGGATTTAGGATCTGTTCATAACTTTGATCTAGGGTAGTTCGTCATAGGTGTTACAAAACATTTCATTATACTTTACAAAATATAATATAATGAAACACTACAGTAATGCATAAAAAATAAAATGTTTTAGTTTATCGTCCCTCGTTTATGCCCGTTAGGCTAAGGGAGACAATGATTAAAGCAAGTGAATAATGATAGAAGAATTTGGTGGAATGAGAAAGTGGGAGGAAAGCGGAGTATCACGACAAAACTCACGTACACGATGTTGTCCACCGCAAACTTACTTCGCCGGGAATCGAACTAGGGACCATATACACCAGAGGCATAAAGCGCTTTATTATTGAGCAATCGTGCCCCCTACAGTCATGGACGCCTACAAGGTGTTGCAAGGAGGAAACTACTCCCTATCTTGGACTTCTGAATTTGGTTTAATTTCTCGAAATACATGTCAAGACATATTAATTTACTTTCTCATACAGGTTGGCAGTGTGGCTCAGTGGAAGCCCTCCCCGCATGGTCAAGTGGCCAGCACATGGGCCTTTGGAGTACAGGTTCCCGGGTTCGATTCCCGTTGGGAGAGACTTTGTAACTTTAACTGTCCTCGATGTTTCTGTGTTCGTGTCCCTGTCGTTATTGGAAAAAGCGAGTTAAACGAGTAGAAAGCGAGTAAAGTAAGTAAAACCTAGGAATAAGTAGTTAAACAAGTTAATGAGCACGTTCGGTGAATCAGTTAACTTTATTTTTTTAAAAAATGGTAGAGCACTTACCTTTGGTGCGTGGTGTCCCTGGTTCAATCCCCGTCTAAGTAAGTTTGTGGTGGACAACATAGTGTCTGTGGGTTTTCTCGAGGTACTCCCGTTTCCTCCCACAATTTCATTCCACTAATTCATCCATCATCATTCACTTGCCTAAATCATCCGTCTCGCTTAGTTTACCAGGGATAATCGTGGGACGTTAAACTGAAAGATTTCTCCTTTACTATCATATTTATATTAAATCATAGTATTACAGTGTATTTATTTATTTAATAAAATTACATAATGTGTATAAATAATTGCTATTTCACATGAAATATGTGCTTCCGTTCATCAATGTGTATTCGGGATCGCTTGTATGTCGATTTTGTCTGACTCACATTGGAAAATATCTTACAGCCATCTTGGATTACATTATATCAAAATAGAAAATAGAACATTATATTTTCTTATACAAATGTTTTGTATTATGTAGTATAATTTTTTTATTGTACTGGTGTAGTATATTTTTTTATTGTACTCCATACAAAAATATCTTTGATTAATATCAGAAAAATTTAAAGTACAACTATGCAGGAAGTATAATTTTGCCCAGAGATGGTGTGGGTAAATCAAAACTTGACACATGACCCACCTTCACTCACTCTGGCCCACAACCCATCATGACACACCAGCCGTTACCCACTCGTGAGACACATAATTTTCGCAAAAATTCGGACCCCCATTCCCCCTTAGGATATATCCAGAGGGTTGATTAATTCGTGTGTCAATTTCATTTGTTCACTGTGCAAAAGTGGTATGAGGTAAAGCCGTGCAATTTGGTGTAACTTTAGACGAAGGACATAAGTTTTGTTTCGCCATAGAAACATGTCACTTGTACTAAATATTGAAAAGATATAGGGTCAAAGGTCAAATTTCGATTTTTTTCCTTATGGGATTGCAATGGTAAAATCTGAAAAAGCTTGAAAAAACATAAATCGAAGTTATAACAAAGAGAAAGCTATATGGTATGATTCTATGTCGCAAGCCGACCAAATATGCGTCAATCAAGTGTCATGGTCAGAGGCCACTGTCAGATCAAGGTCACAGGTCACCTCGAGAACCCATTTGACATGATGAGGTACGGACATTGCTTTGTTTTCAGTGTATTCAAATTGGTTCTCAATATGACCTGTGACCTTGATCTGACCGTGATCTCTGACCTTGACACTCGATTGACACATATTTGGTCGGCTTGCGACATAGAATCATACCATACAGCTTTTTCTTTGTTATCACTTCGATTTACCTTTTCTTTCAGGTTCTTTCAGAATGTACCATTGGACTCCCCTGAGGAAAAAATCGAAATTCGACCTTTGACCCTATATTTTTTCAATATTTAGTACAAGTGACATGTTTCTATGGTGAAACAAAACTTATGTCCTTCGTCTAAAGTTACACCAAATTGCACGGCTTTACCTCATACCACTTTTGCACAGTGAACAAATGAATTAGACACACGAATTAATCAACCCTCTGTATATATCCTAAGGGAGAATGGGGGTCCGAATTTTTGCAAAAATAAATATAAATAAATAAATATATATATATATATATATATATATATATATATATATATATATATATATATATATATATATATATATATATATATATATATATATATATATATATCGGGTGTTGCAAAATAAGTGTTACAACTCTTGGGAGGTGACTCCTGCCACTGAGACAAGAAAAAAAGTTCTCTTGAACTTTCGGCTATCGGACATAGTTTCGGATCTACAAGGTGCCGAAAACGTGGGAAAATGACTTTCGGACGCCAATAGTTCGGAAACTATCCAACGTAAAGAGGTCGGGTAAAAATTTCACTGAAGAAGTCATACCTGCTGTATTGAATTTTGCATGTTTCACAATCCTACCATGCACGCGCAAGGGATTCCCCAAAGGAACGTAGGGAATCCCGGATAATCTGCCAAATGAAAATTGGTCTAAATGGATATGAATTGATAGGCTTTCTACCAGGTAACAATAATTCGTTTGTACTAAGTCGATATCTGGAACCAATACAAAATGGCGGACACCTTCATGCCCGTTGTGTGTGGTTGCATAATCGCCAGGTACGGATGCTGGCCAACAGTGACGTTCTGAGTATTAAGTGTAGCGAATTTGTTCTCAAATGCTCTAGAAAGACATCTGGATTGTCGGTAGAGAACAACAGATGAAGCAGGGCGATTCACATGTGTGGAAACACGTAACGAAAAATGCCCAGAAATGCACTCATACTAATTAAACGTGAGTTCAAAGTGTTGGAAATGTACGGAATAGCATCAAGAACATGAAAGCCATTACCGATTCACCAATAATATTCCCTCAATCCGATGCAATATGATCTGCACGATTGCATACCGATAAGGATGCAACAACAGGTCAAGTTGAAATTGTGCAAGGGGACTCACAAACAAACTGGATAAACTAAAAAATGTCACTAGTGGGATCGCATGATCGATATTGAAATGTGGCCAATGTTGTGTTCATATCAACATGTATCTAATGGACAAATGTCAACATGTCCCACTGCTGCTGGGACACCGTTCCAAGTGCGAAAACGAGGAAAAAAACGTTGTACATTCTGCTATTACATCTGGTGCACTTTTTGGTAGAACGTAACTAGAACAAGATGGTATCAATGTCCCTCTTTGTTTGGGCCGTTGTCACAGAGTGAACACATATGAAAAGAAATCTCTTAATCCATGGTTCGAATACTGATAGATCGTGAAAATAACAAAGTTGTATCATGTCCCACGTCTTCTGGGACATATGACGTACTCGGAATATAGGAAAATACCTTCAGAAATTCGTATCTTACACACAGTGCACATCCCAAGACAAAGACGAAAATGAACCAATTTGGCACATGTAACACTACTGCTGGAACACCATACATATGGAAAATAAAACGACATGAGAAATAGGAAGAAACGTCTTAAAGCTCTGGTTGTTTACAACTGTGCAGTAGAAGTAACAAAAAGAAACACACAAGCATGTCGGGACGCTGTACAAGAGCGCTTGCCAAACAAAGTGGGTACCCCTCAAAGAAATGAATACAGACAAAGTGAGGCTCCCTTGAAGCTTCAGGGCTAGAGCGCTTGTTTTCGCTCGCGTTGTCGCAGTTTCCAAACCTACTGGGAGCCCACGGCCTCAGATTCAAGACCCGAGTAGTTATTTTCCTATCTTTCGCACGTGGGACGGTGTCCCAGCAGTAGTAGGACATGTTGACATTTGTCCGTTAGCTACATGTTGATATCAACACACACATTGGCCACATTTCAATATCGATCATGGGATCCCACTAGTGGCATTATTTAGTTTACCCAGTTTCTTTGTGAGTCCCCTTGCACAATTTCACTTTGACCTCAGTTGTTGCATCCTTATCGGTATGCAACCGTGCACATCATATTGCATCAGATTCAGGAAATATTATTGGTGAATCGGTAATGGCTTTCATGTTCATGATGCTAATCTTTACATTTCCGACACTTTGAAATCACGTTTACTTAGTATGAGTGCATTTCTGGGCATTTTTCGTTACGTGTTTCCACACATGTGAATCGCCCTGCTTCATCTGTTGTTCTCTACCGACAATCCAGATGTCTTTCTAGAGCATTTGAGAACAAATTCGCTACACTTAATACTCAGAACGTCACTGTTGGCCAGCATCCGTACCTGGCGATTATGCAACCACACACAACGGGCATGAAGGTGTCCGCCATTTTGTATTGGTTCCAGATATCGACTTAATAGAAACGAATTATTGTTACCTGGTAGAAACCCTATCAATTCATATCCATTTAGACCAATTTTCATTTGGCAGATTATCCGGGATTCCCTACGTTCCTTTGGGGAATCCCTTGCGCGTGCATGGTAGGATTGTGAAACATGCAAAATTCAATACAGCAGGTATGACTTCTTCAGTGAAATTTTTACCCGACCTCTTTACGTTGGATAGTTTCCGAACTATTGGCGTCCGAAAGTCATTTTCCCACGTTTTCGGCACCTTGTAGATCCGAAACTATGTCCGATAGCCGAAAGTTCAAGAGAACTTTTTTTCTTGTCTCAGTGGCAGGAGTCACCTCCCAAGAGTTGTAACACTTATTTTGCAACACCCGATATATATATATATATATATATATATGTGTGTGTGTGTGTGTGTGTGTGTGTGTGTGTTATATAATGAAAGCGATATGTTAACATCCCAGTTGGGATTAGGGCCTAATTAGGTACCAAAAGTTATTTCATTTCGCTTTGACATTTAACCGTGATGATCACGCACACGTAGTTACATTGAACTTTTTATATAATAATTCATATATTAGAGGTGATTCAATAATATATTTTTCCAGTAGTCAACTCTCCAATAAAACGCATGATGTGTCTCGGAAGCCAAGCAATGAATCCTATTACTATTAGTACAATTATAAATATCAATATCTAAGAGTGTCTGAAGTTCTTTTTTCACTTAGGTATTAATCATCTCAGGTAAGTAAATAAAAACAAATGAAAAAGAAAGAAAATGGAGGCCTTGAAAATAAAACGTAACCAAATTCACCAATGTTCACAAGATGCTGTCTAGAACGCACTGAGCAGAGTGGGTGGGTGGGTCAGAGTGAGTCATGGGTCACAGTGGGTGGTGGTTCGCAGTGAGGCACGTCCTATTGACCCACGACCCACTGCCACATTTGCAAGCCTTAACCCACGACCCAAAGACCCCCTCCATCTCTGCTGCCTTGCCTGTTATAAAAATCTGAAAATTAATTGTTGACCCTAATTTTTTTCTGCATAGCATTTCTTCCAAATAAACTTCATCCCCTTTTTAAAAAAATCTTTCTGTGTGGCAGGACTCGCAAATTAACGCAAAACTAGTAAATCCTAATGTAAAAAAAGATTTTTTTAATAAGTCTGAAAAAATCTACAATGTTTGTAAATAGCTTATACTAGAGTTATGTTTAACCTAGATAACAAATGTGTAATTAGGTATTTAGAGCAAAAAGACATTTGTTTGCTGAAGGACTCAGGGGGTATCCTGTGAGTAAGGTCACAGAATTTACTTAATTATTTTTTTTTTAATGTTAAGTGGAGGGATTTGTGTACCACAAATTCTCTACAAACACGTTAAAATGAACATCGGTTTCATCTGGTAAATGGGGTTAACAGAATTATAATGGAGATGGATTCTCATTTATTGGTACAACAGCTGCTTCGTGGTACGAAGAGCTGATGGTGTATTACCAAATAAAATTTTAAAAAACAAAAATTGCATCCGGTGACTCTCCCCTGCCCCAGAACCCACCTCTCTCGACGTAACCTTTGGGAAAAGTGGTCGTGTCCCTATTCTCTGAACGTAACATGGTTACTATTATAATAACACCCCTTCCGCGTCTCGAATCCTCAACCCTCCGCTTTCACATAAGCTTAACGATAAAAGCTCTGTGTAGTCCACTGTAGATGCAGGGGGAGTAGCTCTGAGTTTCACGCCGGAAAGACCTACAACACACAACACTGTCACAATTACGTACCCCTCCTCATCCCGCTAAACCCCATTATACTGCCCTGACCCCCCTTACTCTTCACTGCCCGGCGTGTGCTGTGTTGTAACGATGTGTTGGTAGCTAGACGGTGTTATCGAAATTCAATACCTTAACCTAGGTTTCTGAGGGGATGCTACCCGCAAGAGGTGTGTAGAGAGGAAGGGGACACATAATATGAGAAAAGATTTTCTAAGCGGAAGTGCCCTTGTACATGTCTGCACGGGAAACCATAAAAGACGTCCACGAACAATGGAGTATAGAGATCCAAGGTCACGGGCTTTACTTTCAGAATTCAAAAGCAGAAGTGCAGTAGGTAATCGTTTTCGGAATTCGTGACCCTACTAACACAATTTCACTTTTTTTAAAAAAACTACTACCTGCTTCTACTTCTGTTACTACTAGTGCTATATTTAAGTACCAGATGGCGTGATTGCTTTCAATTTTGGTCACTGGGCAACCCAGTTTTCGTATGTTCTGCTTTCATTTAATTTTTTAACCTCTTTCCACCCAAAGAGGGTTTGAGGGAAATTGTACAGTATCTTTTTCTTTTTCGATGTTAATGTCAATCCAATATATTGTACACAATTTTCCCATTCTTGATTTCACGTTATTAACAACGCTGAAATTTAAGTATTGTTGTAGGTAGAGTTGGTTAAGTTTCCTTGCTGTGTATACCTTCAGCTTTCTGAACTCATGTGAGTAATTTAAAAGACAACTCAGAACATTAACATTTTAATAAGTGTCTGTAAAATATACGATAGTGTTTGTAAAATTCTCTTAAGGAGTACAACCGAATAAGGGGTGAAAAAGCCCTTACACGGATTGCTGTGGTATTTATACCAAAGGTAGTTCATATTCAAAATGAACTTTTGGCCAGAAAATCAACTTCAAATTTCTTCGAATTTCGAAGATATTGTTGAAAATTCGAAAATATTTTTTTCATATCTCGGAAACGACATGAGTTCTGAGGGTGCAACAAAATATGAATATACGTACTTGTACTTTGTTCGAAGATTCTTACAGGAAACAAGAAATAATATATTTCAACCTTCGAATTTCTAGTGGAAAAGCGTCGAAAATATTCGAATTCAAATCTTTTTTCTTTTGTCTGAGTGATCATCTTCTATTGTCCAAGATAGATGCAGCACCAACCCACTTACAATATAATTTGACCATGGTTTGATACCTTACATGCAACTTAGTATAAAATAAGGAAAACCAAAGTTAGAATACTGTATTTTGCGTGGAAGATAGGCATCTCACATAACGTCATAAATGTTTAGGCGAGACAAGAACACGATCAGAATCAAAGATGCGTGATTTTGAGATTCTCGTCATGAATTCTCCACTTACACGTTCGTAGGATATCAACATTTTTCATAATGATTTACAGAAAACAACTTTCTGGTAGAAGTGTGATTATGAGAGATTTGTGGCCAAGATTATCTTTGGACATGAGGTATTTTTGGTATAAATATCACAGCAATCCATGTAAGGACACTTTTCACCTCCTTATCTTGATATACCCTTAATAACTGTTTGTAAACTTTTCTTTGCAGACCAAAAATTTGGGTGTGCAATTTATAGCGCCATAATTGTCCGAAATTCAAGTTTCTACACTATTGGAAACATCTTGAAAACAGCTATCGCATTTTACACATATTATGTGGCTCACATTTTACATTTTTGATTATATTCGTTGTCATTAACATTATTCACTGAAAGTCAAGAAGCTAGAGATGAGTGGGGAGACTTCCAAACTATTCAAACTATGGACTAAGGAAGAAGGTAGGTCCGTGCTATATATGAAGTATTGGACTGTATGGTTCAGATACTTGAACATTACGTAAATTAGAGAAGAAATATTTCCAGAGCTTCGAAATGTGGTGGTGGAGGAAGATGGAGAAGATAAAATGAACAGAGAGAGTAACAAACGAAAAATTTTCGAAACGGATAAGAGAGAAGAGGAAACGTTTAACCAGAATCATTTCTAGGAAACCGAATTGGATTGGACTCATCATGTGAAGAAATTGTCTTCTTCATATTTACATAGAAGATGGAAGGAAAACGAGGAATAGGAAGAAGAAGAACACAACTCACTGATGATTTGAAAAAGAGAAGAAAATATTGGGAGTTAAAAAAAAAAAGGAAACTGAAGACCGAGACACATGGAAGAAACATTTCCAGCCCCAAACCTAAAATAATAATAATAAACATCTCGTTAGTACTCCACTATACTACCAATCTTCTCATGTTAATATAAAAAAATAGTATGTAGTTTAATTGCAAATACAATTTGTTTGTCGTCGCTAGATTTTATTCTTTAGTAGCAAGTACAATTAGTTAAACATTGACTGAATGTTGAAATAGCAAAGACATTGAAAATATATTGAATCTATTCTTTGTTAACACTTTGACTGCCAGAGCAAAACCAGGAAAGAAGCACCGTGAAGTTATTTTTACTGGAGGAAAATATGTATCTAAATGAGTAAAAAATTTCTGGGAAAAAACTATCAGAAGCGGTAAACGAAGGACGCCGAACATCTTTCTGAGGCCGGAGAATTTATTTCACCATTTAAAACTTATGTGCTTGTGCATTACCGGTGATTCACACGGCTTCAAAAATAAGGATGCAAAGACTGTGAATCACATATGATGCACATAGCTCCGCAAAGTACCCCCCCCCCTGTGAATCACCGATGATGCATATGACGGTCATATGCCTACATAAAGAACATTCTTACTCATTAATTGTTTAGTGTATTCAATTCGTGTTTGTCAATTAAATACTTCTAGCTAGAATATTCACCTTATCGTTTCTTAAATCATTTAATTATAAAATCTTACACATTATTTAAATTTTAGAGAAACAATCATTAATTTTATAAGGTACGACATATTATCCACGCTATAGAGGAAAAGATCTAAAGTTTAAGGTAGGATTTGAGTCACTGCAATGTGTTGCATGCTTTCCAGTCGAGAATTAATCGATTGATTTGTATGAGTAGTGTTATTTTAGATTTTGCTGTGTGTGTGTGTGTGTATGAAGATAGTCCACCGACGTAAAAATTTTACGATTCTATTAGTATATTAGTATACAATTTATTAAAGACCATATGTTTCTGAAATTCAGTGCCTAATTGCACCTTGTTCTCCCGAAATGACACCCTTGATTTGTACGTACTTTGTTTGTCAGCAGCGAGGCCACACAAGACGGGATTTCAGTTTAAACCAAATGATATGAAATGAAAAATTTTAGTTGTTTAGTTGAAAATTTGTGCGAAAAAATTTCCTCACGATTTCTGATAACGCCATGTGTGTATGCAACCCACATTACCTTATAGTTGAGTAAGTTTATATAACAGCAAAGGATAAATATTTTCTCTTTAATCGATGTCGATACTTTCTTTTCTTTTCTTTTCATTTTTTTTTTTAATACCAGATTCAGACTTAATACCCGATAACTAGTACATATATAAATAAGCTAAGCTGAACTAAAGTCAGAAGCTCAAGCTATGCAAAGCTGTAAAACATAGCCTCTGTCTTCGAGCCGAGTCTAGCCAAACTCAGCCTAAGTACACCAAACTTTATTCTGTAGACGGTGGGCTATTTGCCCAGCATATTTCGTTCAGATCCGACCAGTAGTTATCGAGAAATAAAGTACACACATACACATGCGCACAGACATACACATACGTGGAGTAAAATTATGAGATGCCGTACACTTACGCCGGGAGATGATAAATAAATCTGTTTCAGGAAGGTAAATGCTATGAAGTATTAAGTATTGACAACTACGATACTTCGTTAGACGTACAAATTAGACGTTTCTGACAACTTTTCTGAAAACTACGCATGAGAAATTGCAAAAGATTATCGATTTAATCAAACTATCAATTAATTAGTGAACATGAAACTTTTTTTAGTGAACGTAAAAATGAAATCACGGAGAAACAAAATGTTAGTAATAAATTCATTTTATTCTGGAAATTTGTACGATGTTTTCCTCCTGCACGTTTTATCATTTCAGTTCTGTGTTATTCAAAATTCGTTCTTGTTATGTCAGTATTTCTTTTATATAATAAAGCTGAGAGAGCTCCTTCCTGATGTTCCAATCTCTGTGACGTCAAAGGCTTAATGACACAAGATTTTCTGTCAACATCATCATAATGCTGCGAGAGTCTTAAACTTTAAAAACCCAGGGAAACCGGGAAAAAAAGCAGTCAGCCGGGAGACAATCAGTAGTGCAATGTCGTCGAAAATCAGCTCCCGGGTCGAGAGTATACGACGGCGCCGACGTACATATGAGTGAGATTGTTATACCAGGCGCGAAGCACCACTATGGTTGACGAAAACCGTAAGAAAACTTTTTAAAAATAAATCCTCCTTTTCCTTCATTTTGAGCACTTTTTATTACTTTTACCTTCCATTTTGTATATGTTTTCTTTTTTCCTCCCGAATTTTGCGTCCCCTTTCTTCGGCGCACGGGGCCGTGGACCCTCTCACCCCCTCCCCAAGGCATGGAACTGAGTTAGTTTGAGAGTAATTATGACGGTAGTTAAAGAGTCCGTCAGTCAATCAGTCAAAGTTATTCTCTCTATCTATCTGATTAGCTTCATACACGAAAACCAGTCTTGTTAAGTTAATCAGTCGATAAAGTATCCAGCGTAATAAAGACTCGATCATTGTCAATGCGATATTTTACACGAGTCTGAAATATAGCCAACTCTAGACGATTAGCAATCGTAAAACAAGTACCTTATTTTGCGATCTATTCAGGGGTAAAAGTGAGGGGCAATGAGGAAGGACTTCGTTCCCCCACCTCTAGAAAATATCTATGGTGTCACTCCACTTCCTGAGATACTATACTGGGCAAGATAGGCATGGGAAACGGTGTTCACTTTTCAGATCCACTTTTACCCCTGGATCTATTGATTGCTGTATGAATTATCTTTGAACAATACTGTAGCTGAACCAATAATAATAATAAAAAAAAGAGGTAACCAAAATTTAGAGCTATATCTCGCTAACCAAATTCTAAAATATCGTTTTCTAAATGTAATAATGATAACTTGAGGAGGATATACCTTAGTGTCTGTTTCATGTTAATAGATGACACGTCGCATTTATCTATTTTTAAGTTAAATAGTACATTTTTCTTAAAGTTTATACTACCACGTACAGCTACTAAAATTTATTACGTTTATCCTCTTTATTTAACTCTGATTGATGGAATGTGTTGGTCAATTTCTATCTCTTATTTTGAGCGATTTTTCTCGCTAAACGCGAATAATATAATGCAAATTTCCCTCTGCATGATTGTGAATTAAAATATTATTTTGTAAACTGTTTGTGAAATAATTCTTGTTCTAATTTGAATAACACACTGGTCTGACTGTTCTCAAAGAGTTCACTGAAGTCGAATATTGACTGACTTGGTCAGTACGTACCAAGTTGAATGTTAGTAGCGCAGTGTTCAATCAGTGTGGTGAGGATAATTGGGGAGCTGCATGAAAATAAAGAAGTCAGTGGACTCCGGTTAAATAAACCAACAACCGAAATGGAGGACGAACGATGTGTAGGTCACACTTTCTGTAATTTTAAACCTAAAACTCACCTCGGGAAATTTCCTTACGTAACATTGTTAATTTTGTTCCAGTATTGCTCCAATTTATTTCATTTCCATACCATACGTTTCCGGTTTTCCTTATTGGATTTTCGTTTTCAGCTATTCTTTCCCTATTGTTTTCCGTTTCTAAAAACGAAACCGAAACGAATTAACGAAAGTATGCTGTACATAAGCATAGGAAATCTTATAGAGCGGATATCCCCGTTAGTATTTCAGTCGACAGATATTATAGCGAAACTGGTAAGAAATAGCGACAAACGATTTACTGATATAGATTTAGCATCTCGGAAAAAATGTTTCATGACCGTCCTTATCAGTGGTTCTTCCAGAAATGTTTTTTGGGGGGCGCAGTGCTCCCCGGAGCTCTGAGAGTGCCCCCCTGGAGCAGACCAAAATAATACGTCTATAATATAATAATAAATAAAATAGTATCAGCAGTGCCCCCCGGAATACTAAGTGTGCCCCCGGAACATTGTTTCTGAAAGAAACACTGGTCGTTATCCTTCAATCCAACCGGAAGTGATAGACATCTAGTATTTCCGGTTACAATGTTGATCACAATGGAAACAAACTGCAGATATTGTAAAGTTCTGTTTATGCAGGTACAAGTAGAGCAAATTACAGTCTGGAATCGTTTCCCACTAGTGATTCTTGTTACAAACTTTGTTTATAAACAGTATATTACAAATATCACTTTAATGTAATTCCTCTAATACTTGGTAAAGAGAGAGGACCCAAGGCTCGAGCAGCCCAGGGTAGGATCTCTACAGAGCTTCAAGCAAGCTAGCTGGAGTAGATTTTAGGATTCCTAACGCTCTACGCAAGCAGAGGGTGCTAAGAGTCACAGACCTCCGAAGCAGGTCCTGGGTGACTGAGGTTAGAAGTCCCAATAAAGATCCGAGCAAGCTGAGTAAGAAGAGAAGAACCCTGGAGTTCCGAACAAACTAGAGGCTTTTGGTTAGGTATCTCCTAAAGCTCCGAAGCAAGCTAAAGGAGGGAGGTGACCAGTCGCAGACTGATACTTGCTGCTGAAGTCCTCTGGGTTTTATATGTGCTCCAGTTGAGGCGGGGGTGCTGGTGTTCTTTTTTCGTCACGTGACCAGTGGTGAAGCTGGTGTCTCTGCAGTCTGCAGCTAAAGTAATCCGTAGTAAGACACACATGGTTGGTATTTGTCAAAATAAACACATGTCAGTTGTTTGTAAACAAAACCATGTGGAATATTATAAAAACCCTTTCTATAGCTATACCGTATAGATGTAGTTTCGCAAGTATTTATTCATTCCCTTTCGGGATCACTTCACTAAAACCGGAAGATGTTGAAATATTGTGCAACGTACCATTTCAATGTTAGTTCTCATACAACAAAAACGATAATAAAAAATGGAGTATCGGTTTTTGTGATTTATAAAAGATGACATTAAATTAAATATTTCAGTTTTGCGGTTGTGCTTTATAGCTTAAAAGACAGGCTGATGATGAGAATGAATGCGTTGGTACAACAAAGATAAAAGTGAGGAAATTGGACTATTCCGGAAAAAAAATCACATGCACGGTGTTTGTACTCCACAAACATCATTTGGAGTGAACTGGGATCGAATCAGGGACTCCCGCACGAAAGAGGGAACACTCTTAAAAGAAAAACTCCCTTTACCTTTCTAACGTTGTATTAAGAGCTTGACTAACATGTAATGCTAACTTCCATATTTACAAACACGTAAGTGAAGTTAACTGCTATTTATGGGTATATCTAGAAATGCCAACTTCGACTTTTACGTAGGGTTGTCCAAACACTTTAGGAGAAATAAAGTTAAATGAGTCCTATTCTCTCTGATATTGAATTCTCATATTGTATTTGGACAATCCTACGTAAAAGTCGACGTGCGCCTTTCTGGATATAAATCACTTACGTGTTTGCGAATACGGAAGTTAGCATAACACGTTAGTAAAGCTCTTCATACAATGCTGTAAAAATGACTCCGCATAAGTCCCCCTAATTCTTATATTCTCTTTTTACTACTTCTTCAGGGCAATTGGACTTGACAGGGACTCGAACACAGGAACATCGAGGACAGTAAAATTCTATCCTTGCTACTACAGAGGAAGTCGTACCGAAAATGGGTTTCACCTCACGATTATCAGTGTAATGCCTCAAAATCGCTCGCCTAAACCCACCAGCTCTAGTAAGCCACAGCGGCACTTGTTCTTTTTTCTATGGAATGCATTTACTGTCCCTTTATTCTTCTCTTAGGAAATGTTAGAACCACTTTTTGACTTTAATTTTAGATCTCTATAAGAGAAAAATGGTTATATATATATATATATATATATATATATATATATATATATATATATATATATATATATATATATTTCTTAAGAGTTGCAGTAATTTTGGGATATATGTCATTATCCAAATTGTAATATATCGTCTTCTAAATCTTATAATGATAAACTTCATGAAGATATATCTTAGTGTCATTTCTGTATTATCAGATGACGCGGCTATCGTACCTCCTTATTTTTAGATTACCTACCCTAAATCTCTTAATTTTACCCTAAATCGCTTGCAAAAATTTATGTTCATTTATTTCATTCATATCAGGTCGACGAAATGTATTAGTCGGTTTCTGTATGTCATTTTTGGAGATCATTTTTTTTTTTACAGTTCGCCAATAATATTGTACAAACTTCCTTTAATAATGTCAATTTCCTTCGACGTGGGTGTGAATTATAATATTGCTATGGATATATTTTTTTAATGTTTTGGTTTAATTTGGATTACTCATTGGTCCGATGGTTCTCAAGAAAAAGTGATATACCGGTTAGGCTAAAGGAGGCGGTGATAATGAAAAATGAATAAAGTGGTGGAACGAAGAAAGTGTAAGAACCCCGAGAAAACCCACGAGCATGGTGTTTGTCCACCACAAAGTCCATACGGCGCGAGCTGGCATCGAACCAAGGATCCCAAGCACTGAAGGTGAACGCTCTACCAATGAGCCACCGCACCCCCAATGGTTCTCAAGAGCTCATTGAAGTCGAGTATTGTCAGATGTGGTGAAACGTAGTTAGGTGGAAGACCATTGATTAAAAACAGATGTTAGTAGCACAGTGTTCAATCAACGTTGTGTGAGGATAACTGGGGAGGTGCCTGAAAATAAAGAGGAGGCGGACTCCGGTAAAATAAACCAACAACAAGAGTGAAAGGAAACGATGTGTTGATCACACTTTCTCCGTTTTCAAACCGACAGCTCTATAACTTAACACCTCGGGATTTTTTTTAACAAGATAATTAAGTTAATCTGTTCCAGTTTCTCCAATTTATTTGCCCTCCTAATCTTTTTCTATTGTTGTTCGTTTATGAAAATCAAAACGGAAAGAATTAACGAAACTATGCTGTTCGTAAGGATAGGAAACCTTTTAGAGTGGTTAAGAAATTTTTAAAAAAGTATGATGTGTATAAGCATAGGAAATCTTAGAGGGAGGCTACGTTCCACTATATTTCTGTGGGCATTTATCATAGTGAAACTGATAAGAAATAGCGAGAAACGATTTACTGATATAGACTTAGCATCTCAGAAAAATTTTTCATGTCCGTTCTTATCCTTCAATCTAGCCAGAAGTGATAGACATCTTGCATTTCTAGTTACAACGTTTGTTCACAATACAATAAAAACGGTAAATTTTTTTAAAGTTCTCCTTGTCCAGGTATAAGTAGAGCAAATTACAGTCCGGAATAGTTTCCCACTACGGACTTTTATTACAAAATTCTCTATGGACACTATATTACATATATTACTTTAACGTAATTTCTCTAATACTGGGTTAAGAGAGAAGACGCAAGAACCGAGCAGCCTAGGATAGGAACTCCACAGAGCTCCAATCAAGCTAGCTGGAATAGATTTTAGGGTCCCTAGTGCTCCACGCAAGCAGAGAGGACTTCCGAGTCACAGAGCTTCGAAGCAAGCTTGGTGACTAAGGTTATGATTTCCAATAGAGTTCAGAGCAAGCTGAGTAAGAAGAGAAAAACCCTGGAGTTCCGAGCAAACTAGAGGCTTTGGGTTAGGTATCTCCTAAAGCTCCGAAGCAAGCTAAAGGAAGGAGATGACCAGTCGCAGGCAGATACTTGCTGCTGAAATCCTCTCGGTTTTATATGTGATCCAGTTGAGGCGTCGGTGCTGGTGTTCCTTTTCCGTCACATGACCAGTGGTGTAGCTGGTGCCCCTGTAGTCTGCCTCTAAAGTAATAGGTAGTAAGACACACGTGGTTGTTGTTTGTCAATATAAGCACATGTCAGTTGTTTGTAAACAGAACCATGTGGAATAGTATAATATATAGTGAAAAACACTTTCTATAGCTATACCGTATAGATGTAGTTTCGCAAGTATTTATTCATCCCCTTTCGGGATCACTTCACTAAAACCAGAAGATGTTAAAATATAGTGCAACTTACGGTTTCAATGTTAGTCCTCATACAATATAAACGATAATAAAAATCGAGTAACGGTTGTTATGATATGGAAAAGATGACATTAAATTAAATATTTGAGATCTGCGGTTGTGCCATATAACTTAAAAGAGACGGTGATGATGAGAATGAATGCGTTGGTACAACGAAGAAAAAGAGTGAGGGAATGGAACTACCTCGAAAAAAATTCACAAACACGGTATTTGTACACCACAAACCTCATTTGGCGCCAGCGGGGATCGAAACAAGGACCCCACATACCAAAAGATCCAGTTTTTACAACATCTTCCTGACCCTCATTTTCTCTTTTTACTACTACTTGATTATTACTGGAGTCTACAGGGATACGAATACAGAAACATCGAGGACAGTTAAAATTCCACACATTCTTCAACAGAGTAACTCTAACGTCCAATGTTGGGGGGCGCGGTGGCTCAGTGATAGAGCGTTCACCTCCGGCGCTTGAGGTCCTTGGTTCGATCCCAGCTCGCGCCGTGTGAACTTTGTGGTGGACAAACACCGTGCTCGTGGGTTTTCTCAGGGTTCTCCCGTTTCCTCCCACTTTCTTCATTCCGCCATTTCATTCATTTCTCATAATCACCGTCTCTTTTAGCCTAACCGGCATAACCATGGGACGTAAAACTTAAAGATTTCATTTCATTTCTAACCTCCAATGGGTTTCAGCTCACGATCGTCAGCCTAATGCTTCAGACCACTCACTACACTCACCGGCTACCACTAATCCATTTTTTTTTCTTGTATTTTGGTTCACTATAAAAGAAGAAGATAAAAGAAAAAGCAATAAATTATGCATAAAATAGTAACAGTATGGGGTACTTCGGATGGGTATTTTGCAGTCTACATATCCTTTTATTGTAGACAATCCATATTTCTTTTCTATTGAGCAGGTTGCATAAAAACTAGGGAGTACTTACACGAGATAGGGAAATTTACTGTTAAGATTGTCGTTATCCATTAATATGTTAACGGATTGACGCCACCAACAGACTCGGGCGAGATAATTCCTCTAGCTATCTTTTACAACAAGTAGGATCCAAAATATTCGCTTTCGATCTAGAGTTATTTTGTAGAGTAAGGGGCGAGTGTTCTAAAAATAGATTCAACCTTGGCTCGGTTGTAAAAATTGAAATGAAATAATTCAATTTCACGTCCCACGATTATGCCTTTTAGGCTAAGGGAACCGATAGTTAAGGCAAGTGAATGATGATGGAAGAACTGTTGGAGTAAGAAAGTGGGAGGAAATTGCAGTACCCAGAGAAAACCCACGGACACGATGTTGTCCACCACAAATTTAACTGGCAGAGGATCAAACCAGGAACCACATGCACGAAAGGTGAGCGCTCTACCACTAAGCTACCGCGTCTCCTGGTTCTAATGTAGGATGTGTATGTTTAGTAGGGTAGGGACACTTCTGGATTTATGCCATGTGTCTACTCAAAATTGTACAAAACTCCCAATGACTCAGTTTCTCTCCGAAAATAAATATCACTTGCGCGATATTAAAAAAAAAAATACTATCTTTAGTAGTCAGTGACACTAAATTCACGAGAATAATTCACTCTCTGTAACAGGTATATTGACTATTGTTCTGTAATTTCGATATTCCTTCACTTCCGGAAAATGCAAGTACATAATTATGAGTTGATTGTAAATTTTCATAGAGTATTCCACTTTCCTATTTTGAAAACCTAGGAGCTATATTCTAATGTCTTCATTAGGATAACGCAGTGAAACTTAAAGGATTGTATTGTTAATCCGTTATTCCGCACAATAACTCTTGAACGGATGAGATTTTTTAAAATTCTGTTTTTGCCATAAATAGCTAGATCGATTATTTCGACCAAGTTCGTCAATGGATTCAATCCGTTAACAACTTTATGGGTAACGGTGGGCAATAAATAGCTAGAGCGATTATCTCGGCTGAGTTCGTTAATGAGTACAATCCGTTAACAACTTCATGGGTAACGGTGAGCAATAAATAGCTAGAGTGATGATCTCGGCTGAGTTCATTAATGAATTCAATCCGTTAACAACTTCATGGGTAACGGTGGACAATAAATAGCTAGAGCGATTATCTCGGCCAAGTTCGTTAATGGATTCAGTCCGTTAATAACTTCATGGGTAACGGTGGGCAATAATAGCTAGAGCGATTATCTCGGCTGAGTTCGTTAATGAGTTCATTCCGTTAACAACTTCATGGGTAACGGTGGGCAATAAATAGCTAGAGTGATTATCTCGGCTGAGTTCATTAATGAATTCAATCCGTTAACAACTTCTTGGGTAACGGTGGGCAATAAATAGCTAGAGCTATTATCTCAGCTGAGTTCGTTAATGGATTCTATCCGTTAAAGTACTAATGGATAACGACAATTTTTACGGTAGTTATATATAGGCCATATCCTATACATGCAATCGGATCTATGAATTATGTTATTTTGCAACAAATAGCTAGAGTGATTATTTCGGCCTACTTCGATGATGGCCTGTTAGGACACAAGAGCTGTACGAAATCCCTTCTTAATCGAGACAGTGCATACATCTTAACCCAAGACAATGCTGAATTAAAGTCACATAACGATGTGGTGGCAACACTAATGAACTCTGGTGGCCGTTCTAGCCATCATACACCATTTTAACTGTAACAAACCCGCTGAAAGTAAGTATGTACGTATCAAATTACAACATCGGACCATTCCTTCCATTTGTAACAGTATTCCTTCCATCAATGTAACAGTAATAACAATAAAAATGTAGGAGTACAATAACAATTTTTCTCACAAGTTTTTTTTTTTTTTAATTTTCAGCAAGCCTTCTGCATATCATTATAATAGTCTTTTTACCAGTTTGTCGTTTATGAAGCCACAGCCCAAATCATTAGTTATTTTGTGTTTGTGCAGTATGGAATTTAACGCTTCTTTGTTGCAACATTTGCAATGCAGTAATTGTAAGTTAAATAATGCCAACAAACAGAACAACAAATTAAATTTACATTCTTGGCTCTTTGTAAATCAGTTATAAATTATTTAAATGTAGCTTTTATGCTTTCCTGTACTTCCAACATCAACAGTTCCAACCATAAGAAAAGCTAATGCTATTGTTACAAAAAAAGAAAAAAAAGAAAAAGAAAAAAATTACGAACGAAGAGTTACGAATAACATAGCAAGAGACCATGTTTAGTTTTTAGTAGTCAAACACGTGCCGTCTGTGAACTTGACACAAACAAATGGTACCTTACTCATAGTTTCAAGGCTGATTTCTGTAAGTAAGTTGCTCCGCCCTTCCTCGCTCTTCACTTTCTCAAGGTGGGGTCGCCTCCCAGTTTGGGAACCACTGTTCTATTTGCTGTTAGGCTAAAGGAGACGGTGATGATTAAAAATGAATGAAATGGCGGAATGAAGAAAGTGGGAGGAAGCAGCAGAACCTCGAGAAAACCCACGCACACTGTGTTTGTCCACCACAAAGTCCATTCGGCGCGAGCTGAGATGAACCAGGGAACCCAGGCACCGGAGGCGAACGCTCTACCACTGTGCCACCGCGCTCCACATCTTAATGAAAGCGACATGGTATTAACCCGAACCAATCCAAGTGCTAACAGACTTCAAAAATTAATTTCAAATGATCCAGCAGATTTTCTCTGATGATGGGTTAGACAACGTGAATTTCTTTTTATATATTCATTTCACATATATGAATAATTAATTTCTGAAATCTAGCAAATAACATCCACTTAGATCTGTTTGATTTATATTAACCACCTTATGCGGTTAATCTTAGAGGTAAACCGCGTCTATGAAAATGTAAGCTAGGCTATTATAGGAAATTATTTGGTTAAGTGAACCATGCCGGGTCACTAACCTCGTTGATTAATGCATTGCCACACGTTTCTACCACTGAAGTTATCAACTAAAGACAATAAACCACATAGCTTATGGATAGATGGTTACGGAATTAGTTATCCTCTTAGCATGGGACACTGAATGGTTAATGGATTTACATTCAATTATTTAAGATGCATTATATCATATGATCTATGCTTTTTGCTCAAGTTTTCCGCTGAATATTCTACGTCTCTTTGTTAGTGAAATGTCTTATGTGTATTTGACTTATGTTCTGTATAGCTTATGTAATTTTTATGTTCTTTGCAGTTTTCTTGAAACAGTTATGCCATTTCTTTGCTACTGAAGTATTGATGTGAACATTATCTTAGTTTACCATGTATAAGGCAAGGTCTCTCAACCTTTTCAAGTCTGGGATACAAATCGATGGACTTCACGAAACCTAGAAGTATTGTATGAAGACAATTCATATGTTATTTTGGAAACAAAATTTTGCATATAATCGAGTTGTTGAAGTTTAAAATTAAACATGCTTAATCACAGAACGAGTGTGACTATTACTCACCCTATTCTCTCTCTCTCTCTCTCTCTCTCTTTTCTCTTTTTCAATCTCCAACTCATTCTCTTTCTTTCATATTCTCTCTTTCCAATTTTTTCTCTAATCCTTTTCTCTCTCTCATTGTCCTTCTTATATATTGTCTTCCCCATTTTTTCTCTTACTCTCTTTCTTGCTTATCTCTCTTATATTCTCTGTTCCTTGTATTCTCTCTCATTCTCTTTCTTCCCATTTCTCGCTAATACCCATTGCTCCCTCTCCTAATCTTTCTTTTCCATTACTTTCGTTTTTCTTATCTTTTTCCATTCTACCTCTTTTTTCTTATCTCTTCCATTCATTTTCTACTATTTTCTCTGCTTCTTTCATTGTCTCTTTCTCCAATTCTCTTTCGCTGTTTTCCTTCTTCTATATTACATTTTCCATTTTTTCTTAGTCTCTTTCTCGTTTATCTGTCCTACATTCTCTCTCCCTCCTATTCTCTCTTTCTCTTTCTCCCCCATTCTCTCGTTAATATCCATTCCTCCCTCTTCTAATCTTTTCTCTTTCTATCTCCATTTCCTTTTCTCTTCCATTCATTTTCTTCTATTTTCTCTGATTCCTTCATTCTGTCTTTCTCCAATTCTCTTTCCCTGTTTTACATCCCATTTTTCCTTCATCTATATTATATTTTTTCATTTGCTTTCTTTTAATCTCTTTCTCGTTTCTCTATCTGTTGCATTCTCTTTCCCTCCTATTCTCTCGCTAAGACACACTCTACAATCTTTTAATCTTTCTTTTTCATTCTTCCCTTTCTTCTAATTTTTCTCTCTCTTATTGTTTCTCTTTCTCATTCTCTCACTCTCTCACTCTCACTTTCTTTCGCAATCATCCTCTGCCTCATAAACAACGCATGTTATATTCGAAGTGAAAGTGCAACAAGTTTTTATCACTTAATTTTTACTTGAAACCGGGAAGATCATGTTGTTCCACCCACATATAACAATGGGTAGCATGAGTTAATTAATTTTCTCAATCTAAATTTCACAATATCTCTTAATAACAAAAAATCGTTAAATTAAGTGTAAGAATATGAGATACATGATATCAGAATTTTGCTTGCAGCGAGCACCTCTTATACCCAATTAGCGTTGTGAGACATTTTATGTTAAGAATTGCTGGGTAAAATATTTTGTGTTAAGTTCGAGAGAGGTCAAAGTTAAAAATAATAGGGCAGATGATATAAGATGTAAGTAGTTATGATTTTTTAAAAGAACTTTATTCACTCCCAAAATTGGGCAAAGTCTTATAAGAATACGAATTCTCCTCATCCAGCAATGTTTTGGTTTTGAAGAATTTTAATGAAAACCATTCGGTCGAATTTTTATATATTTCTGGTCAGCTACAATACCATTAAAGAATTACACCTTTTATTTCAATACTAGCTGATGTGCATGTTCTTTGCACAGTGAATAGGATTATGGGAATATTCGTATCCGCTCCTTGCCCCGTAGGATACGAATTTGAATAAAATGATACCCCTGTTATGTAAGCAACCAGCTTTGTTTTAAGTTATAAAGTGTTGCTTATATATGTAGGGTCTGTTGTTAAAGGTAGCCACCTTCTACTAGGATTGCTAGAAGCGTCTTACCCTCACAGTATTTTTTCCTCACTTACCCTCACTGAGAATACAAGTTTATGTCTTAAGTAGAATCCTGATATAATATGATTTTTGGTTGGAACATCATGCCAAGACTGAAATGTAACATCCTCGGATAGTAGCGTCTTATTTAAATACAAGTGAAGCACGAGTGAAATAAGAGTGAAACAGGATTTTACGGACACTAGCGTCCGAGAACGTTGCACTACAGTCTTGGCATGGTGTTTCAATCAGGAACCATGTTATCCAAGAATTCTACATTAAGTCATGGACTATCTTTTTCTTAGTGCAGATTGTAAGTCATCCTGTATGTACTAAGTTGTGTTTTAATTGCTGCAGGCGTTCCAAAGTTATGTTGCAACATCCCCTTATATATATATATATATATATATATATATATATATATATATATATATATATATATCTGTATATATTACTTGTTGCAAATATTTGCAATACGTAAACAATTAACCCTGTATACTTTCCTTCCTTTATATTAATAGTTTATATCGACATATGTGCTTTGTGAAGAAAGTTCACATTGTAAATAAATATATAAGATATATTTTGGAACAACTGTGCATTGTACTACCAAGTAGCAATTTAATATGTGAATATGTCTGGGATACCTGATTTTCCATTATCGGTGGAGACTCTTGAACTTGTTCCCTATGCAAAGCCTAAAATAACGCTCTGGTTTATATGCAAAGGAATTATTATCACCATCATAGTTATTCTGCCATTATTGGCAAATCATTTGCAGCAACTGAGAAGCTTCCACGGTCTTCAGCTAACCTCTTCGTCTTTCTGTTTTGATATCATCCATTAAATGTTCTCTCCTTCTCCCTCTCCCCCTCTTTCCTGCCAGGACATCCCTCATGATACAGTTCCTTCTTATCCAATGTCCTTACAACTTTCTTTTCCTCTTCTTAACAATATCTAAAAATGTTCTTTTCTTCCCACCATTCCTAACACCCTCTCATTCGTTTTCCACTCTTCCCAGCTAATTCTCTCCATTCTTCTCCATACCCACATTTTAAAAGCATTAGAGGAATAAGAAAGTAAAAAGGAAACGGTGTTTCCCATTGTAAAGCCTGCATGATCTGGTATCAATCACTATAACAAAAAGGTCTTGAAACACAGTTTTCTTTCGGGCGAGATAATACGGTGGGCAACGTTCTTTGATCTTGCATGATTGGCTATAAACCCTCCAACTACAGCGGATGTAAGCCGGCTCGTGGCTAAGAGTCCAAGTTAACTGTAGGAGGAAGGAAACCTCAAATCCTCAGCTGAACTTATGAGAACACGGAACTCAACCCTCTTCACTTTTTCAGTGACAATAAAAATATAATTATCATTATATCGAGTTGAGTTGAGTTGATTTTAATTTAACGTCCCTTTCAGCAGCGAGGCTATATGAGACGTGGACCTAGTGATTAACGTGGAATCCGAACCACATGAGCTCCCGCCGGGAATCGATCCCGGGTCTCCCACGCAAAAGGCGCGTACGCTAACCGCTTAGCCACGAGGAAGCTCTGTATCATTATATCGAATAGCAAGAATTGTATTAGCAAAGTAATAACGAAGAATTACACCTTCTCCCACTTTACCCCAAGAATATTGCAATATCCCGTCATATTTGTAACCAACAGTATGTGCTTCTCCATAAAGCTCATCAAGCATGAAAAAGGAAGGGGCCGTTGTCATAGAAACCACCGTTTCCATAACAACGAATCCCGTCACGGCTCGTCAATCTAAAACTGATTGAGGGAAGAAAGAATCTGCAACAAATGTGATGCACGGAATAAGTCGTGAGTGGGAACCCTTCACCCCTGGTGGGGATATTCATGAAGCTATCAGCTTATGTCTAATTATATTGGAATATATTACCCATTTCTTAATTTCGAACATACTAGGTTCGATCGAAACGAGAAAACTTTTTATCGGATTTCTAAAGAAAATAAAATAAAATAAATAAATACCTGACCGTGTTTATTACATCTAGAATTCCCAGTCACGACCCCCTTTTCAGTTTTATTAAAAATAGAAGAAGATGAAGAAAGGAAAAGGAAGATAGAAGAGGAAAGAGGTAAAGTAAGAAGGTGATAAAGAGGAAACTGTTACTGGATATTTTGAGAAATATGGTAAAGGAAAAGTGAATAATTATCGAATTGGGATCATTTCCAATAGCTATTGGGTGAATGTTTGGTATTAAGGTGATCAAAGGTAGACACATGTTAACCCATACATCCCCGATCTAGATCCATTTAACCCCAACTACCGAATTATCCCAATCTAGCTCTGAGATAGATGAGAAAGTTTAATTTTACCGTTTATTCAATATTTCCAGAAGTTTTAGACTAATATCCAATATTTGAAAAATGAACGACGAAGTTGATGGCATGTTAGAATCGACCACAGAGGGAAAGAAAAAAAAATCAGAGTATCACATATTTGTCGAAGATTTTGACTTTCACAGTTCTCCCATGATGATCATTTGTTCAGGCTACTTCGGTCCTTTTTACTTCCTTCATAGAGCCAACTTAAGTTAGTATTGACATTCAATGACTTTAATTGCCAACTACCATTAATTATAATAAGTCACACATATATGTCAAAATAATTGGTGCACTTAATACTAAACCTACATTTCACTCACACACACATTCATACAGGACAATGTATACTTCGGGTTGTATTTAGTTGAATTAAACTAACCTAACTACATTTCTATAGACATTTATTACATTCCAATAAAAGAAAACTTAGTTTGACATAACAGGAAAAATTTAATACATGAAAAGAATGTTTCATAAGCATGCACAGAAATCTGCTACTTTCAACAAGATCAAATAACACATTTCTCTTTCTAGATATATTAAAAGTTGGATTACATAAAAAAAGAATTCGACAAAAGACGAAAGACAAAAATAAAGGAAAAAAAAATTCAAAGGTCAATATATTTAAGATTCAGTGCAATGAATACATATCATTGCGGAAAAAGAAAGAAAAAAAATATAATTGGTTAATCATTCTTAAAAAAAAAACACTTTAGTAGCATTTTATTGAGTCTCTGTCCCAAGAGGAGACATTTCGACAATTTTATGAGTCTTTGTTCTCACGTCGATAATAACTCCTTTTTCAACTCTCTTTACGCACTGTGATTTGTGTCCATGAGAGTATTTAATCGTTTTTGTTTTAACTATAGACAAATAGTTACTTCATATCACATATATATTTATATTTCTCATGTCGTCACTTGACGCACTTGATATAAAATTTCAAAGTTTATCAAGATTAAAGAAAAATTATCGAATCCAGTCCCAGACATTGGGAACATATTTCCATATTCCTGTATTCGCATTAAATTATTAACCAAATTTCAGTTCATTGAATTTAAGATCACAAATTTTTTTCCTAGTATAGATCGTGTAGTCAAAAGATTCTAGTCTCTGTATAGTTAGGTTTCCGATCGTAGGGGAAGGATTTGTTTCATAGTTTACTGATAGAAGGATTCGTTGGAGGGGCACACTGTTTCGTAGCTTACTGATTTCACTATGATCTCGCAAAATAAATTTGGATAAGGATTAGGGTTATTTTTACTTTTCTTACGACCTGCTACTTGTTTTATTTACATGCAGTATTTAACATGATATTCAACTTTAATAGTTACAAACATCAATAACAACTCAACAAAATGTCATTTATTACAATTTACGCGGTAATACTGTATATCACAAATAGTTGGTTAATATCGGGTGTCAAAAATCTATGGCAACCTAAAACAACCAGGGTAAATACCGAGCCCTTTACATACATACTCGCATATATATGTATATTCATATTACTCAATATAATAAATTTCACTTTAATATCCATCGTAGTATTTCGTCGACATTTAATATCTACATAACCTTTTTATATTCGATAAGTATTCATATTTTATTGGCTCAAAAACAAAAACCCTGACTATCAAAATTCACTTTTTTTTTCTCATAAGGTTGCAACATTGAACTTTATATGTATAAACCCGATAATCAATAATCATTCTCAATTTACTAAAGATCCGCGTATATAAAAAAAAATAGTTGGTGTTATTTAATAAGTTGACATAAGAGGTGGAAATACAACAAATAGAGCAGGCACGTAACTTTTAAAACTATGTAAGTACATATATAGATGTATATACAGAAAAAAAATCAATGTTATTCGAAACTAGTGGGCCCAGACTACTAATACATACACACTATATGACCAATCAATAGAAATAAAACCAGAAATCAGTCGTCAATGGGTATAATTTGTACGATCAATGAATAACAAATGTTTCTAGGAATCTGAAAGCATAGTGTACCTTCTCGTCAATTTCTCCCGTGGTGGATTAAATATCGCGAAAATGGTCCTGAGATGTGCTGCAATACCTCCACGAATTGCATCCCTCGATGTCTCAGTTAGTACATACGATCGAAATAAGTGATATGAATATTGTATGTTTTCATGAGTTTCAGAAACCGGGGGGGGGAGGTTGAAAAATTTGAAAAAAAAAATCTCGAAGTAATGAAGACAGAGAGAGAGATAGAGAAGAAGGAAGACGAAGAATAGGGGCGCCAAAGACTTAAGTGAGAAATAACTAACGCTACAAAGATAAAAGTCGAATTTCGCTCTCAACAAAATCCATAGCCAAAATATTCTTAACATGCCAAAAGGGTGGTCTACTCAAATACGTAGACTCAAGGAGCGCCCTGCTGCCAAGGATGCAAGTTCTGTGTCCATCAGATCCCAATCCCACAAGAGTTTGGTTGTAAGATTGAAATCCGATCCCCGTATCCGGCCCAAACCAGCAGGGTCCCGAAAATCCTCCGGAAGGTTAGAGACGGCGTTAATTTAGAATTTCAAAAGAAAAAAAAATCATCCGACCTCTTGGAAACTAGAAGATTCCAGAATAGTAATGAAATTAGAGTAATAGCTAAGATATCCCTAATTAGAGTTTGCCAAAATAAAAAAAAATAAATAAACTGAATTTTGGATCGGTGATTTCAATAACCAAACATCACCGATGGCTACCCCGCGCAGACATGCCACAGTCTGGGACGTCGTTAATTTCCCTCATCTAATTAAACTAAGAAAAGACATGAATATACTTAAGGGGACTAGGGGTCGACGTCCGGGTACGCTAATGACATGAATATTAATTTAGTAGCAGTTGATTTAATCGGATAGTCCGAACTGAGTTATATGAACACTGCACAATAAATAAATAAGGTAAGCAACGAAAAAAAAAAATCTCGGAGAGGCAATGAATGTTAAAGGTACAAATGACCGAAACCTGTACTTTTCGATGATCACAGGATATAGCAGTTGGTTTTCTTAATTATCATTTCTGTCAACCTTTAGAAGTAATTCCCACATGATGCTACCCTATCTATTGAAAGGCTTAAGATCCGGGGCTGTTATTATGAGGTACTTAAATGCGAAGTAACACACAATTCCCAACTACAATTTACTATCCAAGTAGCAAACTCGGTTGGATTAATGTACTGGTGTAGAAGTCAAAACGCGAGAGATTTTTTTTTTCGTAAACGTATTCATATTTTCACTATATAACATACACTAGGCCTATCCATTTAAATATAGGTGTCATCATCTCATTCATATTTTATATCATATTATTAATATATCATTACATTCATTCATTATCTACTAATTTTCGCGCGAAGTAATATTTTACAGACACCCTATTTCATACATTTTACACGCAGGCCATACACATATTTACATTACACAGTAATAAATATATATAACTATCACAATCTATCACGCTCAAACTACTACACGATAACATTCATCGAACCACGTACTCTTTGTTTCGAAGCACCCAAATTGTATTTACTTCGCAGGTTTTTTAAAAAAAATCATACGTGTATTCACTGAAAGTTAAATTGTCAATGATGATTTTATTTCTGATATGCTGATAAAACTAAAGCAACAATGGAATTTTCTACAGCCACGGGAAAAGAGAATTTAATACTACATTTTGAAACAAACAGTAACAGCATATGGGCTTTACTTCTATTAAGAAAATAGGTATTCTTTATTTCAGCAGATATTTCAATTACTACTGGACCTAGCAAACTGAAATTTTCAGTACAGTAAGATCTCATGCTATCTTATATGAAGGTATACTCATCTGAACCGAAAACCATGTCCACGGGAAGTAATTTGAGAATAAATGTCCAAAATCAAACAATCTAGATCACTAAGTCATGCGATGTCGTAATGTCAACAAACAATTGATTACCGAAAACAGACACTATGGCGCTGTAGTGGAGGCATAATTTACCGTGTACTGAAATATATACTTGTACTCATTAGTCAGAAATTTAATATTTACTCCGGTTTAGTATACTTCGAGTTAGACAAATGGTACTAAATTAACGCATATTTATACACTGTCCTAACCGAAAATTCACACACTCACACAAAACTACTAACTACATACACCACTGTTAGTACTATACATAAAGACAACTAACTAAACCAAACATGCACCATTTAATTACATGCATGTTGAGGAAAAATACTCCCTTGTTGGTATATACAGTTGGCTCTATTTGATTTAGGGGGGCAAAATGAGAAAGGTAACCCTAGGTCCAATTGACCTGACCAATTGTTTACATAATTATTGCCAAAGATTGATGCCCTGGGGGCACCTTAACGAGATTTATGGAGGGACCCTTCCCCTGAGAGGGGAAAAGGCCCTAAAACAAACAATAACTAACCCATTCCCCCGCTAGAACTGGTTCAATTTGGAAAAGGGGATAGGAGCCCTTTTACGCTAGCTTAAGCTGCCATTCTGAGAGTTAACATTGCAAAACCTACTACATACAGACACTTAATAAAAAAAATCACATTTAAAATATACACTATACAATATACGAAAACAGGTCGTATTTCCCCTAATCCCTAACTGAATTTGGAAGAAAAAGAAATAAAGTCACTATTTCACTGTCTATTCTAGCTGGGCAGCAAACATGGCTTCCTAGTAAACAGAACTGGATGTTTCACTAACTTATTGTTTCTTTACGAAAAATGTAGATTTTTTCCCTGTTTTTGGGGCTCCTACACAGCCTTCAATGTTCAACTATGAAATTAAATCAGATTTTTACCTGAATTCTATTAAAATCCTAGTCCTTTTACCGCAGATATGTAGGCGAAATTATAAGCTGCGCCTCGTAAGGTGTCTTCGATTATTCTGATAACATTGCGCCGAAAAAGCCAGAGGTAGGAGAATTCCTCCAATCAGAACGAAAACTTTAGCCGCGGAAATTACAAAGCAAATAGAAATTTGGCAAATCCAGATATAACCGGATCTGAAAGTGACTATGGACTAATGAGAGGGGGTGAGGGAAAGATTAGGTACCTGGCCAAAATCTACATTGGTCTGAAATTAAGAAAATTTATATCCAATGACGGAACTATGTTTCGGTATGACGTCAGAATGGTAAACCTTGTAACTATTCAACTTATATATCCGAAAATGGGATTTACACTTAATCAAAATATAAATAAATATATTATACAGTGGGAATATGGTTACTAATGAAACCTTTCGATTCATTATATTTAATTCGAAGTAAAGAGAGTAAATAAATTGTGTAACTAAACCGAAATTGAATAAAAAAAAATTACTAGGTACAGGGTGCGTAAAAAAAGTTGCCATTACTTTCAACTGTAATGGTACATTACAGTTTTCCCCGGCCCATTAACAAAATTTTGTTAGAATAACAAAATTTTGCTAATTGGGAATACTAACTACTGATGCTTGTTAAATTAACACACTCATTCATCCCATTCAAACGTTACCAGTCTCGCTAGGACAGTATATTATATCTACTTGGGGTATTGCGCGAGTAATTCACTACGTTTATCTTCTGTACAATTGAAAATCTTTAAATTTCGAAAATTGTGAGTTCCGATACTTTTTTTTTCAGTAGTGTTCATATAGCAATAGAGCGGACAGAAGTTCTAACTGTGACATCAACAGAGACAACTCGTGAGGCTTCACTCGCCGAGTAGCATATCAAATGACATTAGGATGCAGTTTCCCGACTATCACTTTTATTGAATATTGTTCTAGGCTCACCGTTACCACGCACTTGCGAAGGGACTGAATTCTGGGGTCGATTTACATTATTGTTACTATTATTGTTATTATTATTGCCCTGACTATTACCGTTCTCCCTTCTTCCGTACGTCCTGTTAAAATTCCTCCTGGTGTTATCGCCCCTATCCGGGTTCGATTCCATGTTGGTACGGTCATAGGGACGATAACTCCGGCGATTGTTGAACATGGGCCGATTCCTAAATAGTCGCCGGCCATTAGTGTTGTTTTCTGAGCCGTACCCACTAGGATAACGAGATCCAGCTTGGGTATAACTCAGGAAATCTGTCTGGCAACTTGCCGTTACCTTCGTCTTCGTCGGTTTTATAATCTTTGCCTGTCGGGCGAAGTATCGTTTTGGTGGACCACCAACTTCCTTGCCGCACAAGGCAGCTAAACGTGAGGTGACTTCTCGCACCGTTTGGCACAAGTGGGACGCTATGGCCCGGGACTCATCGGGTGGAAGAGCGTTAACTATAATATCTACCAGTTCGGCCTGAGAGGGATGTTCAGCTATCTGATAATATAGTTCAATGATTTTCCAAGCATAGTCCAAGAGGGACCCATACTTGGAGCGATCATACCGGAGTGATTGTAAGTTTCTCTTTTGGAGCCGCTCGATGTGCTCATTACAATACTCTTCTTTGAAAAGAATCAAAAAATCACTGAACGTCCGGATTTGGTATTTAACAGAGGCAAACCATGCGCCCGAAGCGGCGATCAAACATTTTTCAACTATCTGTAGGCGTTCCCCATCAGTAAGTTTGTACATATCTAGATATTGCTGCAATCTTCGCAGGAAAACTCGAGGTAACCCGTTAGCAATGTTCCCATCGAAAGTGGGAAAACGTTCAATATCCCGGAGGGAAACTTTAGAGCTCATACTATACGGGGCAGGAAAAGAATCTATTGGAATCAACGCGTTATCCTGAGCGGTTGGGGTTGTCACCGGATTTGCCACCGACGGAGTGGTCACTGAACTGAACGCTCCCATATGACCAAGAGAGGTTTTATAATTAGTGTTGACCATGTAAGGTTCGAACTTAGGACCCACCACGGCAGTAACCGACGGTCCGGCACATCTCCTTTCCCCTCCTGGCAGCACGCTGTAAGATTGTACCATTCCAAAGGTAGAGTGAGCATTTACGCTAGTGACTGTTGTAGTCACAACACTCGACTGCATCGGTACATCGAAATTACTCAACCATGATTTCGAGGTTGGCTGATGCGGGGGGCAATACATTGCTGTGTCCCGTGCATCAGGCAACACTTGACTCTTTCCCGGTTGGACGTTACTTGTTTCTGGGAAAATTTTCCCTGGAGAATCGCCATCAGGAAAAGGATAGGAGATATCAGACTTGACGATTTCCAATTTAGTAATATTCCCCTTAAGACTGTCTACTTCGGTTTGAATTTCACCAATCCTTTGATCAACCGACTCTAGTTTGGTTTCTATTGATAGGTTAGATATTACAACATTTAATTTACTTATTTCAGCCTGCTGCTGTTCAACCTTTTGTTCGATGTCACCAAATCTTTTGTTTGTACTCTCAAACCTTACATCTATTTCATTTAATTTTTTATTTGTTTCGTCTCTGAGCTGCTCGGTAGACTGTTGGGCCTGGTATCTAACCTGCTCTAGTTCAGTAAACGATTGCTCTTTCAATTTGCTAATCGAAGAAGCAAAGTCTAAACAGATCTGGTCAAATTTATTGTTTAATACCTCGAATCGAGCGTCGGTCTCTCGTTTCGAGGTATCAAACTTTTCATTTATTTCACGTCTCATTTCTGCATTCTCACGCCTCAGATCTGCACTATTCTGATCTATTTTAACTTCCATGTTAGTGAATTTTTCGTTCATATTAGAAAATTTTTCATGCATCATTTCCATCATCTGGCGAATTAATGCAGACGTGTCAGACCCTCCAGATGACATTCCTTCCTTCGGGTTTGCCGTCTGATCCCGAGAATCACTGTGATTTCCATTCTTTTCCTCATCGTCGAGGTCAGATATCTCCGCTGGAGATATTTGGCCTCGGTCCTTTTCACAATCCTCACAGTATTTTATTATTTCGCCGGTTTGAACTTTTTCTGCATTTTCAGCAGTATCATCCAAATTGGAGCAAGCAAAGTGGATCCATTTTAGTCCACAACCGGTGCATCTTATTAATCTCCGCGGGGCGCGAGATCTTTTCTCTTTTTCATCTAATGTGCATTGAGTGCACGTGACTTCACATTCGCCCTGTGACACAACAACCTTTTTTGTTGCCATAGCTTTGACACACTTTACAAAAGACAAGATATATATCAAAAATACACATATACTATAAAATACTTATTCGCTATCAAGACAAGTATTATTCATGAATTAAAGGACTCCCATTCTCTTTCCTTCCTTGAAACCCTTCTAGCGTTTAGTTCTAATTTAGAAAAAATTTTGACACTCCTTCTCTTTTTCCCCCTTAGAAAAGGATGCAAAAATGACAAAGTAGCCAACGACTCTACTTGTTTCACTTGACTATAAAATTTATCTTATTAATTTCAATGTTGTAATCAATTCAACATGCCTTCAACCTCACTCTTTGACATTCTTAAAAAAATTTCAGATCTATCGGTCGCCATTTAAACTGAGATCCGTTGCCATGGAAACAAACGTTGCCATGACAACCATTCTTGTCGCGGTTCACCAATCTAAAACTGATTGGCATGATAACTTGTATTATTCAATAAGCATTTTCAGATCCGTTACCATAGCAAACATGCGTTACCATGGCAACAGTCTTGTCACGTGTCGCCACTCTAAAACTGAAAAAAGGGAAGCGGCCGTTGCCATAGAAACCACCGTTTCCATAACAACGAATCCCGTCACGGCTCGTCAATCTAAAACTGATTGAGGGAAGAAAGAATCTGCAACAAATGTGATGCACGGAATAAGTCGTGAGTGGGAACCCTTCACCCCTGGTGGGGATATTCATGAAGCTATCAGCTTATGTCTAATTATATTGGAATATATTACCCATTTCTTAATTTCGAACATACTAGGTTCGATCGAAACGAGAAAACTTTTTATCGGACTTCTAAAGAAAATAAAATAAAATAAATAAATACATGACCGTGTTTATTACATCTAGAATTCCCAGTCACGACCCCTTTTTCAGTTTTATTAAAAATAGAAGAAGATGAAGAAAGGAAAAGGAAGATAGAAGAGGAAAGAGGTAAAGTAAGAAGGTGATAAAGAGGAAACTGTTACTGGATATTTTGAGAAATATGGTAAAGGAAAAGTGAATAATTATCGAATTGGGATCATTTCCAATAGCTATTGGGTGAATGTTTGGTATTAAGGTGATCAAAGGTAGACACATGTTAACCCATACATCCCCGATCTAGATCCATTTAACCCCAACTACCGAATTATCCCAATCTAGCTCTGAGATAGATGAGAAAGTTTAATTTTACCGTTTATTCAATATTTCCAGAAGTTTTAGACTAATATCCAATATTTGAAAAATGAACGACGAAGTTGATGGCATGTTAGAATCGACCACAGAGGGAAAGAAAAAAAAAAATCAGAGTATCACATATTTGTCGAAGATTTTGACTTTCACAGTTCTCCCATGATGATCATTTGTTCAGGCTACTTCGGTCCTTTTTACTTCCTTCATAGAGCCAACTTAAGTTAGTATTGACATTCAATGACTTTAATTGCCAACTACCATTAATTATAATAAGTCACACATATATGTCAAAATAATTGGTGCACTTAATACTAAACCTACATTTCACTCACACACACATTCATACAGGACAATGTATACTTCGGGTTGTATTTAGTTGAATTAAACTAACCTAACTACATTTCTATAGACATTTATTACATTCCAATAAAAGAAAACTTAGTTTGACATAACAGGAAAAATTTAATACATGAAAAGAATGTTTCATAAGCATGCACAGAAATCTGCTACTTTCAACAAGATCAAATAACACATTTCTCTTTCTAGATATATTAAAAGTTGGATTACATAAAAAAAGAATTCGACAAAAGACGAAAGACAAAAATAAAGGAAAAAAAATTCAAAGGTCAATATATTTAAGATTCAGTGCAATGAATACATATCATTGCGGAAAAAGAAAGAAAAAAAATATAATTGGTTAATCATTCTTAAAAAAAAAAACACTTTAGTAGCATTTTATTGAGTCTCTGTCCCAAGAGGAGACATTTCGACAATTTTATGAGTCTTTGTTCTCACGTCGATAATAACTCCTTTTTCAACTCTCTTTACGCACTGTGATTTGTGTCCATGAGAGTATTTAATCGTTTTTGTTTTAACTATAGACAAATAGTTACTTCATATCACATATATATTTATATTTCTCATGTCGTCACTTGACGCACTTGATATAAAATTTCAAAGTTTATCAAGATTAAAGAAAAATTATCGAATCCAGTCCCAGACATTGGGAACATATTTCCATATTCCTGTATTCGCATTAAATTATTAACCAAATTTCAGTTCATTGAATTTAAGATCACAAATTTTTTTCCTAGTATAGATCGTGTAGTCAAAAGATTCTAGTCTCTGTATAGTTAGGTTTCCGATCGTAGGGGAAGGATTTGTTTCATAGTTTACTGATAGAAGGATTCGTTGGAGGGGCACACTGTTTCGTAGCTTACTGATTTCACTATGATCTCGCAAAATAAATTTGGATAAGGATTAGGGTTATTTTTACTTTTCTTACGACCTGCTACTTGTTTTATTTACATGCAGTATTTAACATGATATTCAACTTTAATAGTTACAAACATCAAAAACAACTCAACAAAATGTCATTTATTACAATTTACGCGGTAATACTGTATATCACAAATAGTTGGTTAATATCGGGTGTCAAAAATCTATGGCAACCTAAAACAACCAGGGTAAATACCGAGCCCTTTACATACATACTCGCATATATATGTATATTCATATTACTCAATATAATAAATTTCACTTTAATATCCATCGTAGTATTTCGTCGACATTTAATATCTACATAACCTTTTTATATTCGATAAGTATTCATATTTTATTGGCTCAAAAACAAAAACCCTGACTATCAAAATTCACTTTTTTTTTTCTCATAAGGTTGCAACATTGAACTTTATATGTATAAACCCGATAATCAATAATCATTCTCAATTTACTAAAGATCCGCGTATATAAAAAAAATAGTTGGTGTTATTTAATAAGTTGACATAAGAGGTGGAAATACAACAAATAGAGCAGGCACGTAACTTTTAAAACTATGTAAGTACATATATAGATGTATATACAGAAAAAAAAATCAATGTTATTCGAAACTAGTGGGCCCAGACTACTAATACATACACACTATATGACCAATCAATAGAAATAAAACCAGAAATCAGTCGTCAATGGGTATAATTTGTACGATCAATGAATAACAAATGTTTCTAGGAATCTGAAAGCATAGTGTACCTTCTCGTCAATTTCTCCCGTGGTGGATTAAATATCGCGAAAATGGTCCTGAGATGTGCTGCAATACCTCCACGAATTGCATCCCTCGATGTCTCAGTTAGTACATACGATCGAAATAAGTGATATGAATATTGTATGTTTTCATGAGTTTCAGAAACCGGGGGGGGGGAGGTTGAAAAATTTGAAAAAAAAAATCTCGAAGTAATGAAGACAGAGAGAGAGATAGAGAAGAAGGAAGACGAAGAATAGGGGCGCCAAAGACTTAAGTGAGAAATAACTAACGCTACAAAGATAAAAGTCGAATTTCGCTCTCAACAAAATCCATAGCCAAAATATTCTTAACATGCCAAAAGGGTGGTCTACTCAAATACGTAGACTCAAGGAGCGCCCTGCTGCCAAGGATGCAAGTTCTGTGTCCATCAGATCCCAATCCCACAAGAGTTTGGTTGTAAGATTGAAATCCGATCCCCGTATCCGGCCCAAACCAGCAGGGTCCCGAAAATCCTCCGGAAGGTTAGAGACGGCGTTAATTTAGAATTTCAAAAGAAAAAAAAATCATCCGACCTCTTGGAAACTAGAAGATTCCAGAATAGTAATGAAATTAGAGTAATAGCTAAGATATCCCTAATTAGAGTTTGCCAAAATAAAAAAAAATTAAATAAACTGAATTTTGGATCGGTGATTTCAATAACCAAACATCACCGATGGCTACCCCGCGCAGACATGCCACAGTCTGGGACGTCGTTAATTTCCCTCATCTAATTAAACTAAGAAAAGACATGAATATACTTAAGGGGACTAGGGGTCGACGTCCGGGTACGCTAATGACATGAATATTAATTTAGTAGCAGTTGATTTAATCGGATAGTCCGAACTGAGTTATATGAACACTGCACAATAAATAAATAAGGTAAGCAACGAAAAAAAAAATCTCGGAGAGGCAATGAATGTTAAAGGTACAAATGACCGAAACCTGTACTTTTCGATGATCACAGGATATAGCAGTTGGTTTTCTTAATTATCATTTCTGTCAACCTTTAGAAGTAATTCCCACATGATGCTACCCTATCTATTGAAAGGCTTAAGATCCGGGGCTGTTATTATGAGGTACTTAAATGCGAAGTAACACACAATTCCCAACTACAATTTACTATCCAAGTAGCAAACTCGGTTGGATTAATGTACTGGTGTAGAAGTCAAAACGCGAGAGATTTTTTTTTTCGTAAACGTATTCATATTTTCACTATATAACATACACTAGGCCTATCCATTTAAATATAGGTGTCATCATCTCATTCATATTTTATATCATATTATTAATATATCATTACATTCATTCATTATCTACTAATTTTCGCGCGAAGTAATATTTTACAGACACCCTATTTCATACATTTTACACGCAGGCCATACACATATTTACATTACACAGTAATAAATATATATAACTATCACAATCTATCACGCTCAAACTACTACACGATAACATTCATCGAACCACGTACTCTTTGTTTCGAAGCACCCAAATTGTATTTACTTCGCAGGTTTTTTAAAAAAAATCATACGTGTATTCACTGAAAGTTAAATTGTCAATGATGATTTTATTTCTGATATGCTGATAAAACTAAAGCAACAATGGAATTTTCTACAGCCACGGGAAAAGAGAATTTAATACTACATTTTGAAACAAACAGTAACAGCATATGGGCTTTACTTCTATTAAGAAAATAGGTATTCTTTATTTCAGCAGATATTTCAATTAATACTGGACCTAGCAAACTGAAATTTTCAGTACAGTAAGATCTCATGCTATCTTATATGAAGGTATACTCATCTGAACCGAAAACCATGTCCACGGGAAGTAATTTGAGAATAAATGTCCAAAATCAAACAATCTAGATCACTAAGTCATGCGATGTCGTAATGTCAACAAACAATTGATTACCGAAAACAGACACTATGGCGCTGTAGTGGAGGCATAATTTACCGTGTACTGAAATATATACTTGTACTCATTAGTCAGAAATTTAATATTTACTCCGGTTTAGTATACTTCGAGTTAGACAAATGGTACTAAATTAACGCATATTTATACACTGTCCTAACCGAAAATTCACACACTCACACAAAACTACTAACTACATACACCACTGTTAGTACTATACATAAAGACAACTAACTAAACCAAACATGCACCATTTAATTACATGCATGTTGAGGAAAAATACTCCCTTGTTGGTATATACAGTTGGCTCTATTTGATTTAGGGGGGCAAAATGAGAAAGGTAACCCTAGGTCCAATTGACCTGACCAATTGTTTACATAATTATTGCCAAAGATTGATGCCCTGGGGGCACCTTAACGAGATTTATGGAGGGACCCTTCCCCTGAGAGGGGAAAAGGCCCTAAAACAAACAATAACTAACCCATTCCCCCGCTAGAACTGGTTCAATTTGGAAAAGGGGATAGGAGCCCTTTTACGCTAGCTTAAGCTGCCATTCTGAGAGTTAACATTGCAAAACCTACTACATACAGACACTTAATAAAAAAAAAATCACATTTAAAATATACACTATACAATATACGAAAACAGGTCGTATTTCCCCTAATCCCTAACTGAATTTGGAAGAAAAAGAAATAAAGTCACTATTTCACTGTCTATTCTAGCTGGGCAGCAAACATGGCTTCCTAGTAAACAGAACTGGATGTTTCACTAACTTATTGTTTCTTTACGAAAAATGTAGATTTTTTCCCTGTTTTTGGGGCTCCTACACAGCCTTCAATGTTCAACTATGAAATTAAATCAGATTTTTACCTGAATTCTATTAAAATCCTAGTCCTTTTACCGCAGATATGTAGGCGAAATTATAAGCTGCGCCTCGTAAGGTGTCTTCGATTATTCTGATAACATTGCGCCGAAAAAGCCAGAGGTAGGAGAATTCCTCCAATCAGAACGAAAACTTTAGCCGCGGAAATTACAAAGCAAATAGAAATTTGGCAAATCCAGATATAACCGGATCTGAAAGTGACTATGGACTAATGAGAGGGGGTGAGGGAAAGATTAGGTACCTGGCCAAAATCTACATTGGTCTGAAATTAAGAAAATTTATATCCAATGACGGAACTATGTTTCGGTATGACGTCAGAATGGTAAACCTTGTAACTATTCAACTTATATATCCGAAAATGGGATTTACACTTAATCAAAATATAAATAAATATATTATACAGTGGGAATATGGTTACTAATGAAACCTTTCGATTCATTATATTTAATTCGAAGTAAAGAGAGTAAATAAATTGTGTAACTAAACCGAAATTGAATAAAAAAAAATTACTAGGTACAGGGTGCGTAAAAAAAAGTTGCCATTACTTTCAACTGTAATGGTACATTACAAGCAGCCGACAGAAGCCACCTACTAAGAACTACGAAGAAGAAGACGGAAAGCCACGAAGGACTCCGACAACCCCTCCACAGGCTGTCTCCTCCAATGGACGGCTATAAAAGAGCACGTCGAGACCAAGAAGACATCAGTTCTTACCGAACATTCCTACAGTTCTCTTCGTACTGCTCTGGGCAGGAGACACTCTCTAATCATACCCCTGCGCTGTTCTGGGCAAGAGATTCTATCCTATCTCCGCACTGCACTGGGCAAGAGATGTTACCTACCTCCGCGCTGCCGCGGGGAGGAGGTCCAATCTCATAAAGAAAGGACTATTACTTACAGGAAGCTACTTATTTGTAGCAGAGTGTACGAAGACCTTGTATAGAACTTTTGTAATAAAAAGGTGAGAGAAAAAAAATAACCCGTGTACCGTCTCTACCATACATTACAGTATGTTTATATTTGCTTAGTTAGGTATTCAGTATTTTCTCAATAACTGAAGTTTGTAATGTAAACATGTAGACTGCAACACTATCTGCAAATTTGACCTGAAGTCAAGCACGAAAGCAGTAAGGAGTAAACTTCAGAAATACAAAGAACTCCGTAGGCGAACAGTAGCCCCATGCCATCAAACTTTTACCGTGCAAATAAATCTACTTGTGCCAAAGAAAAGCGGAAAGTACAAATGAATCACATGTCCGAATCATTCCTAACCATAGTTCATATGATTGAATTTTCTGTCAATTCCAGGTCTATGAAATTTCCCCGGGATCATATTTTCTATCGTTCCCAATGTGGATTTCCAGTATTTTCGTAGAAAAACTTTTTACCTGCAGTAGAGTTTCGAACATGTTGCCAATTTGGAGCGCTAGATCTAGGGAATTCGACTTCCAGGATAGCGACAAAAAATACTTTGTCGCTTTAGGGACTTTTTTTTTGTGATTTTTGAATGACAACTTGGTGACTTACAAATCTAGCGACTTTTGTGCTGCGGACAACTTGTCCTGTTAATCAATCAGTTCGAATCAGTTGTTAGCTCGAATCAGTTCAAATACAATGTTTACTTTCCTTTTGGTTATTTGAATCAGCGCAGGTGTTGACAAACTGGGAAAGTACATTGCATTTATCTCCAAATTCTTGCTTTGATTCTATTCTCTCTTGCCCTGTAACGGAGACAAACTTCAACCTATAATATCCTTTAGTTTGCAGAGTTTTCGTTTAGAGGCACAAATAATATATTACCAATAGCAAGCTGATTTTCTGTAGAAGTGAAGTGTGTAAGATTTTTTTTGTAGACTTTTATTTTTGTTCATTTTTTAAACTCATTTTTGATTTCGTGGAAGCGAAATTAGTCATTAAGTTAAAAAATACACATCGTATGAAAAGTGAAATTATTGTTAGTTACATTTAAATCTTTTATTTAAGTTTATGTAGCGTAGAAAGCACTATTTGTTGAATTGATCACACACACACCTATATATATATATATATATATATATATATATATATATATATATATATATATATATATATATATATATATATATGATAGACAGAAAAATGAAATTCCACGAATAACTTTTTAGCGACTTTTCACTCAAAATTGGAGTCATTTCATCTCCTATTCAGCGACTTCTTGTATAAAATTGTTGGTAACACTGGTATCGATATCTCCCACACCCATCGCCGAAGAAACCTGAAATCATCAAAGCCCGAAAAGGTATCTTGAAGTTTGGCACCCTTCAGTGATCTACTACTAAAAGTATTCTTGCTTTGAAGGAATTCAGCAACAATGAACAGTAAATATACAGCAATATTATGATATCGGATAATGTTTTGGTAAACCATGTAATTACAAATCCCAGCATGTATATAAATAGTAAAGAATACCTATATAAAATGTACAAAATATATTAAGAAATTTAGGAGAGAATGAACATAAAACTGCAACAGCACATAAACAAACAAGATATAAATAAAGCTACTTATATTTCCACCAGCACTAATTTTGTTTAGTAATTAGTAAAAACTTACTATAATAATAATCATAACCTTGTTGTTTGCGTTGATAAGAATCATACTACTGATACTAGCTCCATCTCTCGCATTTATTCCCAACATTTTGTAAACATAATCCCAGAAAAGAGTAAAATATCTTACAATAAAGTAATTGATTTTCTATTATTCTTATTCTTATTCTTATTCTTATTCTTATTCTTATTCTTATTCTTATTCTTATTCTTATTCTTATTCTTATTTTTATTCTTATTCTTATTATTATTAATGCATATTTCAACTATTTTATCTTGTATCTTTGTTACTAGTATACTTGGACTCTTCTCAAACTGTTTTTCACATTGTCAGAATCAGGCATGCACCCGGAAATTCTTATTGGGAAAGGTTCAAGGTTTGGAAGGTGGGTGTTCAACACTACAATACACTACGTTTATGTAGTATTGAAAGGGTATTATTCCACACAGGCCCGTATCCACTGAGGTCTAGGGGACTGCCTACCCTAAATTTTTACTGATTCCCTAAAATTTTCACAATAGGCTTGCAAATGAACTGTAATATGATGAACTATAACATGATTGGATCACCCTCCCTTAACTCTCTACACCCTACTATGATTGGATCACCCTCTAGATTTTTGGGCTGGCTACCGGCCTGATTCTGCACCCGAGAAAACGGTAAATAATTTTAAAATACTTCCACCTATATTTTTAGAAAAATATAGAAGTAGATTGTTTTCATAAGAAAAAGAGTACATATGAAATGAAATATCAAATTTTCATGCTACATCAAGCTTTTCCCTGTTAAAACAAATATACTTTAATTGAGTACAAATATGTTGAATTAGGAAATTTTGAGAGGGTCTGGAGCCGGTAGCTAGTCACATTGATAGCATATGATAGAAAAGTGCACCAGAATAAAATAGAAAAATATATGTTAAATATAGTTTTGTTTTAGTCTTTTTAAATATAGTTTGAGGAATTTTCATTCTTAAAGTACCAGTACTAAAACAACCGAAGAATCTTTTCAAAATTATTGATTATTTTAAATATTTATTAATAACTACAGTCAATTACCGCATCGGTAGGCTAAAATAAGAAAAAATGCTTATATGGTACGTTAGTCAGTCCCTTTTAATATTACTGAAACGTTCTCTGATATTGGTCATTTTCGATCATTTATATATTCCCCTCTCTCGCCCTCAAGTTGTGGGGGCTGGATTTAGATTCAAACAGCATCGAAAGTGTCAGTGTTCATCTCAGTGACCCCGAAAACTATGGATTTCACACTAATATCGGTCATATTTGAACACACACACACACACACACACACACACACACACACACACACATATATATATATATATATATATATATATATATATATATATATATATATATATATATATATATATATATATATATATATATATATATATATATATATATATATATATCGCCCTCCCCGAAGTTGCACCGTCAAAGTGAAATTATCAAAACCATCCCAGGCTCGAACCTTATCAATGTTGAAAATTTAATCGAGATCGGTTGACTGGTTCAAGAATTGTGAAGTTACGAACATAGTCACTTTCATTTTTATATAGAGAGATAACTGTAGTTATATATAGATAAATTAAATTTCTTCTAAATAGATTTTATAAATAAGATATTTACAGGAACACATATGCGCACAGAATTATGAATAGTGTGAACACTACAGTTAGTAGTTTACTGTATGTGTCATTGTTAGAAATGTGTGGCATCGTTAAGAGAAGATGAAATCAATAAACACAACACAAGCTGCTACGTAACAGTGTATTTCTTTTACGTACGCAGCACATAGATAAATAAACGACCTGTTCGTAATAAATAAATAACCTATTCGAGATAAATAAACAACCTGGTGGAGATAAATAAATAACCTATTCGAGATAAATAAACAACCTGGTCGAGATAAATAAATAACCTATTCGAGATAAATAAACAACCTATTCGAGATAAATAAATAACCTATTCGATATAAATAAACAACCTGTTCGAGATAACTAAACAATTTGTTTGAGATAAATAAACAACTTATTTGAGATAGCCTAAATAAACAACTTGTTTGAGATAATTAACGTCTCCCTTAGGCTAAAGGGCAAAATCGTGGGACGTTAAATTGAAAGATTTCATTTTTTCAAATGCAAGGCGATATCATGTCCACATTTTCTCAATTTAACTATATTCGGAAATAATAATAAATAATCTTCAGAATGTGGGATGACGTAAATGAATTCAAAATCAATAATTACAGAAGCGTTAATGAAGGTAAAGTATAAAACATAACAATCAAGAGTAAATAAATAAGAAGTAAAATTATTTTATATAAAAAGAAAATTTTATTGAATCCTTTTGTAGGAAAGACAATAATTTAAAATCACTAAATTTGAAATTTTGTTCGTAAAAACTTGAACAAAGTACGTAAGAAAGAAAGGCAACAAATTTATCAATGTACTTTTACCATCTAGGGAATTAAAGTAAGTTTTCAACGGAATTCAATATGAAAATGCAAATTGTTACTTTTTACTCCTCTCACAATTTTTCATTAATTTTCACAACTTAATAATAATATTTCATTATCAAGATATGGTAAAAAATACTTTCATTCTCGAATGAAAATAAGACATTTCTTTCAGTTGCAATACTTAAAAGAAGTAGAAAAACACCCGTCAAGATTATGAAAGATTAAAAATTTTCGGGGAAGCTCTACCCGAAGTTCTTTCAATTCGACTCAGTAGTTAATCACTTTTTTTGTATTATAAAATTCTCACTTGCCTACTTAATATAACAAGACTTCAGTTACTGGAGGACCAAAATAGTTTACAAATTATGGTCTGAACACACACACACACACACACACACACACACACACACGATTTTGAAATGCGTGAACTTGTTCCTCCGACTTGGAGCACAAACAATGGGATTAGTGTCATTTGTTAGTGTATCGTTTATGCTCGTTTTTGCACGAAACATCATCGTTTGTGCTTCATTACTTCCGGGGATATAAGCAAAAAACTGGTGGGAAGGGGGTCATGTGTACGCATCTATAATTTGTGTGTGTGTGTGAAAGAGAGAGAGAGTAGTACATCATTTGCTCAAGGCCCAGAGTACGTAGGTATTTCTAATGTTGTAGTTTGAAACAAAACTGTTAACTGGCCAACGAAAGTCAAATTTGTTTAATTTTATCTATGGCTAAAAACCTAGAACATCTCGAAATTAGTTGAGGGACCAGTTTTGAAAGAAAGATATGAAATGAAATGAAATCTCTCCGTTTAACGTCTCACGATTAAGGCCTTTAGGTTAAGGGGACGGATGGTTAAAGCAAGCGAATGAAGATGTAAAAATTGGTGGAATAACAAAGGGGGAGGAAAACGGGAGTACACCGAGGGAACTCACGGACACAATAAAACAAAAGTTAAAACAAAGAAAAGAAGAAAGAAGAGAATACAAGACAAACCAAATAGAAGTGTCACGTGTACATCACGAGAAGTAGTTTGGTGTGCATTGCGTGCAATTTTCTTAATTAATATTGCAATCGACGGCTGTAGTAGAGAGATTACAGTGAAAATTAGTTATATATACTTGGGACGCTTAGTTCAGTGCAGAAAACCTATCAATTACCGTCTTTACTTTGTAGCGATCGACCGGAAGTAGTTGATTTCTGCCACTTCCAGTTTGGAGCCAGGAGAGTAGATTATACCAGAGAAAACCGCTTCTGGATTTCTCTTAACGTTTTTCCGCTATGTAGATCAATATTGAGACCGGAAGTTGTAGTGTATTTTTATCATTTCCGGTTTTAGTAAAGAATTAAGGATGGAGATTGGAGATTAAATGTATTCGTGGGACGCTTAAATTGATTCCAGAAAACCGCTTCTTGCTACCTATTACCGTTTTGATTGTACACTGATCAAACTTAAAATCTTAAACCATGATTTCCGGTTTAAATATCATCTCCAACGAACGCGTTTCCAAACTTCTAACCCTGTACACCCTGGCCAAAATTGATGGTAATCCATCAAGTATTTCTTGAGGCTTTATATCTTCCACACGGATGAACATACGAAGAGATAAGATAAATAAAGTGTGACTCATAAAGAAGGCACCTTTTGTAATGCCCGCCATTTCCGTTCTAGTAAGTTGGAAACACTAAACGTTTTCTCTATCGGTAGGAATAGATCGCTTCATGGTGGAGCACCGTGTTGTGCGAAGACTGTTCGCAAACTCTGTGAAATGTTTGGTCAAAGTAATGCATCGAATAAGTCGACTGTCATGAGACTGACTGATATTAAAAAAAGAAAAAAAAAATGGGTTCAGTTACGTACATTAAACCCTCGAGGAGTCCTCATGTTAGACGTTCTGTGGAAAACATCGGCATCGTGAGTGATAATGTTGCTGTTAAGTCCAGTCCTGAAAACAGAGAACAATCGTGCGCAATTCGGCGCTCCTTGACTATTAACCACAAAGACGACAGATAAAAATCGTCTAACGCTCAGTGCTACCAACTTACTAGAACAGAAATGGCGGTCATTTCAAAAGTTGTGTTAGAATTGAATTTATATTTGGCCTATGTGATGTATAGTTGTGCATTTGTTGAAGGTTTGAATTCTTTAGAGAAGCAGTAATTACTGATGTAAGGCGGCGTCAGATGCCAGGTGTTTGTCAAGTGTGTCTTGATTCAAGCATCCAAAGACAATGTTAATCAGTGATTGCCGGTCCTAAGGTTTCAAAGTCTTCCCCAACTAAATCAATTATTTAAATAATAAGAAAAAGTTTTTGAAGTAAATCCTGAGATGGTGGAGTTGACTCGTTCTCTGTGAATAGATAAGTATATCCTCACAAATTACGGTATTACCAACCAGGCCAGTATCCAGGGGGTCTAGAGGGGCCGGTACCCCCTAAAGTTTTACTGGTCCTCTAAAATTGTCACGGTAGGCTTACAAATGAACTATAATATGGTGATGAACTATTATATGATTTGATCAGGCCCCCCTAACTTCAGCCCGCCCCCCTACATTTTTGGGCTGGCCTGTGTCAAGTAAAACTATTAAAAAATAAGGCGGGCCCGACGGCTCAGTGGCAGGGTGCTTATTTTTGTCGCGGGAGGTCCCTGGTTCGATCCCCGGCCAAGTAAGTTTGTAGTGGATAACATCGTGTCCGTGAGTTTTCTAGGGGTACTTCCGTTTCCTCCCACTTTCTGATTCCACCAATTCTCCCATCCATTCACTTACCTTAATCATCCGTTTTCCTTAGCCTAACAGGCGTAACCGTGGGACGTTACACTGAAAGATTTCATTTTAAAACTGATTAAAATGATCAATTAGATAGTATTGGCTACGAACGATGTAATTGGTTAATATCATAGAAATGTATTGCTCGGTTTTCTTGAATACAAACCGTCGAACATTTTACCGTCAAACATGTTACGATACTTTGTTGAGCTCGATATGATATGCATATTTATGTATATCTAATTTTTGGACATTATGATTAAACAGAATGAAAGCTATAAGAGTTAATGGCTGTTTTCGAGTCATGCCGTATCTCATCAACCTTACTGGTACAGTCCGCAGGAAAGAAATCTGCAACATGAGCATGTAAGTTTATTGTGAAATGACGCAGTCTTTTGCTCCAGAATAAGTGTAGAGGGGAGGACGCAGAGGTTTTTCCTGGCGTGATTCGTGCCACTTAGACGTTATGTTGATTCCCTGGGCTGTTACGTGTAGCTTCACAATAAACTTACATGCTCATGTAGCAGTTTTCTTGCTGCGGACTGTACAATAAAAAATAAAGAATGTTTATAATAATAATTAAAAGAACTCTCGCACATTTTTTTCCAGACAAGGGAAAATGGCCGACGCACTAGCGAAGTCGCAAATATATATATATACAACTTGATACACATTAATAACTTATGTAATTATAACTATTATCATCGATGCATATTATAAAACTTTATTAACACGAGTAAATACAAGGTGTGTGCAAAAAGTATCAAAACATTTTTTCCCGCGTAAACCAATGACGCGCAGGAGACTTTCTTTAGTGCAGATGTAGAAGGGACACTCATGCGCAGTCGTACACTTTTTCCCGACCGCAGAAAGTGTCAGTCGTTGGCAGTCGGCTAACGAGTGAAGACGTGTAGTGAACGGTCGTCGGATTTCAGTTTTTGTAAAATGACATAAACTTGAGCAGTCATGTTGCATCAAAGTTTGCCAAAAACTTGGCGATACCCAAGCGGAAACCATACAATCGTGCCGGTACATTCAATTTTGAACGAGAATTTGGGCATGAGGAGAGTTTCCGCGAAATTTGTTTCAGGCTTTCATCGCCAAACGTAACATTCGTGTGTGTTGTCAGGCTCCGTACTCACCTGACATTGCTCCATGTAACTTTTGGTTCGTCTCAATCTGAAAATACCACTAAATGGGACCCGCTTTGAATCAAGAGAAGACAATGTTAAATGCGATGACCCGGTTGCTCACCATTCCAAAAACTGCTTTCCAACAATGCTTTCCAAAAACTGCTTTGCAAGTGTTTCCAACAATGGCGGGAACGCTGGGAGAAGTGCATTACCAAGAAGATTATTTTGAAGGGAATTAGTGTTTCGGATTTCTAAATCAAAAATTGTTGCCAACAAATGGTCCGATACTCTTTGAACACACCTAACTAACTAACTAACACTCTGGCCTCTGGAACCCGGAGGTTCAATGCCGAGTTCACGAAAGCTCTCCACTAACTTCTATCCTTAGGCAATGGATCAAGTTTCTACTTTGTATTCCTATTTTTGCGAGATCCATCTTAATATTGTCCAGGTCTTCCTGATGGCCGTTTTCCTACTGGTCTTCCAGTTAGGAGTTTGAAAGCGTTCCTACTTTCTTCCATTCTAGCTACATAATCTGCCCACCTTTTGAATGTACGTTCTTCCCTCAGAGTTAGTGATCATGTTTCGCAACCATATAGAACAACATGTTTTGAATACACCTTGTACATCAACATGCACGGAAGTGCATGGCAGCCAAGTTCCACGAAGCAAATGAAAACTGGCCTGCACTGCCGTAAGCATATTATACACGAACAAGAGTTTTGGGTAAAATCGCCGATTTTGAGGTTTTGTAAAAACGATTCTATTAGGAGTAGAAACATGAAATTTAGAATGTTAGGAGATATCTCACAGATGTACCCATATGCCAAATCTCACATTCCTACCTCCAACCATATTCGAGTATTGGACCCCCAAAATATGCGGTTTTCAGGCTCACTGACTCACTGACTCACTCATCAAATTGATTGGGTACTTCCCAATTAGATAGAAACGTGAAACTTTGTATAAAGGTACCCTGTAACAATTTGAGTATGGAAAAAGTCCAAAATCTGAGGAATGTCTTATGGGAAATTTTTTATGGTCAAAAAACTGTCCTTAGCCAGGAAAAAAATCGTTTCACTCACTCACTCATCAAATTGATTAGGTACTTCCCAATGAGATAGAAACTTGAAACTTTGCATAAAGGTACCCTATAACGACCTAAGTATGGAAAAAGTCCGAAATCTGAGGAATGTCTTATGGGAAATCTTTTATGGGCAAAAAACTGTCCTTAGCCAGGAAAAAAATCGTTTCACTCACTCACTCATCAAATTGATTAGGTACTTCCCAATTAGATAGGAACTTGAAACTTTGCATAAAGGTACCCTATTACGACCTAAGTATGGAAAAAGTCAAAAATCTGAGGAATGTCCTATGGGAAATCTTTTATAGGCAAAAAACTGTCCTTAGCCAGGAAAAAAATCGTTTCACTCACTCACTCATCAAATTGATTAGGTACTTCCCAATGAGATAGAAACTTGAAACTTTGCATAAAGGTACCCTACAATAACTTGAGTATGGAAAAAGTCCGAAATCTGAGGAATGTGCTATGGGAATTTTTTATAGACAAAAAAACTGTCCTTAGCCAGAAAAAAACTCGTTTCACTCACTCACTAATCAAATTGATTAGGTACTTCCCAATGAGATAGAAACTTGAAACTTTGCATAAAGGTACCCTACAATAACTTGAGTATGGAAAAAGTCCGAAATTTGAGGAATGTGCTATGGGAAATTTTTTATAGGCAAAAAACTGTCCTAATGAAGTTTTCGAAGAAATGAGAAATCCAATTGTTCGAATTTATGTGAGACTAGCAACAAAATGTAACCGATTTAGTAAATTTATTGGTATCAGAGTTATATTATAGTTACCACAGTCGTTATGTAAAAAATGTTCTTGATACTTCGTGTCTCTATCTGTGAACAGTGAGAATCTCTTACGTATCATCCTTTTCTTCAACAGTGAATTTCGTGCCTTTTGCTCTTCATATTTTCTGAATTTGCCCTTCGGGAGTTCGCCCCCACACCCTCGCCTTTGCTCGTCCTACTTCCTCACACCTTTTAAGCTTACAATTCCCGAATTTCAAGTTTCTTTTCCTATTTCAACTAAGTTATCTAAAAAATAAGATTTTGTATTCCAGGAAAACGCCTATTTAAATAACATGGTGATTTCTTCATCTTCCTTTAGACTCCTTAAAAATTAAAAATATTCAATTTTAGCAATTTTCCTGTTGGTTAGTCCCGGGAGGATACAATCGTGCCAAATTTCATCATTCTAACCCTGCCGGAAGTGCCTAAACATTTTGGGGTGTAGAAGACGTCCAATATAAATAACATGGAAAAGGTTTTTCTGTTCCCCATAAAACCACTCTAAATTTGGATATTTTCATTTTTACTGACTTACGTAGGTAATACTAACAAAAACGTTGAAGCATACCGAATTTCACGTTTGTATTCCAATTTCAAGTACCTAAAATATGAGATTATTTGTCCAAAAAAAGGCCTATTTAAATAGCATGGGGAATTTCTTCATCTCCCCTTTAGACTCCCTAAAAATTAAAAATATTCACTTTTGGCAATTTTTCTGTCGGTTAGTTCCGAAAAACTACAATCACGCCAAATTTAATCATTGTAGCTCTACAGGAAGTGCCGTATAATTTTGGGGTGTAAAAGGTGTCGCATATAAATACGTACCATGGGAAAGATTTTTCAGTTCCCCAGAAAACCACTCTAAAGTTGGAGTTGTCTATTTTTACTGATTTACTTAGGTAATACTAATGAAAACGTACAAGCATACCGAATTTCAATTTTTTATTCCAATTCCAAGTTCCTAAAACATGAGATTATATATTTTTAAAAAAGACCCATTTAAATAACATGGGAAAATTCTTCATCCCCCTTCATCATTTCAACATTCCACGTCAACCGGAAGCTTTCCTTTAATTTATGCCAGTTCATGTAGCTTTATATACAGTTAGGATATGTTGGTGGCAAATATTATTAAGTTTACAAGCTTTTTGAAAGGTATATATCATTGGAAGGAAAACCCGAGGCAGTATGAAACTGCGCAACATGCGCGTCATGTAATGAACTCCGTAATTTCGCAATATGAAAAAGTAGAGAACAACTAGGTATATTGAAACACCAGCTATGTCTAGTGATGTAGCAGCGAGGATTCAGCATCAAGGGTTTTGGGCCCTGTTGATACTCTTTGTATTTAGGCAGTGAAAAATGAGATGTTAGCGATCGTGATTTTGTAGTTCGGGTAAATGAATTGGAATCTCGTTTGGACATAACGCTCTGACTGATATTTGATAGAATAAATCCTCCCCGCTGTTCTAATGGCTAGCATGTATAACGATACGACCATAATGATGAATATAATGACGAATATGATCAGAGGCGCAATAAGTGAGCAGAAATGTATATTGAAAAAGAAAAAAAAGTTTGTTGATTAGTTATTGATAGGATTATCATGTAGATGTAGTTGAATTTACTAAGAAGGATATTTGAAATGTATTTGTGATATAGTGAAGGATTGTCATCATCTTACAGAATAAAAGAAGTGTAAGCTGGTAATATTATATAAAAGTGCTGCTTGCTAATAATATTTAATAATAATAATATAGATTTGTATTATTCTTGTTACATAATGGTGCGACAAAAACCGGGACCCTGTAAAAGTCTTGAAGCATAGTAAAGACAGGGTTCAATTCTAATATCAAGGGACTTATGAACTTAAATTATACTTGTTTGCGTAGTGGAAGAAAAATTGAGCGCAAGACTAATATGGCCAATGTGCATAATGATGGTAGATTAATGACAGATAATACAGAAGAAACCATGTCACAGATTGTAACTACTAATCAAATCTTGGATATGTTTATGCAATTAAAGCGGCAAATATCCAGTGAGCTTACAACGAAAGTCAGTGAAATTACAACGAAAGTCGAAGAAATGAAACTCGATACGAGTCAACAGCTTGCAACGAAAGTCGAAGAAATGAAACTCAATACAAGTCAACAAATACAGCTGATGTCCCAAGAAATCACTCAACAAGTGACTCAGCGAATTGATTCTAAGTTGGACTTAATGAATGAACAGTTCAATGCAAAAGTTGAATTAACTGATCAATGTAAGCAAAAATTGGAAGAGTCTGATGATAAGGATTCTAAAAAGGCGAAAGTTGAGTTACCTTTAGAAGATAGAATAAAACAGGTTACAATACCTTTGTGGGATGTTCCTAATGAAGAACAGTTGAAGAAAAAGACTGAAGAAACAAAATCTTCGCTCACGCGACTGACGGATTTGCCGCCGAGAAGGAATCTGGATTTGGCCGGTTGGGCAGAAGAAAGAAAAGAGAAGAATGAAGGACTTGCTTGTGAACTTGTTGAAATTAAACCACCAGCTGTTGTTGATGGTTACCGTAACAAGTGTGAATTTAGAGTGGGCATACACCCTGAGATGCAAGAGCGAACAGTGGGTTTTCGACTGGCTAGCTTCAAAGAATTCTCAATGAAGACTGGACCGGCAGACTTTCTGAGGCATTTGCCTGACAGAATGAAAGAGGCAGTAAAAGTCTTCCAACAATACATACCAGAGTCAGATAAGCCATTTGTTCCAGAGACTCATAAAGGTTACTGGAGACAATTGACTGTCCGAATATCGAATACTGGCGATTTGATACTGTTGGCAGTTATGCATCCACAAACCCTGAATAAGGAGGAAATAGGGAAGATTAAGGATGATTTGAAAGATTACTTCCAAAACAGAGAAGGAAACAGCTTGAATATAACATCGTTCTATTTCCAGATCTTCACTGAAAAGGAAGAAGGTGAGAAACCCTCACCACTGCATCTATTGTTCGGAAAAGAATACGTGGAAGAAACTATATGTGACATGAATTTCCGAGTATCTTCAGATTCTTATTTTCAAGTGAATACTTCGGGAGCCGAGCAGCTTAATACTTCGATCGCGAAAATGGTTGAGGTTGACGAAGAAACTTCCTTGATAGATGTGTGTTGTGCCACTAGAGAGATTGGACTTACTCTTGCTAAGAAATGTGCTCAAATTCTTGGCATAGAAATGTCGAACCATGCAATTGAAGATGCAAGAGCCAATGCTGTGAAGAATGACATCACAAACAGCGAATATTTTGTTGGACGGGCTGAAGATATTTTACCCACCGCAGTGGAGAATGTAGCTGAAAAGAAGATACTTGTTATTGTAGATCCACCTAGAGCTGGGCTTCATCAGAAGTTGATTATTGAACTTACACACTGTCAGCTGATTATCTTATTCGGAAGACTAGATCCTAAAACGCTACCAAAGGTAAAGAAACCTATTCCATTGTCTATTACGCAGCAGGCCAGGAGGAGCATGTTACATGATGTTGGGTAACAATTATAAATAATTCGTGATGATGGGTAACAATTATAAATAATTTATTTGTTTCTTTAATAACTTATCTATAATTGATTCATTATGAAATATTTATGTAGTGTATCTATTGTCTTAAATATTTTTTTCTGTTGTTAATTTGTATGTCATTATGATAATTCTAAAGCGATATGTTTACCTTCATTTATTTGTTTGCTCCAAAAGAGGGTCAATTAGGTTTAGTTGAAGTTCATGACAATAATCTTAAATCGAAAACCAATAATGATGGAATGATAATTCTCAATCTGTACTTGTTTTATGTTATATTGTTGCTCACAATCTTTGCATGTTATATTGCCTTACAATCTTTGCATGTTATATTGCCTTTTATTAACATCTAGTAGGATGATAGTCGTTATTTATAAATAATGTTGCTAGAACATGGATGAATATGTTAAATATAGATAAAAATGATGTCACATTATTTAATACGGGAAGGAATATGTAACTAATACCCTTGCAAAAACCATTAGTTAGTTTTCATTTTTTTGAGTAGTCCCATCGACGATGTATTTGTTTTTGAATCGACGTTATTAATATATGGATATATGATGATATAATTAATACTATGAGCTCCTCTGTGGCTAAGCTGTTAGCGTACGCGCCTTTGGCGCGGGAGACCCGGGTTCGATTCCCGGCGGGAGCTCATGTGGTTCGGATTCCACGTTAATCAGTAGGTCCACGTCTCATATAGCCTCGCTGCTGAAAAGGGACGCTAAACTGAAATTCAACTCAATTAATACTATATATAAAAGAATATAATATTGTAATATATATAAGGAAAAGAGAAGAAAAATATTTTTATTAATGTAATTTTAATTTCATACGAGGGCTATTCAAAAGGTCAATATTTCGAAACACTTAATCCAGGGTTCTTTCCTTCACATTATTAACGTTACGGAATTCCCGTTCGAGCGACATAGTATATAACGATACGACCATAATGATCAATATAATGATGAATATGATCAGAGGCGCAATAAGTGAGCAGAAATGTATATTGAAAAAGAAAAAAAGTTTGTTGATTAGTTATTGATAGGATTATCATGTAGATGTAGCTGAATTCACTAAGAAGGATATTTGAAATGTATTTGTGATATAGTGAAGGATTGTCATCGTCTTACAGAATAAAAGAAGTGTAAGCTGGTAATATTATATAAAAGTGCTGCTTGCTAATAATATTTAATAATAATAATATAGATATGTAAATAGAGATCTTGTTATACATGTGCGCCTTTCTTGTACAGGTCTTGGGTTCGATTCCCAGTGGGAGAGCCCTTGGGAACTAATGTTGTATGTGACACATTATGACTCCTTTAAAAATGTACAATTTTAAATTTAAATCCAGCAATATGCCACAATTGAGAATTCCAATATACGATATTGACATGGGGAACTACAAAAAGAAGTGAAATGTGAACAAAAACACCAGAGGTACAAAAAGTGCAGCCAAGTTCGTCAGCCTCAAAAAGTGTTGAGATGAGGATGGATGAGCCAAGTTCCTTGGCCACTGCATCTGAAAGGAACACTGGAACTTGGCGCGAGGTGTCAAGGAAAATGATGTTAAGGAACCTTAGGGATAGTGGTGGTGGGCGTGGTGGGTTTGGGACCACCATCAACCTTAGGAATATCAACTTTGCTAATGAGTTAAGGCACATATACAGAATACTGCAGTAAGATTGGTGGTTCGAAACCCAGACAAGGAAAACTTATATTCCTTCACGAAGTGTCAAGGTAAATGATGTTAACGAGCCTTAGGGGTGGTGTTTGTGAGCGTGGTGGATTTGGGGGTCACCACTAGCCTTAGGACTGAAATGTCCCGGCCGTGAAACTAGGAACAGACATTTTAATGTATTCAAATATGTTAGACACCTCGCGCCAAGTTTCAGTGTTCTTTTCAGATGCAGTGGCCAAGGAACTTGGCTCATCCATCCTCATCTCAACACTTTTTGAGGCTGACGAACTTGGCTGCACTTTTTGTACCTCTGGTGTTTTTGTTCACATTAATTAAATACTTGTAGTGGGTAAGCAATCTGTTCTGACATGGATATGGAAGAACCGAACACTTTTTTAAAAAAATCCAGAATGTGGGAGCGATTGTCCTCTCTTGTCCTCCCCCCTATCCGCTCTGGGAGACCATACTTAAAACCACTTTTCTCTCTTGATTACTAGAGGTCTCTGACAATCGATAAGAAATAATCTGGAAGAAAAGAGCAAGGATATTGACTCGTCCGATTGTTCTCTCTTTCCAATAAATTTGTTACTGGAATTTCACAGATGTCGCAAGTTGTTCTCTGAGGTCATTGCCTTGCAATAAAAAGAAAAAATGGGAAAAAGTAAAACAAATTGTCCAAAAAATCATAAAATGAAAGAGTTACGAAGGAATTGTGTAAGTCTTCTATGAGTATTCTTTCGAAGGAAAGTTAGAATGACATGTTTTGTCAAACCCACTCGGAAGTTTCTTCTCTTGCTTAGACACATACAAACTCATATGGTATACGTATGCATGAATTAATACTTTAAAAACATTGTCCGGTTGTTTACGTTCCTTGTCACTAATAGACCGTATAGGATACGATGTGCTGTGAGGTAGATCTGATATTGTGAGACACTGTAGCACATAGATTCAATTATGTCTTACGTAGAATGATCGATCTGGGATTTTATGCTCCGCAGGCACATATGCTCACTACTCGACTCGACCAGCACGGAAGGCTTATTTATTTTCGCGCTCGACCTTAGCCATAGGAACTAAATACACGTTTCTGATTGGTTTGAGTTACCTGTTGGCCCGCCTCCGTAGTACACATATTAATAGAAGTTGCACCACCCGAGTGTGACGTAATGTCACGGAGGCAAAGGTGGAATAAAACAAGCCCTGTGGGCTTGCTAATCCCCTTCGCTCACTGACACTCGCTCAGCTATGTTTCCTTGCGTAAGTAAATCTTTTTTTTTTTTATCAATAAATTTGTTGTGCAAAGTGACTAATTACCATGTGACATTATGTCACGATTGGATGGTGTAACTTCAATGTACATTTTAACAACATCACAAGAAGGCAAGGAAGCGTATGCCTACCTTTCCCCCACCTGCTGCCTCTGGCACCTATTCCCTCTTTAACTCCCCACTACCCGATACACCCCCTCGCTTCACGAGGGCAATACTTCTTACCCTCCTGTTGGTTTATAACCTCATTGTTTATAAAGGTTATCAGAGATCTCTAGGTAAATGGTGGGAAGAGCACAATTTATGCATTATATACTACGTACAAGGGAAAATGAGTATTTTTTTCATCTTATTTTAATAATAAAAGTGTTATGAAAATTTAGAAATAGAAACTTTCCTTGGACCGGGTTTGAACCCACGACAAAAGTGATTTTTATTACTAGCCCGTTCGTTAGCATGCTCGATTACAAGGTCCGACAGCATCTCGCGTTTGATTTGTGCTATATGTGTGCTACCTGGCGAGAAACTGACAATTCCAACCAATCAGGACCGTGTATTTATCTCCTATGGCTAGGATTAGGCGTGATTAAAATATATGCACATGGAAGGATATTAACAAATTTTAATTTGTTGGTTGTGAATTGCTCCAGCACCTCTGGCAGAGGTAGGCTGTAACCAGAAGCAGGAAGAGAGAGACAACTTTTCGAACGGAGTAACTTGAGTTCACCTTTCACTCTTGACTACTTACTGTTTTGAACATGTATTTATCCAAACAAACTATTGAAAGTTCTAGGAGAGGTAGATCAGTTACAATTATCCATTAGGTTTAGGCTTGTGTACCGGTACTCCTGTACACAGTGGTGTAATTAGGGGCTATTGGGCTTAGGGATGCGCACGAGACGAGTCGAGACAGGATTTTTCTGACAAAATTCGAGTCGAGACACGGCTCTTCCAATAGAAAAATATACATTTTTCGAGTCGAGACATCACTTTTACAGCACATTTTGGAGTCGAGACAGCCATAAATCTTGTCTCGTGCACATCCCTAATTGGGCTCAAGCGCCTCCCTGAAATAAATTTGTTAGTTTTTCACACTCCACGTACAATAAAAATCCTTCTTAAAATTTTTAATAATTTCATTGACTTTCCATTTTCTTATGCTCTTTGCTCAAAAATAATACTATATTTGTCAAATTTCATTCCGTGTAAGAAGACTGCGTTTTTTCTTTCTTTCGTCCATTCTACTCTGTTTCTTTTTCTTAGTTATTACTTTCTTTTCTCCTATTATATTTTCGATCGTTGTTAGTTGTGATTCAAGTCGGACGTCGTCAGTAACACCAAAACTAAGAGGAGCTGATAAGCGAAACTGGTGTTTCACAAGAGCATGCACGGATATCAATATAACGGGACTTAAGTTATTATAGGAAAGGAATACGTTATAAAGAAAGGTAAATGTTTGAATTAAAGAAAATCAAGAGGAAGGGGGAATAAGTAGCCCAGGAAATTAGGCCAAGAGGATGCTTCCTTCTTCTTCTATGAATAGAATAAAAGGTTAGATTCAATGCTAAATTTTTGTATCATATTACATAACATTCACCAGTCTGAAATTCTTGCCATGAAAACTTCAATTTATGCATAAATTAAAATATATTTAATTCTCAAACTCAGGTGGGCAATTGACCCCTCCTTTCCCGTCTTGTGCATAGCCAGCCTCCGAAACAATATCTTAAATACGCCACTGCTGTACTACTGAGAATGGCCCTCAATCATAGGCGTCAACTTTTAAATTTCTCAATGGGTGCTCATAATAAAACTATTTTTAGATTGTAAATACAAAATTTTTAAAAACATTTTATTTTAATTTATTTTAGCATAATTTCCTAAACTTTATATTGAACGAAATTTCTAAACATTAAGATTTTGTTTACGAATTTCAAACGTGCTAAGGAATATTGGCCAAAATAAGGAGACAAAAAATTATTAATATAATAATGATTACAGTTAAAGTTTTAGAACATTTTTGAGGGTAATTTGAGTTAAAATAGAAAATGATTAAATTTTCTCGTAATTTACGTAAAGCATAGGGTTGCCATAGTTCAAAAATAAAAATCTGGGACGAACCTAAATTACGAGAATCTTTGAAATGCTTAAAATGAAAAATTTTTTTATAACTAACTAGACTTTGGTTAGCTGGGGGCTCCGCCCCCAGACCCCCGCGTTTGCTCGGCCTACGGCCTCGCATTTCTTATGTTTCAGCCTTTGCATGAACAGTGAATTTCGTGTATTTGCTCTTCACGTTTCCTGAATTTGCCCAGCTGGGAACTTCGTCCCAACACCCTAGCCTTTGCTCGGCCTACAGCCTCTTAAAGCCACAATTCTACGGAATTTAAACCTTTTTTTCCTATTTCAACTATCTAAAAGATAAGATTTTGTATCCCAAGTACACGCCCTTTTTAATAACATGGGGATTTCTTCATCCCCCCTTTAGGAACCTTAAAAAACTAAAACTATTATATTTTGGCAATTTTCCTGTAGGTTAGTCCCGGAAAGCTACAATCATGCGAAATTTCATTATTCTAATCCTGCCAAAAATGCCTAAACATTTGGGGTGTAGAAAATATCTCATATAAATAACATGGGAAAGATTTTTCAGTTCCCCATAAAACCACTCTATTGTTGGAATGCTTTATTTTTAGCGATTTACTTAGTTGACGCTAACGAAAACGTATAAGCATACCGAATTTCAAGTTTTTATTCCAAGTACCTCAAATATGATATTATAGCTCCAAAAAAAGGCCCATTTAAATAACATGGGGAATTTCTTCATCTCCCCTTTAGACCCTCTAAAAATTAAAAATATTCACTTTTGGCAATTTTTCTATCAGTTAGTTCCGAAAAGCTGCAATCATGTCAAATTTAATCATTGTTGCCTTACAGGAAGTGTCCAATAATTTGGGGGTGTAAAAGATATCCCATATAAATAACGTGGGAAAGATTTTTCAGTTCCGCATAAAACCACTCAAAAATGGAAATTTTAATTTTTACTTATTTACTTAGTTAACGCTAACGAAAACGTACAAGCATACCGATTTTCAAGTTTTTATTCCAATTTCAAGTACCGAAAACATGAGACTATAGGTAAAGAAAAAATAAATAAATAACATGGGGAATTTCTTAATCCCTCCTTTAGACCCCCTAAAAATTAAAAATATTCACTTTGGTAATTTTCCTGTCGGTTAGTCGAGGAAAGCTACAATCATGCCAAATTTCAACTTTCCACGTCAACCGGAAGTACCCCTTTAATTTATATCAGTTCATGTAGTTTTTTATATATTAAGATTTACTTTCTTCCGTTAGATAGAGTTGTTCAAGTATTACGTAATCACATTTTTAGTCATTTTAGTAGACCTTCTCCTCAGTTAAGCAAACGTAAGCAGATACCCCTGGTAAGCAAACTTTTTTCTTTATTTAATTTCAGATTATCTGTTGTCTCGTGGCTTTCAGAGTCTGTTTCCCTCTCCCCCCCCTCATTAAGCTTCTACTTTTTAAAAATTATTCCAACATTTCCCCATTGTTGTCTGTTCAGTTTTATTAATTAAAACAATATTATTTCTCTTCTTGAATGGTCAGCGGAAAATTACCAAAAATATCGGTCAGGAATTATTTAATAAAATATTTCAGAAGCAAGATGCAAATTGAGACAGAGTACTAAAGATAACAATAAGATTGTGAAGGAAAACCTTTTGTCCCTGGCCCAATGAAACAAATGCTTCGTTCAATGTCAAAGTAGTTAAATCGTGAACTTAATTAAATGCATGTTTTGTGTATTCAAGTTTCTTTTCAAATTTGAATCCCTATACTCAGGAGTTGAAGAGAATTAATATATGCCTAATATTGTGAAAAATACTATAATATTCTCTTCTTTTCTTCTTCGCTGAAATCCGGGACATTTAAGCGTTCCGAGAAATATTTTCGGGACGCAAATTTCGATTCATTGACGATCCCGGATTTTCCGGGACGAATGGCAACCCTAGTAAAGTACTTTACATTTTTAAAAAACAAATTAACATCAAACACCAAGTTTTTTAAAGAAATAATTACACAAAATTACACCCGCGGATTGTCATCATTATACTGTTATATCGCTCGTTCCTCGATATTTCGTAAACCTGAAGAGTCTGAAATAGGTTGATTGATTGATTGCTTTTTGAGTTTAACATCCCGTTCAGCAGCGAGGCTATATGAGACGTGGACCTACTGATTAACGTGGAATCCGAATCACATGAGCTCCCGCCGGGAATCGAACCCGGGCTTCCCACGCCAAAGGCGCGTACGCTAACCGCTTAGCCACGGAGGAGCTCAGTCTAAAATAGGTATTGGTTAGTTATTGTTCAACACATATGCATCCTTATCTAAAATTTAAGCTGGGATCACTTGTGCTATAATTTTGTATTATTTACTGCATGAACATGTAATTTCAAAGTTAATGCAAACTCAAATATTCAGTGGGTGCTGAGCACTGATTAAATAGTTCAATGGGTGCTTGAGCCCAGAGCACCCACGTAGTCGGTACCTATGCCTTCAACCAATCTCCTAACCTAAGTGGCGGCGTAACCGTCTATTTGTTATAATGGAATGCATAACTTACAACACTTTTATCTTAAAAATTGTATTTAAATATGCGGTTAGTAAACTTCGTATTGGTATGCACTGAAAAATGCGAAAAGGGGTATTCAAAAAATGCTGTACACGCAAAAATTCTTTCTAACTATCCCGAAAGAAATTTAGGTGTTACTAATCGGAACATTTCCAAAGCGTTAAGGAGTTAAAAGCCGTATTATTTTAGTTGTCACTCGTTAATTGTATTTTGAACTCCCTCCCTTCTTTTTATTTCTCTTTTAATTTAAGTGTATTAAATTGAGAATAAGTTCTTAGAGCTTTGCTCTGTTGTATGTTTTTTTTAGGGGTGAAAGTGGTCTTAAAAATCATCGCTCCCTTAAAATTTTATAAGGTTATCTTATCCCATAGATACATATCCTAAATTTTCAGCAATTACCTTCGGCTTTCCAAAAATTTGAGCGAGGGGGGTATGTATGGAAAAAATATGACCTTTTACCCTCAAAAGTATTTTACCTTTGACCTCTGAGTATTTTACCTTATGTCCAAAATGATTGTCGCATATCAATAACTGTCTTCTTGTAAGAATATAATTTGATAGTGATTTTGCAGGGTACTTTTAATACTGATACTATGTGTATATTTGGGAAATGTATATCTGTGATACATTTCATAGGAAAAGAATTATAAATACGAAAATTGGAATCAGTAAAACAAAATGTTGCTAAATGGACAAGAAAGTTTTATTTTCGTTTTATTGTTCTTATTTACTGTTCTTTTGACATGAAATTTACCATATACATGTCTTTGCCGATTATTCACATAGTAACATTGTAAGAAATACCGGGCGAAATCGTTATCAAATTATATTCCTACAATAACATATTTATAGACACGCGACAATAATTTTGGACATGAGTGTACATATTTCTGGCCTCAGGATGTGTTATACACCCTACTAAACAATTAGAAAAGAATATATGTCTTGGTCCTGGGTGTATGTTGTACTTGTCAAGACACTTTTTCCAGAATACATTTTCGCCATCAATTGATACAGTTTTTTCGCCAATAACCTACTCCTTTGTAGGGAATAAGTTTTAAGTCTTTTCTTTTGGTATCACGATCTCAAATATGAACTACATACAGCAGAACAATTTTGCCAACTGGCTTCATTCATTAAATGACAAATGTTGCTACTGTTGACATCAATGGATTGGATTTGTGTTTAACGTCCTGTTCAGCAGCGAGAAAATATGAGACGTAGACCTTACAGCTTAACGTGGAATCCGAACGACATGAGATCCCGCCGGGAATCGAGCCCGGGTCTCCAACGCCAAAGGTGCGAACGCTATCGACATAGCTACAGGAAATATCTACTGTTGAGATGAATCATGACCGCCGACAAATAAGAAACACCTCTTTTTCAGACTCAAGCATCCTTCCTCCTCTTCACATAACTTCGGAAATACAACGGAGATATTTTAATTAATAAAGAACTAATTTAAATTTCTAATCCTGATCATCGACTAGATATGAACTTTAGTTGAATGCTCATTGCTCATGTTAGCATGACAGATCGCGATTACTCATGTTAACATGGACAGGCTAATAACACAACTGCTTCCTGGAAAAGAGAGGAAGATGTGTATCTTCATCTGTGATATTTTTACAAAACCCTCCTAGCCTTTAGGATAAGTTTCAATATCATATAGTACACAACAGAATCAAATGCTCTTTTTTTTCGACTAATTGGAGAGTAAGAACTAATTGAAGAGTATGCTCACCAAATTAACGTCGAAAGCCCGGATTACACTAAATGACGTAATAGAACAGTAGAAAGTCTGTTTATTATAAGTATGTTTATAGTAACGAAACACGTTTATTTTGCTGCATTTAAAGGGCATGGACCTAAAATATATGGTAAAGTGTAAAGCGCTACAATGCATATAAAACAGTATCCTGTATTATGATATTGTGCCTAATGGACCTAGCTAGCTCTGAGCCACTCGAAACTCTTGCTGTGGAACTTGTGTACATTGTCTATATTCTATTGGGTTGGAATGTAGGCCTATTTTGTCCACTCTTAACCCCTTCAGTGTGGGTGGCGAGTTAACTCGTGTCTTCAAAACGCACCTGCTGTGCGGATGGCGTATATATACGCTTTCAATTTGCTTTGGCTATTTTGTATTGCGTATGGCGAATATACTTGCCCATAGTATGAGTAATGTTATCCCGACAATATTTAGCGAGTTTGCGCTCAGCTGGTCTCAATTGTTTCTTAATTAAAAGAAGAAGAGGAAAAAGAAAGAAATTAAAATAGAGTTTGTGCTTCGTCAAATACAGTTTTCATCCTTTGTTTTGTTTGAGAGCAGACAGCACAGTAATGGCTTCAAAACGATATTTCAACGATGTTGACATCGAGGAAGAGTTATTAATTAGTGATTCTGATGTAAGTAATTTTGAAACAGATTTAGAATCAACAGGTTTAGAGTCGAAGGAAAGTGATGATGGTAATTTTAGTGATAATGACGTGATTGCGTAGTCGTTGGACGGTGATAGCTGGACTAAAAGGCAACTAGAATTACAGCCTGAAGTTTTCAGTGGTCATAGTGGATTCAATGTGAACGTGAAGGACAAGGACGATTCATTAGAGCTTTTGATGCTTTTTTCCCGCCCGAGTTAATTGATCTTATTGTTGAAGAAACAAATAGATATGCAATTCAGTTTTTAGTGCAAATATTGGTCCTCTGAAGAAACGAAGTAGATTGTAAGATTGGACTCAAGTGGATGGCAGTGAGATATGGCTATTCATTGCGTTTCTTATTTTGCAATCGATTGTGTGGAAGCCTGAACTCAAACTCTATTATAGCAAGAAAATATTGCTTGAAACACCTGGCTTTGCTCATGTAGTGAGTTTCACTAGGTTTGTTCTAATAAGCAAACTCTTGCATTTTGGGGATAATTTTAAGAAACCTGATATTGATAGAAAACTGTGGAAAATAAAACCGGTTTTTGACATTGTTGTTTCTCGTTTGAAGGCAGTGTACACACCAGAGAAGGACTTAAGTGTGGACGAAAGTCTTCTGTTGTGCAAAGGGCACCTTTCGTGGGTACAATATATTCCAATTAAAAGGGCAAGGTTTGGAATTAAGTTACATCGTCAGTGAATCATCATCTGGTTATATTTGAAATATTATCATTTACACTGGGAAAGATACCGAATTGGATCCTGATAACTACTATAATGCTACCCGAGTAGTGCTAACGTTGTGTAAGGATTTATTGAACAATGAACATTGTATATACACAGATAACTTTTACACCACTCCAGAGTTAGCAATGCTTTTGAAAGAGAAGAAAAGAAGGACCTTCTGGGAACTGTGAAAAAGGGAAGGAGGCAAATACCGAAGGAAATCGAGAAGAAACTCAAGAAAGACGAGAGAGCAGTTTTGTTTGAAGAAAAAGGGATCATGATGATAATGAAGTGGAAGGACAAGCGGGAAGTTCGCCTCCTTAGTACTTGCCACAACGATGATGAAACTCTGACTACACGAAGAAATAAGGAAGTAATTATTCCATCAGTTGTTGAAGATTATAACAAATGTATGGGTGGGGTTGATAAAGCAGATCAAATTATGACAAACTACCCTATTGAAAGGAAGCGGATGAAAAAATACTACAGAAATCATTTCTGGTATCTATTGCATATATGCATTTTCAATCCACATTGCGCTCACAAAAAATGGGAGGACGTATGACACATTTACAGTTTATGATCCAACTTGTAGAGAAAATTGTAGAGAATTATCCCTCACAGAACATAGGCAAGAAGTCTGGAAGACCAAGCGCTGAGAATAATCTGTTGAAGCTTACTGAACGCCACTTTCCCGATTGTGTGCCGCAAACACTTTGTAAGAAACATCCTACAAGAAAGTGTAAAGTGTTTCACTCCAAAGGTGTCAGAAGGGAGTCACGATAGCAATGTACAGAGTGCGTTGTGCCATGTTTCAAAGACTTTCACACAAAAAAGGTGTATTCAGAAAAGACACATAAAAACCAGTCCCAGAACTTTTTGATCACACTTGTTAGTCAATTGTACCTTTGTATCTTTCAAGAAAAATGAGAAAACACATAAAGAACAAAATGTGAAAATACTATTTATTTTCATTCAAAATATTGATTTTTCACTTCATGAATATATGTGGATACACGTATCAATGATGATGATGATGACGCTTATTTTGATTACCGTAATAAATTTCTAACATTCATTTTTACCTAGAAACCCCAAGAAAACACACAGAAAAATTGAGGTTGATCTGTTGAGTCATTCCCAAATTATGTAACCTAACTTTATGATGATGATGATGATTACGATAATGATGATAACCATAAATACGATTATCACAAGTTATAGTAGCTAATTAGAGGCAGCAAAGATCATAATGCCGAGAATTTCATTGTGATTGCTTGAGAAGTTCAAAAGTTATTAGAAGGTAACAAATTCCAAAGTTCTAAAAAAAAACTACACATTTTACAGCGGTTCGCATCTGAAAATTACGCACTGAAGGGGTTAATCTATGGAAGTGTCCCAAGTGGTCCTAGTTCATAGAAATGTTTTCAATATGTCTTCAAACTAGATAACGTGATTTAAAAGTTCTTTCAAATCACTATTTTTTGCCTGTCCGGGTTAAGCGAAATTCGGCTTATCATCTCTCGGATTAACGATGCACTACTGTATTTCATCTTTAAGATCTGTATCTGAAGCTCCTTTCGGAGCTGCTAAAATTCATGTCCAGATATTGAAAATAACTCTTGTAAGGTAAAACACAATGTTATCTTTGTAACTGAGCGTTCCATATAAGCTTATGTATATTTTCTCACATCTTTGATAACATAACTTGATTCCCTTGTGCTCTGAACCAAGCCCTTAGCCAGCCCAAAATGCAGGGGGGCGGTAGAAGTTAGAGGGGCCCGATCAAACATATTATTGTTCATTTGCAAGCCTATCGTGAAAATTTTAGGGGACAGTAAAAATTTAGGGGATCCCCCCCTCCAAACCCCCGTGAACACGGGCCTGCTCTGAATGCCCCATATATCAAAAGGGTCATTTATGTGTTGTGAATTTTGTATCACAGCTAAGATTTCTCGATGCTATGTGTTTTAGTTAATGCATTTGGTTGTGGTGGCTAAATGGTAAAGCACTCGCGTTTTGTGCATGAGGTTCTTAGTTCGATCCCAGCTCGCGCCAAGTTTAGTATGTGGTGAACAAACACCGTATGCGTAGGTTTTCTCGGGGTTCTCCTGCTTTCGTCATTTTACTATTTCGTTCAATATCATCACCATCTCTCTTAGCCTCAGAGCAGAAACGTGGAATGTTAAACTAAGGAAGTTACTTTATATTCTTTAGATAAAGTGATACTGATAAAATAAAAAATCCTCGTATGTGCGAAAAAATAAGTCGTTTACTTATCATAAATATTTTTCTTTTTCTTTCTTTTTTTTTTTTTTGACGATCATAGAAACCAAAAATAGATTTGGAAAACGAGAATAGAGCTAGAATTTGGAAGCGACTTATGTTTTTTTTTCATACCGGTACTCTTCGATTATGTCTTACCTCTTGCTCCAATTACAACAAGCTAATTTTCGTTATAATCTATAGAGCTATCTACCGTATTTTAATAAATAAAACGCCAAATAAACAAAACACTAAATGCCTTAGTGATTAAATATCCTTACGCGAAGCAGAAGGGGATAATCCTACAGAAAAGTTAAGTCCAAACAATCGTATTTTCATCTGTCACAGTAATTACAGACTTTCATACTTTCTTACAAGTCCACTAAAAGTTTTGCACAAATACAATAAATGGTTACAAAGTTACAGCTTTTTACTTTTTGCAGTTCTTTTGGAAGACTCTGTATAGCTAGAAAAAGAAATTCGGTTGAAAATCTTTAGTCGATTGTTATGTTAAAATAGCTATTTGGGAAGATTTTTTTGAAACTACTGAAATTGCATATTTTAATACGTTTTAACTATGTGTCCTTTATAATACAAAAACTACATATAACAAATTAGTGTACTTATAACCATCAAGTTACAGTTATTGTGTTTGACTAAAGTTCATTATACGCTTTACATTTATAACAATGGATAATTGTGTGTATGTATGTGTATCTCTGGACCACCTGAAGGAATTTTAATCAAACTTAGTACACTTATTATCTACAGTCTGGGAAAAAGTTCTGTTGGGATAAGATGCCTCTAGCACACCTAAGGTGGAGCTGGAGACACGAAAACGATCAAAAATGACCAATATTGGTGTCGAATCCGTAGTTTTCAGAGTCGTTTAGGTAAAGAATGAAACTCCAGATGCCATTTAAGTTCAAGTTCAGCCCCTATTAGAACCCCTAGAGGTGTGAAATTGCGACATGTAAAAGAATATTAAATGATCGAAATTAGTGTCGAATTCATCCCCATTTGCAGAGGGTGGGGTGGGGTACGTGAAAAATAAAATGTCAAAAATGACTGAGATTTATGTCAAGTTCATAGTTTCCCGGGCTGAGAAAGCACCTCACCCGTTGGAAATGACTTTTGAAAGAGAGTTAGCACCAACTTCAAGTTACTATTTTTTGGAGGGGGAAGTTCATATCAATTTGATTATGCTGTAGGGGTAGCGTGTTTTAATATTTATGCCAAAAATATATCTTCTGTATTTTTATTATTACATTTTCATTGATATAAACGTTTTAAGAAGGAAGACGATCCAAATATACCCCATAAACCTATTCACTTCGTCAGAAGAACGGGCATTACAGCTAGTATAGTCTATATAGCCTACCTCAATTATTAGTATTCCAATATTCTACGTTTTATCATTCTATGATCAAAGGAGTGATCTTCCATACGTTGTCCTCTGCTAAATGGGAAGACAAGCTTACTGGATTAAGAAGATGCAATACATTACGCAGCAACAACTGCGTGGTTGCGAGTATGCAGGCTAAGGGGGCATGCCAAGATTGCATTAACCCCCAAAATTTCTTGACTGTGGCTGTATTTCGTTCAGAAATTGAGTTAACTTATCCGTCTTCGATACGGGAGACTCAGATTCGATTTCCAGCAGAAGTTCATGCAGTGCGGATTCCTTCATTAAGGTGTTGGTCAACGGTCTTTATAATCTACCTGTTGAAACAGATGCTTAACTCTACCCAATCTACTTTGGCGTGGGAGACCCGGGTTCGATTCCCGACGGGATCTCATGTGGTTCGGATTCGAAGTTAATCAGTAGGTCCACGTCTCATATAGCCTCGCTGCTGAAAGGGATGTTAAACTGAAAATCAACTCCACTCTAATCCGAGCTAATTCAGGGATTAAGGCTAACTTCCTGTAGCAGAGGCGAAAGCGCTACTAATCCTGCCATAATAATACAGAAGACTATTCTATTTCTCTACCTATGAGGCTGTTTATCAGCACACGTAGATTTTTTATACATAAAAAAGAAAACAAATGATTTTACAAGAAAACAGAAAATCGAACCTTGCATCCAAACATTCCTGATAGAGCAATATCTTCTTCCGAAAACAAAGTTTGATTCAGTTCGGAAAGAGAACGCGACCTTCGTGAACTTCAGATTTCTTCTCCGCGCAATCTCTTAAGAGAACTAACGATGTGAAATAGTGCTTGATCAGGCATTTACGCCATTTATCAAAAAATCTGGCTTTAGCTTTGAGATATGTGTTTGTGTGTACGTATACCGTGTCTGGCAGTTGTAAGATGTCTTTTCGAAAGACAAGTGCACAGGGAAGGAACTAACATAAAGAAAACTGTCAAGAAAGAAAAGAAATCGATATTTAAGAAGATAAAAAAATCAATATGATAAAAAAGAAAAACGTTAAAGAAAAAAGAAGTGTAATGAACGTGCACAAAAAGAAATATTGAAAAAGGAGAAATCACAAAAAAAAACAACAAGAAAACAAAGACAAACCAAAAGATAGTAAAAATTAGGGTAAACAAAAGAAAAGATGAAGATCCTCTTTCAGAATTTATCTTATTCGGATTTCAGAGTATAAAAGTCATATTAAAACGTACTGAAAACATAACTCTAGATCAGCGTTTCCCAACCTTTTTCAACTTGCGGCACACTACGGGTGTAACTTAAATTCTCGCGGCACACTCATAGATATTATTATTATTATTATTTGCAAATATAAAATACCATGGTATTCTTTTCCTGTGATTACTGATCATCTTTTGATAGAGGTGAAAGCTCGATCACTGGTTTTCCCCCATGCTAATTCATTATGCTTATTTTTTATTCTAATTTTAAAGTAGAAAACAATTGCAATGAAATATAGGACTCAGATTTTTAAAAATACGCTTTGTTTTTCGAAAACTGTATCCAACCTTTCACTAAGAACGAAGATTACTAAATAACGAACGAACAAACAAATGTCTTATACTTTTAACTTTGCTGTTTTAACAAAAACCGGTGCATATTAATGCAATCACACAGCTTGCGATGCGTCGAAGTCATATCACACCTGTTGAACAAAGTGTTGTTCTGTCATTCACGTGTGAATGAGTGTTCTACGAACGTTCACTTGACGCGTACCGTACAGGTGCTTCTGTTTCTCGGTGTTAGTATGACTCTCAATTGAAGCGTAACATAGCAGCTAACCGTGGAAATGTGTACGAGCCCAAATACTGTCTGCTACACAGTAATAGATGTAGAATAATATATAACAATTACAGTAAATTTTTCCATGGTAGAAATTCATAGTAATGTGAAATACAAAAATATACATTTTTTCCTATGTCTTGCAATTTGGTTGCTATAGAATTAATATTTTTTCGATTTCCTCGCGGCACACCAGCGATCCATTCGCGGCACACCAGTGTGCCGCGGCACACCGGTTGGGAAACGCTGCTCTAGATGGTCATGGGTTCTATTCCCGCTGGGAGATATATTGGCTTCTTCGTCTCTCAAAATAAAAAGAAAATTTGATTTGGATAGCAACCAATTGGAAAATAAAATCTAAAGATATGAATTTTATAGGTTTGTTGTCTGAATCACGAGCTAGCAAATGCAAGAGACAAAAAGGTAATAAAATATATGACATAAACAGTGGCGTATTTACGATTTTGTTTCGGGGGGCTTTGTTAACTTTCGCGGGGGAGCTTTGCCTGAAAATGTAAAAATTCTGCAAGATGTTTCATATACTTTACTATAGTAAGTAAGATTACGGGGGAGGGGGTTAAGCCCGGAGGCCACCCCCTAAATACGCCACTGGGCATAAAGGTTTAAGAATAATGATTTACGAAAAGAGCTGTTTCAGTTTTTAGACTTCCAAATTATGATGTGCATGAGTGTAGGAGTCTTGTAGAGTGATTCTCCGTCTGTCAGTCCATCTGTCGACGTTCTGTCGACAGATATCAGAGACAAAACATTAGCAAATGGCGAGAAGTAATGCTTGGAATCGACTGAACATCCTGAGAATAGATGCCATTTTCTCCGTTACCGCTCTATTTATACAGCAAGAATCGGAAATCAACCGTTTCTTGTTTCTAATATTTTACGAGGGAAAATCGGTAACGAAGGTTACAAGGCTGATATTTCTAGAGTTTCATTGGGTATAGAGGAATGAGGGTTGTATACGGTAATTTTAATACATGGAGTTGGCAACTGTGGAGAGTTTCAGTCACCCGCCAGCTACATCACTAGTTGTAGGTAAACACAAATGGCGACTTTTTTTAAAAAAAAAAAAAATTGGTCTCGCGAAAACGTCCGCTAGGTATTCGATTTCTGTGGGCGAAATATCTAACCGAGGCTGAAATTTACCGGCAGCTGGTAGAGGTTTACGGAAAGGACTCCTCACCGAGAGTGTCATCTTCCTTCATTACAGCGCAGAGATGGTCATTTTTCCTAACCATCCCTCACCCTCACCCTCAACCACACTCACCTTCCATTGACGCTCTCCCCTCACCCTCCCTCACACTCACCCTCCATTGACGTCCTCACACTCACCCTTCCTCACACTCACCCTCCATTGACGCCCTCACACTCACCCTCAATTACTTTATCGCCCTCACCCTCCAACGCCCTCACCCTCAACTACTAAAATGAGGATGAGGTGAGGGTGAGGGCGGCCCTCATGAGGGCAAAATGAGGGAGGATGACCATCTCTGTTACAGCGTGTGTCCACATACAGCTCAGAAGACCACCACGCTGTTGAAACAGTTTCGCTGGGATATCATGAAGCCCAGCCCGGACCTCGCTCCAAGTGACTTTCACCTGTTCTCGTACTTGAAGAAGCATCTGGGAGGCGTTGCTTCGCTTCAGATGAGGAGGCAAAACACTTCGTGACAACGTGGCTGAACACAAGAATTTTTTTTTTAAAAGCAAGATGTAATCTTCAACTCATCTCAGGATGCGACACGTGTCTCAACCGGTATATAGGCTATACCAAAACATAACCTAATGTATATAATATCTATTGGCTGTGTTTGTTATATGAAATAATATATACACGTTTTACAGAAGGCTTTGTAATCTTACTTTCTAATAACCATAGAATAATCACCCGTTAATAACCATAGAATAATCACTGTAGCAGAGAGAGAGAAGGCTTTTTTCAAATCGTTTCAATGTCTTAAGAAAATATACCATCTCTTTCATTAACCCACTATTCAAGCCGTATATGCTAGAAAAACCGGTTTTTCGGTTTTTAGAAAAACCGAAACCGGTTTTTGAAAGTTTTTCACCGAAACCGGTTTCGTTTTTCTTCAAAACCGGTTTCGGTTTTCTCCAAAACCGGTTATCAGTATTCTCCAAAACCGGTTCGGTTTCTCACCTGATCCGGTTTCGATTTTCTACAAAACCGATTCCGTTTTTTTCCAAAATTTGTTCTATTTTTGACCAGAATGGTGTTTCGTTGTTCTCCGGAAACCGAATCCATTTCCACAGAAATAGTTTTATGTGTTTTCGAAAAGTTTTCACCGAAACCAGTGAGAAAACGGAGAAAACTGAAACCGGTTTCGGTGAAAAACCGAACCGGTTGAAGGAAACGGAAATATCGGTTTTTCGGGTTTCGGTTTTTATAGGAACCGGTTTTCGGTTTTATAAAAACCGGTTTTGTCCATCCCTACTAGAAATCAAGCATTGTCGGTTTCAACGTTGACGCTGTAGAGTAACAACGATGATAGAGGCTAGCGGTTGTTTGAAATGGAAAGATACCATATACACCCGTATCTCTTTAAGTTACTACTACTTCCGTTTTCAATATTGATCTCCATACAGCAAAAACATTAAGAGATATCGAAATACGTGTTTTTTGCAATAGATTTAGCGTTCCACAAATAGGACCATCTTCTAACTTAACCATCTGTTCAAACCAGAAGTGCTTCAAATGAGTCATTTTCAGTTTCGACATTTACCGCTATAGAACGGAAACGGTAACAGATGGAGCGAAGCTTCTTCTTTTTCTTTTCTTTTCTTTCTTTTCTTTTTCTTTTCTTTTTTTTTTTTTTTTTTTTGCAAATCATTTTAGCGTCTGAAGGCAACGTATCATGACTATCCCGAACACTCTATCAAAACCGGAAATAGTTCAAATTTATTATTTCCGATTTCAATACTAATTTTTACAGAGCTAAAATGATAAGATATATTGAAAAATAAGCTTCTATGCAAACCGGAAGAGGTTGAAATTACATTTTTTTCCTTTTAACGATGATGATAAGAGTGCAAAATGGTTATAGATAAAGAGAAGTGATTTATAAATATTGTTTTAATACAGCAGGGATATGTTTAATTTTCAACCTTGTTTCTCTATTGGAACTACAAGTGATAGAAATATGCTACTAGTTCCGGTTTACAATTTTAATCTCTATTGAACAAAAAAAAAGTATAATAAAGCAAGGAATGTCTTTTGAATATGGAAAATGAAATGAAATTTTTGAGTTTTACACCCTACGGTTATGCTGGTTAGGCTAAAGGAGACGATGATGATGAGAGATGAATGAAATGGTGAAATGAAAAAAGTGGGAGAAACCCGAGAAAACACACGCACACGGTGTTTATCCACCACAAAGTTCACTTGTGCAACAGGAGCAAGGTTTGAACCCGGAACCGCAAGCACCAGAGGTGAACGCTCTACCACTTTTTTCTTTTTAAAAGTTAACTGACTCACCGAACGTACTTGAACTACTTATCATTGCTTTACTTGTTTAACTGATTTTTCCAATTACCTAGAACAACAGGGACATGAACACAGTTAAAATCGCGGACAGTTAAAATCGAGAACAGTTAAAATCACGATGGCTCTGCCACCGGGAATCGAACCCGGGACCCCGTACACCAAAGGCGAATGTGCTAGCCACTAGACCAGCGGGAAGGGCATACCACTGAGCCAGCGCGGCCCCTCTTTTGAATATGGATTCAACGTCTCAAGAGTTATTTCATCTCGATCTTTGTCTCACATTGCAATTAAAACCAGAAGTTTTTGGAAATGTAAAGACGTAAGAAACTATCGACAATTTTTTTTCTAAATACAGATTCAACATCGTAATAATAAGTTCCATTTACTTTATTGAAACAGGTAGTAATAGGGTTCAACATTACCAGTTTTAATATTGGATCGATCAAAAGATGAGTAAATCTTACCAAGAAAAGATTTCCCTTATGAATTGAAGTTTTAAGAATAGGTTCTATCTCCTCTTTTGCCCGTCTATTGAAATCGGAAGTGGTATAAAAAGCCTTTTCCAGTTTCAATATTTTACCAACATAGATAAAAAAAATGTATGGTAAAGGCTGTTAAGAAATAGTTATTTGATGTGGATTAAACGTTCCATGAGTAGATTCCATTCCCGAAGTAATCTCTAAATCTATAGTTACCCACTTCCGGATTCATCGTTTAGCTCCCACCATGCAAAAAGGTAAGAGATAACATTTCTTTATGGTTTCAGTACACCAAGTATAGGTTCCATCTCCCTTTATCATTAACGGGTTCGGTGGCTTAGTGGCAGACCGCTAATCTCTAGTGCGTGGGGTTCTTGGTTCAAACCCAGCTACATAAGTTTGTGGTGGACAACATCGTATTCCATGGGTTTCCTCGGGGTATTCGCGTTTCCTCCCACATTCTCATCCCATTATCATTCATTTGCCTTAAGTATCCGTCTCCCTTAGTCTAACAGACGTAATCGCGGACGGGATATTAAACTGAAATATTTCATTTTATTTTCCCCTTTATCCCTGTACTGAATCAATCACTCATTTTTTTTCAATATTCGATTAATTTAGGTCTGAAGTTACCTTATTTTGTAATGTGAAACGAAACCCAATTACAAAACTGTAAAATTTCGTACAATGACCTCTGGAAACAAACAAATACGTTGAATTGCCAATAAATTTCGAAATGTATTAAACATCTTAATTTCGAAACAAGACAATATGATATCTTCTTAAGTCGATTTGTGTCAACCATAATTTTTCCTAGTGGTTTACCAAGATCTTGTTATAGGGAATATTCGTAATGATTACCCCGCCCCTTTAAGATATGCAAATGGGAAACAAAATAATAACAGGAAGTTAAGATAGAAGATGGCTACGCTTGAGGTCGCTAAAGATTTATGTACCAAGAACCAAATCTACGAAACAATAAAAAGAAAATTATTTTTTCTCTCCCTATCTCTTTCCGAGACATTATTTTATGAAGCATACTTCTGGCGCCATCCTTTCGGTACCCAGTGCCATCTATTGTATTATTTTCCCATTTCTTTCTGTACTGAATCTCCTTATTTTGCATATTATTGTTTTATTACTTTTAAATCACACTTTTGAAATAAAATTTTGCATTATACTCTGTAGTGTATCACAGGTACCCAAACTGAAAATCGTGGAGTCCCAAAACTGTGACTATTTTAGTCCAAAACGCCGCGAAAAAAAAAGGAAAAAAACATAGGAGATTATGCAAGTGAATTGAATCGTAACGTAGAAATCTAATACAAATAAAATAAAGAATTTGTTTGTGTGTCTGTGTGCGTCCTGTGTTACAAGACGAGTGGACCCAGATAAATCAAATTTTAGTCAGACCCCAGACCATGACGAAGCGTTTTTTTATTCAAAATTTGAATCAGGAGGTCTCAGGGAAGGGGGAGGGCGAGGGACGTTTACGGGGACATGTAAAAGTAATAGTAAAGATATTAGTGTCACATTCATAGTTTTCGCGGTCACAGAGATCAATGCTGAACCTCCTGGTTCCACATTCACCCCAATTGGCTGTGGGCCCCCACATAGCACAAATACGTCCACGGGGTGTCCGAGACTGAGCCCGCAACGGACGATGGGACATCCCGGGATTATCCGAATGTGCTCCCGGGACATCCACAGTATTTCCGCTGGAGATCCAGATGTCCGCTAATATCCCGGGATACGGGATATTCAACGGGACCACGAAGGGGTGTCTACTGGTTTTCCCTCGGACCTCCTGTCCCATCTGGGACGTCACGTGGACATTCTACATGGGAATCCTTCAGGACGTCCCATGCAGGACGTCCATGGGATATCTTCTCATTTTCCCGATAATCCCGGGAACCGAATGGGATGATTGGGATCAAAATGGGACATCCCAGGGACGTAGTGTGCTATGTGGGCCGGGGGTCACCAGCGGGGGAGAGAATACCGAGACATGTAAAAATAATCCAAAATGACTGATATTAGTGTCAAATCCATTTGTAAAATAAGTGTTTTTTATTTCGTTGTTCAGTTTGTTTGCATAGGTATTTTATCTGACCCGTGAGAAGAGCGGGCATTTCAGCAAGTATTCAATAAGTCTATCTGCCGTACAGTGCTTTTTCTGGTCATTCTCAGAGATACGAAATACCATTAGTTTTCTTTTTGAAGTTAAAAAAATATGAATTTTCTAATGATTCTTTTATAAATTTATGTATTTAATATTTGAACATAAACCAATTTAAGGACCAGAACAACAGAAAATAAGATGAAATAAAGTATTTAGGTTAACGTCCCACGATTATATCTGTTAGGCATAATCGAGATGGATGATTAAGGCAAGTGAATGATGATGGAACATTTGGTGGAATGAGAATGTGAGAGGAAACGGGAGTACCCGAAAAAACCCACTGACACCATGTTACCCACCACGAACTTACTTGGCCGGGACTCGAACAAGGGACACCATGCACCAGAGATAAGCACTCTACCACTGAATGACCGTGCTCCCCAACATTTTGACGCTTCCCTTCAGAGTTGTTAAAACTTCACTTGGAAAGCAGTTATCTTAGAAGCCAAGACTCATTTTTTTTTCTTGTGGCCCCGCATAGCGTAGTCGATAACGCTCTCGTCTTCGGTGCGAGCAGTCCCGGGTTCAATTCATGGTGGGGGCACTCAGTCAAATAAGTGTAAAACCATTTTTCAGGCCAGCCACCCTGAATGAGGTTTTGCTGGGTTTTCCTCATTCACACCAGGCAAATACTGGGATGGTACCTAATTTATAGCTCCCAGGCCGCTTCCTTCCTCCTCGAATCCTTTCTTTCTTCCCTTTCCCCGCATTGTGTGCTCGCCGAGGGACGTTATCCCTCAAACGTGAAGGGCTAAATGGCCTTAGATGCCGAAAGCCCATGATTTCTGAAAATTAGGCGTCAGAATATCACAAATCCAATGCAACACATGGATTTTAATAAATTATAGTTACCAATATACAAAGTAAAAATCTTACCTTAGTACTGTTAGATACGAAGAACTAAATACTATTTACATGTGTTCTGTTTTAAAGGGAAACAATACACGTTGAGTTATAAGATTAGTCTTAACGAATGAACCGACAGGATACAATCTTCTCCACAAATTTTGATTAACTTTATTTTGCTAAATATTTATATGTCTATATAGGAACATATTCAATTACATTTTTTTATCTATTGATAACCAAATCAGACCTTGATTCACGTTTTCAACGCAAAACTAAAGCTAAGACTAAATAACCAAAATTATCAACTTCAAGGGATTTCAGAACTTCTAAGAGACAAAGTCAACAAACAGTAATTAGTTCTTAAAATAACTAGGGGTCACCGTGACTCAGTGGTAGAGTACTTAGTTCTGGTTCGTGGGGTCCCTGGATCGATCCCCGGCGAAGTAAGTTTGTGGTGGAAGACCATCGTTCGTGGATTTTCTCGGGGTACGTCCATTTCCTCCCGCATTCGCATCCCACTAATTCTAGCATCATCGTTCACTTGCACTAGCATCTCCCTTAGCCTAAAGGACTCAATTGTGGGACGTTAAACTCAAAATTTTCACGGGTCCGCGGTGGCTCAGTGGTAGAGCGTTCACCTCTGGTGCTTGGGGTCCCGGATTCGATCCCAGCCTCCGCCAAGTGAACTTTGTGGTGGACAAATACCGTATGCGTGGGTTTCCTCGGGGTTCTCCCGTTTCCTCCCACTTTCTTCATTCCACGATTTCATTCATTACTCATCATTACCGTCTCCTTTAGCCTAACCGCCATCATAACTGTGGGACGTAAAACTCAAAGATTTCATTTCATTTCATTTTCAAAAATTTCACTTCACGAAAATAACTGTGCACCTTACACTAAAAATACAACTCGCTAAGCAAAGCAACTTTTATTTTAAAAATAATAAATGTGTGACAATTTCGCTAACTAACCGAACATATTGGTTTCAATCTGCGTAAATTTCTTCGGGCTCTTCGTGAATGCACTCCTATCAAATCTACGACAATCTTGTATACCAGAAATTAGCACTACGGTTTTATATCGTTAATTTTTTTTCTTAAGAATGATATAAAAAAATAACTTCATATGTTCACTTGGTGACTCAAACGTGAGGACATTAATTAATGTATTAACTCAGACTGCAAACAATGCCTATTTACGTAAAAGTACTAAACAAAATTATCACAGCTGTCTTTGTGTACTTACTTATACGTGTAGCACACGTTACAGCTTTCAAAAGAACTACAAAATGGTTGAGTATGCATGTTCATAGACACTGATTGTGTTGTGTTGCTAAGGAAAGAGACACTAGTTACATATTTAAGTGGTTTAGGAAATTCAATGCTTTGACTTTATTATTGAACAGTAATATATGTTAGATACTGTGTTGTATACTTTTGCAAATTAGTATATTATAGTTTTGTCCTGAGTTATTTGAAAAATCGTAAAGTTTACCGTCCCACGGTTATGCTGGTTAGGCTAAAGGAGATGGTGGTAATGAGAAATGAGTGAAATGAAGAAAGTGGGAGGAAACGAAAGAACCCCGAGAAAACCCACAAGCACGGTGTTTGTCCACCACAAAGTCCACATATCCCGAGCTGGGATCGGACCAGGGACCACAATCACCGGAGGTGAACGCTCTACCACTGAGCCACCGCGCCCCCTTCTGAGTTATTTGAGTATACTTAAATAATTGATTATTAACAAAGAGACAAATAGTTTACAAATATTTTATTTTTTTTAAAGAAACCTTGAGTTTGTTGGAAGCAAGAAGTTAGTTATTGGCGATAGTTAATGGCGAAACTAGATTAATTTTAGCGCATGCCGAGTTATTAAAAGAAGAAAAAAATAAAAAAAATGGAATCAACTAATAAAAGATGGGTTGGACATGAAACATATTATTTTGTACTACCATTATGGGTAATTCTCCAACATATTTTAAATATTGAACTTTAACTGTAGATTTACCTACAGTTTTAATAGGTGATCCATCCGCATGATTTACCCGTCCTTGAAATGGTTCTATTGGTTTTCCTTTTAATACAGATGAAGTATGTCCTATTGCAGATACCGCAGCTCCTGTATCTACCAAACGATAACCAGAGCTTAATTTTTGGAAATGAAAATGAAATGAAATATTTAAGTTTTACGTTCCACGGTCATGCCGGTTAGGCTAAAGGAGACAGTGATGATGAGAAATGAATGAAATGGTGGAATGAAGAAAGTGGGAGGAAACGGGAGAATCCCGAGAAAACCCACGAACACGGAGTTTGTCCACCATAAAGTCCACACGGCGCGAGCTGAGATCGAGCCAGGGACACCAAGCACCAAAGGTGAACGCTCTATCACTGAGCCACCGCGCCACCCAGAGCTTGATTTTTGGAGGAGATAAAAAGAGTTGAGGTTTTCCTTACTTTAAAGGATAATAATAATAAATATATGGAATTAAATTGATTAGCTCCCAATAAAATGTATTGTCAGAGCTCTGATCTTTAGTTAGTAATTGGCTTGTTCTAATGCTCCCTTACACTGAGAAAAAAAAATTGTAGGTGGCGTACTTAGAAAGATAGGTTACATGCGTAATTCCTGTAGTTTTTGGACTTAATGTACAGCAGAGGTATAACTGAAAACGCATGTTTTATAATATTTTCTGTATAAGTGTTCCATCTATACATACTTTCTGTATGAAACAATGTAGGCGGTCAGGATCTCACACACAAATGGACGTATATAACATATAGCTGACGAAGGTAACATAAGTATATGCATGTGATATACGGAAAACTGTTAGATGTCAGACATCCTGCAACGGCTTGATGTAACATCTAAGGGCAGTGCCTTAGATGGATAACGTATGCTCCGTACTGATTTCTGTAGTAAGCAAGACGATACCGTATATTTGTACAATATACCGCTGTCCGGAGAACGGATTTTTCTCTGTGTAGTTATTTTGCTTCAAAGTACCGACGTGACGTCTGCCACATTGCGTACAAATGTACGAGGAGCTGCTGAAAATTCGTAGCCCAACCCAGAAGGAGTGCACGTTGAATGATGCAATTTTAGTTATATATACCCCCACCCCCGGGATTCAATACATTTCCTTGTAGAGTGCTCCAGTTTTTGCAGACCAGTTAAACGAATCTGGAGACATTCTCGAACTACTGTTCTTAACATTACTCTAATCAGATCTAAAATGGCGTCCTTTCAAGTGTTATTGTATCTGCACCTCCTTGTATCTGCAAAAATGTATGTGCACCTCCTTTGCCCCTCTAAAAAAATTAAAGCTGCCGTCATCACTGGTCGACGTTCTTCCCTTAGAGTAAGCGACCATGTTTCGCAGCCATACAACACAATAGGCATGAATCAGCCGTAATCAGCTAGCTTTAAAGTAATTTATAGCGCAATTTTAAAAAAGTGAAATATTCATTATTATTATTATTATTATAAAGCTACCCTCTATCATGAGAAGATTTAGTCATTCGTGAGGATTAGAGGGAAAATGGAGATCCAAATTGACACGGTGTTGACCCACTGAAAAACTCCTGAAATATGATAACGTTTGTGTTTAGTGCAGAAACTCTACCAATAATACCATTAGATTTCGCGAAAGTGGGCGGACAGCATCTTTCCCACACATAACTTTGTTTACGAGTGTTGGGACCCTCTTCCTTGTCTTTTAACAGCAGAGACATCTGTTAGTTTCCATGGTAACCTACTAGAATTTGACAGCACGTGCTGCAATGTAGTCCTTTGTTTGCAAGAGCCTACGCACGCACAAATAAAAAAAGGAAATAAAAAAATTCTTGAAAATTCTCTGGTTTTATTTCTTCCGATTACTTACTTTGCCAGAGAAAGATCGTTTGAAGAAAAGAGTTCAATATAATCTCAATCCCAAAACGACTCTTTTTCTCCAGTTTGATTCTTTGTTGTGCACCCGTTTTCCTTAATCTTTCCGGCCGCTTTTCCCCTTAAAACCGGATCCACGTGCTGCGTATTCAAATGTTCTGTTTTTCTCTCTCTCCAGTTCACAATCCACAGAGGACTTTGTGACCTTCCAGCAGGAAGACGGAAGACTTGGTGAATAATGGTTGCCACAAAATTGTCAGCGGTTCTTTCGGATCTCTCATTCATTTTCAAACTTGGATAAATTACTTCTTCGAATGAATGAAAACGCCATTCCTTAAACTAGCATCATTCTCTGACGTTTATATTCTGTACGTCTTAGAACAGAAAGCCAAGTAAGCAAAAACAAGTACAGTATTTAAACGATGTTATATTCTATATCCTTGATTTATATGGGGATAAGGTTTTCTGTTTTCTTTCCGATGACCTGAAATTTTATACCGGTATTAATGTATTATGTATTTCTTCTTTCCCCGGTTTTTTTTTGGTAAATTATAGACTCTCAGTCAAGTGGCTACAGCATCATCCCTATTTATCGTAGGATCATGGTTCATACCTCGTTCTTTTCGAAAATAGAGTAACTTTTGAAACGGTACCATTCACATTTCCCTATAGTGTCCCTAAGGTGAGAAATTTTGAAGGAAATCGGGATATTTCTCTGTTTTTTTTTTTTCAAATTTTGAGCCACTCTGGACCCCCGTGTTAACGCTGAGATCTGAAAAGATCTGATAAATACTACTCGGCGGACGGAATACATGTGCAAAATTTCAATCTTCTAGGTGCAAAAGTAAGCCCGCCAGAAAATAATAAAAATAGACCTAACAAATAATATTTTTTAACTTATGACGTCATCACTTCCTATGTGTCGTCGCAGAAAGGCGTGAAACTATACGTAACATGTTCTACAGTGCCTGTAGACTTGAAAAAACAAAAACAAAAATAACTAAAAAGCTTTATTGGATCTTTTTCTAATCGAATAATGAAGACACTACTTTAGTACCTAAAAATAGATACTACAACTCTAAAGGGTTACGTAACTTTTATGGTGGGCAAACATAGTCTTGTGAGTTTTCTCTAAGCAGAACTAGTAAATGACTAGCCAGGTTCGCATTCACTGGGGGCTCAACAGGTCCAGACCTCCCAAAACTATACTTGTTTGATAAGGAAATAATTCGTGTAGCATGAAAATTTGCTCTTACATTTCATCTGCACTCTTTCTCTCATAAAAAACAACATAATTCTATCATTTTACTCCTGAAAATATAAAAGAAAGTATTTTAAATTACTTATCGTCTTTTAGGGTGCAGAATAATACCCGTTCGTAGACACTCCGGTTTAGCCGGAACTGTTCTAGATTTACATCACCTGTCTTTACCCTGCAAATTTTTCAAAATTTCAAATGTCTCCGTTTTCTCCAAAACATAAATTAATACAAACCTGTTATAAACTCTTTGCTATAAAACAAATGCTTATAACATTAAAAAAAAACAAAAAAAAAAAAAACAATGATATTACAGTGAAATAAGATCTTTATGGAGACTTTCATTTTGTATCATCATCCATAGATACACCTCCGCCATCATCGCTACACCTCCAGCTGGACTCCCTTAACATTCATACATTTGTGCAACCTCCGGGGAAATCCGTGAGTGCTTTTCCGTCTGGCGTCGTCAGAAATGGCATGGATCACTTCACTAATCTTAGCTTTCAGGCCCTGCAAGTCCTTTAGTTTTTCCTCATATACCTGTGTCTTAACGTGACCCCATAACCAAAAATCACAGGGTTTCAAGTCGGGGGGCCAAGGGGTAGTCTCTCTGCACACAATTTATCTGTCAGATAGCTTACGGTCACGATAGTCCCTGACGACTTGTGCAAAATATGGGAGGCTTCCCTCTTGCTGGTAGTGGATGCGATCCTTGATTCCCAACCTAACCAATTCGGGCATCAGAAAATTTGTAAGTATTTGGAAGTATGTTTCTCCTGTTACAGTGTTTTCGTCGAAGAAAAACGGACTATGAGGTGGTCCATTGATATGGCACAACACACATTCATTTTCGGGCTGTCTCTTTCTTGCATTTCATATTTATGAGGATTTTCAGTCCCCCAAACAAGCGAGTTGTCCATGTTTACCCTTCGTGAAACATAGAAAGTTGACTCATTTGAGAATGTAACTGCATAATTTTCCTGTCATCATCCAGTCGTTTCTGCATCAGTTCGCACCATTCCAGTCTAGTGTCTTGACCTTCTCTCAGTTCATACACAAATTTGCTCTTCTAAAGTTTGCATTGCAAATGTTTACGTATTATCTTGCGCGTTGTTGGCTAAGGGACTCCCAACTCCAGCTACCGCCGAGGAATCGATTTTATTGGACTTTTCTTCAGGCTGTCGACAACCCTTCGCACCGTGTTTGGGCCCACTGGCGGCCTACCACTTCTTTGCATATCACAAACATTCCCGGTACCCAGAATCTTGCTGTGCTAACTCTTTATACAAGGGCGCTGATCCTGGGGGGGAAGGAGCAAGGGGAACCCGGGCCCCCAAAGCTCATGTGGGCCTCCATGTATTTTTATGAATACATATTTTTATATGTATTTTTTATTGTTATATATATTTTTATGAATGGGCCCCCAAAGTTACAGAGAAATTGGCGCCCTTGTCTTTATACACCTGACATCAGGAGGTACTTTTTCGAACACTCGTCTGAAATTTTGCCACAACAGCACACCTGATTTCAGTTTTGCACAACAGCATACACACACTGTGCTTTTATCTTGTACCGTCGACGTTTTCATAATCTTTGTTGACACCAATGTTGCCAACCTCATCATTGTGAAAGTGTTGCCAACCAAAAATTTAAAGATAATCGCACAATTTAAAATGATTTTCACTGCAATATCACTATATTTTTAACAAAAAAAAAAATATATATAATCATTTGTTTTATAGCAAGGACTTTATAACAGTCTTGTATTATTGTGTGATATATAAAAAATAAATATTTTTTATTAATTATTGACACTCATTTGTTTCTCACTTTTGGTGAATGCTGAAATATTTAATTAATTCTAATATTTTAGCAACAAGTGAATAAGTAGGACTATATTGTAACTTTTCCAGTTTTTAACGTATATTTTTATAGGATGTTCCGGTTATTTTAGTTTGAAACTCTGGAGTCCTATATATTTTTCGGTCAGTAGCATCATTTCAGATTTTGCTTGGGGAGGCAAGATTGTCCACCGACATAAGAATAATGTTTTTATTAGTATATTAATAGACAACTTATTTATTAAAAAATATGCTGTTTAAAACTCAGGGGGCAATTGCATCCCCTGACCTCAGAAAATAACGCCTCTGGTATCAATGGTCATAGGTACTAAACTTATGGAAAAAGGACGAAATTCAAAGGAGACAAATACAGGTGTTTCAAAACAACACCGACAACGTTTGGGATGTGATTCCTGACACCAAGATAAGATAAAAATATAGACCAATCTGGGTGCACAAATGCTTTCTTTCGGAGTTATAGGCTGCCGAAAACATGAAAAAATGAATTTTAAAGCTTTAGAACTATGGGGCCTAAAGTAGTCGGGTGAAGACTTCACTTAAGAACTAGCATGTGCTCTATTCAAATATCCATGTTTCAGAATCTTGAGGTACTTCCGCAACAATTTTTATAGAGGTAGTTGGTGAGTAATTCAAATTCTATGCTCGTAGCAAAAATCCCTCTATAAAAATTGTTAAATGAGTACCGCAGGATTTTGAAACATGAATTTTTGGATAACGCTCCTATAAGTTCTTAAGTGAAATCTTGATCCGACTACGGTAGGTCCCATAATTTCGGAGCTAGGGACCTTTAAATTTCATTTTTTCATATTTTCGGCAGCCTATAAATCCGAAAGGACGGATTTGTGCACCCAGGTTGGTTTATAATTTTTGTCTTATCTTGGTGTCAGGAATCACCTCCCAAACGTTGTCGGTGTTGTTTTGAAACACCCTGTATAACCATTATACGTCAAAGGATTTGAAATAGAAAGTACAGAACACTGCTATAAAAGTACAGAGAACAAACATCAACTAGTGCATAAAAAGAATATGTATACACATGTAAACATTTGGTTTCAGAAAATTTTACTGCGTAACAATAGATGACAGTTAAATACAGTTCTACAAATCTTACAAATATCTTCGCCTTTTCTTTTGTTTATTCTGTAAGTCGTTCAATAAATGAACATATGTTTTGTTTTCCGAGCGCAGAATTCTTTGGTAAATAATCGTTTTTCGCTTTATTTGCAATCCGAGCTGTTTTAGCTGGTCACCCACTGTTACAAATTTTATTGACAGAACTACACTCCGGCAGCCTCCATTCACGGTGAAAATTGGTACGTAATATATAAGCTGCCTTTCATCTATACCTTTATTCTTCGCATTGGCTTTGTACATGTGACTGGAAAACCTGGAGAACTTCTTATGTTTCTCAAACCACATAAATCTGTTGCTTCTATTAGCTCATACCGTCGTATTCAACTAACGCCGACCTTTAGTAAAATACTGGAAGGCATTATTATCAACCGTCTTCATTCATATCTGGCACTTCACAACGTCATTCCACTCGAGAAGCTGGTTTCCGACCTTCTTTTAGCATTAATGAACAACTGCTTCGCCTCTCCATTTCCATCTATAATCACTTTAACACAGACAACTGGTTTGGTCCTGTTTGACCTAGAAGAGGCGTTCGATAAAGTCTGGCATCCCGCTTTCATATATAAACACAAACAGCTGCGCTTGCCTATTGCTTACCTTAGGTTCAGTTTTATATTTGTCGACTGGCTTACGCCTGTATCAACGATAGTTTTTCATTTCCTATTTTTCTTCATTTTGGAGTTCCCCAAGGATCGGGTTTGTCGCCCTTGCTATATATTCTCTTCGTTTCCGACTTCCCAACAGTCCCAGACACTGTTAAACTCTTTCATTATGCCGATGACACTGCACTTTTTGCCACGGGAAAAACAATTCATCAGCTCTATCTGGCTCTTCAGGATGCTATCAATGTCTTTGTTGACTGGTGCTCCTACTGGAGACTGAAAATAAACCAAGCAAAAACTCAATCTATTGTATTTCTTGCTTCGAAGCATCGTTCCCGTGTACAACGCAACCCAACACTCTTCAACCTCTCTATACAAGATGTACCTTTAAAACCTACTTGCAGTGTCAAATATCTAGGAGTAACCTTCGATCATCATCTAACCTGGACAGCACATCTGAAAGATATCTCCAAGAAATCGTATTCTCGCCTCAATCTTCTGAAAAGTCTTGCTGGAACTACCTGGAGACTCTATGCTCATACAATTTTCAACACATTTAAAGTTTTTCTCCACCCTATCCTTACGTATGGATTTACAACTTGGATTTCTGCTCCGACCTTGTACTATGAGAAATTACGCATACTGGAACGTCATGCCTTGCTAATCTCATTTCGTATCAAGTTACCTAGTCTCACTCAAGATCTCTATAACTGACTTACGTTTCCACACATCTTGTATCATTTAGAAACACTTCGAAACCAAATATATCACCCAGCTCCAGCATAACTATCATCCACGTCTCCAGTAAACTTTTGAAGACCACGCCCGAAGTATCTCCCCCGCTGCTGCTCTTTCCCTCCGCTCTCATTGCTATTTACTCTATACCGTTACACTCTGCCTCCAGACCACCCTGACACCGTCTATTACGAACCATACTCTACAGACGCTCATATACCTCACATATGGCCATCTTATGTACAGTAAAACCGACTGTACCAACAGGGCTCCTCTGTTGTTATTGATGAATAGCGTCACCCCTAGGTGAGAAGATAACCTGCATTTGTTACACCAACAGAACCTATGTGTTGTAATGAGTTTCGCACTTCATTTAATCCTCTCACATGATATCATTTGCAATTGTTATTTCCTTCACTGAAGTTTCTGTCTTTACCTTTCCTCATGCTTATTGGTAAAGTGCATAATGACTGTTGAAGGGAAGCAGCTGAAGTATGTGCAATAAAGTTTTCTGTGTCCATCCATATCCCAGCCACTGCTTCCTGCACAAGATAATAATGTTCTCACATCTCTTCCTCTACAGAGGGCGTAACCCTCTTCGGGTAGTAGCTGACGTCAACTAGCTGAAAGAAAAAAAGTCATTCATGGTACTTAGTTGACAATTACTGCATGCGGCATTAAATAGGACTCTCATGGGTTGGTCCTTAGACACTTGATGAAACAATAAAGATCTGATGACATATTAATAACCTGATATACTAAAAGTAATACAAAATTTATCATTTTCATTTTGCTTGTTTATTCATAATTGAAAGAAGATAATGATATGCAACTTATGACAATCATAGATAATGTTGTTCTACAACTAAAAATATGAACATGAAGAATTTTCAGTGTTGCCAGAATAACATTTCCTCGAAAATCTAAGTTAAGACAGTGGCTAGCGAGGGACGAACTCACTGTATTTGATTACGTATCATGTTGTTTTGGAGTCCTGTGAACCACACAACTGTTCATAACTGTTCCTGTGAACTGTTAAATAACATTATTATTTTATTTTAATTTCTATAGATAATAACTATATTGTTTATTACAAACTGAACACAGTTATTATTTAAGGTAGTTCACGGGATACCAAAACAACATGATACATAATCAAATGCAGTTGAGTTCGTTCCTGTAGTCACTGCCGTAACTTATACAATAGAGGAAATGTTATTCTGGCAACACTGAAAATTCTTCAAGTTCATATTTTCTGTTGTAGAATAACGTTATGTATGATTGTGGTAAGTTGCATTTCATTATCTCCTTTCACTTATGAAAAACAAGGAAAACAAAATGGTAAAATTTATATATATATATATTTTTAGTATGTCAGGCTCTTAGCATAGGACGATAGCCGATTCCTAAGGCAATAAGTATAACCCTCACCATTCGGTAAGTAGGAGTCCCGTGGCATAATAAATAAGAGTCTCGACAGTAGGTAGTTAGATGGATGATGAGACAATAAATGGTTAGTAGTAGGTAGACATCTCATGAAACAATAACCAGGTCTCTCAACAGCTGGTAGGTAGACGTCTCATGAGATAAGCAATATTCTCGCTTCATGATAGGCAGAGGAATGATGAGACACTTGAATAGAACAATCACTGGTTAGTAGGTGGATGTCTTATCGAGTATGGCACCATAATTTTGTATCTCATTAAGCTTCTCAAGACAGAAATCCCACGCATAGTTTCCCTAATTAAAATCATACTAAATATTAATTGTAGAAATTGACAGACTAGGTATGTGTCACAAATAGCCTTCAAGTTTAATATGACGCATGTAATTAGATTTTTTCACCTTAATCCACAGAAAAATATATTTTTAGTAATTGGGGTATGAAAACACCGCACTTTCATAATACTTAATTTTTCTTCTTCGTAATGTCGGTTGTTATGGTTTTTGTATGCAGAATTATTTTTGTCAATTTTATTTACATTGTTCTGTTTTTGAGTCTATTTAGTCCAGTCATTATTCAAAATTTTAGAAAAAAAAATCATACAAGCAAGGGACTTTGTAAGAACATTGTATATACCTTTAGGACTCAAAATATAGAAAGTCCCCAAAAATAAAAGTTGTGCTCAAGCCGCCATCTTGGAAAATGGCTGAACACCCAATATTTATGAAGGAAGTCGTAGACTTAGGTTTAAAATAATGTAGCAAGCACACTAATTGGTCTATTGGTACAAATTATACTTCGTTAGAATCACAATAAAATAAAATAAGCGCTCATACGACATATAACAACTGTCCGTAGCACCTATTAAAGGGGAATAATTGCGGGAAATATTTAAGGTTTAGTGCCCAAAATTCCCTTTTTTCAATTTTTTTCGGCTGTAACATGGCAACACTGCATGGAAATCATATATAAAAAAAAAAAAAATGTGCATGCACACTAATACATAATAAACATATTCTGAAAGTTGCGCATCATTTTGACGAAACCAAAGATAATAATAATTTGCAGATCTTATAATTGAGTTTGTCTGCACTGAGTAAAGAACTCTATAATAACGTTTCACAAAGAGATTTTTTCACCATTATTGCTGTTATAGAGAGGCAACACTGCATGGAAACAAGATCACAACGTTGTAAATAGACATTAACAGATAGTAAACATAGTTTTGGAAGTGTCTAGTCTTTCCAGCAACAATGGGAGATAATAGTAGTCGAGCTCTTACTGTATCGTAATATACTCAAGAAAAATGAAATGGCAGTCAAGAAAGCTTTAAGTCATTTCTTCAAACTTTTTATTTAAAAAGTTTCGAAGATTTTATTATACCTGTTTTTAATTTCTCAAATAAAGACTGTGAAACAAGGGGTAGATAAATTGATTGAAATAATATTAATATTGAATAATAGTAATAATTGAATGAAATAATATTAGTAGATTGAAATAATATTACTAGCTAAACATATTATCGATCTTGATAGCAGAAAATGATGTCGAGTTATGACCGCATAGCATGGATTATTTCATATCATAGGTTACCTCGATGATTTTCTAAAGGCTCTCATTAACATTGTCTTCCAAATCATCATCGAAGACTTCTGTACGATTGTCACAAGATAGTCCTTGACATGTGGCACACATTGGTGAACAGGTCAGTCCTGATTTTATAAATTTACAGTACTTGTTAGTGCATAATAATTTACATGCACAGAACACCAGTTTCAGCAGTTCAGGTGGTGCAGACTGTTTTGAAGGAATCACATGATTTAGCAATTTATTCTTGATCATACATCCCCATAATGTTGGGTCGAGCACATTCCCCATCCAATGTTGGATTTGTAAATAGACTCTGTATGAGTGTTGTGAAGCCGCATCACTGGTCCGTGGAAGCAGTAGCAAGATCAAACGCCCGATATACTTGTCACTTGGCTTCTACATTACTGTACCTGTAATACCTCAAATCATCGAGGTTCTCACTCTCCTTACAACCATACAATTGAAGTAGAAGTTTTTCTCCTGTCGAAGCAATTTCATCTTTCGAAGCCGAAGACAGATTGAAAACCTTTATAGTCGACCGAAGTTCATAATCTCTCTGAAGAATATTTAGAGCTTTTATTTTATCTTGGTTGTAGAGGCCTCAAGTGCCATCACATCCAGAAACAGCATGAGCAAAAAGAACATCACAAACTTCCTATAGAAGAGCCTTTTGGTCTGGACAATGTATCTTTTCCATGCTTTGAAGCTAGTTTGAAGAAATATGTTTTGTCATACAGAGAAGACTTAGCAGTGATAAGAACAAGCAAATCAATATCCTGACCAACCACAACGACATTCGTTCCAGTTCTGGTTTTATCTAAGGCTACTGGGAGCAGCGTTGCCAGACTCATAGTTCGGAATTATTCCAAAACCTGATCGAAATTATGCTAGATTCGGTCAAATTATGCTGGATAATCATAATTATTAATTCAAAAGTTTTTAAAGAAACGAAATCTGAAGTTGAGATACGATAACGTAACTTAAAATACATAGAGCGCAAGAATGCGAGGATAGAACTCAATACTTCACGCACCAAATCTTTAACTCTACTAAACTAGTGCAGTCGTTGCCAGACTTACAGCTTGGAATTATTCTGAATTATCTTTTATTTTAGGAGCAGGAAAAGCTTGGCTTCTAAGAAGAATAAAGAAAGAGAAATATGTCGTATAAACGAATGCAAAGTGTTTGTTTACATATTTTCAAAGAAAATGACCTCGCAATCAAATGCTTAGAAAACCCTGGGTGAAGCTAAAAAAAAAAAAAAAAATCTTTGGGGTGGACTGGGTCGAACACATGGCGAAAGGTCTTTGAGTCACCTGCATTTGTGTGCTATATGTTTTATCTTAACGTCAAGAAGGTACCGTCTCCAATAAAACTCGTTTTCTAACTCGTTTTCAGAAACACTAAATTATTTCCACGCCCCTTCTCTAAAGGCATCGGTAAAGAGATGACATCTCACCGTTTCGAACTTGCTTCGAACAATAAGACTGCCTGTATGGTTTACCGACTAAATGATTCAATAGAAGAGGATACATTTCTGTCGTTTTTTTCTCCCCACGAACAACTTTTTTCTCATCTTCAGGTTTTGCGGCTTTTTGATAAACTCGCTGAAATTATGCTAGATTTGGGCAGGATGCTAAAAGCAAGATGCTATATGCTAAAGACATGCAAATTATGCTAGATCTAGCATCATTATGCTAGATCTGGCACCGCTGACTGGGACAATGGACTGTCTGCATCAGATTCAACTTGATAAATATCTATGTTTCATTCTCAGTAGTGATTTGATAAAATATTTATGAATTGTCTCTTATTGCTGTTGTTTGCAAGGAAATCAGCCTTTGTACTTGTTGGTAAAGAGTTCAAATTCTTATGTATGTTTGTAGATGTTTTCTTAGCAGCACTCCTTTGCTGTTCACATCTCTTTATGGTGAGATTGGTTGGATATCCATCGAACACGATAGTACATGATCCTCCATAATGTGATTTAGATAGGAAATATAGCTTTAGAAAATATTCTCGTAAGTTGCAGGTCGGAACCACACCACACAACGAAGTAAGTATCTACCATCAACAACATGAACGCAGTCTTCGGGAAAATACGACATACCGGTAGACTTAAAACATTTGAAAAGAGACACCTTTTTATTTTCATCTTAATGATACACTGTCAAATAAGGATAGTGGCTTTGGTGCAAGCTCGTACTTGAAGCATCTCAGTTCCTGAGGATCTTAAATAATAACAATTATCCTGTTAAAAAGTTGCTGCGTATTGGCAGGTATTGTTTCATTGTTTATGACAATAACAGAGTTCATTACTGCAAGGGGAATTACTTTATCTTTTCTGTGAATGATTACAGTCCCAAAATATTTTCCTTCTTTTTCTGCTAAGTAAATCATTCCCTTTTCTATGGCTTGATCACAAGTTACTGTATCATCTGCAACCAATCCTAACGGGATGTTAATTTAGTTCTGCAAATTTTTGATGAAACGGATTATGTTCCAAGAGCCACTTGCAAAAAGTTTCCGTGTCCCGGTAATCACGAATCCGTCGAGAGGTTCTTGCTCTTTATGCTGCTCGGAGGATGTAAAAGTTTGTTAGATTCTCCACTGCTTTTGATATTTCCGTACTAAGCGGTAAGGAAGAAATCCACCGTAACTAAATCTCACTTGTTATTGCTCTACCATGAGTAAGTAAACCTACAGAGTTTATCGGGCGGTGCTGTGATTCCTCTATAGCCATATCAGTGGATACTGTGATCTATATCTTTCAGAATAAGGAACGAAGAAGAATCCTTCTTTTGTAAACTTTTCGAAGTTTTGTGCTGACATTCGATGTTCATATTCAAGTACCAACTGAAGATACAGGTGAGCACTTTCTGCGTACAAATTGTGGCCTGATGCATGAAAGCTAGGGAACATAAGTTTGAGTATCTCCACATGCTTCCTTTGGTTCACAGTTTTTTCCGCTGCAATGAATTCCATTATCAGTATCAATTTGTTCATATACTGAAGCCACAATTTTGCTCACAACTTTTTCACTTTGCTCTTTTACATGTTTTATTTAAGTTATCTACTACTTGGACACACGCCTCAGACGATGTTAATTCTGCCAATGACTTTTCATTCCTAGGTATCTCTTCACTCTTATTATTGTATTAATATAATCGCTTTTTCATATAAGCAATAAAGTTATATCTTTCATATACCTAGGTAAGCAATAAAACAATGCACGTAATGTTAGTGGATGTGCTTTCAAGGATCGAGAGAAAGCATGACTTGACATAAGGTGGGATATTGATTTTTAGTATACACTTAAACACAGTTCCGCAACTCCACTGCCTCTCATGATATAGCCTACCGAACCTAAGAAACTCATTAGCAAGTGAAAACCACCCAGTCGTACACTGACTGTTGAAAGAGGGCTCCCAACCTACGTTGGCATTATAATTTCACATGTTTTTACAAAAAGAGGTTAGTTGAAGGTAACAATACATAATTTGTTCTTACCTTTGCTCTCTGAAACAGCATACATGAAAGCTGTATTGATATCACTCATATAACTTGCTATTAAATTTATAAAAGGAATCGGCAATACTTTTGTAATTTGACAGGCTCCTTGCACTTGGAAAACTGTTTTTACGTACCATTTCAAAATGGTATTCGGTTCTTTAAGAACAAGAACCCACAAATCTAAGAAATATTAAGCTGGATTCCTTGCCTTAACAATTCACCGTTCATTTCGATATTTTTCTTTTTCACATTTCGAATATTAGGCGATGGATTTGAAACTGATTGAGATGGGGTTATGCACTTTATGCCACCAAGAATATCAACAGTTTCCTTATCATCTAGAGCAATGCTATTCAACCGGGTACGCGAAGATGTTTCTGGGGGTACGTAATCGTAAAATAAGCATATTTCCAATATTTATTTAATGATCATAGTTGAAGAAAATTTTAAATTTCCCATGATAATTTTTTCGGATGTACAGTTTATCTCCCTGTAAATAGTCTTTTGATTGGCACACTAATTGTCTTGTTGGGTCTCTGTTTGTCCCAATTTTTAATCAACAGAACATGTGTAATAAGTTTAAGTTTAATAAGTTCATTTCGATTTAATTTCTTTTAAACAACTTCAGAGCTACACAATTGAATGGCGAACTCTGTCTACGGGTACGCGAGAAAAAAAAGGTTGAATAGCACTGATCTAGAGTACTCTTGTTTACATCTCTTGTCAAACACAAACTGTATGAAAGAACTGTCTTCTATGCCAGGTTGGGCACTTTCACTTACACAGTTTTATCAGTGTTATGAAAATCTATTAGTGTCTATTTACAATATTTTGATTTTGTCTCCATGCAGTGTTGCCTCTCTATAACAGCAATAATTCAAAAAGTGGGATTTTTCAGAGTTAAATTTGGAAAATTCCCTCCAGTACTCCTTATATTAAACACTTTAAACAACAACGGTACACCAATTCAATGCTTATTTTATTGTGATTCCAGAGATGAATAACCCATATTATAGCTGCAGATGGAATGGTGAAAAAATCTCTTTGTGAAACGTTATTATAGACTGTGTCTTTACTCAGTTCAGACAAACGCAACTATAAGATCTGCAAATTATTATTCCCTTTGGTTTCGTCGAAATGTTGCGCAACTTTCAGAATATGTTTATTATATATTAGTGTACATTCACAAATTTTTGGATATGATTTCCATGCAGTGTTGCCATACTACAGCCGAAAAAATTGAAAAAAGGGAATTTTGGGCACTAAACCTTAAATATTTCCCTCCATTACTTCCCTTTAATAGGTACTACGGACAATTGTTATATGTCGTATGAAAGCTTATTTTATTGTGATTCTAACGAGGTATAATTTGTACGAATTGACTAATTAGTATGCTTGCTATATTATTTTAAACCTAAGTCTACGACTTCCTTCGTAAATATAGGGTGTTCAGCCATTTTTCAAGATGGCGGCTTGAGCACAACTTTTATTTTTGGGTACTTCCTATATTTTGAGTCGTAAAGGTATATACAATGTCATACAAAGTCCCTTGCTTGTATGATTTTTTTCTAAACCTTCCTTTTTGAACCTATAATGACTGGACTAATTGTTGAGCTTAGTCTTCTGTTTGATTTGAAAGGGTTAACATTGTCAGTACCATATATTTGAAAAATGAAATGAAATGAAATATTTGAGCTTTACGTCCTACGATTAGGCCGGCTAGGCTAAAGGAGACTGTGATGATGAGAAATGAATTAAATGGTGAAATAAAGAAAGTAGGAGGAAACGGGAGAATTCCGAGAAAACACGCATACGGTGTTTGTCCACCACAAAGCTAACTTGGCGGGAGCTGGTATCGAATCCGGGATCCCATGCAACAGAGCTGAATGCTCTTCCACTGAGCCACTGTGGTCCTACCTATATTTCTGATAGTATCGGTTGAAGTATCATATGCTTCTGATACAATGTTATTCTGAAAACTTCAAAACTATTTTTATTATAGAAAAAATATTTATATTTTAAACATGGGTAAGAAACCACACTATGAGTAAATAGTAACATAAGAGTAATTACTAAGAGCATTAGAAATAATTTTACTAAATTTTGTTGCAGCTGTGTATAACAGTGAATTTCAAAAATAAAAGTTACTTCTAATATGCTTAAATATGTATATTATAATATTTTCAATATAACGTTGAGTGTTACTGTGAAGAAAATTAGTAGTGTGTCTATAATTAACTTGTGGGGTACCTCACATCGATTTCTACGTAGATTTCCAGGGTTGCCAACTCTGAAAAATATAATTATTGTCACTCATTCATAATCCTCAAAACAATTAATTGTTAGAAAACGTTGAAATATATACAGTTGAACCTGACAAAAGTATCACTCAGTTGTCAACCCTTAAATTGAATACAAAGTTCAAATTCAATCCTCAAAGAATTAATTTACAATGTTATCAACGTTGTTCCAGATTATTGATATTCAATAACACATGGAATATTATGGTGTAAAAAAAGGAAATTCAGAGACACGGTAGTAAAATACTACTACTACTACTACTACTACTACTACTACTACTACTACTACTACTAATAATAATAATAATAATAATAATAATAATAATAATAATAATAATAATAATACAAGAAGAAGAAAACAAACCATTTTTTATCAGTGTTTGTGATGCACTTTTTTTCTATAAAAATACTTGGAAATTTGAAAATGGGCTGTGTTTTACACGCCGATACGAAGATTAAGCTATTTCAGCTTCAAATTGTTTTCCGATTTTGTTATGTTCGCTGTCTTCCTTAGGACATGCAGCACCATCCTACTTACGTACAGTTTTATCATTTTGTAAATGTCACTTGGACTTCTTGCTAAAATATCATTGCACTAAAATCAAATATAATATGCAATGCCGGATTTATGTATAAGCTAAACAATGGGGCCCAATAAATTAAAGATAAAAAGTGATTGTAATGTAATTTCCAAATAACAAGGAAAAACAAATGGATGGCCACAAAGTACCGGTTCCGGCGGAACCGGTTCCGCGAAGAACCGGTTCTCGGAAATCCAGTTTTCAGAACCGGTTCCAGACCTAGATCCGAAAACCCGGTTCCAGAACCGGATCTTAAGAACCGGTTCCAGATCTGGATCTGAAAACCCGGTTCCAGAACCGGATCTTAGGAACCGATTCCAGATCTGGATCTGAAAACCCGGTTTCAGAACCGGATCTTAGGAACAGGTTCCAGACCTGGATCCGAAAGCCCCCAAAGACCCGTAAAGGAGACACAAAGTTCACCTTAAAAAAATGAAAAGAGGACCATGCGCTTGTGCCTTCCCCGCCCAGACCCGCTTGTGCCCCCAGAAAAAAAATTTGGTCCACCAGTGGGTGTTTAGCCAAATGAGTTGGCCAGTTTGCCTGTTTAGCCAATGAGTTTGCCAGTTACCCAGTTTATTTAGCCAAATGAGACAAGCGGCCGCCGCCTGGGCGCCTAGCTGTCGCTTCCATTTCATCTAGCATACTGTTCACAGCCTGCCAGCAGCTCGGGTTTAGCGTAGGGATGGCCACAAAGTTTCGGTTCCAGCGGAACCGGTTCTTGGAGATCCGGTTTTCAGAACCGGTTCCGGATCCGGTTCCAGACATGGATCCGAAGAACCGGTTCTAGACCTGGATCCGAAGAACCGGTACCAGACCTGGATCCGAAAAACCGGTTCCAGAACCGGATCTTCTAGAACCGGATCCGTTCAGACCCGAAAACCGGTTCCACCAGGATCCGGTTCTGGCCATCCCTAGATAAAACGCACATACAGCAATGGTGTGTATTGTAATGTACTAGGTTTTTATGAAGCAAGTAATAGGGCTCTATTTCTCAGCCCCACTTGTAATGAGGCCCCTGTTATCCAGCCCCACTTTTAATGGAGCCCCCGTTTCCCAGCCACGGTTGTAATGGGCCATTGTTTTCATTTAGGTATGCATTAGGTTCATAAATAAGCATATAGGACATATTCAAACCCCAAAAAACGGCGACATTTTGTCGCTGAAAAAGACAGCTTGAAGTATAAAGGGACCCTAAAGCTTGACGTATAAATGGCCCTTTCAATAGCTTAGGGCCCTATGAAACCTAAATCCGGCACTGATGATATACAGTGAAAACATTTTTCCTCAATTATGAATACAGAATATTTATGCTACTCAGTGAGACTGTATGAGACATGGATCTACAGTTTAAAGTGAAATTTGAATTGCTGAAATGGATTCAACGCTCTTCCACCGGAAATCGAATTTGGGACCACGTGAATCAAAGGAAGACTTTAGCCAGCGCCAGAATCAAAGGAATACTCCAACAACACCAGCAAGGAAGGTTATGAAAATGTGCTGTTGCGAAACTGACATCACTGCCATGGAACAACGGCATACAGGATCAATCATCAAGCTACGACATGCACAAAAGTACGCGTACATTGAAATTAACAGGTATTAGGCCTACTTTCACCACTTCTTATGACATGTAAGGGTGTTATTTAATCAGTGGTAGCAAAGGGTAGGTTTTCAGATATCAAGCGACTCCCATGGCAGCCTGGGGCCGCGGTGGCTCAGTGGTAGAGCGTTCACCTCTGGTGCTTGGGGTCCGGGGTTCGATCCCAGGTCCCGCCAAGTGAACTTTGTGGTGGACAAACACCGTGTGCGTGGGTTTTCTCGGGGTTCTCCCGTTTCCTCCCACTTTCTTCATTCCACCATTTCATTCATTATTCATCATCACTGTTTCCTTTAGCCTAACCGGCATAACTGTGGGACGTAAAACTCGAAGATTTCATTTCATTTTCCCATGGCAGCCCGCAGTGGGGAAAAAGGGAACAGTTGATCCCCCTGGATTTTTGAAAGGTGTGCAGTTCTTGGAAATACATGTGAAAACATACTTTGCTGTCACATATTATAGTACTTTATATATTTACATTAAATACTATAGTAATAATAATATCTAATTGTTTCTCATATGATGTACTGCATTAAAGTATGTGTATTTGTGACTGTTCTTTTGCCCCCCCCCTTGGAAAATATTCTGCAGGCTTCTCTGTCCACTTCCCTTAACAAAATATTATGGAAAAGTATTAACCATATTATCATTTGCTTATAAAAATCACGCGTGCTCTGGAGTGATATTAGCTTCCGTGCTTGAACTCTCCTTTATGAAACTCTGTGTACGCCACTATATCTATTATTTAATCTAATACTACAGTTACACACCATAGCTGCCGAAAGCCCAGAAATCTAATTCCTAATTTTAATACTTTCAGCCTTGGTTACTCTTCGTGGTTCACCCTGTATGTATTTCAGAAGTGTCCAAAATGTTGCTTGTAGAGACATCTAGTTGTGATTACTTGAATCATTTAGGTAGTAGCCATTATTCAACAAAATGTATGCTAGAGAGTAAGAGAGAGAGAGAGAGTGAGAGAGAAAGGAATCCATGAGCGACCGTAACACCCTATTAGTATTCTAACACGTAACGCTATCGTCTGCTATTGAGCACTGAACTGGAGCAAAGAACATCGGTGTTCCATATAACAAGAGGGGCAGCCAACAGTCATAAATCTCGGCTGAACCGTGCTCTGTTATAAACATTTATGATGTTCTGTCATAACCGGTTACATTACAACACTGGTAGGGGGGAATGGGGGGAAAAGGGAAAAGGGGTTTATAAGTGTTTAACAACGGAACATCCTAAAAAATTAATAGCAAACTGGCACTTCAATCTTTGTAATGACAATGCGTGTTCTATGAAGCTTCAAAATAAAACATTAAATTTGTGTAATTACTTTTTGTGTGTGGCATTGACCGCGAAAATTTTATTGTTTTCACGTGACAATCATATCGTGAGCATTGTATAAAAGATAATACGACCTGTACCCTATTTTAATGAGACTATAGACCTCTCAATACCTCCGTCTGTTTGCATCAATATTAATTAATATTTTTTAAATATACAGTTCATCCAATCTTGTAATTTGAATCTGACAATTGTAATCAAATAGGATTGTTTTGCGGTACATATACTTTTAAGGATATAAGGTAATTGTTGGTGAGGCTGGTTTCGTATTACAACAATATGAATTAATTTTTGTTTTGAAATGTGCTGCTAAAAGTGTTATATCTAGTCGTTCACAATAAAACAATAAAACGTTATGAAGTAATTAGTCTGTTATGTATCTCGATATATTATACAGGGTGTCTGGGAAATCATTAGAAAATTAGGAAATAAAAGATAGTTCATGCGCAGAGTAGAATTCATTTAAAAAAAGAAATTCTTTTAACGGTGTTAAAAACCTTCGGCACCTTTGTGTTTCTACCACATGGAATTATTTCCTGATTAATTTGAAATTAAATTATTCTTTAATGGTTTGATTTTACTGGTTTCTTCTTCTCTTTCTAGAGTAAAAATATTGTTATAAATAATCATAATATTTAATAAACAAATTTAATATTAGTTGGTACAGACTTACTGGAAAAGTTCTGTACGAATGTTGTATAGACTTTGTAATACACTGGAACGTGTTTCGTATCAGTTTGCCATAAACGTTCACACAGAAACACACCCAGAAATTTTTGTTAGAAGGGGTCCAAGCTTCAGGGAGGGGGGAATCCAATACTTCAAGCCACAACGATTATGTTCCGGCTAAACCGGAGCGTCTGAGAACCCTAAAAACAGAAAGTGTCAAGTTCCAAATTCCATACAAGGAACCATGTTTCCAAACATTCATTTCCCTGTATACCAAATAGGGTTAAAATATCTTCATACTACAGGGTGCGGCACGTAAAACCGGCCCGTCGTAATATTCTGGTATATTGTGTTTTTGGCAACACTTAAATAATCTACCTTCCTACCAAGAGATGGCGTGTCGAGGTCGGGTCGACTTACGTGACCTGCAGCAGTCACGTGCAGCCGCAGCCAGTGAAACTTGTCGAAACCAGTTGAGAAAAAGGCCTCGTTGTGTTAAGCCGGGTGAGTGTCAGTGTGTGATAATGCCGTATTCGATACCAGAGCGTGTTGCCATTGTTGAAGGGTTCATTCTCACTGGATCTTTTGTGAAAACAAAGAATTTGTTTCGGGAGAAATTTCCAGGACGTTCTGTGCCAGCAAAAAGCACCATTCAGGAATTGATTGAAAAATGGCGGCGTACAGGCTCGGTTCAAAATGCTCCCAGGAACAGACGACCATCTGTCTGCACACCTGAATTAAAGATGCAGGTGGAGGAGATAATGACAAGAAGTCCTCGAAAGTCAACCAGGAGATTGAGTCAACAGGTTCATGCGAGTGACAGAAGTTGCAGACGTGTTTTAAGGGGACTGAAGTTAAAACCGTACCGGATAAGTGTTGTGCAAGAACTGAAGGAGCCTGACCTGCAGAAGTGGGTGCATTTCTGTTCATGGCTGTTGAGCAATGTTGCCAGTGGTTTCTTGGATCCACTAATGCTCATCATGAGTGACGAGGCGTGGTTCCACCTGTCTGGGTACGTAAATTCCCAAAACAACCGGTATTGGTCGACAGAAAGTCCACACGCAATCCACCAGGTACCCTTGCATGATGAGAAGATTGGTGTTTGGTGTGCCATTTCCGCCACACGCGTTATTGGGCCCATATTCTTTGAGACGACAGTGAACAGTGACTTGTATATGGGAATCCTGGAGGAGTTTTATACACACTTGACCGAAGAGGAGCGCCAGTTATGTTACTTTCAGCAGGACGGTACAACATGCCACACATCAGCTGCATCATTGTCCCTTGTACATGAGATGTTTAGGATAATCAGCAAAGGCTTGTGGCCTGCTCGGTCACCAGACTTGTCCACGTGTGACTTTTACTTATGGGGACTGTTAAAGGGAAGAGTATACGAAACAAATCCACACATAATTGAAGAACGCAAGACCAGGATCCAGGATGTCACCAATAGCATTACAACACAAGAACTGACAAGGGTATATATGAATCTCCTCAATCGTGCTCACATGTGTGTTGAAGTGGGCGGAGGACACTTTCAGCACCTGCTGTGAAGGCTGCTGTGAAGGTGAGTAGTCATATTCAATACATTACATTTCATTTATGTGTTGTAGTTAATAATATTCAATACATTACATTTCATTTTATGCGTTCATTTTACGGGCCGGTTTTACGTGCCGCACCTTGTATTAGAATTGGAGTAGTGGACATTGTCTTTGAACGTATTAGAGTCGGTAGCCGTCATTCATTGTGTATGTGCTCATGTCATGAATATGTGGTGCCTTCCCTACATTCCGCCCGTAGATCACATTCGCTTCTTCGGAATAGGGAAGGGGCGCGTTAGCTTGGCTTTAGGATTTACATATGCTTTTTTCTCCTAGTTTATACAACTCAACCAATCAATCAAATACTCAGGTTAGTAATCAAGCTTGAGTAAAGGTATCTGTCTCATCTTTGGATTTCTTTTACGTTAAACGCAATCGATGACAATATATTAAGTGGCCTAATCGCTGCGAAATTAAAATACCGCTAATTTTACAGTAATTATGTAATATCTTCAAACAGATAAAAGATAATCGAAATGTGGAACAAGAGCTCCCTAGACAATATTATTTTGCATGAGATACCGTTATCACGAGTCACCTAGTAGCTTTTCGTTTGCAGTCATTTAGAAACGCGAAAATAAATGCCGATTTTCTAAACGGCTGGAAATCGAAAGCAGATAACTGAGTAGTGATAACGGTATCTCATGTAAAATAATATTGTCTACCGAGCTCTTGTTGCACTTTTTGATTATGTTTTATCTATTTGAAGATATCACATAAGTACTGTAAAATTAGCGGTATTTTAATTTCACTGTGATGGGGCCTCTTAATATACCACAGTATTCTTTTGAGGGATTTACACGGCAGACAAACCAACATACCTTTAGAGTTGAAACATTTCAAAATGTAGAAATCATTATACTGTGAACTCATTACCCAATAAAAGACAAACTTTCTGACCTGTGCTTGTTTTATGTATATTTCAATTCAAATTTGAGTTGTTTAATTCAAATGTTAAGTGTGTAAAATTTCATTAAACTGATTTTTTTTATTATTTTCTTTTCACGAAACATAAGCTATTGTGTACACACACATATTTTATGCTTATTTTCATTTCATTCACAATACATTAATTTTATGAGTGGATTCATATTTGTGATCTTGCCAGAACAATCGTTGGTCCACTTCCTTTAAACTTGAAGACTGTGGGTTAATGACCGGCTGCTTCTATTTTATGTCCTTAACAAGAAACAACAAAATCGAAGTCAGATTCAAGCAGCGGACAAGGGAATTTCTGTCTCCTCTCCTACCACAACAAAGACACACCCCCTTCCTCTTCTGAAGCGTACCCAGTCAACCCGTTGTGTGTATATATATATGTATATGTAATTTCTGGCCAAATTCTCTTGCTCAGGGAGTGCCCAAGACTGTAGAACCATGGCCAACAATTTTGAAATGTTTTGTCTCACATAAGAAGCTTAACTACATACAACATTAAATTATGCCGTTGGTCCAAGAGCTTTCATTTCCGACAAAGCATTTTGTGACCCAGATTGTCTGCAAGCGACATAAGGACCACATCTCCAGTTTTGCCCACTGTTTCTTTCTCTACACGATCAACCCTCTTGACTGGAGCTCCTTCTCTGTTTGTTAAATTGTCTATAAATTATAATTACTTCTTCTTTCTTTCTTTCTTTCTCTCTCTCTCTCTTTTGTTTCTTTCTAGTGGACGCATAAAGTTTCTTTTTCGACTCTGGATGTAATCGGAGTCAATGAATTCATTGAATTAAACCCAGTTTCTATGTTAACTAGGAAAGGCAAATCACGGATCGTATAAACATCAATAATAATAAATTTCGATGAATACATGGATAGATTAGATCAGGGTTTCTCAACCTGAGGGTCGCGAAGATAAACGGAAAAGTTAAATATAATCAGAATCTAATCCCGGAAAGTTTTTTAAAATATTATTATGAATTTTGTTCTGATAGGCATATTTTTTTATTTTTATACCTTCTGTACATACTGTAGAGACCTGCACGGGCCAAATTTTTCGGCCCGAGCCCAATCCAGCCCGAATGTACCTAGGCCCGGCCCAGCCCGGGCCCGAAAAATTTTGGAGATTTTCGACCCGAACCCGGCCCGTCCCGATAAGTTTTTTAAAATTCTTGGCCCAAGCCCGGCCCGGGCCCGATAAATTTTAAAAGTTTCATTTTGTAACATTTTTCACGGAAACACTTCTTCAACGTTTGCCTTTATTCTAATTATCGTTTAACGAAGGTCAATCATTATTAAAGAATTGCAATTAATCGGCCCCAGCCCGGCCCGACCTGAAGAGAAATCAGTGTCGGCCCGCCCAAGCCCGGCCCATGCAGGTCTCTAACATACTGTTAAGAACAACAAAAAATAGGTCCAATAAACATTTGCAACAGGTGCAAAGTTGTTTAAAAATAAATATAAATGAAAGAGGTATGATAAGAAACTAATGAGAACTGCTTACAGAAATATATAATTAAAATTGAAAGCTAAGGAGATAGCTACTTGGGCATGGTGTGATTTCACTAGTGTGGCAATGTCCGGTTCAATTTTCGTGACGCACATTATCAAGTCATTTTCAACTGTTAAGCGATTTCTTGTCTTTGTTTTAATGCTTACCATGGAAGAAAAACAAGTTGCTTTTGACAGTTTTTGGTGATTCTGAACACATACACAACAATGTACCAAATTCAAAAGAATATGAAGTAACTCAAAATGGTGACCTCTCGAAAATTAAAATGCTCAGTAACTTTTTGAACAAGTCTCCAAGTTTCTTTTAGCCAAAATTAGAAATCACTTAATTTTTTTAATTATATGACTCAAAATTAAGTGAGTTACGAAGTTTTAAAGTTTTGAAACGGCCTCCATTTTGAAAAAGTATGACGTACCGGATTCGATATTTGTAATATGAATGAACTGACCAAATTTGGTTTTAATCCATTCGCTTTTAGGGAAGTTACTGTATCCACTATATACAAGAAATGGATTCTACTATTATAGAAACAAATGGATATCGTGAGATATCCGCAGTAGCTAAATTAAAAATACCACCCAAGCTTATTACAAACCAGAAATTATTAAGAGGTCACTGGCAAGAGGATGTGGTAAAATGGGGGTTATGAAAGGAATTAGGTTGAGAACCACTGGATTAGACTTTAGCGTTCCTTTCAGCAGCGAAGCTATATGAGACATGAACCTCAAGCTTAACATGAAATCCGAACTATATGAGTTGCAGCCAGGAATCGAACCTGTGTCCTCCTTCACCGAAGACGCTTACGGTAACCATATAGCCACAATGGAGTTCCACTAGATCACAAGTGGGTAGTGTGTTTTCTGCATCCTAGACACCGGGTTGAATCCTCGATGCGGGTATTTATCCTGGATATCGACTCCGGGTACTTATCCTATCAGAGTAGACTCTGCAGTTTCTTTCCATTCAACACATCCAAGCCCGTCTGGGATACATATATACCTTGATGACATATACACATGATACTTTATGGGAAACAGCAGTTACTTACGGACATTGTAAAAACTTTATTAAATACAGCAAACTCACGATAATTATAGTATGTGACTGAGGAAATATAATGTTTTGAGATGCATTCCGAAAAGCTGAACCTCCCTTATAAGTTCAGGAGTGGGTCTTTCCCCTTCCTTGCCGGACCCTGTGGGCAGCAATGATGTTATACATTTGTTTTAAATATTAAATTTACTTACACAGGGTGTTTCGAAATGATTATCGGAGTTTTATTGGGGGTATCTCTTTTTTCTTATACAATACAGAAACGAAATGGCCTTAAAGAGGAAACATAATTCTTCTTTCTATTTTGCACGTGGCTTTTCGTAACTACGTGGTAGCACAGAGTAGTTGTAAAAGATGGCGACTATTCTTGAGAGTAAAACCTTCTTTCTTTCTTTCAGTTCAAAGTTCGACGATTATGTCCTTTAGTTAAATGAGACGATGATGATGATGATTGACGAATTGGTGGAATGAGAAAGTGGGAGAGAACGGGATTACCCTGAGAAAACCCATGGACACAATGTTGTCCACCACAAAGTTATTTGGCCAGGGATCAAACTAGAGGTCACTGCTCTACCACTGAGCCACCGTGCCCTCCTTGTAAAAGGTTCTTGGAGTTCACAAGGTGTAACTAAGCAATACGAGTGCATCTGGCTTTTGACGGGAATGCTGATGTGATCCCCCATCGGATAACACCATCCGGAGGTGGTACAAGCAATTTAAGAATATGTGATCCCTGTGCAAGGAGAAGAGTGCGGAAGACCGCGTGTATGTCAGAGGAGCAAGTGGAACAAGTCAGAACATCTTTCGTGCGGAGTCTCAGAAAATCTGTAAAGCAGGCGACTCTTAGGTTTGTTCTGTAATTTCTAGGAAGTGGTTAAGATAGGCAACCAACATGACATTTCTGTATGGTGGGTTGCATAACATACATTTGCTGGTTACAGTACATTGTCAGTTAGAGAACTAATTATGCTTGGCAGTTTAGAACTAAACACAGGACTCACAAGTACTAAATGTTGTGAACGCACTTTCTTAATTGTAGGATCCAGTACAGAGAAAGAAAAGTGGAACTTGAAACTAAGAAAGTAACAAACTGCCAAATCAGCGAATATATATCAGCTGAAAGAAACCACCGTATTCATTTTCATCTCTAAATATAGTTATTTCGCAAAGAGAAATCATCTTTCAGTTCTATGTCTCACTTTTATGCCCATTGGCTAAAGGAGATGGATAATTAATTAATGGTTATGAAAAGCAATTGTTGGAACGATAGTATGGAAGGAAACGAGAGAACCCCCTGCCGCGAAACTGTCCACCACAAAACCAGATGACTTAGGATCGAATTAATCGCATTAGAAGTGAACGCTCTACCACTGAGCCACCGTGCAGTGTTGAATTCAGACTTTTGTACAAGGGGGGGGGGAATAAAAATTTAAAGGGGCTCTGTTCTAGATTGAAATAGAGCAGCAAGAATCTGTCCCAACAAAACTAGTGACTTATTATTGTCTAGCTAGTTGCCATAACCAAGATATTGCCATTTTCCAATAACTAACGTTGTAAAACGTTGCGTCTGTATATAATTTTCAGATTTTTATTTAATTTCGGCTTTATACGAGAACTCGGTTTGTTAATTAGAACAATTAGATTAGGCAAAAGAAGAAACTAATTTTCCTTTTCAAGAAAAACAAAATCTTTGGTTTTAGGATTTTTATTTCCGAAAAAATTAAACAGAAAAAGCAAATATTTTAATACATGCCTATAGATAATCTAGGGGGTGTACATATATTCTAGGGGGACTCAGTCCCCCTGTGAACATGCCTGAATTCAACACGGCCACCGTGACCAACAGGAACTTCAAAGAATCATATTATACAGCTTATTTGTGATAATGGTGGTTTGTTTCTAAAAGGGTCAATCTTACTTTTGGTGGAAATGTGATTTTTTTTTTCAATTTCAACGTCTCTAAATGGATCTTTTCTTGTGCTAGAAGGGCAAATGTCAATACTGAATGGTTCGGAATAATTTTGAAAAAAAAAAGAAAAAAGAAAAATAAAGAATCTTACAATATTTTTTTTCTCAAATTCGTATTTTTTTTTTGAAGCTTACTCTTTTAGATGGAAGCCTTTATAAAGTTTTAAAATCTTTCGTTAAAGTAAGTAGGGAATATGGAATCATCCTACAAGAACACAAAATCATTAATGTGATATGACATTTCTTTGTAGACTATGCAAATGTGTGAGGAAAGGGATTTATTTCGTTGTTGTAACATGACAAAAGAGAAATTACTAAACCAGAATGTTTTATTATGCGACGACAGCAGACACTGCTCGTATATGACCGTCAGAGGCCTCAAGAGATATTTACATTTTAAAAGAGTAGTAACAGAGTCTGCTAAAAAGGGCAGTAGTAGTTCGACTGTTTTTATCACAAACAAAAGACGATAGAGCAGTAGTACCAGAAAAAAAACGTATTTCTTCTCTTTATTTCATCTTTTTCCATGAATAACAAACAATCCGTTTGGCAAATTCTCAAATCTTTGATTTGCTATTTGCAGTATTGCCAGAACACATATTATCTTAAGTTTTTATTTGAGAATAGAATATAATAGAATACTTTATTAGTCATTAGACTACATAGTAGCACCAAACTTACAGAAGTGTCCTAGTGAAGAAGTACTGAAGTAATAAAATGAAATTGTTTTTTCTCTGTCACAATTAATGATAATACTACTGCCTGCAGTGAATCGTGTATATATATTACGAACCTTCGGTGCGAGCGTTCCCGGGTTCGATTCCTGGTGGGGGCACTCGGTCGAAAAAGTGTAAAACGCCTTTTCAGGCCAGCCATCCTGGTTTTTCCTCATTCACACCAGGAAAATGCTGGGGTGGTACCTAACTTATAGGTCCCAGGCCGCTTTCTTCCCTCTCCAATCCTTTCTTCCTTCCCTTTCCTCGGATAGTGTGCTCGTCGAGGGACGTCATCCCTCAAACGTAACGGGTTAAATGGCCTTAGATGCCGAAAGCCCAGAAATCTAAAATCCTAAATCCTCTCTTTGTAATTTAGATACTTATTTAATCTACTGGGGTAGCAATAAAACAATAAATGGGAAATAGTAAAACAAACTTTCCTCTTTAAAAAATATAGTAAAGGATGTAAAAGGTGTAAAACAAATCAGATAATAATTTTTTTAAAAAAACGGATGAAGCTTCTAAAATTGTTGAAGTCTGTGCTAAGACAAACAAATTAATATAATCTAACATAAATAAAATAGAGTTTGTTTGTGTGTCTGTCTGTGAGCGGCCTGGGTACCAGACGAGTGGACCGAGGTTTACCAAATTTTGGTCACCGGAACCTTTTTCCAGGTCCCAGACCAAGACAAACCGTTTTTCCAAAAATCAAACCATAGGGTCTCAGAGGTGACGAGACGAGCAAAAATAATCCAAAATGACTGATATTAGTGTCAAATTCATAGTTTTCGCTGTCGCTGAGATCAATGGTGATACTTCCATTAGCGATGGCTCAAATTCAGCTACCATTGTATGCGGATAAGGGGTCACCTGCGAGGGGGGTACAGAGACATGTAAAAGTAATTCAAAATGATCTATATTAGTGTCAAATCCATAGTTTTCGTTGTCGCTGAGATGAATGGTATACTCCCACAGGCATTGACTTCCAAATACTGCCCCCATGCGAAGAATGGATATTTCAGCTAGTATCTAATAAACTAACTATTATGAGCATAATTTTATATTAGCTGTCTCTCCATTCTTCTTTACAGCCTTATTTCAAAGGTCTAATACAGTGTTATATCGGTTTATCGTACTAACCATTGTTACGTGTGATGAGATCACATTAAAAAAAAAAAAAGTTATAATGTCAATGATATCCTAGAAGGTTATGCTTTCAGTACCTACACTTCAGGGTACTAGAGCGCTTCTAGCGGGAATCTTTGAAAACACATACGTTCGAATGAGCTGTAGGAAGTTTGAACAGCCATTCGAAACGATATGTCGAACTGGGCAAGGTTTATCTCTGCTTAATGTGAATCTTTAACGGTTTCATGGAAGTTGTTTAGCCGAAAATTATCGTGATTTAAATTTCAAGAATTATGTGAAAATTGTTAATAGTTATCAAAATATCAACGTATTATATTTGTGAAAGTTCTATTTTCTATACCGAAATATCTATAATTGGTGTGATAATATGAAAATCGTGTTAACAGAGGTAATTCGAAACAGTCCTCCTGAAGGTATTAGAGGGTTGTTCAAAGCATATTTAATTGGGTGAGTGTTAAATCTTATTTATTTAATATTCTCTATATATATATTGTTAAATTTTTCCTGCAGATCAAATATTGAATTTATAATTGGATTTATAAAAATTACGAGGTATTTTATTTATCATATTTATTGGATTCATTCTCGAAAGTTGTATTCTTGTTCATAAGAAAGCATAGTACCACTCAATTCAGATATATATTTTTGGATTTTTCAATTTTGCTTAAAAATTGTTGTTATTTCATTCAATATTTTTCTGTATTGCATATATAATTTTCATGAACTTTGTTATAAAATTTATCAAGCTAGAAAATCAGTTACTTTTACTTATCCAAATGACCTTAGTATTTAACTATATTTTTTTTAATTATGAAGAATAATAGCAGTATTCTGGTAATATTTAAGCTATTTCTAGTCTAAAATTCACTCTAAATATATAATAACTCCCGATAATCCTGCATGGAAATTTTAAAATGCTTACTTGCAAATTTAGCCATTATACATTGAAATTAAGAATCCCGCATAACTAATAATTGTCCTGGTTATTACAACCAGCGGCCCAGGACGGAGCACATAGTGGCACGTTACACCATATTTTAACTATCGTTGGTCACTCAAATTTTACTGATAGGAAGTATGTTTTAGATCAAAGTAAATTGTTTAATTTTGATACAGCTGTACAGATGGTCCAGGAGATGGATAAACAAATTTTGAATAAATTAAATAAAATAATTTCATAATATTCATAGTTTGTTTCTCACGTTATTCGCTTTGTAATCCAAGAAAATGTAAAATTCTGATTTTATTTGTAAATGTGTAATTGTTTTACATTCTGGAAAAAAATGAGATATATTTTGTAGAAAGAAACGCTTATGCTCTTATTAATATATCGCATCGGTTGTTGTGATGTAATTTTAATTGTTAATTGAAAGTTAGAGCTGAGGAAATAAATTTTTATTCCATCTGTTAAGTCTATTAAAAGACGAATTGACTCTATACAGTTAGTTACAGAAGAAGAGCCTGTTCTAATAATTTGTGATACAATGATAACATCTATCTAATACTTTTATTTTATTTAATACGTTGGGCAAAAATATTTCGTTTGGCAATAGCTACGAGTTAGAAGAAGAAGAAATTATATAATGAAATATATTATGAATAATCTCGATTTTGTAAATGATTTATGTTTCTGCCGCTAGAAGTCAATGTTTCTTTACACGTCGTTCGGAAACAGCTAGAAGACGAACTTTCTTCTGAAACTTCTAACCTAAAACTATGATGTAAATGAAGGAGTTACTGGATTGTAAGTTGGAACCACTTCTAGATTGGAATTTTGGCAGAGTCAAACACATGCCAAAATCGAACAAATTGAGATCAACATATAAACAATCGATGAAAGAACAGCGTGAAATAAATTCTAAATTGAAAGAACAAAATAATAAATTGGAACGACTCGAGCAATCCGACAGTGACAAACAAGAACAAATATCTCAGAACCTGTAAAGCAAATTTGAAGGTATGGAAGCCCGAATAAGTGAAAATTCTATTTAAATCTCTCATTTACAAACAGAAGTCTTGGATATCAAAAATAAATTCAGAACTAGTAATGGGATTGAATATAGCCCGCTCCCCCCAGTGATTTTTAACGAATCATAGTGATTCTAACGATTCATATTAGTTCATAATGAATCGGAATCGCATGTTATAAAGATTTAAGATGTAAATATTGTGGTAAGGAAGCTTTAGTATAAGTAGTAGTAGTAGTAGCGGTAATAATAGTTGTAGTAGTAGTAGTAGTAGTAGTAGCGGTAGTAATAGTTGTAGTAGTAGTAGTAGTAGTAGTAGCGGTAGTAGTAGTAGTAGTAGTAGTAGTAGTGGTGGTGGTGGTGGTAGTACCAATAGTAGTAGTAGTAGTAGTAGGAACGGATTAGAAGCCCCGCAGGGATTGGTTGGGTTGTGTTCTCGATATAAGTAGTAGTAGTAGCAGTAGCAGCAGTAGTAGTAGTGACTTCCAGTTCCGGTGACAAAGAACTGGGGGGAGCGGGCTATACATAAGCCCCAGTAATGAAATCAGCATGAAACCGGCAATCAGAGAAGGTATGTCTGAGTCCCAGCAAATAATAATCAAGCCTCAACCACGTACAGTACTTAGCGTACAATAAACGTATAACTGAAAACACATGTTTTATAATACTTTCTGTATAAGTGTTCCTTCTGTACGTACTTTCTGTATGAAACAATATAGGCGGTCAGGATCTCACATACAAATATACGTATATAACATACAGCTGACAAAGTTAACATATATATTTGTATGTAATATAAGGAAGACTATTAGATGTCAGACACCCTGCAACGGCATGATGTAAAATCTAAGGGCAGTGCCTATGTAGCATACGGATAACGTATGCTCCGTACTGATTTCTGTAGTAAGCAAGAGGATAACGTATATTTGTACAATATATTGCTGTCCGGAGAATAGATTTTTCTCAGTGTGTGAAGACGGAAGTTCACCGGGAAGTACAGAAAGGGAAAACCAACTACGATCCAGATAATGAGGAGGAGGAAAGTTCAAATAACATTTACAATATTAAAACCCATAAAATCTGGTAGTATTAAATCTCGCGAAGTCGTTAACTAAGTTTCGTGGCCTTGTGAATGGTATTCCCGCGAATATTTTCATCGAAAAGTTCAAAGATGAACTTGAATTGATTGCAACTGGTAGTTCTAATTTTCTCAAACTTTCTCAAACTCTTCTCAAATTTTCTCTCATGTGTTACTTCAACCCTGCTCAAATTGGTATAAAGCAATTAAAAAAGGGTTTACGTAGTTACCCACGGTGTTTGACAACCACATTTGTATTTCGATAAAATCAAGAATATGTAATTCATTAATTCACTTAATAAATTTTATATTTGAGAAAAAGCTTTATTACGGCCACGGTGGCTCAGTGGTACAGTGTTCAACTCTGGTGCTTGGGGTTTCTGATTCGATTCCAACCCGCACCAAATGAGAATTGTGGTTTACAAAAAAATGTAAGTTGGTTTTCCCGTTCTCTCCCACTTCTTTCATTCACCAACATTATCACCAATCTCATCAAAGCTGTCTCCCTTAGCTTCGGTGCATAATCGTCGGATGTTAAGCTTAACAAGAAAAGACATTCTTATCCTTTACTTTATGCAATTAGTATGCAGGATATATTTAATTACACGTAGTTATAATTAGGTGAATGTATCACTATTAGAAATATACGTGTCACTGTTACGAAATGAAAACTTTTATTTATAAAAATAGTTTCTCCAAATTGTCTCGAAAACTACGCATGAGAATTTACCTGTAAGCAACTCATTTTATTTAGCTTAATGAGATTTATCGATTCTTTTGTGTCTTATTTTTGGATACTTTATTTCTTTCGTTAACAATATTGTAGAATTATTCCCGTTTGTTCCCCTTTATGATATCAACGTAATGTATTGTCATAGTGGTTATATCAACTTCAGTGCCGTGCTGTGGAAAATCAGCTCCCGGGGCGAGAGTATACAACGGCGCTCCCGTACACTCATGTCCAAAATGATTGTCGCATATCTATAACAATCTTCTTGTAAGAATATAATTTGATAATGATTTTGCAAGGTACTTTTAATACTGATACTATGTGTAAAATCAGGAGATGCATATTTGTGGTAAATTTCATAGGAAAAGAATTAAAAATACGAAAATTAGAATGAGTAAAACAAAATGTTGCTAAATAGACAAGGAAGTTTCATTTTCGTTTTATTGTTCTTATTTAATGCTCTTTTGACATGGAATTTTCCACATACATGTCTTGCCCATTATACACATAATAACATTATAAGAAATACCGGGCGAATTCATTATCAAATTATATTCCTACAATAACATATTTGTAGACATGCGACAATAAATTTGGACATGAGTGTACATATGAGCGAGGTCGACAGACCAGCCGCGAAGCGCCACCATGGTTGGTACGAAGCATAAGAAAATTTTCAAAAATACACCCTGCTTTTCCTTGATTTTGAGACTTTTTATTACTTATCCCTGCCATTTTAAATAATCTTTTCTTTTTTCCTCCTGAATTTTGCACTCTCTTACATACGTAATATCATAGAATATAATAGAGAACTGACTTCTAACCCCCCCTCCCTATGTGACTGAATGGCTATTCTGCATCCTTCTTGTGATCGTGTTCTCATGTTCGATTCTCGGTTGGAAATATTTACATTGAATCATTGGTATATCTACTGGGTGTCCCGTGTGTGCTTGTGCAGTGTACACAATCTAATAAAAGTGGTTTGAGTAATATTTTGTTCAATTTTCATGCATTCTCAAATTTTGTTCCCTGTAGTTCTTCAATTCATTGAAGTAAATTTTATTTAATTTTTAATAGGTGAAACCCAATAAAATGAACACATGAGAAAATAGATAAGCCATAAATACTTTTGTGCACACGCATATAGAAAGTTATGTTTTAATTATCTTAGTGCACACTCATTTAATATCTTATGCTTTAATAACCTTTGAACACATTGTTATGAAAAACAGTATGCTTTAATTACCATTGTGCACACTCATATAAACTGTTATGTTTTAATCATCATTCTGTACACCCATGTGTAAAACGGTGTACTTATAAACGTTGTGCACACCGATATGTAAAACTTTGCCTTAATTGCCTTTGTGCATAACCGTATCTAAATGACATGTTTTAATTATTTTTCTGCATGCTCATTTAAAATGTTATGCTTTAGTTATCTTCGAACACATTAATATGAAAATGGTTTTGCTTTAATAACCATTCTGCGTGCTCATCTAAACACTTTGTTTTTATTACCTTTCTGCACACCTACATGTAAATTATGCTTTAATTATAATTGTGTGCACCAATATGTAAAAGTTATGCTTTAATTACCTTTATGCACGCTCATATGCAGCAGTTATGCTGCTTTAATTATTTTTGTGCACTTTTATATGTAGAAGCTATGCTTTAAACACCTCTGTACACATTTATATGCAAAAGTTATGCATTGATTAGCTTTGTGCACACCCATATGTAGATTATGCTTTAATTATCTTTGTATACACCCATATAAATAGTTATGCTTTAATTATATTTGTGCACACTAATATGTGAAATTTGACTACTACTTGATACTTTAGCCGTTGAGCAGTTCATTTATTTTTCAAAAGATCTATCTCAATGTTTCCTTTGAAGTTTTCATACATAGAAATTTGTTGTTTAAATAAGCAATCTTTTGGGCCAACAGATGCTATTCAGATGCTAACCAGATTCCGTACTTGTTCCCACAAACTTGAGAGAATACATTCATTAGGAGTCCTTGCTACATTTAAAATTTTTAAGGATGGAGATTTTGTGATTATTTGTTATGTATGATTATCTCAATAGTAAATACAGATGTATTCAATGCACATCACATCCAGACATTATCTTAAGCATCTTTATTCAGTTATCTTTCTAATATGGCTTCTCACACTTTTTTCTAATTTCTTGGCCATTAAAGAGCTTCTCAGTAATAAAAACAAATAAAAAAGAAAGGTAATAATAGTAAAGTATTTAGATGAGTATGCAGAATGGTTATTAAAGCATAACTTTTTTCATAATAATATGTTCAAAGGTAATTAAAGCATAACATTTTAAATGGGCGTGCAGGAAAATAATTAAAGCATGCCATTTAGATATGGTTGTGCACAAAGGCAATTAAGGCAAACTTTTACATATGGGTGTGCACAAAGTTAATAAGTACACCGTTTTACACATGGGTGTACAGAATAATAATTAAAACATAACAGTTTATATGAGATGTGCACAATGGTAATTAAAGCATACAATTTTTCATATCAATGTGTTCAAAGGTAATTAAGGCATAAGATATTAAATGAGTGTGCACAATGGTAATTAAAGCATACTCTTTTTCATATTGAACTATCTTAATCATTACTCTGTAGGTTATTAGTTTTTTGCTTAATTCTTCTACAGAACTTGTCTCAGATCTTGAAATCTGTCTTCATTATAATTCTTCCAACTTACTTTTAACAGACTTTGAAACCGCTACAAAGTGGGATTTACTCAAATCTTTTCGCACTTTCCGCCAAGTGCACTAATGTAATATCCCATTATGTTTTAAAAATGATATTGTTTTCCTTCTTTTTTTTTTTTTTTCACAATTCTTAAACTTCAACTTTACTTGAAGAGATATATAGAGGGCAATGCATATGAATGATTGCATTAAATACTCTTTCCTTCAGCAAGTTTGTTGTAGTATCAAAAAAATTATAGGCCTTGTGATAGTATCTTGTCATCTATTATTCAGCGACGCAACTAGGCTAGTTATCGTCCGGGGCAAGAACTCGCCTTAGCGCCCCTTCCCCCTTCCCCTCTTGACTAACCAAACCAAAACGCTCCCTGAGTACACCTGATATTGGCATCACACAGTAAATCTCCTATTCCATTTTTTCTTCAAGTGGTAAATCTTGATTTCAAAGTTCCAGTGCATAATTTAATTTTTAGTACAGCATAAAACACCAAACTAATTAGTATTTGTTTGAAAAATAATCTGAGAGTAGCAGGCCTGACATATTATTATAGTCTTATCATAATAACTGCAAATGAAAATGTTTTTTGAATTATATCGGGATGTGTAGAATGAATCACCAGTCTGTTGCTCTAGAATAGAATATTTAATTATCACAAGCAGTCAAGGTGTTCTCTCTAGTTTTATAACTCGGACATTTTGTAAATCTCTTAAATCGATGTAAGTTAAATGAAAACACAGAAAGCTGAAACTAAAATTTAACTTTACAGACAACTTTGGCTGCAACAGTTTTTAGAATATTCTCAAAAGATAGCTTTGAAGCTAACTTATGCTTTATGGATATGATTCTAAGGTTGGTGTCTCTATGTTATCCTGTTAAGTTTTTAGGTAAATTTTTACGATATTTAGTTTGCTAAAATTCCTTTCCTTGCCTTATAGTTAAAATAAATATTTGTCCAGATTTGCGCCCCCCGAATCCGGCGCCCTGTACACAAGCCCCGTTTGCCCCCTTAGTTACGTCACTGCTATTATTATTACTATTATTATCATGGATGTTGTGCTGTACCTAATAGGTCACTTTCTACATACTGTGAGTCCCCATGCACCATGGTCTTCAGCTAATCTTTTAATACTAATATAAAGAAATTTTCGGTTTTAGTACAATTTGTCTGCTGCGGTCTCGTTCTCCTCTTCGCACCTTACATCACGCTCCCCACGATATACTTTCTTTCAGGTAATATCCCAACCAATTTCTCTCCCTTGATTCAATTACATATAAAATTGTTCTTTCCCCCTTTACTATTTCTAATACTTTCTCATTTCGTATTACGTTCCAAACCGCTGACTCTCTCCAATTCTCTCCACATGTATGCTTCGAAAATTAACAGTTTTTTTTCTCTTTGCTTTTGCGTAATTCTATGTTTCTTTTCCATAGAGTATACTATTCTACCACACCAAGTATGAGTCCTTTAGTTTCCTACGCTTTACTCAAGGACTTTCAAAATAATCTTTTCTTCTTTCGAAATGCTTCTTCCACTATTCCTATCCTTACTTGAATTTTCTTAAATTATTGGTTTTATATTACTTTTTTTAAATTAATAAATATAAATATGAAGATATGAATTGAATGATAAATATGGAAGTCTATAAAATCAACGAAGTCAGCATAAAAATTATCATTAACGTTTATAATTAGCTTGTGCATTGTGAAAGGGAACGAAATGTTTATTGCGGATTTCCATAGTCTTGTCCATTTAACAATGAAACCTACCTGAGAAGAAAACGTACGTGGCATATGTATAAATATAGGTTACATACGTAAATCCTGCAGCTTTTCGACTGAAGAGTCTTCATCCCGGCGAAATTAAAATACCTCTAATTTTACAGAAATTATGTGATATCTTCAAATAGATAAAAGAAAATCGAAATGTGGAACAAGAGCGCCCTAGACAATATCTTTTTACATGAGAAACCGTTATCACGACTCACTTATCTGCTTTCGATTTCGAGCCATTTTGAAAATCGGCATTTATTTTCGCGTTTCTAAACAGCTGAAAACGGAAAGCCACTAGGTGACTTGTGATAACGGTACCTCACGCAAAATAATATTGTCTAGGGCGTTTTTGCTCCATATTTCAATTATCTTTCATCTATTTGAAGATACGTATCACATAATTACTGTAAAATTAGCGGTATTTTAATTTCGCCGGGATGAAGACTCTTAACATACGAGCCTATGTAACATTCTGCAATAAACGTATAACAGAAAAGGTATGTTTTACACTTACTTTCCGTATATACGTCCTTTCCGTACGAAAGAAAGAACTGTATACAGACAGTCAAAATCTCAGATATGGATGAATGTATACTTTTTCTATAACTTATAGCTGACGTATTAATATACGGAAGACTGTTAAATGTGAAGACTGTCAGATATCCTCCAGCAGGCTAATGTAACATCTAAGCGGGCTAATGTAGTGTGTATGTACCATATCAATAACGCATGCGTCATTCAGATTTCCGTAGTAAACATGAGGATTCCGTATATTTATACAATGTACCACTGTTCGGATAACGGATTTTTCTGAGTGTGAAATGCATTGGGGAAAATGTTCTCAGAATTGTATAGTTTTTAAAAACAAATTTATAGTATAGCGTACTTTTTAAAATCATATGTTTAAAAGATGAATTAATTCACTCAGAGTAAAGGGGACCACTGTGGGTCAGTGGTAGAGCGTTCAACCCCTGGTGCATGGGGTCCTTGATTCAATCCCAGCTGGCGCCAAGTGAGCTTTGTGGTGGACAAACACCGTGCGCGTGGATTTCCATAGGGTTCTCCCATCATCACCGTCTCCTTTAGCCCACACAGCATTATCGTGGGACGTAAAACTTAAAGATTTCATTTCATTTTATTTTTCACTCAGAATAAACTAATTTCAATTGTAAACAGGAGGGATTGTGAGAAAGCCTCATAGAATATATATAACCAAGGTCGCCCAAGTTGTGGTTTACAAGGGGGGGGGGGCAAGTATAAGCGACATTTCAAATATAGTTTCAAATTTTGATGTAACTATTCTAAAAATTCTATTGGATTTTTAGATATTCCGAAGTACAATTTCTTCTAGAGGATGCATGCGCCCTACCTTGCCCCCCTGATGGGCGCCCTTGTATATAGCATATTGTATTTAAATCGACTAATTTCTACAAAAGTGATCGTAAACTATATTCCCTACATTGCAGTGTCGGGTGGAGGCCTAAAATTTCACTCTTGTTCTAGACTAATTTTAAACCCAAGCAGTGGGGTATATTGGGAAGCCTCAAAGGAGTATGCGCCATACAGTATCAAAAGCAACTTTTAAAGAAAAGTTAGAATAGAATACACATGGCCTTTTCTTTAATCGGGCAGGGTATTTTATCTATCTCTGAAGGGTAAATTTGACTCTCATTATTGTATGAATTTAACTAAAAACAGTAAGCATTAGATATAGGCAAGCTTCAAACAAAAAAATACAAAATCAAATATTGTTTTACAGATTACAAAATTCAATGTGAAACTTATTTTAAGCTTTCAAATATCTCGGGAAAGGAGGCTAATTTGTCTTTTCATTCTTAGCTTATATTGATACAATGCGCATGATTGAAAATCTGTGTGATATTGCATCATAATCCAATCTGTCTCTCTCTCTCTCTCTCTCTCTTTTTTTTTCAAATAATTTGAAACGTTTCCTAATGGGGATAAAGATGGAGGGTAGGCTAAATCCAGTCTTTCAGTATTAACAGTTTTCTACTCTAACAGAGTGAGGATGATTGGAAATAGGTAAAGAATATAAATACCCTAACGTATCAGAATCGAATAATTTTTACAAACTAGGAAATTGTTTACTTATCACATTACGTACTTTTGCAAACTAACAACATGGAGTGTATTTTTTGTAACATTTTATTCCTCTATTCTTTATGCATTATGACCCAAAACAACACAAAAATTTTCGAAGAATGGAGGAAAATACGTGGTAAGTTTATTCAAATCGAATGAATTTTACTAGATTTATCGTTAAAGAGACAAAGAAGATATGTAAACTACGATTGAGCTCGCTACGCTATCTTCAATAGTTGTATATACGTATATACCAGCGATGGTGGGTCAATTTAAAATTTGACCCATGGCTCACTGATCCACGTCCCACCGTGACCCACCACCGACAAAACCCTATCCTGATCAACCCTGATCCGTGATCTATGCCCACCTTACCACTGACTAAAAGAGTCTACACTTGTAATAAAACAAACCAGTGAAATTATCACTAATCGGAGTTTGAATTTCTACTTTCAATCGCTCAAGGATCACACTGTTACAATACCTGTGGATCTGCCAGTTACGATATAAAATAGTAAAAATGTTTGTCATGGACCATATTACGATGAATTTCAATTTAATTATTACTTATAATTATTTGCTTGTAGAATTGCAGATACGTTTTAGTGGAAAATAGGATGAAATTTGAAAATCTCATATCAAAAAATGAAATGAAATGAAATTTTGAGTTTTACGTCCCACGGTTATGCCGGTTAGGCTAAAGGAGACGGTGATGATGAGTAATGAATGAAATGGTGGAATGAAGAAAGTAAGAGGAAACGGGAGAACCTCGGGAAAACCCACGCACACAGTGTTTGTCCACCACAAAGTTCATTTGGCGGGGGTGGTATCGAACCCGAGACCCCAAGCACCAGAGCTGAACGCTCTACCACTGAGCCACCGCGGCCCAATCTCAAATCAAGGTAAAGTAGGCTAGCGTAAAGGAAAAAAAAAAATACAGTACAAAATTCGACTGTCTCTCGACAGCCAAGTAGTAAGTCATATTGCTTTATTGGAATTAAAAATATCAATATACAATTATAAATATCAATATACAAAAGTGCCTGAGGTTCTTTTTTCTCTTAGGTATACTCATCTCAGGTAAATAAATAGAAACAAATGAAAAGAAAGAAAAATGGAGGTCTTGGAAGTAAAATATAGACAAATTCATCAAGGTTCAGAAGATGCTGTCTACAATGCATTGAACAAAGTGGGTCGGTGAGTCAGAATGTGTCATAATGGGTCGTTGGTTCGAAGTGGGTCACAATGGGTTACGTCCAGTTGATCCAATATCAACTGACCCACTTTAGAAATTTTAATTGTAAGAGATTTAAATGTTAGGAAGAACAAATGGCTTAGATATTGACAAATTTGAATGTAGAATTGGCAAAATTGAACTAATTAGCATAACAAAATGACTAAATTGCCAACACAGGCATTATTACCTACAGCAAGATGCACTGTGTACAGTAATATAGAATAGTTAATCAACAGACGTGTGATTATTCATTTTTTCCAACATATATTTTCTTGATTTGTGGACTTTGTAACTTCTCGATTCTACATATAACTTGTTCAAAGGGACAGATTTGAGATGCTTCAATTCTCAACTAGACCTGTTGAAAATGTTAAAATGCCTTGGGTATATAAAACAAAATGTTAGCATTTAGTTACTGTGTCCTCATTACCTTTAAATTTTCTCTCTACCAAATTTTGTGTTTATACTTTTTAAGTAACTTTAGACTTGAAGCAGTGTGTCCTGGCAACCCGTAATTTTTATATAGAAAATACAGACGCCGAGGTACTTCTTTGTAGACAGCTAGTAAAATCAATAGGAACTAGAACTGAGTACCAAGGTTGAGGGCTTGAAAATATTTTGTGTTTTATAAAGTCAAGGTTGGCGTTTTGCGAGAGTTTTCACTCAAAAGTCCGTGAAGAGTTCACTTTATCTTCTGGTTGATGGAAGGCAGAATGTTATTCATCTACTGCCCATCAACGGAAGAGCTTCATACATTTTCTGCTACAACTGGCGAAATTCCAGGAGAGACTTCTTTTTATGTCTGTTCAAAAAATAAGAGAAGTTGTTAAAAAAATTGTGTTTCTCGAAGGAAGGTCAACAACCCACTGAATTTAAAATCAGAAATGACTTCTTTTTCTTTCATAGCTATTTTTTTATTTGACTTGTACTACAAATCATCCAATAGGAGAGGTTAGTTAGTTCGTAGGCCAATAGAAAGAGGAAAAACTATCCAAGGCATCATTTTGAAAGGACAGGGAGAAACTGCCTCCCTTTGAGTTTCAAACATACATATTTTTAGTCAATTGTATATTAATATACTAATAAAAACGTAAAACTCTTATTTATGTCAGTGGGAAATCTCTCCTCTTCTCTCGTGCTGCTGGAACGTACTCCTGGCATATATTTTAATTACACTCGAGCCTAGCCATAGGAGCTAAATACATGGTTCTGATTGGTTAGAGCTATCTTGCCACTTAGCATACATATAGCACGTACCAAGGTGCTGTCGGTCCTCCTAGCCGAGCATGCTACCAAGCGGACTAGTAATGAAAATCGCTTTTGGCATGGGTTCAAACCCGGCTCAAGGATTTTTTTTATTTTCATAACACTTTTAGCACTAAAATAAGATGAAAATAATACTTATTTGTCTTGTACGTAATATACTAGGAATGCAATGGATATACCCGATTGCAATGAAATGAGCTGAGCGAGCTTAAAGTACGTAATCAGTTTATTCTGACTTTTTCAAACATTTGTCTTTGATTTTTGATTTCGACCTATGTTGTCACTCAGCACGACATACTCTATCAGCGTGCTAAGTTTGGTTGAGATCGGCCAAACGGTCTAGGAGGAAGCGTTTTTCGGTGATTATTCCTCGATGGTACATCGGATTTTTGATTTCGACCTATGTTGTCACTCAGCACGACATACTCTATCAGCGTGCTAAGTTTGGTTGAGATCGGCCAAACGGTCTAGGAGGAGTTCGCGGACAACCAAACGGCTAACCCGAGTATAAGAGCTTCGCTTCGCTCAGCTCAATAATGCATAAATTCTGCTTTTCCCACCATTTATCTAGAGATTTCTGATAGTCCTTAGAAACAATGACGTTATAAACCAATAGGAGAGTAAGAAGTATTGCCCTCGTGAAGCGAGGGGGTGTATGGGGTAGTGGGGAGGTGCCGGAGTCACCAAGAGGAGGAAAGGTAGGCAATCGCTTCCTTGCCTTCCTTGGGATATAGTTAAATTTACATTGAAGTTGGATCATCCGGTCCTGACGTAATGTCACATGGTTCACTTTGCACTCACAACTTTATTGATTTTTTAAAAAAAAGTCATTTACTTACGTTATGAAACAGCTGAACGAGAGTTAGCGAGTGAAGGTGGTTAGAAGCCTCACAGGTCCGTTTTATTTCACCTTTGCTCCCATGACAATACCAGATACCACGTGACATTACGTTACACTTGGGTGGAGCAACTTCAATTAATATGTGTACTATGGGGCGGGCCACCAGATAACTCCACCAATCAGAAACATGTATTTAGTTCCAATGGGTAGAGTCAAGCGTAAAAAAAAAATATGCTTAGCACTGTATCGCAGGACAAGTTTTAGGAAATTTACCGGCATTGCACTGGAAAATTTGTTTCGGTTTCTGAAGAAGAGCGAATGAAAGTCAGGTGAGGGGAATAGTTGAAGTTAAGAAGGTGGTGGTCGTTATTAGTTGTTTGATGTTGTAAGTGGCACTGTATATGGAGGCGGAAGGCACTATTTGGCGGAGAGATACACTTGTTATGATTTAATGGCGGGAAAGGTAGTGTGGAAATGGCAGGTATATATGTTAAGGTTGTGACATATCGTATTTGAGTTTTATCGAATTAAACTAAAGTAACGAGCGTCAATTGCTGAAATTATGTGAAAGACTCGGTCTACTGAACAGGTGAACAGTTTGTAGTAAGTGTAGAAACAGGCCCGTAGCCAGCCCAAAAATGTAGGGGGGCGGCTGAAGTTAGGGGGGCCCGATCCGACCATATGAGAGTTCATCACCATATTATAGTTCTTTTGCAAACCTACTATAAAAATTTTAGGGGGCCAGCAAAAATTTAGGGGTATCGCCCCCCCTAGAACGCCCCTGGATACGGACCTGTGTAGAAACAAATAGAAAGTACAGAAAATATTAGAACAGAAAGTACAGAAAGAGGAACATTTTATTTTCAGTGTAGAAAAAGGACACCTAATCTAATCTAATTGAATACATTTTGGTCCTTTTTTTTTATTATTTTCGTGTGGTCTGGCTATACAGCAGAAATGCCTATTCCAGTACTAATTTGTTTTCGAAACAAACTTGCCTTAAACTATTTTACTTGAGTTTTTGAAATCAAGGTCCCTGAAAAGAGTAATAGTACTTAAGTACGAAGCGAGTCTGTTAGCGTTTCCTTAGTTCTGTTTTGTACATTGTTCCTAAAAAAGTCAAGACACAGTTCACGAAATCGCCGGGGATCGCAACGCACCAGAGTTAAGCGCTCTACCAGAGGTAACTAACTATACATAAAGTATTAGCAGTGACGTATTTACGATTTTGTTTTGGGGGGGGGGGAGCTTTGTCTGAAAATGTGAAAACTCTGAAAGATATGTCATATACTTTACTATAGTAAGTAAGATTTCGGAGGTGGGCTTAAGCCCGGAAGCCCCCCGTAAATACACCACTGAGTATTAGTTATGAAAATCTCTCAGTATAACGTCCCACAATTATGCCCTTTAAGCTAAGGGAAACTGATGATTACGAGAAGTAAATGATACTGCAATATTAGTGGAATGAGAATGTGGGAGTACCCCGAGAAAACGCATAGACACGATGTAGTCCACTATAAATTTACTAGGCTGGGAATGGAACCAGGAAGCTCACATAGGGGCTCTACCACTCAAAATGAAAATGAAATCTTTAGGTTTTACGTCCCACGATTATGCCGGCTAGGCTAAAGGAAACGGTAATGATGAATAATGAATGACATGGTGGAATTAAGAAAGTGGGAGGAAACGAGAGAACTCCGAGAAAACCTAACGCACATGATGTTTGTCCACCACAAAGATCAATTGGCTTGACTTGGGTTCGAACCAAGGACCCCAGATACCAGAGGTGAACGCTCTACCACTGAGCCACTGTTTCTGCCGAATATTAGTTATGAGTGCAATTACATACAGAAGATATTTTTCTTTCAATATGTGCACCTTTTTAAAAAAAATTAAAAAAATAAATATACTAGCACTAAACTTTCACATTCTCATTTGATAAATTAACCTACGAGATGACGAAATTAGCATTAAACTATTTAATTATGAAATATGAAGAAAATTGCAGCAATTGTTTTTAAGAAAATTTTTCAGAAATGAACAATAATCCCCCGAAATAATGATATTTTCATTCGAAATGACTTGTGTTATATATGTATTTGTTTCTTTTAGCTTAGAGTTCCTTTCCAGCAGTGACTTAATGAGACATGGTATATATATATATATATAGGCATCCGAATAACACTATTAATTATGAGCTTTTTTCTTGTTTCAGCAAATAAAGTCTCTCATATATTTTATGAGAGGAAAATTTCTCACCAGGGCACAGTCGCTCAGTGGTAGAACGTGTATCCCTAATCTGTTGGGTTCCTAGTTCCATTCCCGGCCGATTACGTTTGTGATGAACAACATCGTGTTCATGAGTTTCCTGGGGGTACACCCGTTTCCTCCCACACATTTATTCCATCAATTTTTCCATCATCATTCATTGCCATAAACGTCTGTCTCCTTTATCCTAAAAAGCATAAATGTGGGGGGGAGGTTAAATAGAATTATTTCATTTCTTTTCATGAACTGTATCTTGATATTTTAAATAATATACAAAAAAGAATTTTGAAAACGCTAACAACGGCTTCCTGATTGGAATTACAAACGGACGCTTGGCTTTCAGTACATAAACAGTAATTAAATTCTTTTTTTAGAAGAGCTGATGGGATTGAGGAGACAATGTACTCTATATTGGTAGAAAATGCACAACCAACACTCTTTGCATCCAAAAATCCCTCTTTTATACATGTAGCATGCGTGGACGCCTACAGAAGCACACCAGACTCAAGTTCAACGCCCGACGTAATAGTTTGCAATGGCTTCTCTCTCTTTTTTTTTTTTTTTTTTTTTTTTTACACACTTTAGAAATGAAGTGGTTTATTTTGTGGCCTCGAGAACATCTGGTGTTGAGTTTCAAGGGGAAAGGTCGAGTTTGCACACCTCTCCCTTGTAAAGCAAGGACAGCGCCCCTGAATATTTTTTTTTAATTACCGTGTTATTGAACTTGGGATTACGTGCGGAAATTGAAGATAGGTAATTAATAATATCTTCTTTAATAATATCTGCGTAATGAATATTACGTTATGGGAGAAAATCAGCGAAATGGTTTTATATTTAAATGTTTTTTTTTCTCTTATTCCTATATACTAGAGAAAAAAATTAGAGGAAGTGGGGGAGATAATGAAAGTAGCAGTTTATGGTACACAGTTATGGTGTCTTTTCGATGGATGGGGTTCAACCATTGGCGCAGATCCTATGCATCCAAAGAGCAACGGGCTCCTTCTAAAGAGTGTTTGGGTCAGCAGGAACTTGGTATCTTTGCTTGGATATCTGATAACGGAGAACACATAACTGACGGTGGCCCCCCTCACCTCAAGTTATGCAGAAATACTTTTGAAACATTGTTAAATTCACCAAGTGGACACTGCTCTGTATAGGGGACGGAGAACAATATTTAAAACAAATAAAAATGAAATATTTCAGTTTAAACGTTGGCCGCCATGTGCATAATTCTGATGCACAAATAGTTGGGTGCAAAATACCCTCAAAATATGGCTTGGCGGCTAACGTGTTAATGTACCACGATTATGCTCCTTAAGCTAACATAGACAGATCATTAAAGAAGTGAATGGTGATTAAGATTTGGTGGAATGAGAATGTGTGAGTAAAGGGGAGTACTCTGAGGAAACCAACGGGCACAATGTTGTCCCCTACAAACTTATTTGGTCGAGGATAAAACCAAGGACTTTATGCACCAGAGGTAAACGCTCTACCTCTGAGCCACCGTGCTTTCCTCGAGATCAATATTAGAATATTTCTTTTGAAAAATCTTAGCTTTCTATTTTTCTTTTTCATTTTCGTTATCACTCATGTTTTTAAAAGGGGAAAAATAAGATGGTTATTTACATATATTCGCACCCTGACTACTATTACACTGTTAATTACGTATTGGGTTATAATTGTGGTATATACTTAAGATACAGTAGAGCGTCGATTATCCGAAGTAATTGGGGGACATGGGTGTTCGGAAAACTGGTTTGTTCGGATAATCGAACTGTACATGTTTATTTGCCAAAAAGAAGTACTGTACAGTAAATTTATTCATAAAAACAGGCATCTCTTTAAGTACAAACGTACAAAGGCAACTTTAGTAGGAATAGATAGTATGTGGTACAGTTTATTAAACAAAAATATGTACATATTACATACGCATTTTGCATGAACAATACACACAGTACACAAAATTAACGTTTGTGTATATTAGTTGTGCACTAATATACAACTGTGCGAGCGAGTACACAGTTCGGTTAAGTGGTCGTTCGGTTGACCGACGCTCTACTGTATATGCATACTGTATATGTAATACAGTTTATTATTATTATTATTATTATTATTATTATTATTATTATTATTATTATTATTACAAATAGGATGTAAGTAAGAAGTATGTGTCACAGTTAGCAATAATGCATTCATACCTGCCTTGGGGATGAGGGAGCCAGGTTCGATTCCGGCGGTAGCTAACAGCAAAAATGGTTCTGATACAACGTCAAGCTGTAGCTCAATATCTCATATAGCCTCGTTGCTGAACGGGACGCTATACTGAAAATTCAATTTAATCCAATCAAACTGCTTCGTAACAGCGTATTTTTAATATACAACAAACGAGCAAATATCTTAGACACACTGTTTGAGCGGGAAAAAAACTAGTAGTGTCACGTATACACCAGGTAAAGGAATTAGGTTTATACGGGGTGCGTGTTATTTTCTCAATTAATATTGAAACGGGAAGTGGTAATAACTTTCTACCAGTTCCGGTTTTATGAGAGAGATTAAAGTGGAGATGGAACATATGTTTCAGACATTTTAATGACTGCAGAAAACCACTTCTCGTTCTGTTACGGGTTTTTTCTTTTATAGTGATCAACGTTGAAACCGGAAGTGGTTGATTTCTTCCACTTCCGGTTTGAATACAGGGTTTACTAGAGAAAATGGTAACTATTGTTAGAACGCTAAACCAATTGCAAAGGAAACCGCACGCAATATGATATTGTTTTGCTTTGTGTGACGTTCAATTTTGACAACGGATGTTGTAGTGCATTTATGCCACTTCCGGTTTTAGAAAAGAATTGAGAATGGAGAAAAAATATGTTTTAGAGGGACACTTAATACTTTGCAGAAAATTGGTTCTCTCCATCTATCACCGTTTTTGCTCTATCTATCACTTTTAGTTTGCACATCGCTTCCAAAAACAAATTTGCTTTCTAGCTTTAGTACCCTTACATTCTGATAAAATTTAGTGATGATCCATCAAGTATCTCGTGAGACTTCTTTTCTGTCGGACAAACGGACGGACGGACAGAATAAATATATAAAGAATTATTAATAAAATATATTTCTTAAATTTACCAGTTATTGTTGGCAATAAATGACATACTTACGAGCAACAAAAAATCATTTTAGTTGATTTTTCTCAAAAACTACGCATGAAAATTAACCATCCAGAATGTGACGTTGTTCACCTCAATATAATTTATTGACCGATACATATCTTACATTTGATGTCCGTGAACCTGGCATCATCCACAACCGCACTTATTTTAAAACATATGCCAAGATAAATTAGTGCTGAGGAACCATAACGCTTCAAAAAAAAGTGTTGTTACACGAACGTCAAAAAATAATTAAAAAAAAGATATTCTAGATGAGTTAGCCCCACCCACTCAACCAATTGACATGAAAATCATAGACAAAATTAGTGCTAACGATATCTCATAGAAAGAACATTAGTGCTATTTGTCTCATCATAAAAATAACGGATTATTTGTTTCCTTTAAGATGCCATCTTATCTTTTGGCTCTCTGATAAGATTAGTAATTTTTTTTATATGCGGTGTTGTCAGCACTAATTTAGCACTAACTTTGCGTATGAGTTTCATTTTGATTGGTTGAGGGCGTGGGGCTAGCGTGAACCTAGCTCCACCCAGAATCTTTTTTCTTGTGTTTTTAATGTTTTTGTAACAGCATATTTTTTTAACATTATAGGTCACCGGCACTAATTCAGCACTAATTTTTGGCATGTTTTAAAATTAGTGCATGTGTGGATAGGGCCAGGTTCACAGACATTTATAAATTTGGCAAATATAATGGTTAATCAAAAAATAAACTTTTAGTTAGTTGTTAATCTTGAGTTTACACTCATTTAACTATCCTGTATACTACTGTTTTGTTTAGTCTCGTAATGGAAAGCCTGATTGATGTATCCGTATCATCTTAACAAGAGGTTTAGTTAACGTATAGCGCAGATTTTTAGGCTTACAGAAAATTCGTGTTTGGTGACATTTTCAAAAACTACGCATGAAGATTTGCATCCCCTATATTATTTTGTTCACCTTTATGAAATATATGAATTAGTATATGCTTTCATTGAACATTTTAATTGCGAATAATATAATACAGTGGAAACCCGATAACTTGAAGAAATAGATAAAAATTTGAGTTATCGAGATTTTCGAGTAATTAAGGATCAAGTTATCAAAGTGGGCTCAATAAAAAGGCGAGATATCGAGATTTCTCGCGAAAATTGACTACATAACGTCTATAACTCAAACTTTTATTCCTTCAATCTTTAACCCTCGAAGTTTTGAATGTTCCTTAAATTAAATAAGGTGACTAGTAAAAATAAAATGCTAGACATGAGTAAAACATAGTACACATTAGCAACAATAACAGGCCTAGCAACAATGACAATTAAATAAAAACATAGGGCTATAACTGCGAGTTATCGAGGTCAAGTCGACTTATAAAGGTAAACTTCGACTCGTACAGGTTCGCAGATACGAAAGTTCGAGTTATCGAGGTTTTTACATATGATTATGAGACCCTTAAAATTCGACTTATCGAAGTTGTAATTTGTAAACATTCGAGTTTACAACAGTATGAGTATAGTTTTACTTGTAAATTATTATTTACTTGTAAATTTGGGCCATAATGCATTTTAAATAGGTACTAGGCTGAATCGGATATTAGAAGAAGAGAAAGAAAAAGAAATAATATAGTTATAATGTTAATATAAAAAGATATTCAAATGTTTTTTTAGGTAATCTAATCCTGATGTCGTCGTCATGACAACATATAATAAATAGAATTATTCAGTTAAGCAGATAGACATCTTGAAGATTTGTGTAGAAAGTAAACTGTACGGTTCTTATTTACATTTGTTAAACAAAGTGTACAAAATAGTAATTTTGTGTGTTTAATGACTCAATATTATCATTTAAGAACCAGACATTATCGTTATAAGTTACAGAGGTTACTTTAACTTTGACTGTTATGGAGAGCTCCCAAGAATGTAAAAAAATCGAGTTATCTGCGAATTCGAGTTATTAATGTGCAATTAAATTATTATTATTATTATTATTATTATTATTATTATTATTATTATTATTATTATTATTATTAGGATGTTGATGTGAAATTGGGTCATTGGAACAGTGACAACGTCAGAGGCGGCAGAAAGAGTACAGGCACTCCCTAAAAGCTAACCTTGCTCGCCCCTCCCCAATTAACCTAGACATGATCTATTTCAATGTAATACAAGTAATAGAAAAATATCCCTTACGATACACAAAAAAGAGCTGCCCCTCCAAAAACAATGTTTCTGCTCTTCCGCTTGCCACCCCCCCCCCCCCGCCTACCCAAAGTACAGTTGGCATCATCTCTACATCGGACCCTTCCGTTAATCAAGTTTTGTGTACGCTACTATGGAAGTTAGTGTTTATATTTAAAGAAAAGGCAAAGTATGGTTTAACTTTCGCATATGTTTCTGATATAAAATTACAGGAAATGTTGCTTCTTATTTATTTTGTGATGCAAAATAAACAGAGAAAAGGAGAATCGTTTAGTGTATATTGACTTCTCTATAGACGAAAAAAAAAAAAAAAAAAAGGAAGCTAAAGTGTATGAAATCTTTCTTCCTAATCCTTCCGCCATCTTGTTGAGCACGCGCTTTCTTCCGCGAATCGACGCATGTCTTCTTAATTTTTAGACCTATTTTCCCACTCCATTCCTCACGAGATAAAAAACAAGCCGGCACGTGAATCAAATAAACATTAACATTTTGAGAAGCAGCAAGATATCTTTCCTTCTGTGTCTGTTAAAAAGAAGAAAAAAAAGTACAGTTAATCTGATAAAATGCTAATGATGCACTATCGCTTAAAAGGGTGCACATTTACGGCTTAATGGTTTATATTCTTTAAAATAAATATTTCTGTCTGGTCTTCGCTTCGCTTAAATATATATATAAAGACAGAGAGAAATACAGTTCTCTGTACAAAACCAAGGGAATATTTACTCAAAGATTTCTAAATTAGTTTTTGAACATCCTAAAATAAGCAAAGAAAGAACTTTGTATTTCTTAAATGTTTGTTTTATGTGTTTTACAATTGCCTATACTCATGTTGTTTTCAAAGTGGTAGATGAATTGGGTGAAGCATTCGAATGCTTAATTTTCTTGTCTCTTACCATAGAGTCCTGAGTTCAAACACGTGGACGGAAAACGTGACTGAGGCTCTTTGTACTTCAGTATCTCTACGCGAAACGCTTCTCCCTACGTGTTCCAAATTTCTGTTCTATTTTACACAGCCCGTTTTTTTCTTTTCTAGGATGGGTGTACTGAGTTCAGTATGAGCATAAGCCGTATTAAAATTTCTAAAGTCACTCCTATACTAAATTTACAAAAAAATCGGGATTACGAAGGGAGGTCCACCTCCCAAGGACCCATCCGTGCGTATGTCCCTAAGTATCGATGATCGTCCCGGCACTTACTTCTTTTTGAAAGCCAACCCTAAAACTATATTAAATTTACAGAAAAGTCGAAATTTCGTAAAGGTCCAGATCACAGGACCCACTCGTGCGTGCGTCCCTACAGCGTTTTTTTTTTTTTTTTTTTTTTTGCTGAATCTGTTAAAAATGCTATTTCTCTAGCCATTTTTAATGTTTTGTATTTATGAAATGAATTTAAATAGATATAACGGCTGGAACAAGAATATCTTATACTGTATGTCTTTGAAAGGTGCAGCACCTAATGTCTTCCTCTTGTTTGATTTTTATGCTTGCCTTTACAGTCAATCAAAATGCGTAGAATAAGGTATTTATGAAGAGTCCCGGCATTTTTTAAAGAAAAGAATAAATGCGCGGCTTGTTGACCCACTTTATTAGCTCCAATCGTAATAATCAGTCTTGAGTTTATAGTTTAACTCCATCAGTGAGTTTATGTGTGAGAACGTGGTACTTTCTCTCTCGGTAACCACTGGCAGGTGAAAGGGCTACATAAATACCTAGAAGCTGAAAATTTCTTTCAATCATCAAGCTGGATACCGCTATCCTGTATTACTAATCAGTTACCTAGGCTTTCTACCAAGGTGCATCATGTGGGAAAAGCAAGAGGGGACAATTGTCTTCCCCCGAGTTTGAGATATATACGCTTTAATCAATTGTATACTAATATACTTTTAAAAAAACATGAAGTTCTTATATGAGTGGATAATCTACTCTCTCTCTCTAGCAAAATCTGATATAACACTACTGCTTTATAATCTTTAACAATATTGTACACCCATGTCCAAAATTATTGTCGCATGTCTATAAATATGTTGTTGTAGGAATATAATTTGATAACGAATTCGCCCGGTATTTCTTATAATGTTAGTATGTGTATAATCGGCAAAGACATCTATGTGGAAAATTTTATGTCAAAAGACCAGTAAATAAGAACAATAAAATGAAAAAAAACTTTGTTGCCCATTTAGCAATATTTTGTTTTATTCATTCTAATTTTCGTATTTATAATTCTTTTCCATATGAAATTTACCACAAATATACATTTCCCGATTATACACGTAGTATTAGTATTAAACGTACCCTGCAAAATAATTATCAAATTATATTCTTACAAGAAGTCAGTTATAGATATGCGACAATCATTTTGGACATGAGTGTACCTTAAGTTTTGATCTCTTTCGACATCGAGAAAGCTTTTGATACAGTTTGGAATGAGAAAGCGTTTGATACAATTTGGCATGAAAAAGCGTTTGACACAGTTTGACATGAGAAAGCGTTTGATACAGTTTGGCATGGAAAAGCATTTGATACAGTTTGGCATGAAAACTCTTTTGCTACAGTTTGGCATGAGAAAGCTTATGATACAGTTTGACTTGACAAAAGCGTTTTATACAGTTTGGCATGAGAAGGCGTTTGATATAATTTGGTGGCCAAGTAGTCCAAGTAGTAGTGAATAAAGATTGATATAATTGGTGGCCGATTTTGGCCAGGATCAGGCTGGCTTTGATTGTATGTGGTGCTTTATTACTCGATATCTACTGACAAAATCTGTAATAAACTTGGTGGGCAAGTAGATGATCGTCAAAGAAATAAAGATTGTTATATTTTGGTGGCCTACCTTGGCTCGGCAGCAGAAGTTGTGTTCCAACAAAGGAACAGTGCGTACTTTATGAAGATATAGAGCGTTTACTATACATGAACATGAAAATTAATGAATACACTGTAGAGTAATTTATCTGATAAGACAGATCTCAGAAAAATACATGGCAATGACCTTGAACGGATCTGGGCGCGGGGTTTCTTCACTTTGCCAAGGTGTGACCAAGTTTTCCGGACTGCCGAGTTATCAAGAGCCGGGTTTTTGGTATTCTACTATAATTCTTAAATGTATTCCATTTAAAATACACTTGTTCATACGAAGACAACGGGTTTTTGTAAGCATGGGTACGCCTTGAATGTAGGCAACCATGCTTACTTCTCTGAATGTTTGGTTGTCCGATTTCGCTAATTGTAAGGCGCGATTGGGCACATGGGACGTTATATAGGATTTTCAGCTCAACGGTTCTCTCAATTGATCTAAATTTAACTAACTAATCTAATTTAATCCAAGCTAACTTATCCTACTTAGTGTAACGCATTGCACAAAAAGACGACAAAGCACTCCCTGCTTCTGGCCTAGTGCCCTAGCACGAGCACCTTCGATATACGGTATGGTCCTAATTACAATACCCTGCGGAAGAACATTAAACGGTTTTCGGTAGTTCGTATTCGACTTTGAACTGTAGGTTAACCTCTCAATACTCTGCTATAATTCAATAATTTAAAAAAAAGCAATGGAAAATAATAATAATAATAATAATAATAATAATAATAATAATAATAATAATAATCTTTATTTCAGTGCCAACAATCTTTATTACAACTTTTTGGCAAAAATACAGCATGTGGTATCAGAAGACTACATTGATGGAATAATAATACTAAAGATAATAGTAATAATAATAGAAATAATAATAGAAATAATAATAATAAATAACAAAACAATAAAAAGATGAGAATTAAAATAAAACAGAATGTCGATACAAGTCAGTTAAGTAGATATAATTCCTTGTCAACACTATAAAAGTTATCAAGCTCTCTATCTAAATAATTAAAAGGTAAGAACAGCAGTCTTAAAATCACATTTTAGCTTAATGTTTCAAAACGTCATTGCTGAAAACTATCAGTCAGATCTCATGAAACAATCACTTGCTTAATACAATAAGTCTGAAATGTACTTATAGAATCTGTCTCTTTTTTAATATTCCTCATTAATAATAATAATAATAATAATAATAATAATAATAATAATAATAATAATAATAATAATAATAATAATAATAATAATAACATTTTGAATGAGAGAGTATTACGAAAGTAATGTCTTAATGTCTTATTACACAAAATTTCAAAGAAATGTGTTACAAAGGCAGTGATGTATTGCTAGAATGTTTGGTCACATATGACCAACTGTTTTCAACAATAGAGTATACAGTATACTCACTTTTATACCCTCCATTATATCTATGATTTAAAGTGAATGTACTCTGAAGTGATATTTCATGAGGATATAGGCCGTATATTCCTGTACCCCCTCCATTACATCCCTGCGCAAAGGATACTGCGAAAATTCGTTCTCGTTTCACTTAAGCAAGATCTGAGAAAGGAAAACATTTGCACTCGTGGTATTTTATTGAACTGAAAAATAACAACTCCCATGACGGTATTTGTCCGGTTTTTCTCACCCCTCTTCGAAAAATGCAGTCACAAATTTATGGAGATACTAAAACCTGAGACTCTTTAAACTGTAATTAGTTGCAAATAACATTAACATTAAATAAACCAAATCACAAAATTTTCACAGTAAATCTTTTCAACTTTTAACTATTGTTAATATGCTGTCATCATTCTATAATATTAACCAAAAAGTAAGCTTAACCTTGATATGAGAATTAAGTGTAAACATAGTTTCATAATTAGTTCTGTTTTATAAACAGAGTAAGGTAAAGAAACATTGATGAGTATTACATAAGGTTTATCTCGTAATGAAATACGAATTAAATTCTTTTCATTATGCATGTTTAGTAAATTGGCTTTCGTAACAAGCATTGTTATAATATCGCATTTCATATACCCAGTTTTTCTTAATGGTAATTATCTTTGTTGAGTTTACATAATGCTTACATTGATATTGTGGAGATTTCGTTCACCCGAGAAGCAGGTTTTTTTTTTTTTTTTTTTTTTTTTTGGCTTTCCATTTAAAGAAAATATATAAAATTAAGCTAATTAGGTTAGAATTCAATATCAGGGAACATTAATTTGAGCTTGCATAGGACCAAGTAATTTATCTCGTTGTGTTCAAAGGAAGCCCGATGGAATTTAACAAACCCAGTTGCTAATTAATATAAGATTTCCTTTGTTGGGTTTGTTAGTGCACACAAACACACACACACACACACACACACACACACACACACACACACACACACACACACACACACACACACACACATCTTCTCCCACCATCCTCCAACTTCTGTCTCATTTCATTCTGTATGAATATTCATGTCTTGACTTGACTTACGTTTCCCTCAGTGTTGTGTATTCAAGGCAGGCGAAGTCGCGCGACACAATCTGTTGTGCAAATAACCCGAAATGCATGAACAAGCGTATTTAACTCCGTACTTCTGTTGTAGTTGTCTTATTTTATACTCTCTACGGGTTTCGTTCTCCTTGGTATCTTTGTATAAAAAATATCCGAACACCAGATTACTCACTTAATATTACATATTGAGATTTTCTTTTACAAGTTTATCGATCAGCAAGAGAAAGCAAATTTGCTTTAAACTTACACAAGACGATCAAACAAATAGTTATATTTTAATTGGCATTTTAAAGTCAATACTTGTCTAAACCTTTAGCCCAATTAGTAAGTGGCAGAATGGAAGAGGGCACAAGAACCAATGACTGTCGATAAGGCCCGCATGCAGAAATTTCTTGTTGGAGGTTGAAGCTTTTGCGGAAGGTCCAATACTAGAAGCCACTACGACTATGTAGTATTGAATGTGTATTATTCTCTACTTGAAAAGACGATAAGTAATTGTAAAATATGTACAGAGGTTGATTCAGATATATTGAGCCGAAGTCAATGTGTAACTGTAGCGCGCATGCGCAACCCATCGTCTAGAAATTGTAAAGTATCAAGCAACAGTATCTCCTTAAGTCACGCAATAAAGCAGTATGCTCGAGCGTAGTCTGATGCCGCTGAAACTGAACAGATTCTAAGAGGGGTTCAATGTGGCGCTTTCAAACACGAAGTTCACGGCGTCACTCGTTCTAGAAATATATCAAGTACGTAATTTTCGTGTAGGTCGTCCTACTGTGAATCGTATTATACGAAAATATACAGCACAGACTCCTGGACCCACGGCACTTTACCGAAAGGGTTCATGATTATGGTCGATTTCTCGTACAGGGCCTAGTGCGTCTACGAAAGATGGAACGAAATGTCTAAATGAATGTTGCGATTCTCGTTCTGACTGAAATGTACCAGAATGAAATTCCAGCATTGTAAGGACAAGACATGAATCATGTTGAACTGCACTGAGACAATGCGTCCAGACATATGGCAAAAATATCACAGGAATCCTACCTCCGTACGGGACAGGAAACTGGAATTTCTGTAATTTTCTTTTTTTTTGACATCCCTGCTAACAGTCCAGATGGACTATTGTGTTTTCAGACTCCTCAAGTGGCATCTGTACCATCGTCGACTCCGCACCACTACCCGCTGTGGAAAGCCTGTAACGAAGAGTTTGATGAAATACGCATGCTCCAGCTCCAACGTAGTGTTTAAGTTTTATGTCCCACGTTTATGCTGGCTAGGATAAAGGAGACGGTGATGATGAGAAATGAAGGAAATGGTGGAATGAACAAAGTGGGAGGAAACGGCAGAACCCCGAGAAAACCCACGCAAACGGTGTTTGTCCACCACAAAGTTCACTTGACGCGAGCTGGGATCGAACGAAGGACCCCATGTATATTCTGCAATGGACTCCGATACAAGGCAAGAGTCAGTAGGAATGGTCTGGAAATCGAACACAAATAGTAGTGGAAACAAGACATATCATATCGTCACATGAGAACCAGAGTAACGTAAATCCAAAAATGCGGTTTTCGTTTTCTTCATGTATGGAGATAATATTGAAAGCCCCATTTGGTGTAAATGGAACGTAACGCCATCTGTTCTCCTTGTCGATCATCTGTTGTAATGCATTTCAATCACCGTCTCATTAAAACCATATCTTTCTAAGAGACTAATATTTTTGTCCTCTCGCCTGTAAACCTACGAAAATGGAGGTACATTCCTCTGGTTCTGATGCGACGATATGTAAGTGGCACATTCAAATTCTGCTCAATATAAGTGAATCAACTTTTGTATAAGATTTCTAGTACCAAATATTTATAGGACTTCTAGAAAATCCTATTTTAAAATTTCAATCTTAGGGTTATCTTGTAATGTATATACGAGTATAGTTAGATACTTCGATGACGTCAATTTTAGAGAATGGAACAAACGTGAAACTTCAATCAAACAAAGATTCCAAAATAAAATACATTTCCTAACAAAGGTCAAGGATTCAAAGCTTCTGCATCAGTAAACAATTTTGACTTCTCTCTAAACTTTTTTTTTCTTCAAAGAAAGAAAGAACTGAAGACAAAACCCTTCCTTTCTCTTTGCTTTTTTTTTTTTTTTTTAAGGTTTCCATTCGTTATCTTCTTAAGGCTCTCTAAAAGAATGACAAAAGACAGTCAGAGAAGTTTGTTGATAGCTTGATTTTCTTTGAACTTCGATGAACTTTGGACAACAAAGGAGTGCGAATTTTTCTCACAAAATGATCAAACAACTAATAGAGAAACCTATCAAATGAAGTTCCTTCTTCGTTTATGATGTCTTTTGAAGAATTTGTCTTGATTTTGGAACTTTCAATTCATTTCTAGCTTCTCTTAAAATAAATCTCGTTTGCCGATAGAACCTCAAAAGGAAAAGCGTTAAAAAAAAATCATATTTACACATTCAAATGTGAATGCAACTGTGCATAAATGCGATTTCCATACGTCATTTCTTAAAATTTAGATTCTAATGTTTGTGTTACCTTTTCCATAGTTTTTTGTCTATCTCTCTTTTTTTTTTTTTTTTTTTTTTTACTTTTTTGAGACAACTAAAGAAAATATACAAATATTAAATTGTAATCATGTTCTGTAGAATACACAAACAAAAATCGTAAATCGAATACAACCTATTGTACTATATTTAACAGAGCACACATCGCACACCCGGTGGAAGACTGTCACAAGTCAGAAATACATATTTGAAGGAACCTGACTTTTAAAATTTGTTATTCTATCAAAATTTCTCCCTAGAATACTGGTATTTCTGCCACCTAGGGGTTAATTTGTTTCGTTATGTTTTTTGCGAAGATACCACCAAGTAGAGCTCGCTTCTCTTTCTCTCTATTTTTTTTTGGGGGGGAGCGATAATTACTCAAAATTTCCATTTTTTATTGTCACACTCTTCCACCGGGTGCAACGGCGCCGACTTTCCAAAATTTATGTCGGTGCATATCAATGGCGGGATGTGTTATATGTTTTCAGGGAACTGCCTTTAACTAGGCCAAAGATAGGCAACGGAAGGGGCAGGAGTGTTGCTTGGTTGCCTTTCTCCAAACACATTTGAAACATACAATTATGTTTTAGGGGTTAGAAATTTTAACTTCCATTTCAATGTTTTAATTGCTTATTATTTTTTGATAATGGCAACTGAGAAATTTTTATCTTATTTTGTTTCTGTTAAACTAAAAATCTTGTGGGTGTGCCGCACCCACAAGATTATTTGTGAGGGTACTGGAGTCCCGGAGCACCCACGTAGTCGGCGCGCATGATATATCGACATTACGAAAAAACGGTCTGAAAAACTTACATCTTTAAATATGGATATCGAGAAAAACGACAAAATTTGCTACGTGGAAGAGTAACTTGGTGAACGATAGACATCTATAGAAATAATTAAGGAGTGAAAACAATATAGATTACAGCATTATAAAGGGAGCCACAAAAGTCCCGCACCACTCGTGTATTTATGAAATGGCTTGAGGAAAGATGACAAAACTTTGGATGCGGGTAATTGGAATGGGGTCGCACCATATTGCGCAATTTGGCATCATGGTGGTCATCTTCAAATCCTCTATTTTGAACTCACGTCCAATATTTCAAATTTGAAGGGGGCATGTAAGATATGGTTTTAGTCTAGAATTTCCCCAGATATACGAATCTGAACTTACTTTTTTTTAAATCTAACTTTAATCATTAATACAATTTTGTGATGTACAAGGGTGGTGCTAGATTTTTGCCTCACCCCGTACGATATTCCTAAAATCTTCATTCGGTTTCAGTGTCATAGTTTGAAAATGAGTAATCGTATTTGAAGGAAATGTCTATAGTTCAAAACAAAGAGTATTCAAATTTATATACAATGGGGGGCGCGGTGGCTCAGTGGTAGAGCGTTCACCTCTGGTGCTTGGGGTCCCGGGTTCAATCCCAGCCCCCGCCAAGTGAACTTTGTGGTGGACAAACACCGTGCTCGTGGGTTTTCTCGGGGTTCTCCCGTTTCTTCCCACTTTCTTCATTCCACCATGTCACTCATTTCTCATCATCACCGTCTCCTTTAGCCTAACCGGCATAACCGTGGGACGTAAAACTTAAAGATTTCATTTCATTTCATTTCAAATTTATATACACATCATCCAATTTCAAAGAGCTCTATTGTCTTTAACAGAAATAAATATGTAACAAAACGAAAAATTATTGTATAAAGGTAACCAAGAAAGTTCTGTCGCTTTTTGTGGAGGTCTGTGTTCCATTGAATGCGAATGGAGATCAGGCGTAGGTCAGTTATTGATGTGGCTATATCCAATATACTACCTGGTTGTAACAGTTCAGTTACAGCGTGAACTTGCGTAAGGACAGAGTGAACATGGAACCTCGACAGAGCGTCATAAGGGCGTGTATGCTGTACGAGTTCAAACTGGGTCAAACGCCACTGCAGCAGAGCGGAAGATATGACAGGTCTTTGGTGAGGGTGTCGTGAGTAAGCGGACAGTGCAGTGGTGGTTTAACAAGTTCAAGGATGGTGACGAAGCAGTCGAAGACGCACCAAGTGCCGGAAGACCAACATATGTACAAAATGAAGAACTTCAGGCAGCAACTGAGACAAAAAGTAGTCAGATATGTGAGGAACTGGGACTACTACAATTCAGTGTGAGTAAAGAGACCATTCCGTACCACCTCCATCAACTTGGGAAATACTACAAGTTTGGTCGAAGATTCCCACATGATTCCCACAAGTATAGACAACTTCAATACTATAGACAACTTCAAATGCTTCACTCTTAAGGTCACCACACACGTTCCGGAAATCCAGAGAGCAATAACTGCACAGTTATTATTTTGAGTATTTCCGGAATGTGTGTGGGCGAAAACTGTAGAGTTTTTCCTCTTCTAGTGGGAATGTTCAGGCCGATTTGATTGAAGCGAAATTTGATTCTGAACAGGCCCAGCCGGAGCGTTCTGAGGATTTCCTCTTCATCAGGTCGCTTCACACCCTCCGAAAATCCGGAGAGAAAACCTGCACAGTTATTCAGTTCGTGTAGATCAAATTGTTGAATTAGAAATGGAAAAGCTGCGCAGTTCTCGCTTACATATGTTCCGGAAATTCGGAGAGAAATAACTGCAGTTATTACTCTCCGGATTTCCAAATGTCCCTGGCAACCTGCAAAGAGGAAAACTGCGCAGTTTTTGCCCACAACGTTCAAGAAAGCCGGATATTACTAACTGCACAGTTATTCTTCTCCGGATTTCCTAAATGTGTGGGCAAGATTTTTTCGATCGAATTCAGAAATCCTCAAAGGAGTAACTGTGCAGTTATTCTGCTCTGGACTTGAGAAAGGTGTGTAGCCTTTATTCTTCAGCTGTAACGCAAGGAATACGGCCCTTCTCGTTGGACTAGTGACTAGTGCTGAGCCTTTCGTGCACATTGTCCCAGTTTGATTGCCAGTGGAAAAGGACTGAACAAATTGACGCATTCCTGGGGTTCAGATCAGAGACGGTAAATGAAAACTTGACCCACGACACATTGATCCACCATCCATCGTAACCCACTCTGACCCACCACCACCATAAACCACTCCGATCCACCATAGACCACTCTCACCCACTCTGACCCACTCTGACCCACCAAAACCCATCATCATCAACTATGACCCTTGATCCACGTCCTCTTTTCTACTGACTAAATAGTTCACACTTGTAATAAAACCAGGCTGTAAAATTCTAACAAATCGGAGTTTGAATTTCTACGGTCTATCTCTCAAGCACCGCTCTGTTACAATATCGCTGGATCTGACCTTTACGATATAAAATAGTAAAGTTTTTTCATGGGTCAGATTTAAACTTTCATGGTATAATTATTTCCTTGTTGAATTATCAATACTTTTCAGTGGAAAGTAGTATGAAATTTGAAAGTCCCCATCATGGTAAGTAGACCAACGTAAAGGAAAAAAGTGTAAAATTCTCCATATAATTATGTGTACAGTCCAAACTTAAAATTTCTGTGTAAATAAGCTTACAGTACAAATTTTATGTTTGTTTTTCTCACAACTTGATGGATTGATTGCCCTGTGCTCTGAGCGCTCCATATACGCGTAATAAACATAAGCTTCAGCAATTATTATAGTAGAAAATAATGGATACATAAAGCGAAGCACTGTATTTTTTGTTTCTCAATTGTTTCTCAAATAATATCGATCGTTTTCGATTATTTTTCCAAACCAACCCACTACCAATTTTCCATATATAGAAAGTGTCCCTCCTCCTTAAAATGAGAATTTAAAAAGATACTAGAACACGTTCTGTTTATTTCAATAATAAAGAGTTAATATACTAAATTTCAGCTCCGTAAGTTTAACGCCTTGTGAGATACTCAATTTTTTCTCAAAAATTCTTATCCTCACTACCCCTTTAGGATATGTATTATAATGAAAGCCATATGATAACATTCTAGTTTGGAATAAGGCCTAACTATATACCGAAAGTCATTTCATTTGACTTTCCAATTTGGCACACATTGTTACATTCAATTTTTTATATGATGATTTATATATTACGGTGATTCAAAAATGTATTTTTTCCAGTAGTTAGGTCCTCTAAAAACTCACAAGACAGGCTGCGTGTCTCGAAAGCTTAAGTAGTAGCATAAGTCCTATTGCTATTATTATAGCTACAAATATGAATATCCAAAAGTGTCTGAAGTTTTTTTTTTTTTTTTTTTGCTTAGATGATGTACTCATCTCAGATAAGTAAACAGAGACAAATGAAAAAGGAAGAATAAAGGAGGCATTGAAAGTAAAACGTAGACAAATTCACCAGTGTTCAGAAGATACGTCTACCTGTCTACAATGCAGTGGCTCGGTAGGTCAGAGTGAGTCGATGGGTGAGAGTGGGTCATGGTGGGTGCTGAGTCGCAGTGGGTCACGGTGGTAGGTGGGTGAGTGGGTCACGGTGAGAAGTGGGTGAGAGTGGGTTACAGTGGATGGTGGGTCGCAGTGGGTCATGGTGGGTGGTGGGTAGCAGTGTGTCACATGTTGACCCACTCAGAAAATATGGCCCACTTGACCCACTGACCCACCGGCCCACTCACTCGCTTCATCTCTTGTTCAGTTTACACTTTAAATTGTAGGTTCTTGTTTCACATAGTCTCAATTCTCAAAAGAGGCGCTAAATTTCAACAAACAAACAAGTAATACGACTGAGGTTAAAATTTCATATTCTGATTTCACTTGTATTCTTAATTACATAGCTTAGTTTAAACCACATTATATATAATTTAAGAAAACAGCACCTATCCGAAAGAATTGTATTATTGTTTGATCAGTCCTGATTCAATGAGATTCACAAATCCGAGTCACAAAGAGATATATTATCTAAGATAAGGATATTTGAAACTCAGAACTGAGGTCCGAATCTTTATCTGAGATGGAAAGATTGGCATTAGTGTTGTATCGCCAGACCAGGAAAAGAAAAAAAGTTCCAAAATGTACTAAATTAGGTAAGAAATATACTAAATTAGGTTATATTAGGTTAGTTAGATTAGATTAGGCATTCAATACAGAGGCGTGTAAACTTTCCCAGGAAATCAAGAAAAGGGTATCATTTAGTTTCTCCTCGAAATCACGTGGTAGTGACTCTGGATCAAGTGCCGGCTCCAGAGTTGTCGATGGGGGTGTGGACTTTCACTCCTCTTTGCAGATTCATTTCAGGAGGACTTCAGTGTACGTAGACGATAAGAACTATTGTGCAACAGACACTAACCAACTAGTTCCAGATGGCCACTAAAAAACACGAATACTATATAACGGAGTCAGGGCAGGAGCGCAGCACAGGGGCCCAAGCGGTAGCGAGGGGATGTGTCCGTAGGGTGCAGGCGCATCAGCGACGGTGAATATACACATAAACGAGGATAGCACAAAACATAGTATGTGGCATAAAACACTTACTTTGTGTGTGGATTTGGGGAAGATACTAAATGCAATTCAAAAAAAGTACCAAAATGTACTAAATTAGGTTAGGTTAGACTAGATCTTCAAAACAGAGGCGCATAAACTTTTCCAATTTCTAGTAAAAAATCGTATACAATCATGTAGAAACATACGCATCATTTCCACACTGCCTTTCCCATGACTAAATCATGAGGGTACCTCTCTCCCTTCAGCCTCCACACACACAGTCCCGCTTACAAAGTCAAAAACAACCACCACCAACAACAACCACCTTCTTAACTTGAACTATTCCTCTCACCTGATTTTCACTCACTGTTCCTCACATATCAAAATAAATTACCCAATTGACCTGGTAAAATTCCAAATATTGATCCAGTGATATAGCACTTAACTCCTAAGATCCGAGTCTGGACCTAATTTCCGGATGCTACTATTTAGAAGAAAGAATTCGGATCCGAAGATCTAGATCTAGATATCTCCATCTAGATTTGGTATCAGGATCTTAGTCAGAATCTGATTGGATCCTGATATTCAGAAGACTTTGGATATCCTGGGACAGTATGGTTCCGAATTTTACGTTACAGTAGAAGTTCAAATTGAGTGTAATTAAGAAAAAGGAGGTTTCCCTAATACAACATATATTTACACATAACTTACTTGTTTCTTGAGTCTGATAACATATAATCCACGACACGTCACACGAAGATCAGGTACTTACCTAAAAGAAGGAAAGAGAAAAGTAATTGTTAAATAAGTAATTATGCTTACGATAAGCTGTTTCATTTAATTACAGTAACGCTAATGATATTTATTTACTTTTAAAACAGTAACGTGCAACTATCTTACTAAATACACAATTGAAATAATTCTGACATCTACATCTATTATGAAGAATATACTCAAATTTTGCAATTCATTTCCTCTTTACTACGTCCTATCTTCCATATGGCAGAGTCACTATAATCACGAACAGTGGCGTATTTAGGATTTTGTTTCGGGGGGCTATACATAACACGGAGAAGGAAGGGGTCTAATTGTTCACATGAGTTTGAGAATTAAATATATTTTAATTTATGCATAAATTGAAGTTGCAATGACAAGAACTGCTGGCTGGTAAATCTTATGTGATGTCATACACATAACAATTTAGCAGTAAATCTAACATTTTATTCTATTCATACAAGAAAAAGGAAGCATCCTCTGGGCCTACCTAATTTTCCGGGCTACTTATTTCCCCTCTTGATTTTCTTTAATACAAATATTTACCTTTCTTTGTAACTAACCAATGTAAATATTCTGTTGCTATATTAACTAAAGTCCTGTTATGTTGATATCGTGCAAATTGGTGTCGAACACCAGTTACGCTTATCAACTCCTCTTAGTTTTGGTGTTACTAACCACGGCCGACTTCAATCACAACTAACAACGGTCGAAAGTATGATAGGAGAAACGAAAGAAAGTAACAACTAAGAAAAAGAAACGGAAGAGTATTATGGACGAAAGAAAGAAAAAAAAGAACGCAGTTCTTAGAAGGAAAGACATTTGACAAATACAGTATTACTTCTGAACAAAGAACATAACAAAATGGAAAGTCAATTAAATTCTTAGAAATGGTAGGAAGGCTTATTGTTGTACGTGGAATGTGAAAAACTAACAAATTTATTTCCGGGGGGTGCTTGAGCCCAATGACCCCCTTCTAAATACGCCACTGATCACAAATATTCATTGTATGTCTCATCTATAACGCACTAAAGCTCAACGATCATTAAAACCCTTTTCTAAGTCATCTATTTTCAATTAGGACAGCCACAAATAACAACGTTCAATCTCAATGATCTCAAAAATACATCCGTTTTCATCGACATTCATCTCACTTAAACAACGGGGTATGTCTCCTAGTTTAAGAAATCTTAAACATTTCTCAAAAACCTTAAATACTTAGACCATTTGGATACCAATTATCTTAAATACAAAATAAAAATTTTCTAGGAGTGAAATTTCGAGTTTAATATCTCAATGACGAGAAATAAAAGCAAGGATAGGAATGGCGATAGAAGCCTTTAGGAGGAAGAAAATTATATTTTGCGGGACCTTGAATCAAGAGTTGAGAAAAAGACTCAAAATATTTCGTATGGAGTATTGTGGTATATGGGTCAGAAACATAGACATTACTTAAAACTGATGTAAAAAGACTGGAAGCTTTCAAAATGTGGCTGTGGAGAAGAATTAGTTGGGTCGAGCGGAAAACGAATGAGAGGGTATTAGAAATGTTGGGAGAGAAAAGAACAATTTTAGAGTTTATTTAGAAGAGGAAGAGAATCTGGTTGGGACATGGGCTAAGAAGGACATGTATCATGAGGGACGTGCTACAAGGTATGGTGGCAGGTGAGAAAGGGAGAGAACGAATGAGACTACAATTAATGGACGATATCAAAACTTAAAAATCGTTCGTGAAGACGGAGAGGTTAGCAGAAGACCATGGAGCATGGAAGCTTCTCAGTTACAGCAAATGAGCTTCTCAGTTGCCTGCCAATAATGGCAAAATACCTATGATGATGATGATGATGATGATAATGATGATATCTCATGAACAATTCATATTTCTATTATGATGGCAACCGAAACTCTGATTATACTATATAGTTTATAGTTTTATCTTTTAAAAAAAGGTACCCATATATCTATAGAAGTACTCATGAATGAATTCAATTTTCACTTTATGAATTCGGGCTACTTGACACACAAGCGATCCATTCCTTAAGAGTCTTCATCCCTGCGAAATTAAAATACCGCTAATTTTACAGTAATTATGTGATATCTTCAAATAGATAAAAGATAATTGAAGTATGGAGCAAGAGCGCCCTAGACAATATTATTTTGCGTGAAGTACCGTTATCACAAGCCACCCAGTGGCTTTCCGTTTTCAGATGTTTAGAAACGCGAAAATAAAAGCCGATTTTCAAAATGGCTCGAAATCGAAAGCAGATAAGTGAGTCGTGATAACGGTATCTCATGTAAAATAATATTGTCTAGGGCGCTCTTGTTCCACATTTCGATTATCTTTTATCTATTTGAAGATATCACATAATTAATGTAAAATTAGCGGTATTTTAATTTCGCCGGGATGAAGACTCTTAAACATCTTAAACGTCCTGGGCTCTTAAAAATTCGCTGCACAGTTATTGAAGCAAGCGTAACGAAGCTTCTTCCACTCGATTTGATCGACATTTCGTCTGCCACTCCTAAGAATAAGACTGTAGTAAATATAAAATACAAATTTTAAAGATAAGCCAAAAATCGTTGTGTGTGTGTGCGTGTATAAAGTAATTGTGTTTTTGGGAATTGTAACTCTATTTCAATATATATGGTAATAATGGTTGTAGAGAAAATCTTTCTCTAATGCATACAAATTACAATTATTACAAGCTAGTTGAATATACCCATGCCTCGCACGGGGGCTGTATTTGGAAGTCAACGCCTGTGGAGTATCACCATTGATCTAGCGACCGCGAAAACTATAGATTTGATAATAATATAAGTCATTTTGGGCTATTTTTTTTACATGTCTCGGTATTCCACCTTCTGACTCCCGGCCCGCATACAATTGTAACTAAATTTGCAAGTCATCGCTAATGGAAGCGTCACCAGTGACCGTGAAAACTATGGATTTGACACTAATATCGGTCATTTTGGATTACGTTTATATGTTTCGGTATCTCACTCCACCCCGTGATCCCAGGCCCGGAGCCGAATAGCGTGAATTTGGAAGTTAATGCGATCGGAATTTCACCATTGATTTCAGCGACCGTGAAAACTATGAATTCGACACTAATATCGGTCATTTTCTACTACTTTTACATGTCCCGGTAAACGCCCCCCAGAGAACCCCTGGTTCGAATTTTGACAAAAACGTTTAACTCTGGTCTGGAGCCTGGACCAAGGTATTCGTGATTAAAATTTGGCAACTCTCGGTCAATTTGTCCGGTTCCCAAGCCGGTTCCGGTAAACGCCCCGCTGGTTCGAAATTTTTAAAAAGGGCTTCGTCTTGATCTGGGGCCTGGGCCAAGGTACCCCTGACCAAAATTTGGTAACTGTCGGTCCATTCATCTGGCTCCCAGGCGGCACACTGACAGACAAACAGACAGACAAACACACAAACAAACTCTTTATTTTATTTATATTAGATTAGATTAAAAATTGAGAACAATATAACATCTATTTTGATTTACGGTAGTATTTTTCGAGTGGTGTGGATTGTATATCTTTCCATCTGTTCCACGGCAACACTCGAAAAGAATTAATTATACGGTTTTATTGAAACTTTGAAAGGAAATGAAACTTTTCTGCAGTTTAACGTCCCATATTTATGGCCTTAACGCTAAGGAAGACGGATGAATGATGATGGAAGAATTGGTGGAATGAGGAAGGGGGAGGAAACGGGAGTACCTCCAAGAAAACCGACCAACACGATGTTGCCCGCCACTGCGGAATAAAATAATGAAATAAACAATACAGAAACAAGAACAACCATGATATAACTGCTCCGCATCCAATCTGTTGTGAGTACAAACAAAATGTATTATTCAAAAGAAAGAACGACTTGACTTCTGATTTACTTTTAAAAAAAAGTCAAATTGAACGATATCTTAAGATTTCTCTTAGTGGCATTGTATAATACGTAGTTTTCCCTCCTTTAAAACAGCCTGTTAAACTACTTTGTCGGATGTAGGCTCACTGTTTTGTCCTCTGTTGTATGATAAAGGGATATAAACTGTTGAAATAGACCCGCTTTGTGTCTAGGGAACGCTAAAGTGAAAGGAACATTAAGATTTCGAGGCACGTACCTAAAACAAAAGAAAATAAAGAAATAATAAAAAAAATATTCAAAAATGGTAGTCAAATATGTCGCTTTCCTCGCAAACTTCTTTAGAGAGACAAAACCCATGAAAGAGATTCATTCAGACAAGAAATAAGAGAAAAACTTAATGACATTTTAGATGTCCTGATGCATTTTAACTTTCAGAATATTTTAGCACTTGCTACTTTGCAAGACGACGGAAATCAGTATCCACTCCAGTGACCTAGAAACTCAGAAAAATGCACTACATTATAAGGTCCATTTCCTTCATTGAATCACATAGAAAAACGTTGTCTGTTTTTTCGTCGAAAACAGGGTACTTGTAGTTGAAAAAACCACAGAGAATGTATGTGTTAACTCTAGTTCTGTGCTTTAAAAAATGTCTCTGAAATGTTAGTATTGGGTTTCTAAATTGGCCGTTGGTATAGTATAGTACTTGAATAGAAAATGAATTACCTCTGGTGCGAAAGATCTTTCCTTCGACCTCATGTGAGTGTGGTGGATAACATTGTCTTCGTAGGTTTTGTTGGTACTTCTTATATTCTCTCATTTTCTCATCTCATGAATTCTTATACAACAAGCATGTCAAATTTTTAGTAATTCTTCTGTGACCATTCGTTCACCATATATACAAGTGATGATTGAAGAAAGATTACAAAGCCTATTATGCCTTAAGTGTGAGACATATCTGGAAGATCAACACAACTAATGATCGATGTAATCACAGCTTTTGTTCAACTGCTTATCACAACAGCAGATAGTTTTTATACCATTTGCATAGAAACCCGTGTCACGTTCTCATAGCGATGGTGAAGAAGCGGTTTTGACATAATAACATGAGAATTTTTACTTTAGAATAGGAAAAAGATGAAAGTTACTGGGGTTAGGTGAAAGCTGTAGTAGGGGTGCTCTAGACGTTCCAAGTGTAACGTCAATGGTTGGAGTTACTGGGTCTACCACTGTATTCATGGTTGCCATTAACAATATTGATCCGTCTTTCTTTGAAGGCACGACACCACTTCCGTACATATTGCTTTGAAATTTGGTCATCCCCGTAGACCTCTACAATCTGCCTATGAATGTTAGTAATTGGTTGTGTTCTAGGCTCACAGAAACTGCACGACTGACCTCGTTTCTACATTTGACCAATTTTCCATATGAGTCATCATTTTTAATGTCTGCTTCTCGGATATACATGATCAGAGAACTAGAGGTAAAATTGATCTGAAAAGGTTTGGGGATGGTACCGGTAAGTAGCTGCTGCGGAACTGGGGGGACGCGTTACATATTTTTTGGGGGTAGGGGAACTGCGTATCTCTCGCGTTTCCCCGCATTTTCACCCCTGATCAGAACCCGAAGTCTTCAAACCTGCACCAAGACAGACACGCAATTAATCTACAAATAAATTTTCGTTAAGTTACAGCGATTAACATAAAACTTTTATGTTTTGTAACCTTTCCTTTCGATCATTCCTTATATATATATATATATATATATATATATATATACAGAGAGAGAGAGAGAGAACAACTTTTCTCATCTACGAAAACGAACAAGTTCCCAGTGAGGATTTAGTACTCCATTCGCCTAACAAATTCCCAGCCATAAATCACTGATAAAAGTCATGTTCTCTATTTTATGCAAATTGGGAATTCCTATTTGATCCAGTTCCGATATCACCTAACGATCTTATCAAGTTGATAACTTCGTAAGTTTTGACAGTGTTTCCAAGTAATACACTAATATGTACTACTCGTTTATTCATGATTTCGCGTGTATCATCTTTAACATGAAGAGCGAGGATATTTTGGCCATGATCATGTTTGACAGAGATCATTTAGTTCTACCGTTGTTTAGTAGATATTATGTATAATTGGAGTTGTCTATGTGACCGCGTTATTGTAATATTGTTTTCTTTGTCGTGTTAAGTACTTCAAAACCAGTGTTATGTATAGGACTCTAAAGGTCAAGCATATTCCATTATCCACAAAATTCTGTTGCTGATAGATATTCTATATTCTAAACTGAGAATGTTCATACTGAGGGTACTGGGAGATTTTAATTGCCTATTTTTTTGCAATGAAATTTGTCATTGGACGTTTGGAATTGATTTATTAAGAACCTGGAATGGAGCGTGGCGCTTTACGGATCAGAGACGTGGACATTGAGAAAAGCTGAAATATCCCAGCTCGAAGCATTTGAAATGCGGTGTTCACGCAGACTGCTGTGCATATCATGGACCGAAAGGAAAAGGAATGAAGACATACTAAAGAATGCTAATGAAGGGCGACAGATTATGAAGATAATAGGGAGAAGAAGAAACAGAAATGTTGGCCATCTTATTCGGCACTCCGATTGAATCACCGTGTTGATAGAGGGAAAGGCAGAAGGAAAACTAGGAAGAGTAAGACCGAGGATAGAATATCTAGATTCAGTTACTAAGAAGAGATCTTATTAAAATATAAAACAGCTCTCCTAAGGAAGAGAAAAGTTTTAAAATTTTCAAGTTGCCCACCAACCTATGAAGTGAACAAGAAGAATAATATTTTCAATGTTAACTTTTTTCATAAATATTCTGGTTTGTCAATATTAATCTTAAGTGAATGTGCATTTTAGCGATTTTTTTTAAAAAAATTGAATTACTGCATGATATTGGAGAGGCATGTTATGTATTCCAGAGCTCGTATATCAAGAGTCAGTATTACATTTTAGAACTTGCTGTGTGCGTTAACCTCCTGCTTACTGCAAAGTGTTATGTATAGGCCTACTGCGTATACTTTATTTTTAGAAATCTAATTAGCTTTTGCCTTTGTTAGCTGACGTTGTACGGGCATTATTTATTTATTTATTATTTTAGAAAAATATGAAACTACTTCGAGAGATGCAAACAGAGGAGGACGAACAAGGTAGAGGAATGGCATCATAAATGGAACAAACGTTTCCCAAGATATCATTCAAATATTATCTTTTCCTTCAACAAATGAACATAAAAACAGGTCGAAAACGAGAGAATCATGCTGCTATTGGAGGGAGGAAATCATGAAGGAGACTCAATGATCAATGTATTGAGAGATAGGTTACTACACCAAGATGTGTATTTGTTTCAGTACATTGATGTGTCATACTGTGTCCATGAGGTGGTTAGCGTACATTTTGTATGTGTAAGGATGAGAGATTGTTACTTCTTTAAAGTGTAAGTGCTATATTTATAAGTGAAATAAATGTGCACATGGAATACTAATGGTTATAGTTGGTACTTTAAAGTATCAACAATAATAACACCAGCAGTGTCAACAAAAAAATGCAGAAATAATATTATTTGGCGAACACCCATTTAATTACTATATGAAACACTAGGTAGCTCGAAAAAAATGTCCACATCAGTTGTTAGACGATTATAATAGTTCGCCATTCTGATAAAAAGGGACCTCTTTATGTACTTGCCAACCTGAGGCGGGTAAGATGAAATAGATAGGTGTTCCGGATTTCGCGGGAAGGGACACGTAAGGATAGTTCTTGAAGTATGGTTTCCGATATTAAGTTCCAATTAACTATGAAGAAATTTCAGGTTAGAGATATTTCTGCATACACCCAGGGTCTGGATATAAGATATCGTAAGAATTCCTCTTTTGATAATATTCCAAGTGTGGGAACACGAAAGCGTACTATAGTAATAAAGAAATTGAGAATAGAATCAAATCTAGATGTGTAGGACGGCCATGGCCCATATAGGAGAGCAGTATTCGATCTTGGGCACTATTACCGTAGTATTTTATAGAATGTTGCTAATCATGCTACAGTGTTTGATGTATGATGCTCAACATGAGTTTTGAACCAAAGATGACATCAAGTTCATTATGATTAGCAGAATGTGTTATATAGAGGAACCGTTAATATGGTATTCAGAGGGAACAGGAGACTTTTTCAGAGTAATGTTAATACTGTCACATTTCGTGCTTTTAAGCTTGCATGCAATTGTCACATTTCACACTAGCTTTTAAAGTAATTTAAGTCTTCCTGTAGAGCCATCGTGTCATGAAAACACGATATTTCTCTGTATAGCTTAAAATCATCAGCAAAAGTAAAGGGCACTAGGATTTGCTGATAAATCTCAGTATAGGTAGTCTGTACAAAGGACAAATAGCAGGGACACATGTACACTTACCTGTAGTACACCCGAGATCATGCGCGCCGACTACGTGGGTACTCCAGGGCTCCGGCACTCACACAAATAATCTTATGAGTGCGGAGCATCCACAAGATTTTTAGTTTGGACAAGGGTTTGAACCCATTTCTCTTGCGTTTAAGACAGTCATGTTACTGACTGAGCTAGGGCAGCTCCAATTTATCCTTATAGTACCGGTATAATTTACTTTATCCAGCACAGCCCTTTATGGCAGTGTTCATAAAAGATTTTAACTTTAAAAAAAAAAAAACAATCAAATATCGTGACTTTCCTGAAAGCATATAGGCTAATACGTCTCGCCATTGATATGCACTTACATAAATTTTAAAAAAGTCGGTGCCGTTGCCCGAGATCACAGGTTGGAGTTAGAATTCACCTCTGAAAGAACAACTTTCTGTTTACAGCCCTTCAAGTAGCTGGTGATTAAAGAGAGAACTTTACTATTTACATTAAACTTATTAGAAACTTATGGAGAAGATAAGTATGACTAACAGAATCAAAGGCTTTGGAGAGATCAAAGTAGATAACATCTAATCGAGTATTGTTATTCATACATTTAACTGCTCAGCAAAGACGAGTGCTTAAGTGTTTGTGATTTGAGCTACATGATATGGGTTAAGAATTGGGAATGAAAAATTTAAGTTCAGTAACCCGTATATTTTATTTGTGAAATTGTAGTTTATCCAATTGAGAATATAAAAAAAAAATGTTTTCTCATAGCATATTTCTTATGTTTAGTATTCTTCTACATAAGTTGGAAAGTAAATTTCAGAATTAGCTCCGCTCTGTAGCAAATGGCCAATCCTTGAGTGAAAATTGGCTTAAAATCCTTTTGCTATGAAGAGAAACTGCCCTGGCATAGTTCTAAAAAATAAAAATCTAATCAAAATAGAAATACAATGGCCAATGAAGCTTATAGATGTGAGAAAAGTTCTGCCTTACCATGAAAAATAACATTAGGTCACAATCTTCGTTGATATCGGGGTCACGAGGACGGTAAGAAAACTCGTCCAGAAGAAATTTTTCTCAAGGTTTTTCGATTTCCTTCAGCGGAGGCCCTTTAAAGGAAACGTCGTCTTCTGTTGTTTTGGTTGACAAAAATGAATGTGGTCTTGACACAGGGGTGTAAGCGTTTTGGTAGAAAGAGGGGGACGGGAAGGATAAAATGCATTATGAACGAGTGAGAGCGGAAAACTGTGATGAATAGGTCTGGCTGTGCCATTGATCGTTCGGGTTTTTGCCTGTTTCAGAAACACCAACTAAAAAAACAATACCCCATTCTTTTATCCTGACAGATTGGAAGTTCAGCTATTGAAAAAGCTGTGAGCTTTCAAACATTTTGCTAAGCTAAAAAACATACGATAATAGATTGTGATATTTTTTTTTATAAAGGAAGAATCAGTGAATTTCTAACTAGTATTTAAAATTCTAGTATTAAAAATACACATTTTAAATAATTTTGAGATATAACTAAATATGGCCAGTTATCCTAGTGAAAAATGTTGCTTACACCATTACATCAAATAGTAAATATACAGTAAATATCACATGTAAATGAGGGTTAGAGAAACTGGAAACTGGAAACTGGAAACTGGAAACTGGAAATATATTTAAGGAAACATCCACTTTCAAAATGGTAAGCATCCTAACGTTTAAAATTAACTTTCGATCTCCTTTGCTTGCAAACTATTTCATATACCTCAAATTGTTTAATAAAGTTCCCTCCTGGCTAAGCTGTTAGTGTACACACTTTTGGTGTGGGAGACCCGGGTTCGATTCCTGGCGGGTGCTCATGTAATTCGGATTCCACGTTCGATACTGATCGGATTCAGATCAGAAGGTCCACGTCTCATATAGCCTCGCTGCTGAAAGGGACGTTAAACTAAAAACCAAATCAACTCAACTCAAATTGTTTAATGAACTATACAAAATCAGTACAAGCTCCACCTAAGTATTAACTGTGGCATTCTTAAAATTGAAATATTTAAATGATAACACTGTGTTACAAAAGTTAAATTTTTGAAATGAAAATTAATAGTTCTAAACGAAATTCTCAACAGCAAATTCAATTTTGAAATAACAATCTCGCTGTGAGGGATATTTTTGTGGTAATTTAAATATATAGATAATATGCATTTACAGCACCTATAGTGAAATCGTGACAATACTGTAGTTCGCAACACTACTTTTGAATTTCTCACGTTTTCGGATGTTGGCATGAATATCAATCGTATGAATATGATTGAGAGAAGGCATAAGTATTATTCGCATGAATATGAGGGTGAGTGTGAGGGCATGAATATTATTCGCATGAATATGAGTGTGAGTGCGATGGCATTTATATTATTCGCATGAAGATGAGGCTGAGTGTGAGGGCATGAATATTATTCGCATAAAAATGAAGGTGAGTGTAAGGACATGAATATGAGGGTGATGGGATGACATGAATATTATTCGCAAGAATATGAGGGTGATTGCGAGGATATGAATATTATTCACATGAATATGATGGTGGGTGTGATGGCAGCATTCTACAACTGTACCATCATGAGACCAAGAAGCTACAGAGTACGCAACTTCACAGTACAAACCTAGCACCATTTTTTTTTTTAAAGAAAATGAGAATCATTCATAAAACACTAGAGAGACAGTAGAGACACAGACAGAGCTGTTTCCCAGGAAGTACACGTACTGCGAGATTGTGTATTCTGGTGGTCACTGCAAATATTGATAAGATTATGGTTTGTTTAATGACGCCTATATTTTTAGATGTATTTTTCTGTTCTTTATGATTTACTTAGAGGTTTTAAAGTTAAGTTATTGAGGCGAAGATACGTGGGACATGGAGCCAATATTCCCCAAAGTAAGAGTTTTTTTTGGGGGGGAGCATGATCCTCAAGAGCATCATCCAACACGTTTGATAATTATTATTAAATTAGGGATTTGCGTTTTTAAACTCATGACGGTTACATTTCAGCATAAGAACCCGAAACAGTGAAATAAGAATAAACAGTGTATTTAATGGTGTAAGCAACATTTTGCATTAGGATAACTGGCTATGTTTAGTTATATCTCAAAATAATTTAAAACGTGTATTTTTAATAAAATAAAATAAAACCAATGTTAATTGATTATTTTAATGTATTATCGCCTATGGATGACTATATTAAATATTCAAAAAATGAAATGAAATGAAATTTTTCAGTTTTACGTCCCACGTTTATGCCGGCTAGGCTAAGAAGACGGTGATGTTGAGAAATTAATGAAATGATGGAAAAAAGAAAGTGGGAGGAAACGGAAATACCCCGAGGAAACCCACGCATACGGTGTTTGTCCACCACAAAGTTCACTTCACGAGAGCTGGGATTGAACCAGGGACCCCATGTATCAGAGGTTAACGCTCTAGCACTGAGCCATAGCGGCTCCTAAACATTCAAAGTCGTTGTCATTTAAATACAGCAAATTAACTAAAGTAACTTGTTGGTCTCTGCATATTGTGCTGCAGTAATTCTTCATAAAGGAGTACATGTTAATATTACGAGAGTGATTCAGAGCGTAATACCTCCAAGCCCACTACTTGGCCGATAGTTGTGCAAACATTCTGAACGGTTTATCATTTATGCACTGATGTTTAAGCTATAGAATGTCATTTGTTTAACCTTTCTATCTCTTTTCGTTCCAGAGTAATGGAGCAGTACATGGCATCCAGTGTGACGTCTGGTTGAAACAGTAGGCTGTCGTTGAATTTCTAACTGTTCAAGGTTGCGGGCCCAGGAACACTTATCGCCAGCGACGAGTCGTGTATACACCATTACGACCCAGAAAAAAATCGTCAGTCGATGGAGTATCGCCACACGTCCTCCCCTCCGCCAAAAGTAATTCAAAGTTGTCCCACTGCTGGCAAAGTGTAGTTGACATTCTGCCTCATCCTGCTTATAGTCCGTATCTTGCGCCATGTGACTTTTGGCTTTTCCCCAAACTTAAGGAGCACCTTAAGAGTCAACGCTATAGTTGTGATGCGGAGGTGCAAGCAGTATTTCGGAAATGGTGTTGCTAGCAGGCACCACAATTCTTCGCTTACGGCAAAAAAGAGCTTGTTTCGCGTTGGGGCAACTGTGTTGTCCGTAATGGGGACTATGCTGAAAAATGATGCCACCATTTGTAGCTGAAATTGCAAGCTTTCCACTGATACCTGTATCCAGGGCCGGATTTAGGGGGTGCAAAGGTGTACGTGCACCCCCCTCTTGTTGTAAATATACATTACTTAAAATAAGGAGTTAGCAGCGAAAATAGAATCACTTTCCGAAAATGTCTGCTGTCATATTTCCGTTTGGGCTTAAAACAAAGGGAAGTTTTGCAAAATCGATAGTTTAAGTCAATTTTCTAAAAGTTGAAAGAAAAGGATTCAAAGAACAGACACTTAGCATTTCCAGGGCATTTCCTCATTCACGTCGCAGATGCGTAAAGGAATTTTTAAAAAAATTCCAACTCAATTCAAATGTACTGATAGTTATTGGTGCATCCCCCTCAGAAAATCCTTGATCCGCTCCTGTCTGTATCGGTGCTATCAGTCAAACACAAATAAAGGTATCATTACTTTCTGAATCACCCTCGTATGTTATTTCTATTTTATTATTTTAGCTATGGGCAGCGCCATAATTTTTTTCTGGGGGCAAGCATAAATACACGTATTTGGGCCCCTACAAAAAGTTGTTCTTTTAATTCTTTGGCCCCTCTTTCCATCTTTCTCTTACTTTTTATCAGGGTTGATATGTTTAAAACAAAATGTTTAAAACAATGTTTAAAACATGTTTAAAACGAGGGCTGTTGTTTTATTCAGTTTGTTTTGAACGTTTTAAACAAATTGTTTTAAACGTGTTTTTTTTTTTCGATGCTGGTTGGACATGTTTAAAACAACTAAAATATCAGATTGAAGAAGCTAATTTAATTTTCTAACAAACAACCCATCCTCCGCAGGATTTGTGCATGGAGTAAATTACAAGCAGAGTTATATTTTTATTATTAACAGCAATTACTGAACGAAATTCTGCACATCAGTGTGCGTATAACCATAGGCGCCGACTTGAAGAAAATATTGGGGGGTCCAAGCAATGAATAAATATATCATCATTGTATTCAACCGTTTTCATTTAACTGCTTGATGAAGGGCCCCTCCCCCCCAAATCTCGATCCGCTACTCCGCTGCAAAATTCACACTACATTGATCTTCACTTGTCAGGTCAGTGTTGCCAGAGTGTTGGCTGAAGCTTCAGTGCTCTATTCAACACCAGTCTGAAAACCGCCTTTTCTATCGAATAAGAAGGCTGTAGGGTTGGCCACGAGCGACTTCGAGCGAGTTTTCTTTGAAACTCGACTCGAAACTGACATATTTAAGCTCGACTCGAGAACTCGGCTCGAAAAAATTCCTCCAACTCGACTCTAATTCAGGTCGAGTTTTGAGTCGAGTCGAGCCAGAACGAGCCAAATGGAGCTAAATTTTATCTAGTTTCAAGTACTCTCTTCAACTATCCTACATAGACAGTGTAATTATTATCAATGATACTAGGCCTACTGTTACTACAACTTATTATTATTATTATTATTATTATTATTATTATTATTATTATTATTATTATTATTATTATTATTATTATTATTATTATTATTATTATAACACCGTGTATAAACATGAAAGATAGGTGGTTTCTATCTCAATACTAAAAACTAATTGACTGTTGACCTCGGTAGTCGTGAAGTCTAGGAGGCATGGCCATCGTTCACGAGATTCTGGATTTGAGTTCCGGAGAAGCAAGGATTTGGCTAAGGCCAAATATTGTTAAAAGTTATAGGGCGCTGGCCAAACATGTTCAAAACTGCTCGGCTCGGGCTTAGGGTTGTCGGCCTGGGTGAGCCAATCTAAGCCGATGGCTCACCCAAACCGAGACAAACAGAGCTGATAGCTCACTTGGGGCGAATCGATGGCTCATCCCAACCATGCCGGCTCGAGCATTTCGCTCCGTTGAACTGAGCCGAGCAAGTTTACATCACTACCGGGTTAAGCTTCTGTTTGGACTCAAAAATTCGACAGTGCAGGTCTCAGCCTTGATGGTAAGAACTAAAGTATATACTTAAATTGGTGCTAACGACATTTGAGGCCTCGTTATAAAATCCTTTGTCGTCTCGTTATCGAAACGAAACGAGATACAAGCAGTGTCCCCTCTCGTGAACAATACTAAAAGTATTCCACTTTATCGCTTACATTTCTCATGGCTTTCGCTTTCCAGTCTAATCATGCCATGATCTTAAAACGATCTGAACGAGCGAGCCATTTATCAAACTCGACTCAACTTGAAACTCGACCTATAAAACAGCGACTCGGTTCCGAACTCGACTTGGGAAAATTACGTTTGACTCGACTCGGAACTCGATTCGAATTTGAGTCGAGTCGAGTTTTAGCTTGACGCGTGCCCATTCCTAGAAGGCTATTCCTAACGTTGAATTAAAGGAATGACGAAGTTTACAACAAATTCTTGCTCCTCTTTGTTAATTCTTCCCCGGCCGGATTATATTAGAGGGGCGTGGACCCCACCTCTAAATATTGTGGGGCAAAAGTGCCCTGCCCTCCAAAGTCGGCGCCTATCAACAGAAATTCAAGTGAAGTTTTTGAACATTCCCTAATTTCCAAGAATAACTGAGGTTAAACACATTATACACTATTCTAAGATCCAAATTCACAAATTCAAAACTTGGGTAATTTTGATTACTATCATTTCCATAATAATGAACAGTTCTCACATCATAAGCTAGAAGAAATGCTGTGGCAAATACAATACAACTCATAGAAAAGAGCAGTGACTAGCCTACAAGGAGCAAATGACATATTTTAACTAAACAGTTTTCAAGATACATCTCTATCAGCAACATGGGTAGCTAATAATGATTAGTGTCTACGGAGCATAACAACACAATTGGCTCTAGACGCCCGCCAGGGATTTTAACAAAATGGTAGACTCTCATGTTCGGAGCTCTGGTGAACCCCCTAATTATCACATGAGTTATACACCATTGGAAAGCTTATAGACCACAAATTCTAAAACGAAATATAAATATAAACACTTCGTTTTAGCCCTGATTCGTTTTACGTATCTTTAAATCACTATGTTATTATATTAAACATATCAGCTACTAATTACTAACCATAAACATGAATTACGTCCAGAAATCGTCGATTTATTCTTCTGTTTTAAACGTACATTAAATATCAACAACAACCATAGCTTTCGTACATATCTTCCAATTTCGTGTGTATAGCTCAGTAAAAAGCTTTTCCATAGCAACTAATAATCTCGATAATAACAACATGTCCTATCCATAATAAAACAATAATCTTACTCATGACAACATGTCCTGTCAATAACAACGTTCTTTCTTTTAATTATATCTAAGCTATATGCTTAATTATTGCGCCTCTGATCAATGTTGATAATATAGGTACAGATTAATTATAATAGGGATATATCGCTGTAAATGTCGCCCAGAACGGGAATTCCGCAACAGTAGTACAGAGAAGGAAAGAACCCTGGATATTCTCAAAACACTTACTTTTTGAATAGCCCTCGTACTAATTATTATTACATCAATCCTCGTATTAATTATTATTATTACATCAATATAAATATTTTTCTTTTCTCTTCTTTCTCCATATATATATCAATTCATTTATAACAACATTTTTCTTTTATTACTAATTACATATCATAAACGTCGATTCACTATAAATATCATTTATGGGTCTATTCAAAATTATAAGTAATTGATGACTTACGCAGAGTTACTACTTAATTGTTCCTCTTTTACATTGAGCGATAACATCCACATACAAACAACATTATTTATAATTAAGATCGTCATCAAAACAAGAACAAGATCAGAAGGCAATAATTACGTTTAAAAGCTTCAATTTAAGTTCACTGTCATGGATTTCAAGTTAATACAATCGAATCTCTTTTGAATATGTAAAGTAAAATAAAGGTAAACATAACATTCAGAATTAATACAAAGATAAAATAAATTAATCACATGATAACATGTTGCACAAACATAAAGTTCAAATGAAGTATTCACAACACAACTCGTAACATCTGAGATAATAAATTAAGAATTGTTATCCAAGTTTAAAATTTATCATCAATATTATTCACAAATAAATTAATAGACGAATTTTGCGTCGAATAATCGTGGGAACCTTCGGCTGGTATGGGATTAACCCCAACCATATCAGCGAGTTTTAGTTTAAATTATGATTAACAAACGGGTCAATTAAAGTACATTGAACACCACAATCTTGGTTATTTTCACTTGATCCATTTCCCGTTTCATTCATTACTTCGGTCCTATTTCGACAGTTCCTGCCATCTCGAGATCTCCAATTGGATCTGTTTTGAGTCACACTGGTATGCATGACATTGTTATTGCAATTGCGTCTTCCACGAAAGTTTCTTCCGTTCGTCCAACTGTTCCTCGGATTACCATAATTCGTTCCATTTCTGCCGCTGGAATTGAATCTTCCATTAGCTCCAGTTCCAGTACATATAACAGATCTTTCACTAATTCCAATGCCAGTATTGTCACGTGACCTCTCATCGCTGCGAAGATTTTCGATATTTTCATTAGTTATATTCAGGTTTCTGACAGGAATTGGATTGGGTGGATTACGATTACTTCCGCTAGGGTTCGGGAATTGATTCTCGAAGTTCTGAACTAAAATTATCAGATGATTGAAGTTTACGCATTGAGCAGACAACAGTATCTGTTGTAATTTATACGGCAATAAAATGCGTACGGAAGCGATTATTCTGGATTCGGGCTGAAACGGATTGACGAGTTTAAGTTCATTATATGCATTGATTGTAAAATCTGTAAGAGATTTATCGACCCGAGGTGAATAGTGTCGGGTTCGCACCATCGCATCGCGGTTAGCTAACAAGAAATCATTTTCGTAATTAGCCAACAAGGCCCGTTTAAATTCTTCGTAGGATTTGACATGGTCGCGAATAGCTTTAAACCACAAGGAACAAGGAGGAAGTAACAGATGTGGTAACAACTTCATAAATTTAGATTGATCTACACCCATAATTTCACACTCTGCTTCAAATTTTTCTAAGAACGAGCTTGCGGTTTCGTCACACTTACCGCTGAATTTAGTCATGGCCTTAATTTCACTGACCTTAACGTTTATTTTACTATGGTTATATTTTTGTTGGTGTTGATAATGGTCTGGAACCCTTCCGCTCTTATTTATCTCCTTTCTTCTTTTGCGATCTGGACTTTGGAATCGCCTACTGTGGTTTTCCACAACTAAACCATCATCAATAGAACTCTTAGAAGAAAATATCCCGTCAGTTTCTATTAATGGAGTTCTCGGGCGGTGATGCAATGTTTCCTGTTGATGATGCAATATTTCCTGTTGATTGGGAGTACTCAAAGCCTCCTTATACATAGGATCATTGTAATCACATTCCCTCTCTCGTAACGATCTGATTCCCTCTTGTAAGTTGGATATCAGTATGCTATGTGAATTAACCTGGGCAGTAATGTTCACTATCTGATTTTTTTGTTGGGCTGTCGTCGATTCCACGGCTTCAACGGCTTTCTTTATCGACTCTGTTTCTAGAGCTAGTTGATCCTGTCTATCTTGCCATTTGTTACTAAATTGTTGAAACCTAGTATCAACTTCTCGCGTCATATCATTTGTAATTTTGATGGTAACTTCATCAGCTAATACTTGCAAATTTTCTTTCAAATTGTATTGCAAGCGATCAAAATTTTCTTGCACACCTTGTACTTTATCTGCAAGAGATTTATGCTGCGCTAGTATCTGTTCTAGCTTTTCATCGTACAATTTTTGTTGTTGGTCAAATTTCTGTTCCAGCTTTTCATTTAGCTTTTCATCTAGCTTTTCATGCTTTTCATCGTATAATTTTTGTTGTTGATCAAATTTCTGTTCTAGCTTTTCATTTAGCTTTTCATCTAGCTTTTCATGTTTTTCATCGTATAATTTTTGTTGTTGATCAAATTTCTGTTCTAGTAGTCGACTAAACATATCAATAAGGTTAGAATAGGAATGTTCAGACAGAGTTGCGGCATTTCCAGATATGGTTTCGTTTGAAATACTGGGTACTTCTTCAATCTCGGAATCCTGCATATTAGCAATTCTTTGTATTCTCTTCCCGCTTCTCAAAATAGTGAAACTCATAAAATACGTATACACATAAACTCAGTTCTTACTATTCTTCGGAACTAAATAGTATAGTATAGTCCCGTGTCTTCGGCACCAGATAAAACGAAATATAAATATAAACACTTCGTTTTAGCCCTGATTCGTTTTACGTATCTTTAAATCACTATGTTATTATATTAAACATATCAGCTACTAATTACTAACCATAAACATGAATTACGTCCAGAAATCGTCGATTTATTCTTCTGTTTTAAACGTACATTAAATATCAACAACAACCATAGCTTTCGTACATATCTTCCAATTTCGTGTGTATAGCTCAGTAAAAAGCTTTTCCATAGCAACTAATAATCTCGATAATAACAACATGTCCTATCCATAATAAAACAATAATCTTACTCATGACAACATGTCCTGTCAATAACAACGTTCTTTCTTTTAATTATATCTAAGCTATATGCTTAATTATTGCGCCTCTGATCAATGTTGATAATATAGGTACAGATTAATTATAATAGGGATATATCGCTGTAATTCCAATGGGGTAACATTCGTGAAATTCACGCCGTATTCGTAGAAAAAGAACAGATATAAACAAACATATAAAAATATTGACTTTGCGGGGCCCTGGCAACCCTTGCAGTCACCCTACGCTGACAAAATGATGCTAATGTGTAGGCCACATACTTGTGACAATAATATAAGAAATGGTAGCCATTGCTGCAATTGCGTAATGAATTCGTTTTATGTAGGAAATATTTCAAAAAAATGTGCGCAGAAAAACATTCATTGAATTAGACATTCTCTCCCCTCCCCCACTATAGTACCACGTCCATATGCAAATCATTTTTGCTGCACACATCATGTATACGAACAAGAATTATGCTTCTAAACCACTTCAGTGAAATATATCTTGTGTTATATGGGACCGTCCCGAAAATAAATGTAAATTAACCAAATTTGACCCCCTCTTCCTCTATAAACAACAAGTATATACACATACAGATTACTATCATGTAGGGGACTACTTCACTGCTTCACATACCAATTTTTATGGATGTACCACAAATGGGGGAGGAATACCCGTCAAAACCTGATGAAAAAAAAAATTGATGAAAAATTAAAAAAAAAACAACTTCATCCTCCCTCTCTCGGCCGTACATACGTACCCCTATATACATAAAATGCAACTGACGGAAAGCTTCATCCCTCAAAAATACTTTGGTACCAAATCATCTTTCTAGCTTAATTAAGGACTGAGCTATTGATGGTTGTTGTAAAAATAAATGTAATTTACGCAACAAACTTAAACTCCAAAAATTGGCTTTGTCCCCTCCCTGCTACCCCATATAAGCAAGAAGTACAAATACACGATATTACCATGTAGTGACCTCCTACATTGCTTCACGTAACAATTTTTATGAATCTATCCCCCAAGAGGGGAAATGGCCCCCAAAATAACTGTTGAAAAACCCTCCTCCTCCCATATACATAAAATGCACACCAGCAAAGCTGCATCTTTCAGGAATAAATTGGTACCAAAACCATCTTCCAGCCTTAATTTGAGGTTTAAGACTGAGCCATTGAGGTTTAAAGCCCTGACACAGCAGTTTCGTCAATGGGCGTTTAAAGATTAATAATGCGGACGACCAGTAGACGTAACACAAAGAAACTAAACTACATATTCCGTGAACGGAGATCGAGAAAATCCAGATTTCTTTCTTCGGAATTGAACATTTGGGCGGATCGAGATTAGGGAAGTTCCGTAAATTTGATCTAACGGTTGAATATAGATGGCAAGCAATACCTAAGAGTGTAAAAATGTAATATATATATGCCTATTTAGATTATTGTTTTAAACAAAATAAACATTTTAAACATGTTTTTTTTGTTTAAAACAAAGTACTTTGTTTTAAACATTAAAAACGTTTTAAACAAAAAAAACATGTTTTAAACATAAAGAACGTTCTTTTTGTTTTTTTTAAATGTTTTTTTTCAACCCTGCTTTTTATGGGCCTCCCGGAGCATGTGGGCCCTCTCCCACGGCAAGGTCTGTGGGGCCGTTAGTTACGCCCCTGGGCCCATTCCATGCATGACAAATTAATTAAAGGGACAATATTGACAAATCTCAAAGCCATACGAATAAATAGTATTTCTAAGGCCCCTAATAGTATTGACAACCCAGTCACTCTGTGCCTAATTTGGGGATGCTATTAGAGTGATACTGAGCGCCTTCCACTCACCATCTAGAATGAGTGGGAATAATCTCATATACATGTGCGAGAGGTTAACTTAATTATCATATACCAATTGGGGATTAATTCTTATAATAAAACATTCACTTCAATCATTTAATAACAATTATATTTCTTTTAGATAAAATTGTGAATGTAAGTGTTGTGATGTATCTAATTACGGATAATCGGAATATTTGCCAGTTGAGCATCGCCGATCGAGTATTGAGCTTTTGAGCCCTGAATAGGAGTAACACATACCTGATATCTTCTGCTGATGCTCCACTGATGATCGAGGTGATGGATGTAGTATCGCCAAGTTGATACTTCCAATTAGTGATTGATGTAGACGAGCATTGAGTTTGGTATACTCCCAAATGCTAACGATGACTCGATGTTCTCCGTAGATAGAATGTGGTATTCTAAGTTGACTGTCGGTTGACTGTCAGTTGACTGTCCCGCTGTCTTTGACTAAACACTCAAAGACCGATCTGGTAGACTACTAAAGACTGATCCCAGGCTGTCCACGACTGTCTCCTGAAGACCTCTCGTCTCCCAGTTTTGTTCAACTTGGTCCTCCTCCTGTCGTCTGCTGGATGGCACGTGTGACCCCCTTTCACATGGAAAAACAAATCCTTTCCTTGTGTCGACTCAAAAACTGCAACTCTCGACACACTCCGATTTCTCGATTCTAAGCAATTTCCTCATATCCGTGAATGTGTGAAATGTTCACAAAAGCTTACAATCTCTCTTTTCATAATGTACAGTATTTGGCCTATGCAAGAATTGACGCATTGTCTGCATTGTCTTCCTGCATTGGCAGACTCTCAATGAAACATTTTATTTACATTTTATTTACATCATTTCGCTGACCATTGAATAATAATATTCCTCAGCTTGCATTAACTTAACTCGTAACAATTATTCACCTTAAACTTATTATTTTATAAAACGCGATCTTTGCAACATAAATAAACATTGATTAAAATAAAATTATTAGACATAATTTTCGATTTAAAAACGAATACTGCCACAATATATATATATATATATATATATATATATATATATATATATATATATATATATATATATATATATATATATATATATATATATATATATATATATATATGTGTGTGTGTGTGTGTGTGTGTGTGTGTGGGTGTGTGTGTGGGTGTAGTGAACCTGTTTGATGCTTCATTTATAATTTCATGTTCGTATCGTGTATGGAGTAAGAATATTTTGTCTTAAAATGGGACACCCTCGAAAGGCGGGGAGCTTCCGTTGGGAGCAGTTGCCTCTCCTGCCTACCCACAAGTTACGACCGTGGGTATAGGTGCATCGCTTTCATGAAATAAGTTCCTTAAATATTATTCTGTCTTCCTGGAGTAAATAAGTTTTCGAACTATTAACGCTGAGACTCTTAATTAACAGTGTCCTTTAAATGCACTCTTAAAAATATTTTTTTTTATTTGCAATTGTGTTTCAACGTCTAACATATTGAAAAAGCGCCTAACATTGAAATGTATACTTTAATATACGTAATTGAGCCTCTTCGATGGTTGCCAGGGAACAAGCTTCCCCATTAGTTGTCCCAAAATCCCAGAAGGACAAATGACTCGGCATTGACCACAGAAGTGTAACTGGCTCCAAAATGTTCCCTTCCTCTCCCCTCCCCCCACTTTCCGAGGAGGAGATCGAATAGATTTATAGTCTGATACCAATGACCTTTGTAATCTGTCCAAATTTCTAGCTAATACGATGTGGTTGTAAAATCATAGAGGGCGGGCGTAAGTTTTATGTTACATAAGAGGAGCATGCGCATTAACGTTGAAGCGGTTTCTAGTTCAATGAGGAAGGTGGGAATCTACAGAAAGATTTTATATTGTAAAACTTTGTTTGATATAGGATTTTGGGTAGAGCGTTTAATATAAAGAGCGTCCGGAATCGACTCCCACTACCAGTTTTTTTTATAAAACTTTTCTTTATGAAAGTATTTTTACAAAATACTATACAAATTGATTTTTCTAGAATCAAGGTGAGTTATAGGTGGTCTTTGGCCGTAAGGTCGCAGACAGTATCTCCCCGAAGCAGGCAAAGAGGAGTGGATTTTAGGTGCCCAAAGCTCCGAAGCAAGCAGTGGGTAGGTTAGATGGCCAACAGAGCCCCGAAGCAGGCAAACGGCTGAGGTTGGGATTCCCAGTCAGAGCCCCGAAGCAGGCAAAGCCAGGAGAAAGGATAGGTGTAGTCCCGAAGCAAACTAGAGGCCCTGGGGTTAGGTTACTCCTAAAGTCCCGAAGTAGACAGTAGGAGGGTCATCAGAAATTTGGTGTCGAGTTGCCTTCGTCCATCCAATTTATAGGGTCCTTTTGGGTGGCGGTGGCGCTGCTGCTCCGATGTCGTCTTCTGCTCCATGGGAGGGGCCAGAAGCCGTCGTCTGCATGTGATTATAGGTCCCTCTGGTGGGAGATCCTCTTGCTGAACCATGTGGTGGTGTTTGTAAACATTGATGCGTGGAATTGCTTGTTTTCGACATCACATAGGATATTACAATATTTTGGAGATCGTCATGTGTTTTTGAGAAAACTAGGCATATTTATCAACGATGGAAAAATAAATTATTATATAAAATTACCCTTCTTATTGTCGAAAGAACTTTACGTGTTTATAAAGTGATTGGAATACGCTCATTACGTTAAAAATCAACTGTAAGATAGCTTTTAAGTATTAACGTATTGCATCATATTTTATTACACAATGAACTGATAGCTAATTTCTTTTTAATGCTTCAAATGGGTCGATTTTACATTGTCCGCTCCAGTTGCTATTCGTAACAGGCCTTTAGGGAAATTAAAATACCGCTAATTTTACAGTAATTATGTGATATCTTCAAATAGATAAAAGATAATTGAAATATGGGACAAGAGCGCCCTAGACAATATTATTTTGCGTGAGGTATCGTTATCACAAGTCACTTAGTGGCTTTCCGTTTTCAGTCGTTTAGAAACGCGAAAATAAATGCCGATTTTCAAAATGGTTCGCAATCGAAAGCAGATAAGTGAGTTGTGATAACGGTATCCCATGTAAAATGATATTGTCTAGGGCGCTTTTGTTCCACATTTCGATTAGCTTCTATCTATTTGAAGATATTACTTAATTACTGTAAAATTAGCGTTTTTTTTCTTATTTCGCCGGAATGAGGCCTCTTAAGCAAACACTGACAGGCACTACTTTCACCATGAGTTTTTTTAAAAGTTTAACGTCTCACGATTATGCCTTTTAGGCTGAATTAATGAAAATGAATAATTATGAAATAAACTTTTTGTGCTTTCCTTACGGAATAGAAACCGGGACCACGTGCAACATAGGCACATGCGCAATCCACTACACCAAGAAAACGAGTTCAACCGCGAAAACAGTCATATTAAGGAATGGTGAAAAGGGCAAATCTTTTATTCGCATCTCAACCGTCGTTAAAGCCCGCGCTTCGTACGGACGCAGCCCCGCGCTCCTGCTTTACCCTGCTCGGATGCGGGTTAGATGCTACACATTACCATATAATAATGTTACTAGCACAGATTGATTTCTAATTTTTTGCACTTGTTAACAGACTTGCAGCGGGCATGCCTTGTCAGTGAAAATACACTATATGATACAAAAATGCTTTAAACTAGTTTTGAATGCATATGAAGACAAACTGTAATATAAAATAATCCTCTTTAGAAATACTTTCTTTTCTTTTTCAAACAGAGAAAAGAATAACAACAAAATGAGAAAGTTATTTGAGGTAAAAGGTGTCTGCTCATTTGGGATAAGGCCCGTCGTTCATGAGGGGGTAATTTGGATCAGGGTGTATCGACCTATTTCCTGTAAAATGAGATATAAATATTTTCTGCAAGTTTGAGCACGTCCGCATATGTATAAGTGGTGTTAAGCTAATATCTCTGCTCCGTAGCGAACGCCTGTCTCTAAAAATAGTGTGTGAATACGTTGGTTAGTTGCACAAGGGCGTTTGTTTTTCTGCTCTCCTGAAAAATTGAAGAATTGCTAGTTACGCCTTTATCGAAATTTACGCCTCTAAATGACTTCGACACTCAAAGTCGCTTTTGCCATCCAGTTTTCTTCAAATACTTCAGTATAGTGACTAGGTGAACCCTGAACTAATTTAGAAGAAGCTAGAAGGGTTGTTATTATCGAAGATCGAACCCAGGATTTCCATTTAGTAAATAAAATAAAATTAAATGAAATATTTCAGTGTAACGAATAACAATTATGCTCTTTAGGCTAAGGCTGACAATGATTAAGGCAAGTTAATGATGAAAGAAGCATTGGTGGAATAAGCATGTGGGAGGAAAGGGAGTACCCCGAGAAAACCCAAGGACATAATGTTCTCCACCACAAACTTATTTCGCCCGGGATCCCAATGCAAGAGATAAGCATTGTAACACTGAGCTATCGTGCCTCCTACCTGTTAGAAATAAAATCCTTCTGACTATCAGGATATCCGACAATTGTTCTGTGATTATCCAGCGAAAGCTTATTGTTGAGACGGTGATGTATTACAGTTGTTGGTCTACGGTAATCAATATTCTAACCGAAAGTGGCTGTACATTTCTAGTACTCTTATACTAAATAGATTAATGATAATGTACATGAAATATATTATCTTTGGAATGCTGAATTCATTAAAAAAAGGATTTTTTCATCTTTTACCATTTTTTCTGTAGGCACAATTCAGCTGTGACCTGCTTTTCATTAAAACTTTCGTCCTAGGTTACAAGTGCGATAAATAACATCAGTCATGTTATATTGAAACAAATTGTTGAAACCTACAAACACATTTTACGATTTTTAACAAAGATGTATTGTTTCGTAAATTAATAAAGCATTATAGTAGTACGGGAGCACATTGCTGCGACTGAGTTAGCAAAAAAATTTGGATGGCCCGGGGTCAATATTATAAAAAGGGGTATATATGATCAACGCTGTACATTTTGGCGGGGCACCTTGACCCACCCCTAAATTTCTTGAGGGGTACATAGGACCCCCCACTTAAATTTTTGAAATTATGAAATTTAAAAAATTGGTATATCGAAGTATAGGACTGGTACGAGTATATGTACCTCTGTAAGTTTTGGTAGTCCATCTCTTTCACTTTCGTGAGTAAAAAAAGTCCCCAAAAATGTATATTTCGAAGGTTTTTGACATATTTTATTTCTTTCGTTGAGAGTTTATTACCTTATTTGGTTATGAGTCAGTATAGGAGCCCATTCTCTTTGATAAGATATAGGGAAATTTTAACTGACTCAGTCACGCCAATACGGTTCCGTACTAGTATTATTATTTCTTGTAATATTGGAAATATCACCAATTTTCTGTACCCGTCAAATTGAAAATAATGTCGAAACTAAAAAAAAAGGGGGGGGGGGACAAACGAAGAAAATATACGCCGAGTGACCAAACTCAGAAGCTCCCTGCGTGCAAATCTGTGGAGTTGAGTTGATTTTCAGTTTTACGTCCCTTTCAGCAGCGAGGCTATATGAGACGATTGATTAACGTGGAATCCGAAACGCATGAGATTCCGCCGGGAATCGAACCAGGGTCTCCCACGCCAAAAACGCGTGCGCTAACCGCTTAGCCAGGAAGGAGGTCAGCAAATCTTTGGAATACAAACTCTGTTGCTAAGCTGAACTTTTCTCTGACTGAGCTAGACCATATAGCATACTTTATTCCCTAGGCAGTTGGCTACTTGCTCACCAAATTTCGTGCACATCCGGCTAGTAGTTAGCGACAAATAAAGTAACACATACAAGGCGAGTCGAGCCTGTCCTTCTCTGAGAATGGCCACCAAATCTAGCAATATTCATTCCTTAGACGTTGGACTACCTGCTCACTAAATTTAGTTTAGATTCGGCCAATAGTTACGGAAAAATAAAGTATAACAGACCACGAGCCTAAAGTGAAATTATAAGCCCTCTTGTCCTAAGGCTGGGAGCTAATAAAATTAGTTGTTTATGTAAATTCTGTTTATTTAAATTTACTTTAGTCAAATCACTTAACCACAGTACCAATTATGAATGAGTTGGTCTACACTTGGATAGTATTTTAATATAGAATATGTCATTTTACTATATAGGGGAAAAGAGTATAAAGTGGCCAGGGCAGGTAAAATGGTCATCTGCACTTTTCTCGCTTCTATATACCTGATACTTATCACAAGTAGGCCCAATCACTTGCACTAGTTGTCATTGTAGTTCTAGATGACAAAGAGGCCAGACGCAATTGTTGTTCTGCTTACATGAGGAAAAAGGTGTTTTCATCTATTGTTGATCTAACGTAAGGGTAAGTAATAGTTTAACAATGATTTTCTCCCTACTATATAGAACTTGGTGAGTATATAATATTTTTATTATCAAGTATAATGCTTCTCAATAATAGAGAGCGTTCAAAAAGTCTCTATACACCTGAATTGTCACGTATTCAAAGCAACGGGAAAATTATTTTACTCAAAATTTATTATATTTTATGGCATAAAAGCACTATGTACAGGGCGTAGCATATACACACACATTTTAACACACATTTTCACAGCAAATGTTGGAAATATCCCCCATGAGCCTCCAAACATGCTTGCACCACGATTCAGGTGTATAGAGACTTTTTGAACGCTCTGTATATCTATTCAGAGCAAAATCCAGGAGCGAAAAAAGACATGTACAGTATGGCGTGCAATCGGATAAAATGGTTAAAAGGAAAGGCGGGTAAAGTGACTATCTCACTTGGAATGTGGCCACTTTGACCGACGCTTCCAATTGATACAAATATTGCTAAATAATGTAATAAATTAGACTTAATATTTTAACATTTTAATATTTTAATATTTTAATAGCGATTCATCTATTTTATACTTGCAATGCTAGGTACGCTTATATAGACTTCGGTCGTTATTCTTGATCTATAGAAGTTATTAAGCTATATTGTTCTGTTAACAAATAAATGCATTTGACAATTTTGAAAGATGGGGTTTGTATAGCTTCTATTTGAATTCTCTGAGATTCAGTATTAGCTAACTTTCTTACGACTACAGGTAACCTACTATAATAAGTTTCTGCCAGTCTTTCAGATTAGGTGGACTCTTAATAGATAACTATTAGATATAAAGATGGACTTTAAGACCCTAATTAACAAGTCAATTGCAGTCCCTAAATTCTCACACCGGATCATGGCGCCGCGACCATAAGCAACATACATACATTGGAGAGGGGGGGAGAGGCGTGTTCAGTTTGCCCAACTAGATCTGGCAAAGTGAACATTTTGTATGACTTGAAATTATCAATAATTACTCCGTAAAGCTTCTTCAAAACAGGTTCATTTAAGTATATCTTAAAAATTAAGGACGGAAGTACATTACAAAATTTTACTTACTTGCTAGCATGTTTCTATAGGACTGAAAAAAAATTAAAATTCCTTAGAGTGGCCACTTTACCCACCTTCCCCCTATTTTCTGTACAGCTATGATAGTACGGTTTTTCAGATCTTCATTTACTGCCGATATGAAATACCAGAGTAATTCGACTACAGATTTTCTGTATTCATTGATTACTTGAATAAGTATTTTAGATTTAGATATCCGTGCTATTATAATTGGAAAAGCTTCGAGCTTTAACTCTATTATACCAAACGTTCCTCTGAAAACAATCTAGTAACGCCATCGCACCACACAAAGCCAGTCAGATAAGATTATGATTTTCTGAAGATGTGGTCTTCCTATCTAGAGAATAGCAAACCACAAAATGTTCTCGGAATGGTTTTGTTTTTGTGACAGCTCCGGAGCAGTTAACAACAACAAGAGCAACAAAGAAACAAGTTCCGATTCTGATGCTTAGTATAGCGATTAGCCTGTCAGGAACAGTTGCAATTGTGCGTCTGTCACCAGAAGGCCACAGGAGGCGTTTGTCAGAGTGCGGGCATCTGACCTCGTGAGGATCCGTTGGATAATCCCCAACCGGAAAGTACGCTTGTCTCTCTCTCTCTCTCTCTTTCCCTTCCCTCCTGGTCCATCAGGGGCAGGGGGAGGAGGGAGAGAAGAGCTCATCTCACAACTTTGGATTCAGCAAGGCCAAAAGCACCATTTTGTTTCCCCTCATCAAATTTAATGGCATATTTGTGTTGACATATTCAGTTGAAACAGAGACATACGGTTTACGGATTTTGAGATAAAAGGGGCACATTTATATTATTGTAAATATGTAACTTTTGTTACATTTTTTTCTTTTCTTTCTCAACTGTTCAATTTGTAAACGAGACAGATAAAAAACTATTAGCACAAATTCAGTCAAACAGTGGCTCGGAAAATTTTAGAATCTAATAATCTCTCTGTTGCAAATTTGGCTAAAGTGCGACTTTCCGTTGTTGTTACTGTTATGTCATTTATAACATATGAATTATATGTTGTTTCTAGCATAACGGTAAATATCGCTTGTAAGAGGATTTATTTATTTTTTTTTTTAATTTTCCAGTAACGATAGAAGAGTATACCGTAATAGAAAAGAAATCGAGATGTCATAAAATTGACAAGTTTCATGACTTCTACGTACCGAAAAAGTAATTTTGAATGTCTGTCTTTCTATTCGTTGCAATTTTGTGTACCTACAACTGGAGACTATACCGTTTTATGTGCTCGAACCGAATTTTAAACTTCAGATTTTGGAAAAAAAATTCCAGGGGAAGTTTTCGAAATTTCTTGCTACACCCCAAAATAAGGTAGTATACTAAAAGTGTACTGATAAATTGTACTAGGGTGTCCCATAAACAACACAACTTTTGAAGTGTCCGAAATTTATATTCTGGTATGTTGGCAGTATTGGGAGTTACACGATTTTCGTCTGTTGTCTCTGTGGTTAGCAAGGATGTTATAAAATAGAGGATCTGCCCATACAACAAAATCGTGAAGCCATACGTCACAGCTTCGCCACACCTACTCTACTCACTCCGCGCCACTAAGATCGCAATGTTTCGAGCCAACAATCATGGTGGACAAGAGAGTAGCCAATCAGACGTACCGGCTCAGACGATGCTCGGTTTTTTTTTTTTTTTTTGGTTTCATTGAGTTCATATGATGAAGATACGTATGGGCAGATCCTCTACTTTATAACATCCTTGGTGGTTAGTAATCATGGAATGCTGAATAGTGCATAATCGCCATTTGTTTTCTGTACGGGTAGGAGTGGAGCGCTTTACGTTGGAATAGCGTGTTGTCATAGTGAAAACTTATTGAAAATGTGATGCATGTTGTATAGGGACTGTTTGCAAATTTTGTGGAATGTTTGGTCAACGTAATGCACCGAATAAGTCAACAATGATGACTTTGACCACTCATAGTGAAAACTTATTATGAATGTGGTGAATGTTGTGCAGAGATTGTTCCAATATTTGGTGAACGTAATGCACCGAATAAGTCAACAATGATGACTTCGACCACTTATAATGAAAACTTATTATGAATGTGGTGAATGTTGTGCAGAGATTGTTCCAATATTTGGTGAACGTAATGCACCGAATAAGTCAACAATGATGACTTCGACCACTTATAGTGAAAACTTATTATGAATGTGGTGAATGTTGTGCAGAGATTGTTCCAATGTTTGGTCAACGTAATGCACCGAATAAGTCAACAATGATGACTTCGACCACTTATAGTGAAAACTTATTATGAATGTGGTGGATGTTGTGCAGAGATTGTTAAATGTTTGGTCAACGTAATGCACCGAATAAGTCAACAATGATGACTTCGACCACTTATAGTGAAAACTTATTATGAATGTGGTGAATGTTGTGCAGAGATTGTTCCAATATTTGGTGAACGTAATGCACCGAATAAGTCAACAATGATGACTTCGACCACTTATAGTGAAAACTTATTATGAATTTGGTGAATGTTGTGCAGAGATTGTTCCAATGTTTGGTCAACGTAATGCACCGAATAAGTCAACAATGATGACTTCGACCACTTATAGTGAAAACTTATTATGAATGTGGTGAATGTTGTGCAGAGATTGTTCCAATGTTTGGTCAACGTAATGCACCGAATAAATCGACTGTGATGAATTTCACCAAACATTCCACAGAATTTTCAAACAGTCACCGCTCAACATTCATTACACTTATAATAAGTCTTCTCTATGACAACATGCTGTTCCGTAGTGGAAGCGCTCTATTCCTACCAATACAGAAAACGGTTGATGATCATGCGCGTTCCCCGCAAAAGGCTGCATTCTTATAGGCTTATATATAAAATAGGCATTATTCTATTCTGATTTAATGCAAATTTTCATATCGCAAGCCTATATTAATCGCCCTGGAAGCAATCCGCCTCTCCAAACATCTTTTGGGGATCTGCTAGTGTGTGGAACGCGATGACTCAATCAATATCCAGGAATTGTTCTTGTCGATCGGACAACGATATGGGGGACCATCATCGATGAATATAAGGCTATATAAAACGGTATGATTTATAAGTTATAATATAAACTCGACTCTATATGCTCTCGCCATTCGTGGGAGCGATCCCGGGACACTTGATCGAAAAAATGTAGAAAAAGTTTTTTCAGGCCAGCTATTCTGAGTGAGGTTTTCCTGGATTTTTTTCATTTACACCAGGAAAATGCCGGTATGGTCCCAGACCGCTTCTTTCCTTCCGCAATCCTTTCTTCCTTCCCTTTCTTGGGATAGTTGGATCGCTAAGGGACGTCATCCCTCAATACGTGACGTGCTAACATGGTCATTGATGCCGAAAGCCCAGAAATCTAATTCCTAATCCTAATTCTAGTGACGGGCTAACATGGTCATAGATACCGAAAGCCCAGAAATCTAATTCCTAATCCTAATCCTAGTGACGGGCTAACATGGTCATAGATGCCGAAAGCTCAGAAATCTAATTCCTAATCCTAATACTAGTGACAGGCTAACATGGTCATAGATGCCGAAAACCCAGAAATCTAATTCCTAATCCTAATCCTAGTGACGGGCTAAATGGCCATAGATGCCGAAAGTCCAGAAATCTAATTCCTAATCCTAATTCTAGTGACGGGCTAACATGGTCATTGATGCCGAAAACCCAGAAATCTAATTCCTAATCCTAAACACCACACACACACACACTAACACTAACACTAAGGAATTTCGAGAAATGAACCTCTTCTTATAATAATTGCAATTCCAACCCTTTTCCTTCCTACATCTTTTTTTTCCTCTTAGGCGAATATTTAAATAAAAGACGTACTGAAACACACGTAAAATTATTTAAAATAGAAAGTCCAAATACTAAATTGTATATCTCTAACAGTAATTGATTTCGAGATTTGGTCACATTTTTTTTTTTATAAATAATAATTGTAATCCCATCCCTTTTTCCTGTCCACTACACTTTCTTCCTTTCCGGGTCAACCATTGAAAAACACTGAGACGTCTGTCTAATTATTTTAAATGAGAAATCCAAATATTAAATTTCATGTCTTTGACCCTCACAGATTTCCAGATATGGACACTTTAGCATTGTAATTTCCAATCCTATTCCCTCCCGCCTTACCTTGTCAAATTTCCAAGAATCTTTCCTTAGCGGTATCTTCTGTCCAGGCGCGCACTCAGAAATTTTTGTTGGGACGGGTCCAAGGTTTGGGAGGAGAGGGGTACATTACTACAAGCCATTACATCTATATGGTATTGAAACGGGTATTATTCAGTACCCGAAAAGGGGACAAATAGCCAATTGTAAAACATTTCCACTTATATTTTCAAAAAAAAAAAAAAAAAAAATCTTATGATTAATAGTCTGTTTTGTTTATTGCAATTGTTTGGAGTTGAAAATATTCAGAGGGAAATGGGAAGCACTGTAACCATAACAATCCTTAAAAATACCTGATTTTATGTAACATTATTTATCCTTTTCTTCAAACTCTTCAGTTAGTTCTATAGTATTTCATAAGCTCCCTCGAGGCTATGTGGTTAGCGCATGCGCCTTTGGCGTGGGAGACCCGGGTTTGATTCCCAACTGGAGTTCATGTGGTTCGGATCCCACTTTAAGCTGTAGGTCCACAGCTCATATAGTCTTGCTGCTGAAAGAGACCCTAAATTGTTTTTTATAAGAGAAAGAGTACAGATAAAGCGTAATGTCAAATTTTCATGCTACACCAATCATTTTCCTGTTAAACAAGTATTTATTTATTTATGACTTCTTTTACGTGGCGAAGTTAAGGCTTTGCAGCCTTCTCCGAGCACTAAACCACGTGCATACATTTTTTTTTAAAAAAACACCAATACATAAAAAAATATTAACAATTACAAAAGAAAAGTATTGAACCACCTAAAAAAGAATAAACTACTTAAGTAAAAAAATAGTTAAACACTTCAAAAACAAAAATTGAAAATAATATATAATAGAGGAAACAAAATAACATGGAGAAACGTAAATTGCATATTGCATATAGCGGTACTAGAAGTATGAATATATAAGCTGTACAAATTAACATAGGTTACCTATTGGTTGCGTGTTCATATATGGGTTATTAATAATCTGGTAAAGCGAAGATGCCTCATGTGCTACCAGTATCCTTATCTTTACTTAAAGGATTGAAATAGTGCACAAATATATGTTGACTTAGGAAGTTTGGTGGGGGGGAGGGGTCCGGAACGGACGTGATGTGCCTCTGTTTCGGACACAAATCCAATGTACTGTCTAACTTTGAAATTTCTAACTTGGGCGTAGTCTGAACGTTGTTCAGTCAGTCACTTACTCAGGACTTCTTTTATATATGTGGAGATAAAAATACCTGCATTGGTAACCTATCTGGAAACGGAGCGATGCATTTATGCATTACAATGCAAGATAAAGACAAAGTGACCATTGTTCGTTTTTTAAAAACAAGAGATAAATACAAAATTACAACAATGAAATGTCAAGGTCTTTCTAAGGAGGACATAAAAGTTGCATTTTGAGGGCGCATAGCAAAATTTATTCCCGTTCATGCTTATTTTTCTTTAGTTTCTCTCGCCTCCTAACATTCATCTTTTACGCCTCAGTGGGAAAGAATTTCGGGTAATAGAAATATTTACCTACATCTTTACACTCAATAAAACATAATGGCTGTTGTTCTGAAGGCACAGAGGAGCCAAATGGATGACAAAGGTATATGACTTCTCTGTTGCTTTGAGATAAGCCAGGCTTTCGCTCTCTTTCTCTCAAAATGTAACATCATTTGTTGAACACATTACAAAGCCTTTATTTCATCCTATCGTTGCAACGCATACCTGCTCCAAAGCGCGCGAGAAGATTGTCATAATAAAATTTTAAAATCACAAACAACCACTAAAATGTACCTACTCCTGTAGATAAAATTGTATTCGTTTCACAAAGTCGGTGTTAGTATGAAAATTACAGTTAAAATTGTCCTAATGACAAGAGGAGAGTATTAAAATAGTTAAAAACCAGTTGAGGATGCACGAAGAGCATTGCCAGAACTAACCTAAGAAGAATTAATTTTTTTCGAAATTTATATAAAATTGTATATTATATTTATTTGATTAATAATACACTTACATATTTGGAATCTGCGTATTAGGGGATCTATTGAATTAACTATATTGAGCTGTCATATTTTATCACCGCATAGACAGGGTGTTTCAAAAAACAACGAAAACATTTGGGAGATGATTTCTGACACCAAGATGAGACAAAAAGTATAGGCCAACATGAATGCACAAATGTTTTCTTTGGGAGTTATAGGCTGCCGAAAACAAAAAAAAAAAACAAAAAAAAAAACAAAAAAAAAACAAAAAAAAATAAGAAGAAGTTTAAAGGTCCATAGCTCCAAAACTATGGGACCTACTATAATCGGGTCAAGACTTCACTTAAGAACTAACATGTGCTATCCGAAAATACATGTTTCAGAATCTTGAGGTACTCAGGCAACAATTTTTTTGAGGGAGTTTGGCTAAGGGCATATAATTTGAAGTACTCACCAACTACCGCTGTAAAAACTGTTGCAGACATACCGAAGGATTCTGAAACATGGATATTTGGATAGAGCACATACTAGTTCTTAAGTGAAGTCTTGACCCGACTACGGTAGGTCCCATAGTAATGGAGCTATGGACTTTGAAACTTCATTTTTTCCTATTTTCGGAAACCTATAACTCTGAAAGGAAGAATTTTTGCACCCATGTTCGACTATACTTTTTGTCTTATCTTGGTGTCAGGAATCATCTCCCAAACGTTGTCGGTGTTGTTTTGAAACACCATATCTCTCTCTCTCTCTCTCTCTCTCTCTCTATATATATATATATATATATATATATATATATATATATATATATGCTAAAATGCAGATATAACCAGTGACCACCGGTTACTATTTGGTACCAAAATGTTCACTATCCTCTTAAGTATTGATCAACAGTAATAACATCTCTCTTTAACTTACGGTTCCTGAGATATGTCTCCTTAAATCTCCCGAGATCGGAACTCTTTTGGCCAATATTTCGGGAACTATAAGACTGACGCGAAAGATTTCATCACTTCTTTGAGATAGTTTTTCATGCTGTATCGAATGCAGGGCTCAAAATTGAAAAATTCGCAAATAACGGACCCTTCCCCCCCTACACACACAGAGAGAGAGAGAGAGAGAAAATTTAGTAACGAACTTTTTAAGTTCGTTGACCAGTTGAAATTATCAACATTATGAAACATGTGTTATTTTAGTTAGAAACAGTTCGGATAGCGAGTCACTTGCAGGCACTACACAGAGTGCCAGAGAGCATTTGACTCAACATTGCCACATAACTGTATTTACGGAATGGGAAAAATTGAAGCTCGTGGATATTCGAATAGAACTACTAAAGCAACAAACAACAGATAGTCTGTAACATTTACCTCCTTACCCCAACATCACCTTTGTGTTCTCTTAAGTTGTTATCGAGAACATTACAAAATCATGTCTGTATGAAAGCTTTGCCAAGTTATGTAATTATTATTAATGTAGCTTATACTCTCCAAGTAAAGAAAGAAGGGGACAACAAATAAGAATATTTCAAGCACATTACGTACAATGTAACTACCTGCTCATTATATGTATTTGCATATCGAAACTGCTGTGTGTGTTTGTATATAGGTTCCAGCATAACTCTGGAACGACTGCACCAAATTTAACCAAATTGGGTACGCTTATTACTTACACACTAGGAAAGACTACTGTTGGGGTAAGACTCCCTTAGCACAATTAGGAGAGAGTATGAGGGGAAGGCACATAAAAATGATAAAAAATGATCGATATGAATGTCGAATCCATAATTTCGGGGATCGCTTAGATAAAAAAAAAAGTGATACTCTGATGCCGCTTTTATTAGCACGCAGGAGGAGGCGGGTTAGTGAAAAGGTGAAATATAAAAATATCACAAATGACCGATATTAGTATCCAATCATTAGTTCTCAGTGTTGCTAAGTTAATTGGTGCATTCTTCATGGTGTTTAAATTCATGTTCAACCTTCAATGGGGTCAAGAACTCCTTAGCACTCATATGGGGAGTATGAGGGAACACATAAAAGTAATAAAAAACGACCTAAATTAATGTCGAATCTATAGTTTTCGTGATTGCTTAGATAAAGGGTGACGCTCCAGATTCAATTAAGTTGAAGCTCGGCTCCATTAACACGTGACGGAGGGGTGAAATTGGGACATGTCAAAATAATTGAAAATGACCAATATTAGTGTCGAATTCATAGTTTTCGGGATCCCTAAGTTGATTAGTGGCAGTTTCGATAACTTTTAAGTTGAAGTTCAGCCTCTAGTAGGGGTAAGTCCCCGTAGCGATTTCTAGGGAGAGTAGAAGTGTGTAACATAAAATCATTGAAAACAACCGATAGAGTCGATACTTGTCGCTGAGATGAATAGCGACACTCCTGATATTGTTTAAGTCGAAGTTCAGCCTTCATTAGTAGCCTATCCTTGGTGGCGGAGGAATGATAACATGAAAAAATAATCAAGAATGGCGAATTCATTGGCGACCCTCTTTATAGCATTTGAGTCTACGTTTAACCCCCATTAGCGACCCCCAAAGTGGTGGGAAGAAGTTGACATGTAAACATAATCGGAAATGGCCGATATTAGTGTCGAATCCATAGTTCTCAATGTCGCTGAGATTAATAGTTACACTTCCGATAGCACTGAAGTATAAGTTCATCCCTTGTGGTCATAGGAATGAGAAGGGTTGAGAAATAAAATGTCTCAAATGACTGAGATAGATGTCCAATCCATAGTTTAGGTTCATCAAGCTATTAGGTTACAATCGTAATTATATTTAATCTCAAGTTTATTCATGAACAGACATGTCAGCTGGATTGCAATTTACTGGAGCATCACCAAAGACGTTCTCTGTCATTTATTTATTTCGAATGTATGAGTACTAATATATATTCCAGCGTAACTCCGGAACGGCTGAAGCAATTTTAACAAAAAATTGTAGGCCTATGACTTTCAATTTGCAAGAATACCCTGGGAGTAAGACACCCCAAGGGGTGGGAGCTGGAACGAATGACTTGTAAAAACAAAGCAAAACTATTACATTAGTGTGCAATACATTACTTTCGGGGTCATTTTGATTAATGGTGACACTCTCGATATCATTGAAGTGCAAGTTGATCCCCATTAGCAGAGAGTGGGGAGGAGAAAAATAAAATGTCAAAAAATGACTGAAACTTTTGTAGAATTCGTAGTTTTCGGGATCGAGAAAACGTCTTACCAGTCTGAAATGACTTTAGGAAGATAGTAGCCACTTCAAGCTGTTTTACAAATCATATCAAGTTGATTAAAGCCGTATTCTATGGAGTATTTAATCAAAAACTAGAGTACCGGTACCTTCTGTGTTTTATCATTACACTTGTATTTATGGAAATAAATATTCTAAAAGGAAGAGGGATTCAAATACTTTCCATAAATATATTCTCTCCGTGCAAAGAGCGGGCATTTCAGTTACTATATATATCAGTGGCGTATTTACGATTTTGTTTCGGAATGGGCTTTGCTAACTTTCGCGGGGGGGGGGGGGCTTTGCCTTGAAATGTGAAAATTCTGCAAGATATTTCATTTACTTTACTATACTAAGTAAGATTACGGGGGGAAGATTAAGCCCGGAAGCCACCCCCCTAAAAATGCCACTGATATATGCACTAAAATAATTGGTACTGCATTACACACATGCCTTGAAATCTCATAAGCAAAGAATATTTATGGTGTCTAAGGGAGTTTGTTCTCTAGGTAACTAAAGAAAAAAAAGGCACAGTTTGAATATTGTTATTATATTGATTTCGAAATTAAACCAAAATGAATATCTTTCCTCCTAATGTATTTAATTTGTGTTTATAATCAGTTGTATTTGTACTGTAATTTTAAAAGATGCGCGTGAGCAGATACGAAACTATTAAGAAGATTGACGGGAACCCAACGCACGATTTTCTGCATCGTTCGTAAACTTATCATAGAGGCAGCCGCGTTCCTATCCTGATATGTAGCAACGTAACGATCACCGGCAGTTATTTATTTATTTCATTTATCACCTTTTTCTACAGAAGCGAAGTTAGGGTCATAAGGCCCTCCCTTATACCTAACCACTAACAAAAAAAATTGAAAACTATTTGATACACTTAAAAAACACGATACATTGATTCACGTATAACGACAAGCCAAGGGTAGTCGTCAACCTGGTTCGATCGAGGATATATGACTTTCGAGTGGTAGTAATAGTTCACATGTAAAAATATCTTTAATAATTATACATATTATTATTCTCACCTTTTTTTTTTTTTTTTATCAAAATTATAAAGTTGATGAACGGTATCAAATGATTTATTAGTTGTTACACATTCAAATTGTCCTGCACACATACAAGATGATTAGGTATCCACAAAACCTTTTTATAACCACTAACTATTTAACACTATCCCATAATATCTCTTACAGATATTAAAAACATTCTTCTTTTGTTAATATTAAATTAACATTCTATTAAGTATAGTGCACATGTATGAGCACTTTCTGTCCAAGGTACAGGTAATTATTACACTATCCACAGTATTTCGTTATATAAAATGTCGCCCGACAATTGGACTGAATATAAAAGTCATAAGCGAGCTTGGCTTTTATCTTGAAGAACCACTGGTCCATTTACAATAATGGTCTTACATTACATATGTCCATCACATTTTGATCGCCCCTCGTATGTATCTTCATTACATATCATAGATATAGATACATTTATAACAAATCTTTCACTTCATTAATACTTATCTTTCATTACATTAATTATATTTATTTTATTATCATTCATTACATTATTATTATATTTTATTATTAAAATGTCGTCGTCCATTTATTTAATCTTTGAAGGGTGCGAAGTCAAAATCGTAAGAAACAAACATGAGTTACCATTATCCAGGGCGCATTATATAATAATTATATTAGGTGATATTTTAAAATAAACATTGGATCAATAAGGCATCAAAATATAGAAGAATCTCATTCACGACAGTCGTTGAATAATTAACTTAATAGAATGAACCTTATTCTTAACATAATCTTTGATAACAAAGCTTCAACACAAGTCAATCTAATATAAATAATCTTTGCTTTTAATCAATTATGAATCGAATTATAATTCCTCATATTGCTTGTATAGCGAAGTTATAAGAATTATTTTCATTATTGATATTAACACATAAACTTAAAAATAAAAGTTCACAAGAATCTATAACTGATATGAGTTTAACCTAATTTCATTAACGGTAATCAGCTTACATTCATACTTGCATATGATTTTAATAAAGTACATTGTACTGCACAATCATGATTAGGTTCCACAACATGTTGTACATGTATTTCATCGTGATTCTGATTTTGATACGAAGTGCCATCTCTTGACCTCCAATTACGTCTATCCATGTAGCTTGTTGTATTTCTGTAATTTCGCCCTATATTCCGATTGTTTTTATATCTACTTCTCTTGGGTGATCTGACATCATGATTACCACGATTAATTAGGTTAGGCTGATTTCCTACATAACTTTGCCTATTTTGCTCGTTTTGATTGTTAGAATTTACTCGGTTTAGGTTGTGTTTCGTATCGTTCACACTTCTGATATTCAGATTCCGAACAGGTACAAAATGATCTGAATTATTCTTATTTTTACCTACTCCTGCTTGTTGATTCATAGCATGGTATTGAGTTTCATAGCATTGGACAAGCATTAATAAATGGTTGAAACTCATACACTGTGTAGAGAACAAGATCTGTTGTAACTTAAATGGGAGCAAATTTCGAATCGATGCTATTATTCTAGATTCCGATTGCAAGGGATTAACGACTTTTAATTCGTTATATGTATTTACAACAAACTCTACAACAGATTTGTGCAAACGAGGATTGAAATGTTGATTTCTAATGGTGGCATCTCGATTTGCAAGCAAAAAGTCATTTTCATAATTCGCGATCAATGCCGCTTTGAATTCCTCATATGTATTGATGTGATCACGTACTGCTTTAAACCATAAAGAACATGGTGGGAGTAATACATGAGGGATTAATTTCATATATTGTGATCTATCTATACACATTATATTGCATTCGTCCTGAAATTTCTCCAGGAAAGAAGTAGCGTTTTCATTACATTTACCACTGAATTTACTCATAGCCCGTATTTCACTCATCTTAACACTTAACTTTACCTTTCTTTTATCATTCCGTGTACTTATTGGGTGACAATTCCTATCCATGCCGTGATGTGTCGTTGCACCATCCATTTTTCGCCCATCTGTACTCTTCGGATGAATTTCTTCCAAGATAATATCTTCATCAGACACAGGTGAAGGCGAAGTCATCTCTGGTGAGTGGGGAAACTCCAAGCGCTCACTACCCATATTATTGTGGTATGTGTTATCCTTAACCTGTAGCGTCCTAATTTCTTCCTGTAGAGTAGCTATCAATTGTGTATTTGCACGTATGTTGTTAGAATTATTGATAACCTGAATCTTTTGCTGTTGAACAGAAGATTCTATTACTTCTAAACCCTTTTTTACATCACTGATTTCTTGGATTTGGTGGTTGTGCTTATCTTGACAATCCTCGGATATTCTTTTTAACTTTTCCTCGAACTGCGAGGAGATGTGATTCATCGCCTGAACAATTGACTGTTTCGTTTCATCTGACTTCTGTTCCATTCGTCTACTTAATTCCTCGTATTGCTTGTTGGATTCTTCAGACTTCTGTTCTATCTTCTGTTCTATCGTCTGTTTCAATTCCTCGTATTGCTTATTGGATTCTTCAGATTTCTGTTCTATCTTCTGTTCTATCGTCTGTTTCAATTCGACCAAATTCTGTTTCATGGCTTCAAAATCATCCTTTCGACATTGTTCTTGCCGCTGTAAGGTTAGCAAGATTCGTTCTTCGAATGTCATTCCTGGTGCTACACTATGTTCACCGTCATCACCCTCATTGGATTCATTTTCTATTCCCTTACCGTTCATTTTTCTTATAATTATTCTACCACTTCGCAGTCTTGTGAAATTTATATTCATTAACTTTATTACCAAAAGTAAATTCACTCTTACTTTGCTTCAGAATATGAACTTACAGCAAATCCCGGGTGAGGTAAACCAAAATTTTTAACTATCGACTCACTCAGGGTAGTCGTCAACCTGGTTCGATCGAGGATATATGACTTTCGAGTGGTAGTAATAGTTCACATGTAAAAATATCTTTAATAATTATACATATTATTATTCTCACCTTTTTTTTTTATCAAAATTATAAAGTTGATGAACGGTATCAAATGATTTATTAGTTGTTACACATTCAAATTGTCCTGCACACATACAAGATGATTAGGTATCCACAAAACCTTTTTATAACCACTAACTATTTAACACTATCCCATAATATCTCTTACAGATATTAAAAACATTCTTCTTTTGTTAATATTAAATTAACATTCTATTAAGTATAGTGCACATGTATGAGCACTTTCTGCCCAAGGTACAGGTAATTATTACACTATCCACAGTATTTCGTTATACACGTACGTAAAAACGTAGGTTACATGTGTAAATCCTGTAGTTTTTGGTTTTAATGTACAAAATTACAAAATTACAAAATGATGTAAAAGTTCGTGTTTGTGAAGATTGTGCAATTTTATAGTATTTTGCATATTTTTTTAAAAAATGTTTCTTATCTAATCTTAAAATCTACACAGTAAAGGGTACTTCTGGTTGGCGTGGAAAGTTGAAATTTGACATGATTGTAGTTTTTCAGAAATAACCCACAGAACAATTGCGAAAAGTGAATATTTTTTACTTTTAGAGTGTCTAAAGGGAGAATCAAGAAATTTAACATGTTATTTAAATGGGCTTCGCTTTGGACTTATAATCTCATATTTTATGTACTTGGAATAAAAACTTGAAATTCGGTATATTTGTACGTTTTCTATAGGATTATTTAAGAAAATCAGTAAAAATGAAAGATTCCTATTGTAAAGTGGTTTTATGGGGAACTGAAAAATGTTTCCGATGTCATCTATATATGGGACATCTTCTACACCGCAAAATGCTTAGCTAATTCCGGCAGGATTAGAATGATGAAATTTGGCATGACTGTAGCCTTCCGGGACTAACCGACGGGAAAATTGTCAAAAGTGAATATTTCTATAAGGAGTCTAAAGGGGGCATGAAGAAATTCCCATGTTATTTAAATAGGCGTTTTCTTGGTATGCCATATCTTATATTTTAGACAGTTGAAATACGAAAATAAATTTCAAATTTCATAGGTTTAAGAGGTGCGAAGTCGTAGGCTGAGTAAATGCGCAGATAATGGGGCGAAGCCCCCCAGCTGGGACAAATTCAGGAAATGTTAAGACCAAATGCACGAAATTCACTCTTGATGCAAACGCTGATACATAAGAGACGCGAGGCCGTAGCGGGGTGTGGGGACGGAGCCCCCAGCTAGCCAAAGGTCAGTCATCTTATACAATCCAAATGAAATTAAATATTTCATCTTAACGTCCCACGAATATACCTAGGTATATGCCCTTTAGGCTAATAAAACCAAGAAACAAGAAACCTTATTATTATAAAAGAGGAGAAAATTGTGGAAATATAAGGAACAAGTTTGAAGTTGCTTAAACCTAGGACTATGAAAACCTTATTAGACTAAATTTGTAGCATTATTTATGCAGAACAATTAAATCGTGAAGATAAATAATCAACTTTTAACATAAACATTGAATACCTTCTAAAAGGAAATTACGAAGGTCGTAGACGTAATTTCTATGTGATACTATGTGACAATACTAATTAGCTGTATGCAATTTATGAAAAAATTATGAATAATGTCATATCAAGGATCAAATATTCCGCCATAGAACTAATTCATATTTTAATTAAGTCACTTGAGAGGTAGAACTTGAAATATTTTGGCGTTTTAAAAACAAAAGCAATGTGGTGGTAATTTTGTTTCATGAGCGTGGAACATAAGAACTTTGGTAAATAAATTCTTTTGAATTCAAATGCATATATTTTACTCTGTTACATTAAATTTATTAGGATAAATAAACTAACTGTACGAAACAAAGATGTCCTTATAGAAGTGAACCAATCAACTTTCATTGCGTACATGTTTGACACGTGACAATATCATGGTAATGAACTGAAATAGTGTGACGTCACATCCGTCTCGTTGCCATGGTGATTTTATTTTTATTTTCTAAACAACTTGACTTAAGAACCTAAATACAAAGAGAGAACAGTGATGCCTTAACTTTCGAATTGAAACATTAGAGTAAAAGAAGCACTTGTATTATGTTTAAAACAAAACCCAATGAATGAAACTACGGAAACATAGAAAAAACAAGCAATTAGGTAAATAATATGTAAAAATATGTCAAGCGTTGAAACTGAGATATTTCCCTAGGGCCGCGGTGGCTCAGTGCTGCCGTGACGCGACAAAACGCTGTAACTTGAGTTACATTGTTTTGTCGCTAAAAGCATTTTTGAATTTCCCGCCACCGATATTTATGTTCACCAGGCCCAGCATTGAGCTGAGTCAAATTCTTTTGAAAATATACCAAAGAGAATTTCGATGTAAGTAGGAAATTTAGCCAGTCTGTAGCGACTCTAGGGCTCTTTATCTCAAAACTGCTCCGCCAAAGTTACAGCGTTTTGTCGCGACGAGGGCAGAGTGGTAGAGCGTTCACCTCTGGTGCTTGTGGTCCTGGGTTCGATCCCAGCCACCGCCAAGTGAACTTTGTGGTGGACAAACACCGTGTGCGTGGGTTTTTTCTCGGGGTTCTCCCGTTTCCTCCCACTTTCTTTATTCCACCATTTCATTCATTTCTCATAATCACCGTCTCCTTTAGCCTAACCGGCATAACCATGGGATGTAAAACTCAGAGATTTCATTTCATTTCACTTTTGAAATGTTTCCCGTGCTATCGCATATTTTGTGATTTATAAATTTGCAGGTTACGTTAAGTGTCAAAATTTACTTAGCTTATTTATTATCGGATATTAAGTTTAAATAATTCTGGAAATTTTTTATTTGGTAGCATGAGTGTCGTACATTACATTCCAAACATGTAGGTATACAGAAATAGTGTTTTAAACTAATGCTGAACCATTCATAATTGGATGTTTTGTTATTGTACTGTCAGTGTACATTTTTAATGATCCTATAAGAAAAAATCCGATTCATGTTAAACAATCAGAAATTGGTCCAGATTGAAAATTCTCAGAACGCACATTTTTACAAGTTTCGTGTATTATTATTATTATTATTATTATTATGATTGTTTCTTCTTTATTTTGTAGCCACTGTAACTATGCACTCATATTTTAAAGGATGGGCGTAAAATATCTAAACGTGTCAGTATAATTAACATTTTTTTTTCAAAGTAGAAAATTATTTTTCCTTGTAGACGTGTCGTTTATTTGTTGTATTTTCGTCGTGCCGATAGCTCATCAGTCCGTACCTTAGAGTTTTTACATATAGTTGCTTTTATTCATTATAACATTACGTGGTAATGACGCTGGCATTACTTATGCAATTTCTATCTTATCAGATTACCTATATATGAGACCACTGTAGAAAAGGGATCCTTAGATTTTACTTCGTTAATTACAAGATTTCACTCGTAAATTTTCTAAATAGTGGATCCATATTCTTAAACTCTACCTTTTCCCGCCAACTTTTACTTTCTCTTCAAAATATTCTAAAATTTTTATTAACTGTATGTTGTCATTAACAGTATACTTCATTTCGTTCATTTGTTTGGAAAAGAACATGCCGATCACTATGGTAAAGAAGAGGAAATGACAAAGTCACTATTTCAGTCCATTATGTTTACGTCGCTAGATGGCACGTTTTCATACTATGCACAGTAGGGTAGAGCGAATCAAAGTTGTGCAATCAAATAGCGCTAGTCGCCAAAAAGTTCTGTATTGGCTAGTATACCATTCATAATTTTTTTCATAATTTTTGAACTTCATCTTCATTCCCCGCAAGAGCCTTTAAATGTTTTCAATTTTGATGAAAATTTGAATTTTCTTGAAAATACTGAAATTATTTTAAAGCTTCCCAATAAAATCGAACTAGGTGACACAAGTTGCATTATGAGTAGATTGACTACACCATTCATGATTTTTAAAATAATTTGCATCTTCATCCCCCGCAAGGGCCTGAAATTTTGCAATTTTTATGGTATGTTCTAAGGCATATTCAAGAGCATGTGGATGGCGCAACAGTGGGTCCTCAAAAATTCTAGAGAACTATAGAAAAACGTTTAACCAATTGTAGGGGACTGTCCCCTCTAGTAATGATTTGAGATACGTTTTTTTTGGGGGGGGGAGAAATGTGATAATTAGTGTCCGATTGCTACAAAGGAAAGTGACATGAAGTTGATGTCGCCCAGAATAAGCCTAGAATATGCCCGCTTCCCAATGTTGAAGGTAACTCTGCTCCCCTGATCCTCCAGAGCATTGTTTTTCAACTTCATAGATATTTTGAACATCGCTAAAAAAAAAGGAGGGTATTACTCGCCCCCTCCCCCAATGTTGAAGACAGATATGCGCCGGTAATTGTGAGGATTTACCAATCGTTAATTTTCAAGCGATTGAAGGAAAAATATGTCAGATACCTTAGCACAGACCAAAGCTTAGCACTATGTGTTATATTTGCAAAGCAATCTCTGCTGCTGAGTTTTCACCGAACTTTGTATCAAGAAGTTCGGGAAAATATTCTATGCCAAATGGATAACTACTGCCAACCAGGGCCGTAACTTGTGGGGGGAAGGGGGCAGCTACACCCAGGGAAGCCCATAGCCGTTCAAGGGGGGCATTTTAAGACAAAATTTTCTTACTCCATATACGATACGAACGTGAAATTATAAATCAAACTGGTTCACTACATTAGACCTACATAAACAAAATATCACACAAAAGATACATAAAACAAAAATGCGTCATGGGTCCATTTCAGTAAACAAAAGTCTTCTATTAGGGGCCCTAGAAATAATATTTATTCGTATGGCTTTGAAATTTGTCAATATTGTCCTCTTAATTAATTTGTTATGTATGAAATGGGTCCAGAGGCGTAACAAACGGCCCCGCAGACTTTGCCATGCGGGAGGGCCTACAAGCTCTGGGGGACCCATAAAGAGTAAGAGAAAGATGGAAAAAGGGGGTCCAAGAATTAGAAAAACAACTTTTCTAGGGGCCCAAATACGAGTATTAATGCTTTCCCCCTAGAAAAATATCTGTTACGGCGCTGCTGCAAACAGAGTGCTTAGAGTGTACATAAGCACTACCAACCCATCTTCGAACTTGAAGGAGCTGGTTACACTAATTATGAAAGTATATGCTCAAATGTGGTTTTACATTAAATGTAATCCTGCTATTAAGGATGCTCCTGTGAACTTATATCGTACAATAGAGTAGTCTTTTCACTGTACTTAAACAATGAACTGAAGCTCATTGGAGCTAGGAAATTCATCTTAATGGTTTCTTTGCGCATCCGAAGAATTTACTGGTATCTATGCTCGCCGGTGATTGAAAGCATATTCGAAAACTAGCTATGCGTAGAATCCTTGACACAAAGTCGAGAATCTCGAACCAAACACCTTCTGTACGTAAGTTCAGTATTCCAGGAACACACTCTAGTGCTCAGGATTACACTGACCTAATCAACTGGAAAGAACGCAAAGTAACCGAGCCACCCCTGACGTGCCATTTGTTGGAGGGAGATCTACAGAAATGTGTAACGGAAGGTTCATCTGTCCTCCTGTCTGTTTTCCATTTGCCATGTCATACCCAAGCAATTGAGAAGTGCGTTAAAACTGTTATCTAAGCTTCGTCTGAAGTGTGTAACCTTCGTATGAAGGGTGTTTTAGCTCGAGATGGATTTATCAGTGTAATACTTTTGGGTGGGTCAATTATGCCCACATTCGAAACAAAATCTGAATATAAACCAAAGAGTTAAAAAGATAATTTCCAAAGGTAGGGTGGATGGGCGGAACTCTACATGCAGCCACCTCCTCGTGGTTCTGGGAACCAGCAAAAAGCTGCATATCAAAAATAAATTCAATGCAAAATTGTTAAATTTATATAATGTATCTTAATATTATGCTCAATGTATTTTTAGATATTAGTGTGAAACCTCATTTTAAAACTTGTTGGAAGTAACGAAGACAAAAAAAAAAAAAAAAAAAAAAAAAAAAATCATCGAAATTATACTAGTCACGCACAAGGCTTGACGTCTAGCAGATATTATCTGACAGTTCTTGAAAATTGTCAGTGTTTTCAGTGAATTTTGAGATTTACCGTATACATTCCAAAATTTTTACGTTCCTGCAGGCAATAAGATAAAGCACGTAAATTATTTTAATACCATGGGTGTTATGGTAGTGAAGACAACTGTTCCTTAAACTAGTGTGGTGTTTTTTGCGGATTTTAAAACTTTTATATTTAAAGTGAAATTTACCATAAAAACTGCAAAATTTCAGGCCCTTGCGGAGAACGAAGATGCAAATTATTTTAAAAATCATGCACAGTGTAATTAATCTAGTCATTATGCAAATTTTGTCACCTAGTTCGATTTCATTGGGCAGCTTAAATTTTTTTTTTATATTTTCAAAAAATATCAAATTTGATAAAAATTGCAAAATTTTAAGGCCTTTGCGGGAAATGAAGATGAAGTTTAAAAAATTTTGAAAAAATCGAATTTATGAAAAAAAAAATCACGAATGTTATACTAGTCAATACACAACTTTTGATAATCGACCCCCTCCCCCCATTTCGCTCCACCCTAATGTACACTATACGAACTTTCCCTGCTACATAGATATACTAAATTTACGTTGAATGAAACTCCCAATCTGTTGATATTGTTAACTGTACACCTATATATACATCTTGCAGTCAAACACAATAATGTAATATCTAAAGTATTTTCAGAAAACTAGCAGAAATCAAGCAAGGCATGGCATTCATAGTGAAATACACTACATCTGTTTAGCCATGCTTTTCATTAAGAAAATTTTTGTAATGGCTGTGGGTTCTGTGATGGACACAAATCTTACATATTACATGTCTCCCTGTTTTATTTAGTTAACTAAAACGTAGGAAAATTTTATTATTCTAATAATAAATGATTACAGAAAACAATGATTGAATGACAGTATGACAATTTGCTCTGACAGTTGAATAAGTCAAATAACGTTCCATCTATTGGAAATATTCAATTAGATGAAAATTACATTGAGGAATGTGAAACAGGGAAAAGTACAATTATTGCAGCCGATCATTGTATGGTACAAAAGATTGATAAACCAAGTGATAAAGGGTCTGTGGAAGATGGACTTTCACACAATAACGCTGAATAAGCTTTTCCTGAATAACATATTTTAGAATTCACTGGCTACTAGTGGAGTCATCCTCAGTGGCGGATCTCGAAAGTAAAAACGAAGGGGGGGCAGCCGCTACTCAGACTATGATACGTATATATGAAACTTTCAAAAAAATATATATAAATAATAGCTTAAATTATTTTTTCACTGAAAAAACTGGGGGGGGCATAGGTTCCCCCGGCCCTGACGTAGATCCGCCACTGGTCATCCTCTACAAAAGATGACTGATGCATAAGGAAAGTCTCGTTTCTCTATTTTGCAAGAAGAGCTCCCTCGTGGCTAAGCGGTTAGCGTACGCATCTTTGGCATGGGAGACTCCGGTTCGGATCTTTGGTCTAGCATAGAAGAAATTGAGTGATTGGAACGAAACTTGCAGGATTCTAGTTCTTCAGCCTACAATAAAAACGCAATCGCTCCTTCTAGGCTAGACCCTAGGATCGAACCATAGGATTCTATGATGGAATTTCCCACCTCTACTACCTCTAAATGGAAATAGAAAAAAATTAAAAATAATTTCTGTTCTCAGGACGTTACTCGGATTAAAATTTGTAAGTTTTGTCCCATTTGGCAGTAAGGTCATGTTTCCGTCCCCCCTTTGTATGTGCAAATGGAAAGTTTTATTTTTCGCGTTTGTATTGTAGGAAAGAAGAGCTATGAATCCTGGAAGTTTCGTTCCAATCGCTCAAGTCCTAGACTAGCCCCAAAAGCCGAACTCTTATACCAAGTTCGATTCCCGGCGGGAGATTACATGGTACGTATCTCACATTAAGCTGTAGATTCATGTCTCATAAAAAAAATATAGTCTCGCCGCTGAAAAGGACGTTAAAATGAAATGAAATGAAATGAAATCAAAATCCATTGTCCAATATATGGTACTATAGCAACCGCGAGAACTTGTGAAGCCTGGACTCTACACCAATCATAGAACTGCTTTTTCCACACGTCGTCACGTGTAACGCATCGGAAAAACTCGGTACGATTTGTGGAGTTCCCTTTTCAAATGCACACTTTTAAAAAAACGTAAAAAAAAGTAGAAGTTACCAAAACGTGTTGCCACCCGACAACACTGCACCCACAGGAGATGTTATCAGTATAGTGCGAGAGACGTCATTGGCAGAATTTCATGGATGGGGGTTGACGATTAGGACACGCCTTCGCGTTTCATTGGATACTAAAATTGGTAGATGTAGGTCAAGCTTCATGACCCGTTGCTATGACTTTTGTACAAGTATAATGTCAAATATTTCGCGGAGCGTTGCTTTACATGTAGAGGTCTAAGCATACTACATCTTTCTTCATTTTTTTCTCGGTTTGACTGAAATGTGGCATACAGCGTGATGCAGAGAAATGCTTCAATTGCTATGTCTGAAACACTTATAACTCCACAATATTATTAGAAGCGAAAAAAAAGGCAAATTGTGGTTTCAGTATTTTTTTCAATAAATATTGAAACCGGAACAGGAACGTAGCCAGCCCAAAAATTTAGGGGGGGCGGTAGAAGTTAGGGGGGCCAGACCCAATCATATTATACTTCATCACCATATTATAGTTCATTTGCAAGCCTACCGTGAAATTTTATGGGGGCTAACCAAAGTTTAGGGGGGGCCGGCCCCCCTTGCCTCCTGTGAATACGGGCTTGAACCGGAAGTAGAGTACGGAGTTAGATATAAAATGTAATGACGCTTAATCGATTGCAGCAAACTGCTTCTCAGTATCTATTACAACTTTTTGCTTTATAATAAGCAGCATAAAAAATATGAAATGATTGATTTCTAGAGCTTCTGATCACCTCCATCAACGGACTTAATTCTTAACTATCAATGCTGTACATACTGGCTAAAATTGATAGTGATTCATCAAGTATTGTTTGAGATATTTTCCCCCAAATTTTCGGGCCGACGTCAGACGGATTACATATTGTCCTATTAGATCGAATAGTCCTAACAGTGACAAATACAATCCTAAGAGTGACGCACATAATCCTAACAGTGATACACATAATCATAACAGTGATACATATAATCCTAACAGTGATACATATACTCCTAGCAGTGACACATATATACCTGAAAGTGACACATAGTTCTAACGGTGACACACATAATCTTGACACTGACGCACATAATCCTAACAGTGATACACATAATTCTAACAGTGATACATATAATCCTAGCAGTGACACATATATACCTGAAACTGACTCACATAGTTCTAACGGTGACACACATAATCTTGACAGTGACGCACATAATCCTAACAGTGATACACATAATCCTAACAGTGATACATATAATCCTAGCAGTGACACATATTTCTGAAAGTTACACACATAGTTCTAACGGTGACACACATAATCTTGACAGTGACGCACATAATCCTAACAGGGATGCACATAATGCTAACAATGATACATGTAATCCTAGCAGTGGCACATATACTCCTAACAGTGACACATAGTCCTAATAGTAACATAATTCTTACAGACACACATATTCCTAACAGTATCATACACATACTTTATCAGCCTTGCCGTTTTAAGGGTCCATGGTCATTGTTAACAGTAGCATGGTATGTTTCTCTGATCACATATACACCCAGTTCGTGAACTTTGGAAATGCTTGACACGTGTTGGAAAGCCTGTACAAGTTGTAGGCTATAATAAAGTTTTCCAAGGAGTATAGTTCGGTATGCAAGTTGTAACCCATCATGTTTTGAAATTTGATAATGTGGTCAAGGCTGATTAATTAATGTTTTGTCGCACATCATCAGACTAGGAAAATTTTAACACAATAAAAATAAGCTCTGCTAAAGATAGTAAAAAGAGGATAACGTTAATCGTACATTTATAAATGTTTCGGCTTGCGTTTATAGGAAGGGTTAGGAATATGGAAATATTTTCGTCTAGAAAATTATCCAACCAATAACTCTTAAACATTTTGAGGGTTGCATATTAGCGTTGTGTATTTTTTTTATGAATATATGGGATATATAGATAACCAGCGTTAAAGACACCGTTACTCCGTGAAGACGTAAACGAATTGTTTCCAATAATGAAATCGACCGAAATAATCTCTTTACTTGTCTATTGCGAAAATAAGACTTCACAAATTCGCTTCCGTTCAAGAACTATCATGTGCAGTAATGGACGTACGTAATAACATTATAGTTGTATAAGGCCCACTAGCGTGATCCTAATAACATTACAATATTACAAGACACACACGTCACCCTAATAATATTACAATCTTATAAGGCACACAAACGTGATCCTAATAACATTACAATATTACAAGACACACAAATCATCCCAATAACATTACAATCTTATAAGGCACACTAGCGTGATCCTAATAACATTACAATATTACAAGACACACATGTCATCCTAATTACATTACAATCTTATAAGGCACACTAGCGTGATCCTAATAACATTACAATATTACAAGACACACACGTCATCCTAATAACATTACAATCTTATAAGGCACACTAGCGTGATCCTAATAACATTACAATATTACAAGACACACATGTCATCCTAATAACATTATAATCTTATAAGGCACACTAGCGTGATCCTAATAACATTACAATATTACAAGACACACATGTCATCCTAATAACATTACAATCTTATAAGGCACACTAGCGTGATCCTAATAACATTACAATATTACAAGACACACATGTCATCCTAATAACATTACAATCTTATAAGGCACACTAGCGTGATACTAATAACATTACAATATTACAAGACACACATGTCATCCTAATAACATTATAACCTTACAAGGCACACTAGCGTGATCCTAATAACATTACAATATTACAAGACACACATGTCATCCTAATAACATTATAATCTTATAAGGCACACTAGCGTGATCCTAATAACATTACAATATTACAAGACACACATGTCATCCTAATAACATTACAATCTTATAAGGCCCACTAGCGTGATCCTAATAACATTACAATATTACAAGACACACACGTCATCCTAATAACATCACAATCTTATAAGGCACACTAACATGATCCTAACAACATTACAATATTACAAGACACACACGTCATCCTAATAATATTACAATCTTATAAGGCACACTAACATGATCCTAACAACATTACAATATTACAAGACACACACGTCATCCTAATAACATTACAATATTACAAGACACACATGTCATCCTAATAACATTAAAATCTTATAAGGCACACTAGCGTGATCCTAATAACATTACAATATTACAAGACACACATGTCATCCTAATAACATTATAATCTTTTAAGGCACACTAGCGTGATCCTAATAACATTACAATATTACAAGACACACATGTCATCCTAATAACATTACAATCTTATAAGGCACTAGCGTAATCCTAATAACATTACAATATTACAAGACACACATGTCATCCTAATAACATTATAATCTTATAAGGCACACTAGCGTGATCCTAATAACATTACAATATTACAAGACACACATGTCATCCTAATAACATTACAATCTTATAAGGCACACTAGCGTGATCCTAATAACATTACAATATTACAAGACACACATGTCATCCTAATAACATTATAATATTATAAGGCACACTAGCGTGATCCTAATAACATTACAATATTACAAGACACACATGTCATCCTAATAACATTACAATCTTATAAGGCACACTAGCGTGATCCTAATAACATTACAATATTACAAGACACACATGTCATCCTAATAACATTATAATCTTATAAGGCACACTAGCGTAACCCTAATAACATTACAATATTACAAGACATACATGTCATCCTAATAACATTACAATCTTATAAGGCCCACTAGCGTGATCCTAATAACATTACAATATTACAAGACACACACGTCATCCTAATAACATCACAATCTTATAAGGCACACTAACATGATCCTAACAACATTACAATATTACAAGACACACGTCATCCTAATAACATTACAATATTACAAGACACACATGTCATCCTAATAACATTACAATCTTATAAGGCACACTAGCGTGATCCTAATAACATTACAATATTACAAGACACACATGTCATCCTAATAACATTATAATATTATAAGGCACACTAGCGTGATCCTAATAACATTACAATATTACAAGACACACATGTCATCCTAATAACATTACAATCTTATAAGGCACACTAGCGTGATCCTAATAACATTACAATATTACAAGACACACATGTCATCCTAATAACATTATAATCTTATAAGGCACACTAGCGTAACCCTAATAACATTACAATATTACAAGACATACATGTCATCCTAATAACATTACAATCTTATAAGGCCCACTAGCGTGATCCTAATAACATTACAATATTACAAAACACACACGTCATCCTAATAACATCACAATCTTATAAGGCACACTAACATGATCCTAACAACATTACAATATTACAAGACACACGTCATCCTAATAACATTACAATATTACAAGACACACATGTCATCCTAATAACATTACAATCTTATAAGGCACACTAGCGTGATCCTAATAACATTACAATATTACAAGACACACATGTCATCCTAATAACATTATAATATTATAAGGCACACTAGCGTGATCCTAATAACATTACAATATTACAAGACACACATGTCATCCTAATAACATTATAATCTTATAAGGCACACTAGCTTGATCCTAATAACATTGCAATATTACAAGACACACATGTCATCCTAATAACATTATAATCTTATAAGGCACACTAGCGTAATCCTAATAACATTACAATATTACAAGACACACATGTCATCCTAATAACATTACAATCTTATAAGGCACACTAGCGTGATCCTAATAACATTACAATATTACAAGACACACATGTCATCCTAATAACATTACAATCTTATAAGGCCCCCTAGCGTGATCCTAATAACATTACAATATTACAAGACACACACGTCATCCTAATAACATCACAATCTTATAAGGCACACTAACATGATCCTAACAACATTACAATATTACAAGACACACACGTCATCCTAATAACATTACAATATTACAAGACACACATGTCATCCTAATAACATTACAATCTTATAAGGCACACTAGCGTGATCCTAATAACATTACAATATTACAAGACACACATGTCATCCTAATAACATTACAATCTTATAAGGCACACTAGCGTGATCCTAATAACATTACAATATTACAAGACACACATGTCATCCTAATAACATCACAATCTTATAAGGCACACTAACATGATCCTAACAACATTACAATATCACAAGACACACACTTCATCCTAATAACATTACAATATTACAAGACACACATGTCATCCTAATAACATTACAATCTTATAAGGTACACTAGCGTGATCCTAATAACATTACAAAATTACAAGACATACAAGTCATCCTAATAACATTACAATCTTATAAGGCACACTAGCGTGATCCTAATAACATTACAATATTGCAATACATACATGTCATCCTAATAACATTACAATCTTATAAGGCACACTAGCGTGATCCTAATAACATTACAATATTACAAGACACACATGTCATCCTAATAACATTATAATCTTATAAGGCACACTAGCGTGATCCTAATAACATTACAATATTACAAGACACACATGTCATCCTAATAACATTACAATCTTATAAGGCCCACTAGCGTGATCCTAATAACATTACAATATTACAAGACACACACGTCATCCTAATAACATCACAATCTTATAAGGCACACTAACATGATCCTAACAACATTACAATATTACAAGACACACACTTCATCCTAATAACATTACAATATTACAAGACACACATGTCATCCTAATAACATTACAATCTTATAAGGCACACTAGCGTGATCCTAATAACATTACAATATTACAAGACACACATGTCATCCTAATAACATTATAATCTTATAAGGCACACTAGCGTGATCCTAATAACATTACAAAATTACAAGACATACATGTCATCCTAATAACATTACAATCTTATAAGGCACACTAGCGTGATCCTAATAACATTACAATATTACAAGACACACATGTCATCCTAATAACATTACAATCTTATAAGGCACACTAGCGTGATCCTAATAACATTACAATATTACAAGACACACATGTCATCCTAATAACATTACAATCTTATAAGCACACTAACGTAATTCTAGTGGTCCCGCTTAGCGTAGTTGCTAACGCTCTTGCCTTCGGTGTGAGTGGTCCCGGATGTGATTCCGAGTGGAGCGGTCGGAAAAGTGTTTAACGCTTTTCAGACCAGCCACCCTGAATAAGGTTTCCCTGAGTTTTGTTGATACATAACAGGCAAATGCCGGGGTGGTACTTAACTTATAGGTCCTAGGCCGCTTCCTTCCTTCCCCAATCCTTTCTTTCTTCCCTTTTTCCAGATAATCTACTCGTCGAGGGACGTCATTCCTCATACGTGACGGGCTAAATGGCCATAGATGCCGAAAGCCCAGAAATCTAATTCCTAATCCTAATCCTAGTGACGGGCTAACATGGCCATAGATGCCGAAAGCCCATTAATCTAATTCCTAATTCTAATCCTAGTGACGGGCTAACATGGCTATAGATGCCGAAAGCCCAGAAATCTAAATCCTAATTCTAATCCTAGTGGCGGGCTAACATGGCCATAGATGCCGAAAACCCAGAAATCTAATTCCTAATCCTAATATGGCCATAGATGCCGAAATCCCAGAAATCTAATTCCTAATCCTAATCCTAATATGGCCGTAGATGCTGAAAGCTCAGAAATTAATTCCTAATCCTAATCCTAATATGGCTATAGATGCGGTAAGCCCAGAAATCTAATTCCTAATCCTAATCCTAATATGGCCATAGATGCCGTAAGCCCAGAAATCTAATTCCTAATCCTAATCCTAATATGGCCATAGATGCTGAAAGCCCAGAAATTAAATCCTAAATCCTAGCGTGATACTAATAACATTACAATCTTGTAAGGTCTACTACCTTGATCTTAATATATATTTAAAAAAATGAACTTATTTTATGCATACCTTTGTTTCAATATTTTTGTTTAAATTTTAGTGAATTTTGGTACGGTGGTAGGGGAATGTATAATGTTGAACTTAACTTCACTTAACTTTAACCAGCCATGTTTGAAGCACATAGATTTGTTAAAGAAAATGCCACGTGAAGAATCTTTAATCTGACTTGAATCTTGCTTATTATTACTAGAGCCTGGATTTTTAAGCAAAATGCTTATTTCTTTCAATACTTCTAAACTTATATTAAGAAAACTTGTACTTCGTAGTACCAACCCTGACAAGCAATTTTTACCATGATTGATAGTGCTTAAAAATGCTTGTGGTCGAAAAAATATTTTTCGCTTCTTTATTTTACGATGTTCAATTAAAATTGCATATTTAAAAAAAAAATCACATTAAAAGTGCAAATTGCGTACCTAGGTACTATCCTTTATATGTTTTTTACAGTATATCCATAGCCACTTTTCCAAACTGCCCGATATTATAAAGTATTTAGAAGCTTGAAATACTTGTAATTCCTTATAACATTCAGTTTCTCTGACAGAAGAAATTTCAGTAACATGGTCTTCCAAGACGCATGGTCTTGTTGAATTGTATTCAGCAAGCTTACTCAAGTATTACTAAACTACTAAAATAAAAACCATAGTTAAAAAATACTGTGTAAAATTTCTGGAAAACTTTACGATGAAGAAACAGATCTCAAAGATAAATTCGTCAAACAATTATAGAGCTTTTCACATACTTGTGTGACGTCATGCGACGTATAAAAAACATTTCCACTGTATAAATAATTTTTCAGCGATAGATGTAGAAGCCTCACACAAGAACAGTGGCGCAAATCTGTCTTAAAATTTGGGGGGGGGGGACAGGTAAGACCTTCCCCCTAATCTTTTTTTTTTTCGATGTTCAAAATATTGATGAAGTTGAAAAACAATGTTGTGGAAGATCAGAGAAGCAGAGTTGTCTTTAACGTTGGGAGGCGGGTAGATTTCAGGCTTATTCTGGGGAACATCAATTTCATCTCACGTTCCTTTGTGTCAATCCGACAATAATAATTAAATTTCTACCCAAAAACACATTTCAAATCGGATTATTGGGGGGACAGCCCCCCTCAGCTCCAAGATTGGAGGGGACATGTCCGCCTTATCCCCCCTGGATTTGCACCAGTGCACAAGAATATCTAAGGATGACTTTGTATATATACTGTAACACCTCCGAATAAAGTAGGATTTCTTAAAAAAGCAAATATTTTACTTCATTTTAATGTGTTTTTACTTAGTTTACCAACTTGCACACTTGCTTGCTTGTTGTGTCAACTTATATTACTATTTGATTGTGCTTATAGATCCGGACTCTAATTATTATTATTATTATTATTATTATTATTATTATTATTATTATTATTATTATTATTATTATTCAAGATGTGAATATTTATCTCTTACGCAGTGTTGCCACAGTCCAAGCTCTGGAGCTAAGCGGTTAGCATACGCGCTCTTAGCGTGGGAGACCCAGGTTCGATTCCTGGCGGGAGCTCATGTGTTTCGGATTCCACGTTAATCAGTAGGTCCACGTCTCGTATAACTTCGGTGCTGAAAGGGACACTAAACTAAAATCAACTCAACTCAACTCCAAGCTCTGGAATGGGCTGAAGAGTAGTACCAAATTGAAAGAAAAAGGGCTGAATTCATAATCCTATACCAGTGTAGTACATGGCTGTATAACACGAGACTAAAAGAGGTAAAGTTACAGAACACTCGCCCCCTCTTCCAAGAGTTCAAATCAAGAAAGTGTTCTTTTTAAAAATTACTTTTTTAAATATATCCAAGAGGATCCCGAACAACTATGGAAGTAGACGAAACTTTTCCCGCACGTAGAAAGTATAACAGAGGTCGCTAATTAAAGGGGAAACAATTATCATCTTCGGTATGTATTATAAGGAAACCAAACGCGCCTCTATTTCAAAGTGACCAATACACCAAAATCGTGTTATGGCCATATATGAAAAAAAAACCCAAAAGAAAAAAACCATAAAAGTGGGAACAAATCAATCATCTCCGAGTTCGTGTGTAAACAGTATATTATAATAAAATATAAATTATTGCACTTATTCTCTCTTATTTCACGACCGAAGGAGAATAGTAGAATGTAAGAAGAATCTAAGGTAAGTAAATTGACATTTGTAAAAGAAAAAATGTAAAACCGTTCCAGGGTCCTAGAATCTTCCCTGAAAGACATCACAAGAAAGAGATGTAGGAAGAGTCTTACTGACATTTTTGAAAATGTGACAAGTATTTGTTAAATGGTGCTGAACTGGGTAGAATTGTACCAACTTTTTCAGAAAAGGGGCTGAAAATGCCAGCGTGGTACCAACGGCCCATTGAATGACAAAAAGGGCTGAATTTGGTACAATTGTACTAAGTGTGATAACTAGAGACCGGATGTTAGGCAAAATGCCTATTCTTTAATATTAAAGATATGATCAAAAATAACGTTTCAAAGTTTATGTGAGGGGTTATAGTTTCGATTTAAGCCAATTTTATTTTGCCTATTTCGACCTTTACTGCCTAAATAATTGCTTTAGTGCCTAATGTTGCCTATTTTATGCATTTTCTTTAAAATAAGCCTTCATTGGGAAAATATATAATTTATACAACATAAATAAAGATGCATATATACGTATAATAAGTGTTTGTAAATACAAACACGTGCTACGTTACGATGTACATACAGGGTGAACTTCAAAGATGTGCATATACTTTGGGAAATGATTAATGACATCAAAAGAAGACAAAAAGTCCTCTTGTATTTTGTCGAATTCTGTGTCGTGTACGAGTGACAGTGGTGCCACTTGGAATCGAAAATCAAATCTTGACAATTGGAACGGATCAGATAGGTGTGCAAATACGTTGGGAGGTGATTCGTGACATGAAAAGAAGACAAAAAGTCCTATTGCATGTTGTCGAATTCCTCGTCGTGTACGAGTGACAGAGGTGCCAACTTGGAATCGAAAATCGTACACATACTTCGACAGATGATTCGTGACATGTAAAGAAGACAAAAAGTCCTCTTGAATGTCAGGAAACACCTCCCGAACTATGTGCACACTTTTATGTCTCGTTCCAATCGTCAGGATACGATTTTCAATTTTAAGATGGCACCCCTGTCACTCGTACACGACGCAGAATTCCACAACATGCAACAGGACTTTTTGCCTTCTTTTGATATGCATCATGCAACATGTCTTCTTTTGATATCACGAATCACCTCTCGAAGTATGTGCAGATCTTTTAGGTTCACCCAGTATGTATAAATACATAACAAGCTTTGTTTTTATATGTACAATAAAAGAAGATATTAACAAACAGGTATGTTTCTATATTCTTTGAACATTATCTATGACCTGAACCTATTTTTTAATGGTATTGAGTATTTATCTTCATTATTTCGAGTTACATTTTAGTGCCTATTTTACTGCCTATTTTTAAAATTTTTAGTGCCTATTTGCCTGCCTATTTTACAGGTTTTTAGTGCCTAAACATCCGGTCTCTAGTGATAACAGTGCTGCTACGTATTAGATTTTCGCCGAAGGAAGATTCCTAGGCCGAGAGCATTTATTAATATTAATCCGACACGTGTTGGTTTGCATCCATCTATTGTGTTTTGAAGGTCAGCTTTGAATACGAATAAGATACATGCTTGTATATTCTTTAATGGTGCATAAGGTATAAATTGGACACATGCGTTCATTTGTGTATTTCTGCTTGCATTGTACACATTAGTTTCGTTCATAAATTAAGTATAATCACAGTGTTTTTCTGTATTCCACATTTCGTTAAAAAGTTGAAACATTTTTATTACTCTTTAAAGTAAAGAAAAACGCTCCATCTATGAAACAAAAACTGTTCACTTAAAACGTGTAAAAGGTAGTTAATGCTACAGCAGTGAGTTTATTTGACTAAGTCGGTGGTAAAAAGTAGCTTCTGAGAGAATAAAGTTTTTTAAAAATATTCTGAAGCACGCCTTCGGTTCATGACCTTGATAAACCGAATCGTGACGACGCAAGTGAGCGGTAACCTTAAAGCTGATTCTGTTTGGTGTCTCTTTCTCTCCATGAGATGTTAGGGAATCTTTAAGCGTAAGATAATTCTAACAGAGCGAAGCATATTAAAATGTTGCGATTTAAGAAGAATGGGACGTGCACAGAATACAGAAGAAATTCAGAATTTCTCATTGGCAGATTAGTAAGGAGAAATTAGAATACTTTTAATTTTTTATAATAAACCCAGCTGTATGCCTTTCATACTACCACTACTGTGTTTGAAAGAAATATAGATATATCCCCCCCCCAAAAAAATACATTGCAGTATGTTTGCCAAGCTGCGATGTAAATAATTTCATTTAGCTAAAAGTGTAAAATTAAATACAGTCTTTGTTTCCAGCCAGTCACGTCATTTGGACCTTTAGTCAGGCACATTTGCTCTACATGAGTTCGATATATTTAGACGATTTCTCACGGGGAGGAATTTCAATACACAGGGGGATGGTTAAAACAGTACTGCAAAAAATACTGACAATCCTTATCAAGCACGATCGGGGATTTCACTCAGGGGCTATTTCTTAGTTCCTGGGACGAAATTCCCCCCTCTGATATCATTTCTCCCACCCACATAGGATGGACAAAAATATGCGAAAAGAAAAGCTGTTATAAAAAGGGTACCCCTTTCAAACACAATTTGCATCTCAATGCTAGGTGTCTGTGTGTTCGCCTGCACATCCTGTGGTATATACAACCTGGCAAATCGAACAGATGGGCCAGTTACAGTTTAGCCACCAATCCGTGCAGGTTATCGTGAATCATGTCTGAGCTGACAGATTTTCAAAGAAGGCAAATTCTGAGTGCGCGTATGGTGTGAGCTTCCGTGACGAAAGTAGCGGAAATGTTTGGTGTATCAAGGGGCCACAGTCTCAAAGATCATGACTGCTTACGGATGTACAGCAAAAACCTCATCAGCGAAGCATGGACTCAAGTGTGTGTTGCGTCACAGAGACTGACAAACATTGGGTAGGATTGTAACCAAGGAGATCACCACGGCGCAAAAAGTCACAGCTGAGCTGAATATAATGCTTACAAACCCTGTTAGCTTCAAAACAGTCAGAAGAGAACTCCACAATCAGGGTATTTATGGCAGATCTGCAATTCCCAAACCACTCGTGACAGTTGACCATGCTACTATACGGAGACAGTGGTGCAACTCCCATAAAAACTGGACAATGAAATAGTGTAAGACTGTCATCTGGTTGGATGAGTATTTCTTTAGCTGCTTCCAACTGCTAGCCGAGTTTACGTGTGGACAACACCATCACAAGTGTACGATACAGACTATCTGTTACCAACGGTATGAAGCACGACGGTGGTTCATTGATGATTTGGGCAGTCATATCCTCGTATTCCGCCGGACCTATCATCACCTTGTATGGATATGTTACTATCAAGAGCTACGTAACCATTTTGAGTGACTAGCTGCATCCCATGGTGCAAACTTTGTTTGCAGAAGGTAATGCCGTGTTTCACGATGACAGAACCCCTGTTCGTAAGCTCACATCATCCACGATTGGTCTGTTGAGCACGAAGATGAAGTGTCACAATTACCAGACCTCAATATCATTGAGCCATTGTGGTCAGTTTTGGTGACCAAGGTGCGAGCCCGTTACCCACCACCGTCATCTCTACAATAACTTGTAACTGCTTTGGCGGAAGAATGGTACAACATTCCTTTGACAACCATACGCGACCTGTATTTCTCAATTCCCCGTCGACTGCAGGCCGCTCTGCTGGCCAAAGGTGGTCTTACTCGCTATTAATAAAGGTAATGTGAAAATTTTAAGGTGTTTCCATTTTTTTGTCCAAGCCCTGTACAAGCAAAACGCGAAATCATGCTATTATCTTTTACGGTACAATATTACCTTCGTAATTGAATTCATCTTAAATATTTGAAACCATTAGAAATACTGTGTTAGGCAGATTGATGTCTTTTTTACGATGATAAAAATAAAAATAAAATTAGAATTAATAAATTATCGATATATGACAATACATTGTTCCAGAAATGAAACAAAAATGACTGTTTCATCCGTGTTTCTTCCAGACATATTTTTGGGGGACAGCCTCCGCCCGGAACTTGGAGAGTGCCCCTTGGAAGAGACCAAAATAATACAGCATTTCCATAAAAAAGACTATTATACTTTTAAGTGGTATTACGTCGCTTTAGATAATTGCATTTAAATTAAATTGGTCACATTTGAAAGAAAAACTCAAAATATTTTTGTTCAGTCAACAATGGACAACAATGTTAATAATGGAATGGATCAAACACAGATAAAGTAAATTCACTCGTGTTTACTTTGTGATTAGTCGATATGGGTTCATTGTTGGGTATTTATCAGGCAGTTGTTTCTGCTGGAGGTCACTTCGGAAGCTTTTAAGCAGTAATGCGCTAAGGTAAACGTTGGGTTGTGTTGTTATTAAGAAGAATTTTTAGGGAGTTATGGTAACCCTACAAGAACGAAGTTGGTGTGTTTTGGGATATCACAGCACGCAGAGTCTGGTGCAAGCTCAGCGTGTTTTTAGGCGAAGATTTCAACATCAGGTATCTACACACGCGTCAATTTTGAAGTGGTACCGTGATTTTGTGAATCGTGGCTGCATGCGCCATCAAATTAAAGGCCATTCAGGGATACCATCTGCCGAAGGGGAATATTCAGTGCATTGCCAACAAGAGCGCCGATCCGAGGGGGGTCCGAGGGCCCCCCGAAAGCTCATGTGGGCCCCCTCATTGTATTTGTAAATTTACAATATTTGGCATAATTTGAATGCAATTTGTCTTAAAATCCTCATATATGCTTTCTGCATCTGAATGGGCCACCCCAAATTCTCAGAGAAATCGGCGCCCTTGATTGCCACTCGTGGGGCCCACATTCAATGTCTATGAGGTATAGTAAAAAAAAAAATGAGTTTTTCTGTCAAACGTGGCCAATTTCATTTAAATACGATTATCCAAAGCTACATAAAACAACTTTAAAATATGATAATATTTTTATCTACAGGCTGTATAATAATAAATGGAAAAGTACAGTGTGAAAATATTATGTGCCCCTCTGAATACTAAGTGTGCGCCCCCGGAACATTTTTTCTGAAAGAAACACTGTGTTTCATACGCCAAAAATAAAAGCTTTATCAATCTTTATGATACGAATGAGTGCTCAAGCGTATAACCCTTCATTGATAATGTTATTTTATCAGATTAAAAAAAAGAACTCTTTTTGCAGATTACTAAATATATAACATTGTCTAGTAAGGGAAAACAGCTGGATATTGTACGAAGCACTCTCTCAGACAACGTGTCCATTATATTCCTGTTCAAAAATCCATTAAGAAGATCAAACAAAACAAGTCTACAGTGACTGACGTGAAGGTCAATTCTACTCAACCAGATAAAGAGACGAAAGGAAGTGCAGAGATTGTTTCTTTTTTTATTCTGTCTAAACGCTATTTTTTTTTTTTTTTGAAAAAAGTACTGTAAAGTAGTTCAAATGAAGCGTACAAAACTTTTTTAGAAAAAGACAATAGAAACCTTGAAATTTTTCTGTTTTTTTTTTTTTTGTTTGTTTTAAATTTGTCTCCAGATTTTCTTTTTGTTCATGTATTGTCAGGCCGTCAGCGAAAGGTCAAAAGAGGCATTGTGTTTATGGTGATGAGACTGGAAAAATTCCAGATCGCAAAACAGTTTCTTTCTTCCTTGTTTTTTTCTTCAGAAAAAATCTCTAGAATAAATATATACTTATCAGGATTGTTCGGACTAATCTTCATCTACCCTATTTTGTTCAGAAAATATAAATCAATGCAGCATATTTGAATAAAATATTTGTGAGAACTACAGTTTTTATTTCGTTATGTCTTTTATTCTATAAAGATGAATATAAAATTATTTTATGCGAGATTCAGGATAAATAAATTCGATTATAATGATTTTAAACAATCTAACGCACAGAATCGGTGAGAAACTCGGTGGTTGTGTTGGAATTTTGCGTCCCTTTTGGTACCGAAGTTCTGTGAAACGCGTCCTACAGATTAAGGTGGACTTACAATTACAGAATCACCATCATCATCATCATAGGAATTCTACCATTATTGGCAGGTCACTTGCCGCAACTGAGAAGCTTCCGTGGTCCACGGTCTGTCGCTAACCTCTTTGTATTCACGTGTGATTGTTTTGTTTTAATAAGGTCCATCAATTATAGTCTCCTTCCTCCCCTCCATCTTTCTCCTGCCATCAATACTGTGTGGCACATACCTTAAAATAGTTCTTTCTTAGCCAATGTTCCAAACAGTTTCTCTTTCTCTTCTTAATAATGTCTAGAATCGTTCGTTTCTCCCCACCATTTTTAACACTCTCTCATTCGTTTTCTGCTCGACCCAGCGAATTCTTTCCATTCTTCTCCACACCCACGTTTAGAAATCTTCGAGTCATTTTTCATCATTTTTGCGTAATGTCCATGTTTCTGACCCATACAGTATAGTATATTAAACTTTCAAGGTTCTTCCACCGGGCATCGAACTTATTACTCCGTGTACCAAAGGGTACGTGTCTTTTCCAGTCGGCAGACCTATCAGTTGAAAGTATCAATTTCTGGTTTGATTTGGTTTTAAATTTAGCGTCCCTTTCTGCAACTGAGTTTATATCAGACGTGCACCAACAAGTTAATGTGAGATCCGAGCCACATGAGATCCTGTCGGAAACCAAACCCGAGTCTCCCAGGCTGAAGATGTGTACGCTAAACGCTTAGCCACGAGGAGCTACAATATAAATTTTAACGTATATATTTGTAATGTTTGTATGGTAAGAAATGTACTGTATTACTATCAAAAGAGTGTTAGCACTCAAGAAACGTCTAACACACTTATCCAACTTAGGAAGACAGATTGGTGAATTGACAGGGAGACACAGAGAGAGAGAGAGAGAGAGAGAGAGAAAAGGAGAGAGACAGAGATGAGATAGCTAGAGATATAAATACATAGAGAAAGATGTTCTACACGTAACTGTTGACAGTGTAGAGTACTTGCGTTATCTATGTTTACCTTCCCATTGATTTACATAAACACACTGAAACGACTGAAAGTATACTACAATCAAAATTATTGAATATTATTTACTTATAGAAAAACTGATTTCTATCAAAAAACATATATAATATTCAGAAACAACACAATATTTCAATATGAAGAGTTCTAAGGAGTCGTATCTCCAGCTCGGACATACCATTGAGAAATAATCACCTAAAAACTGGATCTCGGAGACCCCTAAACCATTCTCCACCAAATTTGAAATGGTGATTTGAGAGAGCATTTTGGACAGACAATTGAGGAATAATAACCAAAAAACTGGATCTCAAAGATGTCTCAAGCATTCTTGATCAAATATGGCATGGTGATTCGAGAGCTTACGCTGAGTGTCGTTAGGGGTCTGATGTCCCGATTAGACATATCATTGAGGAATAATCACTAAAAAACGGAAATAATCAATAAAAGACATTCGGTTCGCTCCAAGTTTACAATTATTGTATACCTAGTTTATTTCTACACAAATTGCTACATGGTCAAATCTACTGTCCCGTTCTCATTTCGATAGTTTAGTTGCATATCGTGTAAGGGTTAAACCCGAGTAAGAAATACTACAAGGTACTACTTTTTAACTGAAAAAGAGCAGGGAAAAAACGTTCTCTCGTACAGGGCCGTGCCGTGGAAAATCAGCGCCCGGGGCAAGAGTATACGACGGCACCCCCATACATATTTTCCAAGCAATTTTTCCTATCTTTTTTCCTTTTTTTCTCCCGAATTTTTTTCACCCCTTACTTCAGCGCCCGGGGCCGTCGTCCCGCTCCCCCCGGCACGGCCCTGCTCTCGTAAGTATCTCATATTAAACTCAAAAGATACCCAGTATAGATGTTTTTTTGTAACGTCGGAGACAGTGTATACAAATTGACTCTAAAATATATCACATGTGCTACTGAAAATATATAAATGTATAATTTTCTTCAAAAGTTGAACTGTAAGTAAATGTATTTACATACAAACTACATTGTAACTGAGGCTAGAGCAAGTTACGTTGAATAAATAAATAAATAAATGCATGACTATTTTATCCTTGCAAAGAACGGATAATTTAGTTGTTAATTTACTACTTTTTTTCTTCAGGTCTCTTTAAAAATATCTTTTTTTTTTTTTTTTTTTTTTTTTGCCAACTGTCAAGTTGTCTTTTATTATATTGGTGGTTGGACGAACGTAATGGTATGTCATATTTTCAAACTTCCAACTAAACTGGAGAAGAAGATTTAACATTGTGATGCAATTCAATGCAATGACACATACCAAACAAGCTTTTTCTTACCTTCTGTAAGTTCATTTTCGAAATAGAAGTACTTACATACTGTTCTATGGTACGATCACAATAAGGGCGGGATTATCCTATCTGGAGGCCCAAGACTAGAAAAAAACATGTAGCCCCTGCTGACTTCGCCTAATACATTTCTGTGAAAGTACAATAGGAAAGTTAAGGGAACACACATAGTTCTACGACATCAACCATGTCATGCATTGGATAATATAATACCTAATGCGACTTTCCAAATTAACACGGTTGATGTAAGAAAGAAATTTGTTTAATATTTCGGTCATATTTTATCTTGAATGATGACAGCCAGTTGAAATTTTGATTAGATGGAAGCCCCGTTCACCTGGAAGCCCGGGTATATAGGCCCACTAGACCCCCCTTAATCTGGTCCTGATCACAACCCTAATAACACAATTTCACCGGAAGTTGCGTTAACCATTATGTTTACCCGAACCGTTCATATATAAATATAATATTACTTAATTAGGTTTCACTTATATACTCTGCCGACAAAACATATGACGTAATTCCTCACTTTAAAATAAGAAAAAGTTCATATCGACCTGGACGAAAAGTCCATAGTTTCAGTGCTAGGGTCGTCAAAAAGCATGGAGATATACAACACATATTATTTCAAACGTGAGGAATCGTAAAGTAAAGGAAGGCATACATATGACATCCGAGACTGCATATATGATGAATGTGCAATGAATGCGTAAGGGGCTCTCTACAGGGCATAATTCCCGGACATACTCCCAACAGAATTTTCAGATATGCTCTGACACAAAGGTTGGTCCAAAGTAAGCAAAAAGTAAGCCTTGACAACAATGAACACGAAATGATAAGCGGGACCGCTAGTTGTATTGTTCCTGATGCTCAGAATAACGAGTGCTAGAATGTCTTTTCTCACGCTTTCGGACGGCCCTAGCTCCGAAACTATGCACTTTTCCCAACATGTTCACATTGACTTTCTTTCTTAATATGATGAATAATTTCTTTCAGCTTGTCAGTATAGACCTTTAACATGCTGTATGCTAATTATATATAAATATAATCTAACCATCAATTTAATACTCTCAAAAGTAGAGACATTTAAATAAGACCTGGCGAAGAAATCGACAAAGTAAACCCGTTCAAATCGCCTTTCATTTCAAAGGAATTAGAATAATATTTCTCAATACAAATCAATAGATAGAATATCAAAGGTAGGGTATGTGTTCAACAGCCCTAAAATCCTTCTTTACTATAGAAACGTATAGAATAACACAATATCCATACATATGAAGATATTTTAGAAAAGCGAGTTAGTCTGATGCTATCCGTATATTTCAAATGATTACCCTAGCATTTGTTACTTAACTAAAATGATATAACGGTGAAAAATAACGTACAGCAACATTTAGTAAAGTAAGGTATGATGAATGACTTTGAAGAACTTTTTATATACGAACACATTGTCATTAACTGTTTACTGTCAGATTTAAAGTAAAACATGTACCCCTGTCCATATAGGCAACCCAACGAATTGTTGTGATTCGCAGTGTAGTATAAAGAAAGATGTTTTCTTGAATGCTCTATGCGTTAATGAGAACAAATTGTAATAAAATATTAACTTTGAAAAGCTACCAATGACGTCTTAACGAGGTCATTCATGTTTTAAATATATTCGACATTTTATTTCTTTCTACCGTACAAATATATATTCTTAATTAGATTTAGTCCTCAGCACTGTATTTAAATTTAGAAAGGGAAAAACACGCTTCTTTTTTACAAAACGTTCTTCTTTATTCAAGTAAGTTTAAGATTTATTAGGGCGTATTCAAAGGCGTTTTTGTGTGTTATTAGCATCGTACTAAGACTTTGACTAACTTAATATTATAATTTTTCTATTCTGAAACACGTCGATGATAATGTCCGTGATTTGAGCTCAATCCTGGCTAACCGGTTTGCGCACGCACCTTTGGCGTGGGAGACCCTAGTTCGAATCCCGACGGGAGCTCATATGGTTCGGATTCCACGTTAATCAGTAGGTCCCGTCTCATATATCCTCGCTGCTGAAAGGGACGTTAAACTCAAAATCAACTCAACTCAATGTCCATGATTTATATTGAAGAGATCCCGCCACGACTTTCCGCAGAGAACGTCCAAACATATTAAGAGAAAAGAATTGAGTTGACTTTGAGTTTAGCGTCCCGTACAGCAGCAAGGCTATATGAGACGTGAACCTACTGATTAACGTGAAATCCGAACCACATAAACTCCCATCAGGAATTGAACCCGGGTCTCTCAGTCGAAAAGTGCGTACACTTACCGCTTAGCCACAAAGACGTTCGACGTTCATTAAGAGAAAATAATAATAGGAAATATTATACATATATAACGGTTTTAATAGTATCTCAATGGAAATGAACTAAAGCAATATCCTTAACTAATAAAAGTATACATATTGTACTGTAATAATGAGTTGTTATTCAATATTGAAAATTTTAACTAAATACAATCAAAATCACATCATAATTGCAATAATTTATAGTACCGTACAAATTATTCAAGTAATTTTACATCCTTCTACATTAAAAAACAATTACGATATATAATTTATTTACTCATAGAATAAGACAATCTTAAGTGACATCTCTCCGCGTTAGACGGAAGATCAATGGGTACAACTGCATATATCAGTCTGACAGAAGAAAACGTAGTTTAGAATTGTTGATTTTATGTTTATGACAGGAAAAAGTGAGAAAGAGAAAACACAGAAAATGCGAGAAACTAAGAGAAAGAATGGCACAGAAAACTGAGAAACGTCAAAAACGCGGAAAAGAGGGACATAGAAATAGTGAGAAACAGGAAGAACGAGAGAATAGAAAAGTTCGGAACAGGGAGAAACAGAAAAATAAGACAGAAAAGTTGAGAAACTAGAAGAAAGAGAGAAACAGAGAAAAAGCTAGAAAGAGAGATACAGAAAACTGAGAAAAGGAAAAATGGAGACACAGGAAAGTAAGAAAATGAAAGAATAGACAGAAAATAAGAAACAAAGGAAAAAAGACACACGAAGAGGCAGAAAGATGAAGAAACAGAGAGACACAGGAAAATTAGAAAAAAAACAAGAAGAATGGGAGAGAGACAGAAAACCTGAGAAAGATGAAAACACAGAAAGAATTGAGAAAAAATGTGACACAGAAAAGGTGAGAAACTAGTAGAACCAGAGAAATACTGAGAAACAAAGGAAAGGAAGACAGAGAAACATCAAAAGCATGAAAAAAGAGAGGCACAAAAAAAGTGAGATACAAAGAGAAAGAAAGTCACAGGGAAAGTGAGAAAAAGAAAGAAACATAGCATAGGAAAAGTAAGAAACAGGAAGAACGGAAGAGACAGAAAACTGTGAAAGATGGAGACACAGAAAGAATGAGAAAAAAACATGAGAAACTAGGAGAGCCAGAGAGAGACAAAAAGGTGATAGAAAGAAAGAAAGAAAGAGAGAGGAGAAGTGAGGAATAGAAACGCACAGAAAAAGCAACAAACAGAGAGAAAGAAACAGGCACAGAAAATGGAAAGAAGAGATAGAAGAAAAGCGAGAAACAGAAAAAAACAGAGAGAGAGGGAGGGAGGGAGGGAGGGAGAAAAAGATCGAGATAGAAAGAAATATGGAAAGTGTAAAAGGAAGAGGGCGAGAAGAGAAAACAAGAGAGGAAAACGAAAGATAGGAAAGACAGGAATAAGAAGGAAGAAAAGTAGCTGAGAAGAGTAGAAAATAAAGTAAAAAGAGGGAGGAAGAAAAAATGGGAAAGCGAGACAGGGTCATACAGGCCGGTAGCGAGCCCAAAAATGTAGGGGGTGAAAGAAGTTGGGAAGGGAGCAATCCACCATTTTACAGTTCATCACCAAATTAGAGTTCATTTGCAAGTCTACCGTGAAAAATTTATGGGGCCAGTAAAAAATTGGGGGGCCCTGCACCTCTACATTCTCCGTGGATACGGGCCTGGAGGTGAAGGAATAGGAGGAAGAGAGAAACGAAACGAAAAATGAGAGAGAGAAAGAGACAGAGAGTTTGTGATTTCGTTTGTACAAACAGAGAAAAATGTTAATACAACCTCTATTTGGCTAACACTAGGAATTCCATGAGGACCAAAATCCTTCCCTTGATGCTCCATAATGCTTATGAAACTTGTAAGTTATTTAAAAAAAAAGTTATACATTAATAAAACTAGTTTACATACGGTACACATTCTCGCCCATGTAAACATATTTTCCACTTGACTGTTACAAACTAGCAACATACATACACACACATGTTCACTCATATTCTCACTATGTATGTAGTATTTAGTACTACAACAAGGAAAAGACAAAATAAAATTAAGAAAAACAAACATAAAAATGAGTTCAATGTATCATCCTTACTTTTTTGTGTACATGCCAGAAAGAGAGAGAGAGAGAGAGAGAGAGAGAAAATATAACGCCTACATGCATAGTTACTTCGTGTGGGAACACCGCCAAAACAACATATAAAATACATGCACATAACTTAAAAATTATTTTGAATTGAAGTCATGTTTCCATCATATATTATAAGGTAGATGTACAGCGCTGCTAGCACTAACTGGACGAAATGAAACGAAAACTATTTCGAAATACGAACAAAGTTTTCTCTCTCACCCCGTTATTTTCATCCAGAAAGTTTTTGGATAGATTCCATTAGTTGTTCAAAAATGTTCGTAATTTTTTTTTTTTTTGTATCTTATTAAAGAGATTTGTTAGCTTCACTTGGTTATCAGTTCAAGGGATCATTCTTGAGTTATCATAATATGAAATAGGTATTCCTAGCAATTTAATAAAATTTATATCACCAGATATCTAAAACTTTTTTGAACTATTTTTAGACCATATTAAGGACAAATTTTGCACTTACGATTAGGTGTATTTCTATATTACTTTTTTCACTGATCTTTTAAGTATATTTACTAATTCAATCATTTTACTTAAATGTGCTCTAGTGTGGGACAAGTGCAAATCCACGACGGACTTCTGGGGGGGGGGGGCGGTGGGTTGTAATACTGCTACGTAGAGTTACTTTTAAGAGTTCGAAACTCTTAGATGGGTTTTATTTATATATAAAATAAGAAAATTTCCTCTTTTGGGGGGGAGGGGGCGACCGCCCCGATCGACGCCCTCTGGATCCGCTCCTGGTGTGCGTTATATCTTGTATTTTATAGTTTAAAAGCTCTTTGTAGTAAAACAAATATAGGAATCTTATTATCTTATTGTATTAGGGTTGAATTATTAGAAGCCACTCAAGTACCTAACAGGAGTATTACTCTTTTACGTTTTATGTGCGTAATGGGTTATTATTATTATTACAGTAGACAGCTATAATCAGTGGCGTATTTAGGAAGGGGCTTCCGGGCTTAAGCCCCCCCCGAAATCTTACTTACTATAGTAAAGTATATGAAAGATCTTGCAGAATTTTCCCATTTTCAGGCAAAGCCCCCCATCAGAAAGTTAGCAAAGCCCCCCCTCCGAAACAAAATCGTAAATACGCCACTGGCTATAATGAAGGGATATAATAAGAATTATGATTTCCATGCACACGGGGTCTTAATAATGAATAACGTAGAGTACGTAGTTTAGTATTTTTTTCATCGATTTTTGTCCCCTAACTTCCCTGAGTGGCTGCGGGCCTGATGCTACGGTAGGGCTTTTTGAGCTTAAATTGATTTTGATGCAGTCATCTCCAGAAATTTCACTCCAGAGAGTTCACTAATCAATTCCTCGCAGCAAATTACATAACAATCTTTTAGAAGGAAACGAGTAAAATATCCCAGATTGAAACCAACAATTATTTGATTTAATCAATAATTGTAAATGTTTATACTAATTAAAAATTAGATGCCGCCCCTAGGTTGCTTGGAAGTCTCTTACAATCTCTATTGAATATATACTATATCTCCACATGAAATTATTTTAAAATGTCGAGTTTTTATTCAAGCCGAAGCTACAACATAGTACATTAATGCTATGAAAGTGAATATTATCCTATTGAGTGTGCATTATATGTAAGATTGTATTACATAATAACTAACTCGATTTATCATAACGTTAATATTTCAGTTATCCCAAAAGCAGCAATTTATGTAGTAATAATAATTGTTCTATGACTGTGCAGAAGTAGGTACATTCGGTTCGGCGATTCATGTGCCTGGCAACCATGAATTAACCATGTAGGGGTGAGAAGCAAGGTGTTGACGCTCGCACTACAATTGTTGTTTGTAAACAATTTTCCATCCTAGAGTGAACGGACAATACGCACCTACATGCAAAAGCTGAAAGCCACCCACATCTGCTCAACAATTTCACCATCCTCATCAGATTTTTCTCTGAACTATTACCGTGTAGTCAAGAAGATTTTTCAGCATTTCATTGCTTGTTGTAGGAAGCGTTTTTCTTGTTTTATTTGTATTGTTCTATAATTTTGTATTGTATATACCGAAAATCAATCAATAAATAAATCCTATTACCCATCTCGAATGAAAACCACAAATAAATAAATAATCATGGTTAAAAAGAAAGCGTTACCTTCTGCGACCCGCCCATCTTCAGATGGAAATAAAATTGCACTTTAAGAGGTGTAATCACGGCAAAATTAGAATACCGCTAATTTTACAGTTGGAACAAATAGCTCGTTAGACAATATTATTTTACTTGAGATAACGTTATCGCGACTCACTTATCTACTTTCGATTTCCAGCCATTTAGAAAATCGGCATTTATTTTCGCGTTTCTAAATGGCTGCAAACGGAAAGTTACTAGGTGACTCGGGAAAACGGTACTTCATACAAAATAATATTGTCTAGGGCGCTTTTGTTCCACATTTCGATTATCTTTTATCTATTTCAAGATATCGTATAAATTACTGTAAAATTAGCGGTTTTTTAATTTCGCAGTGATTAGGCCTCTTAAATCCTATTGTTTTTGGTGCAAACTTAAATATCAAAGTTTTCGCTACTAAAGAAGAGTTTATGTGTAATTGAGGGTGAAGTCAAAGCAGAGCAATTTTCGTGTTTATTGGCGTCATTTAAAGAACAGAGTTATGTTAAACTTTTCCCGATGAAATTCTTCGCGTTCTTTTCAAAGGGAATGCCCGCAGTTTTCCCCGCTGATTGATGATACAGCGTTTGTATATATATATTCGAGTCTCTTTTCAAAAGCAAGAAAACAGTAGTTATTCTAGACTAGACAAAAAAATAACACTGGAATTCTCTCAACCAAACGAGAAAAAGACCATATATATTTCTCTGACTAAAACCATAGTGTCTATTAATTCTCCCATGGCCTATTAGCTATTGTGTCCCAATTTTTATGTCGAACACTTGTTTTTGTCTAGAAACATTAATATCTAGGGATGAAAGCATTTTATCTAATAGGAAGAGATGTTGCTGGACATGTAGCTGCTAATAGTGACGGTAGATTTTCTATTACAATTTCAACGCACAAATTAACTATAACAACTGTGATTAAACGTGTTAATAGAAACTGCTTTACTGTAACCCTTCCGGCTTTCTGTATATTTCATAGAATATAATGATTTCTTAGGGTTGGTTGAACCACCAAGAGCGTATACACAAAGGTCATATTACTTTGTTTATGTTGATCTAAATACGTATTTACAGTATTACCTTATTATTTGGCAGGTGTTATTTAAGAGTGTGTATTACGCCTAGTGCTTGACAACTCTGAAAAATAAAATACCAGCTCAAATCATCAAAACAGATGAAGAATAATTGTAAGGGTCTTTCAGAGAGAATCGTAGGGGGCAAGGTGGCTCAGTGGTTGAGCGCTTACTTCTGGTGTGTGGGATCCTGGTTCGTTCCTTTCCCAAGTAAGTTTATGGTGTACAATATTGTATCCGTGGGTTTTTCGGGATACTGTCGTTTCTTCCCACATTCTCATGCTAACAACTATTTCATCATTCACGTTCTTAATTACCCGTCTCCGTTAGCCTAAAGTGCATATTCGTGGGATACTAAACAGAAAGATTTCAAACAGAATCATCCAATTTAAAATGTAAATTGTATTCATAGTACAAAACATTGACGATAATCATGCCTGTTGTTCTGTATGGTTACGAAACATGGTCGCTTACTCGGAAGGAAGAACATAGATTGAAATATTTGCGAACAAGATCCTGAGACGAATATTCGGACCCAAGAGAAACGGGAATGGGGAATGGCGGAAACTTCATAACGAGGAACTGCGTAATTTATACGGTTTACCCAACATTGTTAGGGTCATCAAATCTAGGAGGCTTAGGTGGGCAGGTCATGTAGCCAGAATGGAAGAAAGTAGAAACGTTTTCAAAGTTTTAAGTCCAATCGGAAATAGACCATTAGGAAGACCTAGGCGCAGATGGGAGGACAATAGTAAGATAGATCTCGCAGAGATAGGAACACAAAGTGGATCTAGTTGGCTAAGGATAGAAGTCAGTGGAGAGCTTTTGTGAACGCGGCATTGAACCTCCGGGTTCCATAGGCCATAGAGTTAGTTAGTTTTAATACAGTACATTGACACTTCAGATTAATTTACAAAGTTTACGTACTATGAAGATTTTTACATATCGAATCATGGGTGCTCTATATAGCCACTTCGGAATGTACAGCATATGTCCATATGCTGTCAAATTCGTTCCAAACTTTTCTGACAATTTCTGGATCTGATCTAATATTCGGGGATTATCACTATATCTTCCTTTATACGAGGAACCCACATCGCCGACCCAACATCATGCTCATTCAACCTCACAGTCACAACATCATTTCGACATCACGCCCAACGACCTCAATGTGACAACATCATTTCGACAACATGCTCACTGAACCTCATGTTTACCTCATTTCAACCTCATCTTTACTTAAACTTAACACACATCATCATTACGTCATCGATCTTCTGGAAATTATTTTCACGCCTTCAAGCTTCAATGCAGAAGGTAGCCCATCCGTACGGATGGCCAATTTATCTTTGAATTTTATTTATTTATTGTAACAACACAACAGGCGTTCTTCCCATTTGCAGTGTTTGTTTCATATATGGTGAAATGTCATTATTTTTACAGAAGAAAAAATATGGACGTTTTTATTGTTTCACCCGAAACATGGGCCTCTGAGACCCAGTGGTAAATTTTAAAACGCAATGTTGGCAACCCTGGCTGCTCGTGAAAGTTTAAATTTATTTGGCCCTTTTATTATAAAAGACCTTAAATACATTTGAAAGTAAATATAATACAAAATTGACTAATGGGTCTCTGAGATCTTGTGTTTCTCATAACGTTTCTAAAAGTCGTGTTTCGGTTAAAGTGTTAGCTTATCGTACTACAAATTGTATTCCTAAACACTTTTTCAGACATAACGAATACATCTATTATTTCACGCTTTTCTTCAATATTATTGCAATAAGAGCTCATTCTCCATAAAGGGGATTTATATAGGATGCCAGTACGTGCTTTCTAACAGTACATGGTACTCATATTGCTCAACCTCGCTTTAGACGTCGGAACATGCAGAAATATGTTAGAACTTAGTTCTATGCAATCAATTTTATTATTTATTATTTTTTGTAGAAAAACTAAATCATTAACATACCTACGTTGCTCTAATGTCAGTATATTGAAATTGTTTGTTAGTCATAGGTATAATAAGTATCTAGGGTACAGCCCATTTTTTTATACATTATTAATCTCAAAATCTTGCACTGTACTCTTTCAATCATTTGGGTATATTTTTCATTATGAGGAGTCTAAATAACAGAAGCGTATTCCAGTTGGGGTCTGATATACGAATAATATAATTTCACAGTTCTCATGTGGCTACGGAGGTCTTTACTTACACGATAAACAAAACGAAGACTCTTATATGCATTGTTTGCAATAGTTTCCATGTGATTTGCGAAAGTCAGTTTTAGGTTGAAGGTAACACCAAGGTCTCTAACAGTTTCTGGAATACAAAGCTTACACCGCCAATAGTATAATCATAATTTATGTATTTTCCTTTTCTAGTAAGTGTAATAGCTTTGAAGTTATGTTCAGGCTAAATTTATTCACGTGGCATCAGTGCTTTACATTTTTCAAATCTTCCTGGAGGTTTTTACAGTCTTCAAGTGACTTAATTTGAGCATATAATTTTAAGTCATCTGCAAAGAGTAAAGTATGCAATTTCTTGAGGTGCTTAGTTATGTCATTGATAGTGATGAGAAATAATAAATGTCCAAAGTTTGATCCTTGCGGTTCTCCCGAGGTAGCATTGTAAAATTTTTGAAGACATGACCTTTGTAAGCTACAGATTGTTTACGATCACGTAAGTATGATGTGAAAAGTATAATGCTTACATAGAAGATTCATAAGAGCTAGTTTTTCAAGTACGATGTCATGGTTAACTAAATCGAACGCCTTCTGAAAGTCTGTATATATTACATCCATCTGCTCTCCTTTGTCTAGTTCTGAAGCTGTAAAGCTTGTTATAATCGCCAAATTAGTTGAAGTGGATCTATTCTTGAGAAATTCCTGTTGGTGTAAAAAGATACTGGATCTAATATGATTAAGTAACCAAACGTGTATTATATATTCATAAATTTTTCCAAATGGAGATAGAATTGCAATTGGTTTAAAGCTAGGGATTCCTTTTGCACATTTATATTACTTCTGGGTATATATTTTTGTTTGCTTTATTCAATGTAGTACAAAAGATTAAAAAAAAGTTGATGTTGAATTTCACACGCAACCACTCACAAGGAGAAAGCATACTTTGGTAAATAAACTTCGGGGTCATTTTTTTCAAGGTGTTAGTGCACATTTAAAGTGTTTATTTACAAACTGGGAAAGCATAATGGCCTAATATAACAAAAAAAAAAAAAAAAAAAAAGCGTCTTAAAGTTTTCGACTCAACCCATATGTCGTACGTTGCGCAAGTTTACTGTTCTCCACATGAAATGGGCAAATTAAAGACTTGCCCAAATTTTTCTGTGTATTTTACAATCTATGCCAGAGCCTTCATATACACGAGAAATTTTGACACTGCCTTTCCCGCCACTATATCATAACAAATGTACCTCTCGGTGAAATAGTCTATTCGCCTCCACATACAGTGCTGCTTACATCAAAAACAACCAACAAATACAAACACTTTCTTAATTTTTACTATTCCCATTACCTGACTTTTACTCATTCTTCCTCACAAACGTAAATAAATTCTCCAATTGATCCGGTCCTAAAATTTCCTAAAATTGGTCCGGCGATACAGCACTTAACCCTTTATATGTTCTGGTAACTCCGTCACACTACCGAAAAAAATGTGGATGTTGAAAGATTAAAAAAAAAAAAAAAAAACATAAAATGGCAAAGGTTTCTATGACTCATATCAGTTGTTTTTATTTATATTTCCGTTTGTACTACGTATTAGCGTAACTCGGTTGCACAACTCAGTTACTGTGTACGAAAAAGCTGTAAGGTGTCAGTGTTAATTTATGTTCAAAATGTTGTGTCTTATCTAACAAAAGTTACCTTACCTTTTAATTTTATAGACTGATTTGATCTCCATTTAAAGGTTTTAAGGAAAAGTATATGTACAAACGACCTGACTTTGTGTAAAGGTTCACCAAGAAGTAAAAGAACATTAATACTCTCATCAAGATCTTCCTAAACTGTGTTTGAGTAAATTTTAATTATTATTCATCACTATAAGAATAAACTGCAAGCTTATCGTGGTAGTTATTTATTCTATTTCTTAAACAAGGCTTTATGAACTTATTTCAGTGATCAGGCTTACTCATGAGTCTATTCACAAGGCCCTATTCTCCGACTTATTCCCAAAGAAGTGCACTTTTGGTTTAAAATTAAAAGAAAAAAAAAGATTGGTTGATTAACTTCAAATTTGTTTAATTTAAATTCATTTATAAATATAAGAATACAGATAATGGGACTGTTTCCTTTCTTTTTTTATATGAAGCAGAAATCTGTAGTTTCCACAAGGTAATTTTTAACTTATTTATTTACTAGCTGATTACCTGTCTTTCGCACGGGAAGAATATGTTTCATTTTGGGCATAAAGAACTGAATTTGGATTTAAACGGCATCGGAAGTGTCACTGTTTGTCTCAGGGAATCCGAAAACTATGGATTTGACACTAATGTCGATCATTTTAGATCATTTTTAAAACATTTCTCCTTTTTTCCCTCCCCTAAGTCGAACCCTCAAAGTGAAATGATAAAAAACATTCCAGGTTCGAACCTCTTCTATGTGCTAAATTTGATAGCGATCAATCGTGTGGTTCAAGTGTTACTAAAATTTTTTGTTCCCGCCTATACGTTGTACCGTAAAATGAAATAGTAATAAAAAAATCCCAGGCCAGAGCCTCATCTATGTTAAAAATTTGATTGAGATCGGTCAGGTGGTTCAAGAGTTATTAAATCACTAACGTAGACACCTTCACTTTCATTTCTTTTTATATATCTGTTCTCCTCTAGACCTGCACAGTCAAAGTGAAGTGATAAAAACCATCCCAGGCTCGAATCTCAACTATGTTGAAAATTAGGTCGGTATCGGTGGCGTGGTTCAACAGTTATTAAGTTTTATTTATTTTTATATATACATATCTCCCCCTCCCCTCCCCCTTTTCTACCTTGTACCGTCAAAGTATAATAATAAACACCATCCCAGACCCGAAACCTTATCCATGTTAAAAATTTGATCGAGATCGGTCGGGTGGTTCAAGAGTTAAGGCAGAAACAGAGTTACTTTCATTTTTTTATATATAGAGTTAATTTATTTCTACAATTGCTTCAATATTCCAAAACTAAGTAAGTACAGGCGGGAGAATATAAAAGGAAAATTAGAATAATAAAATAATCTTAGCAATATTGTAAGACTCATTAAAAGTGGAAACTACAAGTGAGTCTGAATCACTGTTACATGCTAAAATTTTAGACTCTCCCATCGGGAATCGAAGCCGGGATTCTATGCATCAAAGTCGCGTGTGGGAACCCCTAGATGAGCGAGAAAGATTGTATATAATAAAGTTTTAGTTTATGCAATACTATTTTTCAAAATTATTTTTTTGGAGATAATCATGTACGCAAAATTTAAGGAAATGAATCATTGTAAATGACAGGATATTACTTGGGAAATTCAACCCAATAGTGTAAGCAAAAAGTAAAGGTATGCAGTAAGGGTTAAAAGGGAGTTACCGTGGTCAGGTATTTTAAAACTCTTTTGGGCTTAAAATGTAGATTTCGATTAACTGTATCCAATGCCACGACATTTGATTTCTGGAACCGACCGCTCCAAGGCCAAATTAGGGTTCAAAAATTAAAAGTGGGACATTTTGGGCAATGTATACCGACTGGGACGAAATGAGTGTCATTCGATTCGTATTCACACGTACATGAATAATTGAAATTCCATTTTTTTTTCAAAAATTCTATTTTGACCCCGAAAATTAAGGAAAATCTGGAATTTTGGATCTTGGATTTTCGTTATTTTTTTCGGCGAAAATAGAATTTTCGGGGAAATGGAATATCAATTATTCATGTACGTGTAAATAGGAATCGAACGACACTCATTTCGCCTCAGTCGGTCTCTGGTCTGCATTGCCCAAATGGTCCAAATTTCCATCTTTAACCCGCTAATTTGACGTTGGAGCGGTCGGGTTCAGAAATGAAAAGTGGTGTCATTGGACACAGCTCATCGTAATCTACATTTTAAACCCAAAAGAGTTGAAAAATACTTGCCTACGGAAACTCCCGTTTAACTGGAAATAACATCGGGCAGTAAAGGGTTAATTTACCAATTTAGATGCTAGTTACTTTTTTCTTTCTTTTTAACCTCATTTCTTCGTTCTTTTCCTCTTTTATTTATCACATACAGATCCGATACACATAAACGTTTCGATTATAGAAACGATATTTCCTTGAGCGACACACAGACACATTAGGGAAGGGAATACGATACAATATGATCTCATCAGCTCACATCTGTCTCTTGGCTACAGATGTCAGCATTCACTTGTCAACAATTAGGAGTGCTTTCAACCAGCATATAACCTCATTTCGCCTTTTCTCACTTTCAATATGTTAATAAACTCCCTGGCACACATGCTAGAGCTCGTACGTCACACACATTCATCATACTCATTTGACACACAAACTTCTATAAATCTCTCTCATAACCGACTGACGTTATGTGTTCATAACAAAAGTTATCATATCTGTTGTCAAGTATAATAAATTTATGGATCTAATTCTAGACGCTTCTATAATTCTACCATTGTTTAATTACAATAAAAAATGTTTGTAAATGTATGTGTTAAATATTTCTATAAATGCTTCAGTAACATAGATAAATTGCTGCGATTTGCTCTTGAAAATGTAAACAGCATAATACAGTATTCTGATTTAGCTACTTAGCGCGGTCTGGTAACATTTTCGGGGAGTCTACACATTGTTGCTAAGTCATAAAGATTTCCATTAGATCTAGGTGCAAAACCTACCAAAAAAAAAAATCACTAGGTAAAAATTAACATCTACCATAATTCCCTAATATGAAATAAGCTTTCTATTTATTGCCTAAATTAGTGTTATTATTTACATGTGCTAAAAAGTGTCAAACGCACTTATAGGTGTAATATTATTATATTCTATGCTAACATAAACCATTTTCGAATCTCAGATAACGTAAGTTTGGTAGGCAACATCGTTTCTGAGAGTTTTCTTGTGTTGTCATATTTCCTTTTACATTCTCATTTTACCAATTCCTTTAGCTTAAACGACATAATGGTTGGACGAAAATTAAAGATTTCTTTTCTTTTTTTAAATATAAGAAATCATTTTCTTAAACAAACTTTATCGCAAGAACAGTGGGAGATCTATCCCTTGGGGCCAAGTTTTTTTGAGCAACGAAAATAATTGAGGCTTATTATTTATATATTTTTGAAAGCTTATAGTATGCATTGCATTTTATTTTTATTGGATTTTTTTGAAATATTAGATATTTAGATTTAGTTTCAGTTACAGTTTTTCTGTGGAACATTAGGTATAAGTAATACACTTATCATAATTTGGGTTCCGACTGTCCAACCTCATATTTTTTACTTTCTAGATCCGCCACTAAGCAAGAAATATTCAATATTTCATCTGCGTCCTTTACACGTGCCACCCAACTAAAATCGCACAACAACAGAGCTTAGAAACAGCAGGTTTTTTTCTCTAATCTGATGGCGCCATTTTGAATCATTTCTTTCGTTATATTTCTCTCAAAGAAGAACGTTCATTGGTTTGTTTTCGGCACAAGCAACTTTTCGTTTTGGTTGGTACTTCCATTCACGCAGAACCTATAAAGAAACAAAAAAAAAAAAAAAAAAGTGTGAAAAAGATGGGAGGAAAAACCTGCCCTACGTTACAAGTTCAAGGATACGATAAACGAATATGATAGCTATAATGGAGGAGGGAGATTGGGTGTTGAAACGCGGAAACGCTGGGAAACAGGAGGAAATACGAGGAAAAAAGAATAGAAGGAAATAAAGAGCAGTTTCCACGTGCTTAGTCCTCTTCCTTCCCCCACCCCATTCCACATTCGGCTTTTTTTCTGTCTCCCTTTCGCCACATCATTCGAAAACTACCATCGTTCAAAATTCCCAATCGATCTGAAAGACTCGAATGAAGAATGGGGGATAAAAAACTCAGATAGAAAAAACGAAGTGTCAAAAACGGTGCCACGTGGTTTTTGAGATTGGAAAAATAAACCTTTTTCATATCTTTCTTCCCTTCCAGGCTGCATTCCTAGCAGAAACTCCAGTGAATAAAAACCACTGTGTACACGTGCTGGAAATAAGACGAATTCATAAAGCATTCTTGGCTTTCCTCATTACATTTAAAAAAAAAAAATATGTATGTTGTTCCTTAAAACAAAGTTGCCATTCAGTGTTGTTAAATATAATGTTGTTGTGTGTGTGTGGTGTTAGCATATGGTTATAAGTATTATTAATCATCAAAAGTATACCTATTTACGTCATTGGTATATTCACTGGAAATGCTATAAGTTTACGTACACTACGGCCATTCACTAATTTCTTAATTATGACGTAAGGAAAGATTTAAGAGGGAGGCGAGTGCATACATGTACCGCACCAATTATGGTCTTACATCTCTTTTAGTAGTTCCGTCCCGGAAAATAAGAAAAAAATATTTAATATTTGTTGTCACTTGCTGCTGGACGTCATTTATATTAAGAAAGGACATAAAACGGTACTATCTATCTATTAAAATGCTACATAAGCAATAAAAACGCTTTTTTTTTGGATCGCCAATAATCTGATCTGATTCTGATTCGATCCGAAAGCAGTTAAAAACGTTCTTTTTTTTTTTTGCTAGCCCGTAGGCTAGCTACCCTGTAGAGGGCTACACCCTCTTGAAGGGAAGGGGTGCAAAGGAAACTATTTTGGATGTAGTAGGACTCGCGTTGGGCTATGAGATGTTCCTTTATTAATAAATACTTCAGTTGGAAGGTTATTAAGGGCTTTGCGTCTATAATCATTATTGACGAAGGTAATACATAACACATGTATCAACATATTATTAATCATAAGTATAAATATGTTATAAGTATAAAAACAATTATAATAACATTAAAGAATGCAGGATAGGTTGATTAGAAATTTTATATGGGCAAAGATGAAGATGAGGGGTGGAATAAGGTGCAGATAACGTCACAACAAATAGGAGAGGTTAGCAAGGACAAATGCAGGTTATCTTCTGTCTAGGGGCGACGCTAGGCCAATGAAGACGGGGGAAGCCCTGTTAGAGACAGAGGTTGATCACTGTGCTTGATGCGATAGATATATATGCGGAAGATGAGCATGCAATCAATGGTCCTGCAAGAGTTCTAAGTCGGGATGATTGGGCGGCAAGGTATAACAATACAATGTAAACAGTAAACTTAGAGGGAGATGGTAATATCAAGGGCGTGCCGATGTAAGTGCAAGGTAGTGCATGGTGGTTAAAAGGAGTGCCTGTTGCTGCATATAGCGGACAGTGATGAATTTGAGCTGAAGAGACTCGAGTTGATAAAGGAGTGTAGAAAAAGTAATGAGTGAATATAAGTGTCGAGTAGGGTTGGGAAGAGAAATGCAATGAGCAGTGCGGAAAGCATGGCGTTCAAAGGTGGCAAGTTTGTAGTAGTAGGAGACGGAAGCTGATATTCAAGCAGTGAAACCGTACGTAAGGACGGGGCGGAGAAAAGCTTTATACGTGTTGAGGATAATTTTGGAGCTGGGACCCCATGTAGTGCCAGTGAGACGTTTGAGAAGATTCAGACGGTTGTAAACTTTGGTTTTAATGTAGTTAAGATGAGGGTGGTCATAAACAGTATCTAGGTAAGTGACTCTTTTAGATGGACAGATCGGTGTACCTGGAACTGACAGAGAAAGAAGCGAAGGATTCCGGTGAGTCTTGGAACGTTTGCGTGGCGGTAGAAATACTATGGCCTGTGTTTTGGAAGCATTAATGGTGAGGTGCCATTTCCTACACCATTGCGAAAAACGATTTATAGATTCCTGTAAGATGATGTTGATATGGCTGATGGTGCGACCAAGGGCAAGGAAGGCTGTATCATCTGCATATTGAAAAGGATACACATCGTCCGGAAGAGAAGGGAAGTCGGAAACAAACAGTAAATGGAGGAAAGGGGACAGACCTGAGCCTTGAGGAACGCCAGAGTTCAGGAAAACGGGATGTGGTAAATGATTGTGGATATTAACATGTGATACGGCAGGCCAAAAAGTGAAAAATAAAGCGTATGTAAGACATGGGTAATCTACATTTAATGAGTTTGAAAATGAGTGCAAGATGCCAGACTTTATCAAATGCATTTCCTAGGTCGAATAGAACAAGGCAGGAGGGGCGGACTGAATTATAGTGGTTGGTAATGAGGATGGTTAGACGTTGAAGCTGATCGTTAATGGAATATGACGGGCGGAATCCAACTTGAAAAGATGGTATGAGATGGCGGTCACGGAGATATGGATGAAATTTGTTGACAAGGATACATTCAAGGATTTTGCTAAAAGTGGAAGTAAGTTGTATAGGTCGATATGAAGAGACGTTGCTGGGAGGTTTATTTGGTTTCGGAAACATGAGGGGTTTGGACATTTTTCATTCAGCAGGAAAGAAGCCAGTTCTAAGAATAAAGGTGTAAATAGAGGCAAGGAGAAGAAGTAGAGAAATAGGACTTTCTTTAATATGGCGATATGTGATGGAATCAAAGCCAGGAGCAGAGTTACTTTTATGTTGAACAACTGTTGTTATGTCAGTAACGGAGATGGGAGATGTGAGTTCATGTGGCGGCAAAAGATGATTATGATTTGGTTGGAAGATAGGATTTGCAGGGTTTACATAGTCGACTGGATGACCAAAGACGTGAGCATGAGGGGATGATGTGAAAATGTCTTGCATATAATCGGCAAAGGCGTTATAGATCAGAAGGTGCGTGGCTGTTGTTGATGATGATAGGGTATGAAGTTTTGTTGTACTTGCCACAGAGTGCGGTAAGACGTTTCCAATAATGTAAAGGATGTGGACTTTCAGCAAGGTTATTGCAAGTTTTGATCCATTGAAGGCGTTTGTATGCTTGGATGTAATTTTTGACTGAACGTTGCAGCTGACGGTGAAGACGATGAGCTTCGGTATTTTGTGTTCTGACGTAGTCTCGATAAGTTCGTCGGAAGCGTTTGACTTGAGCAAGGTAATTCGGATGTAATTTAGGCTGATATGGTGTTGAACTAGTAGTAGGAATATACAGCTCTGATGCAATGGGTAATTTCTGAAGTGATAATTGCTTCATGGACGTAGAGCTTCTCTGATGTAGTAGGAGGATGCAGATGTTCTATGGCTGTTGTAAGATAGGTGCGATAATGATCCCAGTGGGCTTTGTCAATACGTGGCGACTGAATCGGCGGAGGGACTGTATGGGGTCGAGCAGTGCCTATATGATAGGAAAGCATGAGTGGAGCATGATCACTGCCAAACAGGTCGAGAACTGTAAGGGTAATTTGAGCAGCAAGCGTATTGGACGTGATAGCTACATCGGGGGTGGTATTTGTTATTGGCCAAGTAGGATCCGGAGGAATATGAAGAATGCCAGTGGTATGAGTGGTAATATGGTCGGAAAATTGTGTGCGTTCTGTAGGAGTGCGAATGTAGTAGTTGATATCAGCGAGGATGATATAATGTTTATAGTTATGAGATATGTGACTGATAAAAGCAAGAGGAATAGGGTGCCCGGGTCGAACGTAAATAGTGGCAAAGGTGATCATGATAAACTTGAAGTATAATGTAGAGAACAGATGTTAAGACAAAGAAAGACTAAATCCATGATAAGTATATCTAAACGGCTGTTTCTTGTGGTGATGCATGGAAATGGACATAGTTGTTTGTGTATGTGGCGTAAAAGTTGACATTGAAAACAGATTTTGCGGCCTTAGTGAGTTGTTGCAGAATATGAGTACCTTGAAAGGGGCGATATTCTGAAAAGTGAGAGTTAGAAATTGAATGAGTTGTTGAATGGTAACTGGGTCTGTAGTTTGTTGGGCAGGAAGAGGTGAAGGGTCTGGGATACGAAGTGGAACTACTAAATCTGGGTGTTGTTGGTCACGTTGCGGTTTCTTTTTGCACTTATAGCTGTAGGCCGGATGTTGGTCATGACAAGTTGGACATTCAAGTGGTCGTTGGAGATTCTGACAAGTGCGTGTTTGATGAGATTATAACGAAATACTTTGGATAGATTAATAATTACCTGCACCGTGGGCAGAAAGTGCTCATACATAAGCAATATACTTAATAGAATATTAATTTAATAATAACAAAAGAAGAATGTTTTTAATATATGTAAAATAATATATTATGGGATAGTGTTATGTAGTTGGTTGCTATGTAGTTATGGTTTATGGATACCTAATCATCTTGTATGTGTGCATGACGTTTTGAATAAGAATACATAAAAGTGTATCAACTAATAAACCATTTGATACCGTTCATCGACGTTATAATTTTGATAGAAAAGGTGAGAATAATAATATGTATAATTATTAAAGATATTTTTACATGCAAACTATTACTACCACTCAAGATATATATATCAACGATCGAACCAGGTTGACGACTACCCTTGGTGAGTCGTTATAAAAATTTTGGTGCCTTCACACCGGGATTAGCTAAAAATTTTGGTTTACCTCACCCGGGATTTGCTGTAAATTCATATCCCGAAGCAAAGTAAGGGTGAATTTACTTTTGTAATAAAGTTAATGAATACAAATTTCACAAGACTGAGAAGTGGTAAAATAATTATAAGAAAAATGAACGGTGAGGCAATAGGAAATGAATCCAATGATGGTGATAACGGTGAACATAGTGTAGCACCAGGAATGACATTCGAAGAACGAATCTTGCTAACCTTACAGCGGCAAGAACAATGTCGAAAGGACGATTTTGAAGCCATGAAACAAAATTTGGTCGAATTGAAGCAGACGATAGAACAGAAGATAGAACAGAAGTCCGAAGAATCTAACAAGCAATACGAGGAGTTAAAGCAGACGATAGAACAGAAGATCGAACAGAAGTCAGAAGAATCTAACAAGCAATACGAGGAGTTAAAGCAGACGATAGAGCATAAGTCCGAAGAATCTAACAAGCAATATGAGGAATTAAGTAGACGAATGGAACAGAAGTCAGATGAAACGAAACAGTCAATTGTCCAGGCGATGAATGACATCACCTCGCAGTTCGAGGAAAAGTTAAAAAGAATATCCGAGGATTGTCAGGATAAGCACAACCACCAAATCCAAGAAATCAGTGGTGTAAAAAAGGATTTAGAAGTAATAGAATCTTCTGTTCAACAGCAAAAGATTCAGTCATCAATAATTCTAACAACATACGTGCGAATACGCAATTGATAGCTACTCTACAGGAAGAAATTAGAACGCTACAGGTTAAGGACAACACATACCACAATAATATGGGTAGTGATCGCTTGGATTTTCCCCACTCACCAGAGATGACTTCGCCTTCACCTGGGTCTGATGAGGATATTATTTTGGAAGAAATTCATCCGAAGAGGACAGATGGGCGGAAAAGGGATGGTGCAACGACACATCACGTCATGGATAGGAATTGTCACCCAATAAGTACACGGAATGATAAAAGGAAGGTAAAATTAAGTGTTAAGATGAGTGAAATACGGGCTATGAGTAAATTCAGTGGTAAATGTAATGAGAACGCTACTTCTTTCCTGGAAAAATTTCAGGACGAATGCAATATAATGTGTATAGATAGATCACAATATATGAAATTAATCCCTCATGTATTACTCCCACCATGTTCTTTATGGTTTAAAGCCGTACGTGATCACATCAATACTTATGAGGAATTCAAAGCAGCGCTGATTGCGAATTATGAAAATGACTTTTTGCTTGCAAATCGAGATGCCACCATTAGAAATCAACATTTCAATCCTCGTTTGCACAAATCTGTTGTTGAATTTGTCGTAAATACATACAACGAATTAAAAGTCGTTAATCCATTGCAATCGGAATCTAGAATAATAGCATCGATTCGAAATTTGCTCCCATTTAAGTTACAACAGATCTTGTTTTCTACACAGTGTATGAGTTTCAACCATTTATTAATGCTTGTCCAATGCTATGAAACTCAATACCATGCTTTGAATCAACAAGCAGGAGTAGGTAAAAGTAAAAATAATTCAGATCATTTTGTACCTGTTCGGAATCTGAGTATCAGAAGTATGAATGATACGGAACATAACCTAAGCCGAGTAAATTCTAACAATCAAAACGAACGAAATAGGCAAAGTTATGTAGGGAATCAGCCTAACCTAATTAATCGTGATAATCCTGATGTCAAATTACCCAACAGAAGTAGACATAAAAACAATTGGAATATAGGGCGAAATTACAGGAATACAACAAGCTACATGGATAGACGTAATTGGAGGTCAAGAGATGGCACTTCGTATCGAAATCAGAATCACGATGAAATACATGTACAACATATTGTTGAACCTAATCATGATTGTGCAGTACAATGTACTTTATTAGAATCATATGCAAGTATGAATGTAAGCTGATTACCGTTAATGAAATTAGGTTAAACCCATATCAGTTATAGATTCTTGTGAACTTTTATTTTTAAGTTTATGTGTTAATATCGATAATGAAAACGACTCTTCGATATTAACACATAAACTTAAAAATAAAAGTTCACAAGAATCTATAACTGATATGGGTTTAACCTAATTTCATTAACGGTAATCAGCTTACATTCATACTTGCATATGATTCTAATAAAGTACATTGTACTGCACAATCATGATTAGGTTCAACAATATGTTGTACATGTATTTCATCGTGATTCTGATTTCGATACGAAGTGCCATCTCTTGACCTCCAATTACGTCTGACGGCAAACCGTCTGCGGCCCGCCCATCCACGGATGGGAATGAAAGCCTTGTGGAACGACTCTTATGAATACTTGAAGTGCTTAAATATAGTATTAGATAGACTGGAAAGTTAATTTTCAAATGATTTTTATTTTTTCTTGTTAATGTGAAGAATCATAATTCGATTCATAATTGATTAAAAGCAAAGATTATTTATATTAGATTGACTTGTGTTGAAAACTTAACTGCCAAGGATTATGTTAAGTATAAGATTCATCCTATTAAGTTAATTATTCAACGACTATCTTGAATGAAATTCTTCTATATTTTGATGCCTTATTGATCCAATGTTTATTTTAAAATATCACCTAATATAATTATTATATAATGCGCCCTAGATAATGGTAACTCATGTTTTAACTGTAATTGCTTCTTACGATTTTGACTTCGCACCCTTCAAGGATTAAATAAATAGGCGACGACGTTTTAATAATAAAATATAATAATAATGTAATGAATGATAATGAAATAAATATAATTAATGTAATAAAAGATAAGTATTAATGAAATAAAAGATTTGTTATAAATGTATCTATATCTATGATATGTAATGAAGATACATACGAGGGGCGATCAAAATGTGATGAACATATGTAATGTAAGACCATTATTGTAAACGGACCAGTGGTTCTTGAAGATAAAAGCCAAGCTCGCTTATGACTTTTATATTCAGTCCAATTGTCGGGCGACATTTTATATAACGAAATACTTTGGATAGATTAATAATTACCTGCACCGTGGGCAGAAAGTGCTCATACATAAGCAATATACTTAATAGAATGTTAATTTAATAATAACAAAAGAAGAATGTTTTTAATATATGTAAAATAATATATTATGGGATAGTGTTATGTAGTTGGTTGCTATGTAGTTATGGTTTATGGATACCTAATCATCTTGTATGTGTGCATGACGTTTTGAATAAGAATACATAAAAGTGTATCAACTAATAAACCATTTGATACCGTTCATCGACGTTATAATTTTGATAGAAAAGGTGAGAATAATAATATGTATAATTATTAAAGATATTTTTACATGCAAACTATTACTACCACTCAAGATATATATATCAACGATCGAACCAGGTTGACGACTACCCTTGGTGAGTCGTTATAAGATCCTGCACAATAGCCACAAACTGGTGGATTCTTGCAATGACTAGTACTGTGAACATTGTAGGTCTGGCAGGGGTACACTGGAAGTGTTGAATTTTTTTTTTAAAAAAATGTAAAGCATCATATCCTACGAGTTGTACATCCTAACATCACATCTTTGTATACAGGAGTAGTATATCTCTGAGGTGTCAGAAAGAAATCAAACTTGATTTGTTTTTTCTGTTGCATCTTTGATTAGATAGAGATAAGGATGTAATGCGGAACAGCAAGACATGAAGCAGGAGTTCCTGTTTCGCCTATATCTAAGATCAGAGAGAAACAATGATATAAATTGCCAATATCAAAGTGGACGAAACAGAAATTAGCGAAAGACGGGTCTCTGTTTCTCCTGCACCTAGAAATAATGATATTAAGTTCCCGTCAGAGATGTAGGCGAAACTGGAATAGTCATACGAAAATGACTTCTGCTCTTGTTGCTCCAAGGATAAGTATGTACAATGACATTATACTGGCAGCTTTCTAAACTATCGCCAACTAACTTGCTTCTTCTTCTTGTCTTTTACCGTCTGCTTTGTGTTTTAAAACATCTCCATTGAGGCGATTTCTTCCCAATTCCAATCTCTTTTCCTTTTTAGCTATCTTTAATATTGTACTCCTTTGTTTAGCTTTTACTACACATGATCGGTTCACGAATATAATCAAGCACAACTATTGTGATAAATTGACTATATCGCTCTATACAAATCACGCATATAACTCATATCTTTTGTTGATGGCTACGACGTCATGCCATCCATCATTATGAACTTCTTTTCATTCTTTATGAAAGAAGGCAGTGACTGCCGTGTTGAACTCCAGACTCTTAATAATAATCTCACTAATGGATTGTGTTTCCAGAGGGCTTTCACCCTGCGGTTTATGGCACGTCGTGTCTACCTTCTATTATATTACGTATTATTTCTTCTCGGTAGCCCATTACAAAATTACTTCTTCACTTTTTTTTTAGTAAAACAATCTTTCCTTAGTAAATGGACTCTGTGACACCGCATCACTTTTGATGTTATAATATCAAGTTATCTGGTTTGTTGAAATATTTCTTTGGTTACATTGGTTATGCTTGCTGATTTTGTTGCCTGTTTGGTTAAGACATTATTGTCAAACCGTTGTGTTTAGAGGCTAAGAGAAGGTCATTTAACCATTGCAAAAACATCCATTCCAGTTCGCGCCAAGTGAACTTTGTGGTGGACGAGCACCGTGTGCGTAGCTTTTGTCGGGGTTCTCCCGTTTCCTTCCACTTTCTTCATTACACCAGTCCATTCATTTCTCATCATCATCATCTCCAAAGATTTCATTTTTATTTTTAAAACACCCACTATCTAGGTAGGATTCGAACTCTACTGGCATGATTTCTGGTTTTATAAGCTATGATAAAGAAAGAAATCAGGGTGAAATGATCATAGTTTCTTCAAAGTCTTAAAGTATGAAGGATTTTTAAGGGATTTTGTGATGAAAATTGTTAATTATATTCTAAAACATAACCTTTTGATAAGAAAATGGATTTTGATTTTAAAAAATCGATCACTTGCTGCAGAATCTATCAACTTTTGAAAACTATCACATTCATCATCTCTCCCGAGGTGTCCTGAGAAGATGGCCATAAAATACAGGGTCATCATGATTTGGAGGTTAGAATTATGGAAATCTTTAAGTGTTACGTCCCACGAATATGCCGGCTAGGCTAAAGGAGACGGTGATGATGAACAAAGAATGAAGAAAGTGGAAGAACCTGGGGAATACCCCCCACATGGGGAAGCACAAAGCTCACTTGGAGGGAGCTGGGATCGAACCAAGGATCCCTAGCACTAGAGTTGAACGCTCTACCACTGAGCCACCGCGGGGTTAGAGTTATGTATATTCACTTCTATAAACGTAAGAGCAATTACAAAGTTTAAGCTTTACTAAGTATATAGATGGACGAATTTTGTGTTTAGCGTCCCTTTCAGCAGGGAAGCTATATGAGACATGGGCCTAAAGCTTGACGTGGGATCCGAAACACATGAATGGGAAGCATGGTGATTCAGTGTTAGAGCGCTTACCTGTAGTGTGTGGGATCCCTACCCAAGTAAGTTTGTGGTAGACAACATCGTGCCTGTGGGATTACTCTATTTTCTCCCCATTTGCATTCCACCAATTCTTCTATCATCATTTACTCGTCTTAATTATTTGTTTCCCTTAGCCTAAAGGGCATAATTGAGGGACGTTAAACTGAAGAAAAGATGTACGACTGGGCACTGAATCCGGTGCAGTTGGTTGAAAAGGTCACAGACCATGATGTAAAATCAACTCTTATAGTTCTCCTATTACGCTATATCGCTTCTAAGAGAGTTACAGAATTCTTCATTCGGTCCGAGCCGACCTATTTGAAAAATGAGATTGGAAACATAGTGGAAACCATTAATAATAAGAGAGACCATGAGATATGAGACCAAAGGAAGTCGGAACAAGTCTACATTTGGAGATACTGTTCCGATATTTGCGTGATGGGAACAGAGTGAAAAATTCTGGAAGAAACCCTGTCATAACGATCATCATATACCGGATTCAAACCACGAACTTCTTGATTACGGAACAAGACCACTATCCTCTACCTACAGTATGGCTGTTATTGTTAGTATTGAAAATGAAATGAAAGAAAATTTGTAGATTTACGTCCCATGCTTATGTTGTTTTGGCTATAGTAGAGAAGTGATTCTTGAAATTGGATCATTATGAAACCAAGTTTAACGTCCCACGATTATGTCCAGGCTAAGGAAGATGGATGATTAAGGCAAGTAAATAATGATGGAAGAATTGATGGAATGAAAATGTGTAAGGAGAAGGAAGTACCCGAGAAAACCCACCTTCGGGATGTTGTTCACCACAAAACTTAATTGGTCGGGGATTGAACCTGGGACCCCACGTACCAAAGATAAGCACTTGACCATTGAGCCACCGCATCCCCCCACATATTTACGAAAGAATTGTCGAAATAAGAAAGTGGGGGAAAACTGAGAACCTCAGAAAATTTACGATGTTGCCACTTTCGTGATCGGAGATCGAACCGTGGACCTCTCGCAGAAGCCGCTTTCATTATTTAATTAACAGAACAAGAATAATTATTTTTAAAAATCAAATTCATTCAGTCAAGACAATAGATTATTTTCTTATTTCCATATTGTAGTATATTCTAGTTAAGTTTCCTGCACGGAAGGAAGTTCTGGAACGAGGAGACCAAACGGTGCTATCAAACTGTGTGACAGAAACCAGCATTTGGTGTTATTCAACACAGCTGTTTGTATGAATAAGTGTGACGTAGGTGTTGAAACGGAAGACCCCCTACAGTGAGTACACAGCCCATTGGAAGTCCATTACACGTATCACAGGATCAACATTTACAAACGGATACTGGAGAGTCTCCCAGCACACTGTTATCAAAAGCAATATAATTTTCAACACCATTACGCACCATCAATGGTTGGTTACTTGTTGAACATATATCAAAGCGATGGCGCTCGTTCAAATAATTCAGTTGGGTCGTTATTATGGAAGATCAATAACAGAAGTACCAAGTGTCTATAAATGTAATATTCTACGGATTATAAAGGTCAGTGAACATATTTTCCACAAGCACAAGCACTATATATCGAACAATTATAAAACAAACTCATTTCACTGCTTGAAAGACTCAAATGCTTATTGCAGCATGAAATAAGTAAATCAATTAATCAATTTATCTATCTGTATAAACAAAAATGAAAGTGATTATGTTTGTGACTTAAGAACTCTTGAACCACCTTACCGATCTCGATCAAATTTTCAACATAGACGTTCTTAGAGCCTAGGATGGTTTCTATCATTTCACTTTGACGGTACAGCGTATGAGAGGAGAAAGGGAATATATTGAAAAACTGATCGAAAATGACCGATATTAGTGTCGAATCCATAGTTTCTGGGGTTGCTGAGATGAACAGTGACACTTCCGATGCCATTTAAATCCAAATTTAGCCACGCAACTTGGAGGAGGGAGAGGGGGAGATATATAAAAATGACCGATATCAGAGAGCGCTTCAGTACTTGTAAAAAAATTACTGACTAACGGAACATATTACTAACTAACTAACTCTATGGCCTATGGAACCCGGAGGTTCTATGCCGCGTTCATAAAGCTCTCCACTGACTTCTTTCCTTAGCTAATTGGATCCAGTTTCTACTTTCTATTCTTATCTCAACGAGATCCATCGTAATATTGTCCTCCCATCTGCGCCTAGATCTTCCTAATGGTCGTTTTCCGATGGGTCTTCCAGTCAAGACTTTGAAGGCGTTTCTACTTTCTTCCATTCTAGCTACATGACCTGCCTACCTAAGCCTCCTAGACTTGGCGACCCTAACAATGTTGGGTAAACCGTATAAATTATGTAGTTCCTCGTTATGAAGTTTCCGCCATTCCTCATTCCCGTTCCTCTTGGGTCCGAATATTATTCTCAGGATCTTGTTCCCAAATACTTTCAGTCTATGTTCTTCCCTCAAAGCATATTACTATTTTTCCATATTTTAAGCCAGCGAAGTGGGTAATTGACGCTACTGCATTCTATTCTGTAATGTTGCTCATGGGACGAGATGAGATAGAAATGTCCGCATTGAAATACAAGACAAGAAATTACGCATCCCATAGAAACATATACATTTGTTTGAGACGAGACAGCTCCAAATCTAGACTTGCGGGTAACGCTACTATTCTGTACGCAGCCAATTCGATGAAGGTTATTGTTAAGTGCAAACGTTTGGACCAGTCTTCCAATTTAGCTCTTTTACGGCTAAATCTAGCCATTTTCATATCGTGTTTGGCCAGTAGAAATGTAGTTTAACCATTAGCTATAATTTCGCCCAATTCGCCCAATTGCCAATTTAGGCTAAAGGAGACGATCATTAAGTGAATAGTAATGGAAGAATTAGTGGAATGATAGTGTGGGAGAAATGGAAGTACACATAGAAAACCCACGGACACAATGTTGTACGCCATAAACTTACTTGGCCGGGAACGAACCAGGGACCCCATACAACAGACGTAAGCGCTCTAACACTGAACCACCATTTCTCCTGTGGAGAAGAATGGAAAGAACTAGTTGGGTCGAGCGGAAAACGAATGAGAGAGTTTTAGTAATGGTAGGAGAGAAAAGAACAGGTATTATTGAGAAAAGTAGGAGAAACTCGTTGGGACATCGGCTAAAAAGGAACTGTATCATGAAGAACGTGTTAGAGGGTATAGTGGAAGGAAACAGTGGAATGGGGTGAGGGAGACCACAATTGACGGACTGTATCAAAACAGAAGACGAAGAGGTTAGCGGAAAACCATGGAGCACGGAAGGTTCTCACTCAGTTCCGGCAAATGACCTGGCGATAATGGCAGAAAGTCTATGATGATGATGATAAACTCATTAAGATCTGCCAACACTTTGGATATGCTCAAGTGAGTACACTTTGTTCTTTAGTTATTGGGCATTAAAATTGGGGTTTGAGCTCAGTAAATCGTCTACATGTCATGGCCCCATGGTTTGTATGCCATATTTCATATGTATATTAACATTGTTAACGAGTACCATTATTAAAATTTGATCAAGTACACACCTTCGGTACCCGAGTTACGCTGTTAAGTAAGGGCAATGTGAACTTATAACAAAGATTTACTAGAAAGTCAAGGGACGATTTTTTTCTTTTATAAGAAAAGTTACTTGTAATCATATAAAACTCATCACTGTAGATGTTACCTATACTGGTCTTCCATGTATTTTCTAGATGTTATGGAGCAAGCTAAAAAAAAAAAAAAAAAAGCTAACCTCTGGTTTAGCATATGCTCCTTTGCTTCATACATTTGCAAGTTCGACTTCATATTGGCACAAACTGAATTAAGTTATCCTATTCTTTAGCCTATATTAGTTATTCATACCAATTTTGTGCGACGTCAGTACACGGAGCAATATGAAGCCAAATACTACTGAATACAGGGGAGTAGATAAGTATTAAAATTGTTATTATAATTCAATTGATACAACTTGTACCTTGTGACAGTTGCCTTCCTCTGTCTTTTTACTTCCTGCACGTGGTCGTAACAATCAGCCAAGAAGGGCTGTTTCTATGGTAACAGCACGTTCAGCCAATTATAGTGGCTCATTTCTCTTGCTCTGCAATGATAAACATTCCATCCTTTCTCCACGTTATCAATTTGAATATAAACAAATGCACATTGTTTTAGTCGAATGTCAACTTGAATAGTGGACCTGGTGGTTATGAATACTGAATCTGCAAGACCATCGACTTCATTATGAAATTACGGTATTTCTTTGTCTCGTAAAATGCATTATTAACAGTAAGTTACTCGATCTATTAAGTATTTCTGTGTCTTGAGTTTACTGAGTATGTGAGGAACAAATGGTGATGTCATACGGCATGGATATTTGTAAACAATTTTCATTTGGGATAGAATCTTTCAGTACCCTGCATTCCTTTCCTTAATATACCAGGCAATTCTTGGTTAACAAGGTTTCGAAACTACTGATTTAAATAATTTCTGATAGACTATTTCAGTATCTTGCATTACTTTCTTCGACGTACACAGGCAATTCAGGATTAACGATCTTTGTGAACCACCGATGAAAATAATTTTCATTTGGGATAGAATCTTTCAGTATCATGTATCCCTTTCCTCAAAACACTAGGCAATTCAGAGTTAATAATGTTTCAAAATCCTTAATGTGTATACCATCATGCATTCCGGTGCATTTCAACAGTTAAACTACTTCAATTAGTGATTATTTTAGAGGATTTTCCCTGAAGGGAATGAGACTTTCGTTACTGAAAATACTTCTGCGAAAATACTGATAAACCATGTTGAGTACGATGGAAGATATGCTCCAGGGGGGAATTTTGTAACTCCCGGGGAAAATATAGTCTTCCTCTGAAATCTCCAATAACTACAACTGTTTCAAAAATTTGAACTGTACAATCTCGGTTCAGCTCGACTGCTTTTCACTGATCCTCAAAGTATTTGAATTTTAAGAAATTTTAAAAGTAAATTTTGTTTTCTGCTAAACTTTTTCTTCCACTTAAATTCCCTTGAAACTCTTGAGTCAGTCAATCTAAATTATGAATAAAAAATATGATAAAATTATGAACATTATATGAAAAACATGACAGGTTGGAGCCTTTGAAAGCAGAAGATTTAGTACTACATGCAGAATATTATGGGAACAAAGTACCGAAGAATAGATATTTACTATTCCATTTTAAATTTTCATTATAACGGTTTTTTAATAATCATTGTTATTTTAAAAATTTAAAAATGTATAACAATATATATATATATATATTTGTATACAACCATAAGTAATTACATAAGAATTGTAAAATAACAATGATTATTTAAAAAACCTGTTATAATGAAAATTTCAAATGAAACAGTAAATATCTATTCTTCGGTACTTTGTTCCCATGATGTTCGGCAGGTACTACTAAATCTTCTGCTTTCAAAGGCTCCAACCTGTCATGTTATGTCACTGTCTTGACGTACGGTACAGCATTCATGCTGTTTTTTATATATATATATAAACTTATGGTCTGTGAGCTGTCTCTTCATACTCCTTGCTCGGTTGCTACATAAATTGATGCACCAATGATGTTTGTTTTTTCTCCTAACCTCCCTTCTCCGCAATTACAGAAGAAAGACTTCTTCTAGCTCTTTACTAGTGGGTAACGTTCCCATTATAGCCGACACGTTCCCACGTTGAATGGCTATGCTTATGCGTTGAATCAGGAAACTTTTTGCTCGAATATCTCCTGATTTAATTGCTAGACGGTGGCCGATTTCTTTTATAAATTTGAGGCCTCCTTCTTCCCAAGAACCGCTAGACTCAATTGCTATTGCGACAAAGCAATAGTTATCGAGTAGATTGCTATATTTATTCCTTTTTTCTTTCGCTCTTCGAGCAGCTACGAGTCCAGCTTGTACTGAGGCATATTGTAGGTTGGAGGGGGCATAGGTGTCTGAACATGTGAAGTCCCAAATCAATGCCTTTCCTTTCTTCCAAGGTACTAATGTCATACCATCGGGTCTTTTTCCGTCAGATCGGCTGCATCCAATCGGTTCCCTCACTGCTGGGATCCCTGCTGATATTAATGCTCTTAATATTATATCATTTACACTTGAATGACGTGGGTGTCTGCCTGCGCTGCTTTTGCACGACAAACCGTGTAATCCTTTTTTATCTACAAAGGTGTTACAAATGGGGCAGTGGTGTGGTTCACATATATCTGCTCCCAACCGTAGTGCAACTGATACTCGGAAGCTCTCATTGGATAGGTGTAGGCCCAGAGATGGTGATGGTAGAGCTTGAAGCCATGCTCCGTTTTCTGGGGACATGACCGCTAAAAGTCTGGCTTTATCTTCGATGTTATTTGTAGTCTGCAATAAAGAAGCTGCATGGCAATTAACGATGGGCTCGTCCCAAGCCGACTGATTGTTACGTTTTTCGAGAGCCGGAGGGTCTAACCCAACTAAATTTGTCCATTTAGCTATGCAGTCCATCACATCTGGATTGGTGATTTCGTCGTTATCCCATTGAAGAAGTGAACTAACTATTTGACTTGCACCGTAGAAAGACGCTAAAAAAGACGGAATAGCCATATCTGTGGCGCGACGGATTCCAAGGCCTCCATTTTTGACTGGTAAAGAAGCTTGTATCCACGAGTTGTTATTAAGAGAACAATTGAGGATGGATTCCAGACCAGTTTTAAGAGTATCGTCATACTTTTCCAATAGGGCATCTTCCTTCCAAGATGGAGAGCATCGGAGGAAATAAAATAATCTCGGCATTCCAAATGAAGCCCTTAACAGATAAAAAGCAGAATGGGCTGAAAGGTTGGAAAGTCGTGACATAAAAAATTCTAGTTTGGAGGTTTTGTCTAGTAACATTTTGCTCCGTGCCTCTGTTGAGATAGCTGAACCTAAAAGCTCTGCATTACTTGGTGTAAGGAGCTGAATACCAGGTGCTGATTTATTAAAGATATCATAGAGGTTGTTAATTTGTTCTTCTGTAGCACCGAGGAATCCTACTTCGCATTTGGAGCAATTTAGCGATAAGCCAATTGATGATGCGTGTGTACGAATGTTGTCTAATGTTTGTAGTATTACGTCTGTATTTCCAGCTATTGTTCCATCATCCAAATACCAGACATTCAGCTCTGCGTTTATGTTATTAACAATTGGTTGGAGAGTCATAGCAAACAGTGCTGGACCTAACGGATCACCTTGTTGAACACCTCGCTGTGATAGAATAGTGTTATCTCCTATATATAGGTTGCTTGGTTGAGAATAGCATTGAGAGATGTACGAAAAATATGCTGGAAAATTCTTTTTAACAGATAGCAACATGGAATCTCGATTTAATTCATTGAAGGCATTTCTGAAATCGATTTTTAAAAATGCTTTCACTTGGGTGTGCGTAGTAGAATAATATGTGCGGGCTGCATGTACTGCTGCTTCCGCCCCAAATGGGACACAGACTCCTAGTTGGTGTGGATATAGTATGTCGATAAGTGATTCGCGCATCTTGTAGCAGATTATTTTGGCCGACAATCGTCTCCAAATATTGCCCACGGCTATTGGCCGAATTCCTCCGCTTTTTTTCTTAAGGGCAAGTAACGACGCACCGAAGAATATCGGTCTCAATGTTGTAGGTACATTTCCCGATATAATGAGGTGTAACAGTTCTCTCATAACATTGATAAGCTGGTCTCTAGATTCACAATCGTGTGATAGAACTAAATCTTTTAGAATTGAAGCTCTGAGGCTATCCATTCCACCGGCGGACCCAGAAGGAAAAGATTTAATTGCTTTCAATAATTCAGCTGATGATACTCTAGTTGCTGATTCTGATGCCTCTGGAGGTTCAGGGATGGCTAATAAATGTGAGTGAGCTGGATGTTTTGCTCTGAGTGCTTCTAACAATGAATTATCTGGAGTTGCTATCGAGTCATATATTTTAATTTGAAGTAAATCTATTTTAACAATGAACTTTTTAAATACAATTTTTTTTTCCTACATATATGTTTATTGTGACAATTTTAAATTCTTAACAGACATAATACATTGTTAACAAATCTTTATATTTCTTTTAGCCATAAGTAAAAGTAAATTAATATTTACATCAAATTATTGACAGAAAACAAACGGACCTTAAACATTAAATATTAAGCAGCAAAATACAATTGTTTCATTTGCTTGAACATAAAATGTTGATGGTACTAACTAGTTATGTATACATTAACAAGCACATCTCACGCATAATGATGCAAACTATGCAAAAATATATGGAAGGTATTTTAAACGTGTGCAACAGGAAATATTTCAGATCAAATTATCTTCTCACGTAATGAATCAACATGAATAAATTAAAATTACATTGTTGCAGTTGAAACAATAATGAATAACAATGAAAAATAATTAGTATACAACAATATGGACACATTACTCTTGTTTTTAAAGTAAGAAAATCTCCTCCAGTGCTTTACCAGGAGGTATGGTTCCTAGTATTGAAGCTACATTACCTCTCTGCACCGCCATGCTTATTCTTTGAATTAGGAAGCTGGTTGCCCTTTCATCACAGGATAACTGTGTGATGCGTTTTCCTACTTCCTTTATAAAGTTTAGGCCTTCCCTTCCCCACGAGCCACCGGATTCAACTGCAACTGGTGCGAATTGATATTTTTCCATAAGGTTGTTGTATTTTCTTCTTTTCTCTATCTCTTTCCGACCTGCTGCATTGCCCGCCTGGATTGAAGAGAAAGGAAGGTTGGAAGGTGCAAAAGTGTCTGTGCATGTGAAGTCCCAAATTAAGGCTTTACCTTTCTTCCAAGGAATTAAGGACATCCCATCTGGTCTTTTTCCATCTGTTCTACTACAGCCATTTGGCTACCTTATTGCCGGTACACCTGCGGAGATGAGTGCTCTCACAATGATGTCGTTGTAGCTCGAGTGTCGAGGATGTCTACCTGTGCTTTTTATGCAGGAGAGACCATGTAGTCCTTTTTTGTCAACAGGATTTTTGCACGCTTGGCATTTATGGGGTTCGCAAATATCTGCTCCCAGTCTTAACGCAATTGCTATTCTAAAAGATTCATCATTCAGGTGAAGGCCTAGAGGACGTGAGGGCAAAGCTTTGAGCCAAGCACCTGCCTCAATGGACGATGCAGCGATCAGTCTGGCCTTGTCTTCTGGGTTGTCGGAAGACAGTAGTAAAAATGAAAAATTTGATTGTATGATAGGTTCTTCCCATATGGATATATATGTTAAATTTTAAATGTAAAATAATTAGGCAAAAATCGCTTTGTTTTTGATTAAAAAAAATTAAAATGGAATTCATAAAAATGTAAAAAAAATAACTAATAATAATCCGAGTAGGAATGGAAAAAAATAAAATTATGAAATATATTCTCATAGAGATTTTGAAAAACACAAAATAATAAAATAAAATAAAGAAGATGGATTTGCTAAAGGCGAAAAATATAACAAAAATATTCTCTCTTATGAGAGAAAGAGAGATAGAGAGAGAGAAAAAAAACAACGAAGAAATGGACATGATTTGCTGTGTATCTCTAAAGGGAATATTTTTAACAACCCATCATTCTCTACTTCTCTCCCTTCTTTACCCTCAGAGACACAAATCTAAAGGATAGGTTTCTGGCTTTCTGTCCAGACACATCCGGAGAGAAATACCTTTGAATAGAGAAATAAAGAATGGAAAAAGGATATGCTTGATAAGTTAGTTAGAGAAATCAAGGAGAAAGAAAAAAAATCTATGGAAAACTTACCAATGTCAGGTTTCGTTTTTCTCAATTCATAACAGAAAGGAAGAAAAAAGTGAACATGATGGCGCCTTCGTGGTGGTAGTTTCGGGTTTCCCTCCATCAGACTGTCTACTAATATTTTTTTTATCTATTTTTCCTTAGTAAATAACCCGCGTCAAAAACAAAAAAAAAAAAAAAAAGTTTCCCCTTCTTCCTAGCCTATAGTGAATGAAGTTCGACGACCTTGTTTACACGTGCTTTCAAAGCAAGCTTTTCCCTCTATCCTTCAGGGTTATGCAACCACAATGTCAAGGGCTTTCTGGAAAATTCTTTTGAGGGTGAACGGAACGTTAGAAGAGAAAGAAGGAAACTAAAGAAACAATGGGAATAAGGAACTAATATCAATAATAATAAAAATCTCTTAAAAGCTTTTTGCAGTATTTAGTATTGAAGCTGTGAATTAGGGGTTATATCAATCTGTTATTTTTTTTTTCTATCTTGAAATAACAAATGGGTTCTTTTCGGATAATGGAAGATTGCAAGTAGCGAATAAGAGTAATCAGGACTTTCTGTTCCCACGCCTTCAAGAAAATCGGACATTGTTCTTCACGTTTAAAATCAATGCTTTACGAAGTTACATAGAGCATTGTCCTTAGCAAAGATGCCTGCAAAAGGAACAGTTCGAAAAGTTTATAGAACAGAAGCTAAATATCTTATTCTGTTTCAACATATTTACTAGACAAATTCAACCGTAGTGTGATACCTAGGTTTGGTACATTGATTCTCAAGTCGTATAGAAAATGTCAATTTATAAACCCCTCAATTCAAATATCACCTCAATTTCAACCTTCCTTGACTTTGGGGTCTACTCTCTTTATCCCTGGCAACGCGCTAAACAGAAGTGTTAAATTTGTTGTACCTCGATAAGAATTTCCCTTTCAATGAAGTCACTGGTGATATTCTGACTGTTTTTCCGACTAGTACGACATAGATGCTTTGTGTGTAGGCCAGAGATGGCGTGGGTCAATGAAAACTTGACCCGTGACTAGGGCTGTTGCTAATTCCGGAATTCCGGAATGTTTCGGAACGGAAATTCCAATTCCGGAATTGGTACACAGTTTCAAGACGTTCCGGAATTCCGGAATTTCGAAACGTTCCGGAATTTCTTATTGAAAAAATAATTTTTGCTGTTACCCCGAACTGAGAGGTGTGCGCAAAGCTTAGCTTTGAAACTGGATATTGATTCCGCTGTGCTGAAGAAAGGAGTTTTGGTCCACCGCAACTGGGTTGTTTCATTCTCTAGATCCGTTCACTGTGAACGATTGCGCATAAGATTTGGAACTTTGGTTATCCATAAAGTCTCAATCATAAGTGATTCAGTGTAAATTTCGTGATTTTGTTGCAGAAATCGGAACATAGAAATTCGAGCTAGTTCTTCCCTTTAGTTTGGTTTATCTTCCAAGAAACACCTTTTTTATAAACCACTTTGTATATTCTTTTTTTTTTAAATGAATACCGACTGTACCTTTTCCATTTATACGAGGCAACCCTAACAAGAAATTGAACTGCATATCTTTTGATGTATGGCCATTGTTAAGTATAAGTACCTGAAGGAGGGGCAGAGAATCATTTAAAAGAAAATACGATTTTCAGTAATTAAAGGGATAGGATAGTCTGAAATATTTGAAAAAATTTTGACCAGTATTTCCGGTGGCCCCACACCCCTGCTTACTGGAAGGGAAGTAGAAATTATTTGTCAATAATCTAAAGAGGAACAAGATTCCCAACCCACCGACGTCCGTGCTTTGTTGCTAGATTTGTTTTCTTGATAGTTGATTGATGGCTTGGCATTTTAATTTGTGATAATCTGCAATAGTGCACAGAATATTATTTTGCTAAGTCAGGTGTTTCCGTTTTGTGAACAAATAGATCATTTCGTTGACTAAAGCTTGATGTGCATATGTAACATGACGTGAACACTAGAGTATAGTTTTCATGGCATTTCAGTATGCCATAGCATAGCATACGCTATGAAGCAGTGTCCTTTTGGAAATAAGACGCTTTTGTATTAAATAATCTGAAATAATATCCTACAAGAGATAAAGCGATGGTAAAAGTTAAAAATGAAAGAAATCATTTCGTATATGTTAACATTCACATTAAAAGTATTAGCCTAATGTTCATATTTCGCTCTTATGAAATAATTAATTTGTATCAAAAACTATTCGTACTTCGCGTAAATTGATCTTTACAAAAATTGATGTCTTACTTTCCTTGAGTAGAAAAGTTGGCGAAAACTTTCTTTCTCCTGATTTCTCAAATAAATCAGATAAAAAAGATCAATGAGATAAAAGAAGTTTGTTAAGCTAAAAGTCCCTAAAGCCCATTTTATGCGATGCAATTTTCTATGCAATCTTGCATGCTAAGAGTCATGCGTTCAAATTATTTCGTGTAATAATAATTAACATTCAACTTTCCATAGTAAATTGCACGTATTTCACCTTGTTCGGAGATAGAACACGTGCAATCTATTATGGAAAGTTGAATTCTAATTTTTATTACAGGAAATAATTTGAATGCATGTCTCCTAATTTTGCATACATAATTGCCTTGTCTAATATCGTCTAAAGTCTACTTTCCCCTAATTTTTTTTTAAAAAATCATCTGGGCATTTATATGAAAATTGACATTTAATACATGCTCTTATAATATTTTATCCACATCATTGTTCTCTAACTATTATTTTGTAGCACAGAAATTTTGCTTTTTCTTTCAATAGTAACTTACATTTACATTTTTGTTGCATTACTTGATGACGTCTCAGGTAGCATCAGTTATACGATTTCAGGGTTTCAGTTGTCAAAATTTTCACAATTATGTATTACTCATGTGTACTCCTTGTACTTTAGATTAAAAGTTCATTAATATAATTCCAAATGACATGAGTACAAATGTTTCGTGTGCTCTTGTATTGTTTGCTTAATAGTAAAACAAATATTTTGGAATTAAAATGCCAAACATGTAAATTGTTTCCTTGTTGGTACTTCAAAATACAAAATGGCAATGATTGGAAAAAAATGTAAAAGATAAAGATAAAATGCTGTACTTTATTCCAATAATTGTAAATACGAGAATGCATAACTGTTTAAGACGTGTTGCTACTATATTCCATAGATACCAAAGTGAAAACGAGAAAGTATTTGCGAGTAAATTTGTGGGATTAAAGCCTTGTAACAATGTTTGAGAACCATTGCCTCAGGACTGTTTCGAACTTTTATATTCAAACTTCGAACTAATATTGATATTACGATTCCAGAATCAACATTGAGCTTCAAAATTTCAGTCTTGAAAACAGTTCCGAAATTCATAATTTTGAGCATTCCACAATTCCAAACTTTTGGAATGTTACGGAATTTGCGGAACATTCCGGAATTTCGAAACGTTACGGAATTTGCGGAACATTCCGGAATTAAATGAATTCCGAATTCCGGAATACGAAATCGAATTCCGAACACCCCTACCCGTGACCCTTTGACCCACCATCCACCAAAACCCATAGTTATCAATTCTGACCCATGATCCAAGGCATCCTCTCCACTGACTAAAGAGTTTACACTTGTAATTAAAAAAAAAGTACTAAAATTATCACTAATCGGAGTTTCTACCGTCTATCGCTCAAGCACTGCTCTATTGAAAATACTGGTAGATCTGAGCTTTACGATATAAAGTAGTAAACTGTTTTGTCATGAGTCAAATTATAGATACTTTTCTGTAGAAAATAGGATGAAATTTGAAAGTCTGAAACCAAGGTAAAGTAGACCAACGTAAAGGGGAAAAAGTATAAAATTCGACTGTGTCTCGAAAGAAAAGTAGTAAGTCCTATTGCTATTATTACAATTACAGTACAAATATCAATATCCAAAAGTAAGTTACCTGAAGTTCTTTTTTAACTTAAACTCATCTCAAGGAAGAAAAATGCTTTAGAAGTAAAACGTAGACAAATTCGCCAGTATTCAGAAGATGACTACAATGCACTGAGCAGAGAGTGTCGGTGGGTCAGAGTGAGACGGTGCATCAGAGTGGATCGGTGAGTCATGATGGGACAGTGGATCAGAGTTAGTCACGGTGGGTCGCAGTGGGCCACGTCCTGTTGACCCACGAACCACTGCCTTCACTCACTAATCTTGACCCACTTGACCCACGACCCACTGACTAGTCCATTTCTGGTCAGGCGTATTGTTTTTATACGAGATATTGAGACAAGGAAAACTGTTCGCTTTCGCATTTGACATTATTATTAAGTATTCAGGTTTTTGGCAGGTCCTGGAACTAATGAGGTTTTTATTTTATTTTATTTTAGGTTTGGACCTAGAAATTTTTCTTCCACGTTTCTTGATATTCAGCTTCCTCTTTTAACTTCCAATGTTTTCTTCTATTTTTTCTATATACACGACTAATCAGTGGCGGCTAAAGAGCCATTGTAAAGTTTTATCGTATTGAAGTAAGGGAAGAAAACTTACTTAATGCGCAAGCTAAGAAATCGAATAATTAGGTAAGATAGGTAATTTTTCTTCATAAGTCATTTTTTACCGACGTAACTTCTCTCATGGCATATCCTTTAATTCCTACATCTATCTGGGGGACGCGGTGGCTTAGTGGTAGAGCGTTCACCTCCGGTGCTTGGGGTCCCTGGTTCTATCCCAGCTCACGCCGTGTGGACTTTGTGGTGGACAAACACCGTGCTCGTGGGTTTTCTCGGGGTTCTCCCGTTTCCTCCCACTTTCTTCATTCCACCATTTCAGTCATTTCTCATCATCACCGTCTCCTTTAGCCTAACCGGCATAACCGTGGGAAGTAAAACTTAAAGATTTCATTTACATCTATCCGTTCACTGTTAAATTAAAGAAAATATATCTAATTTCTAAGTTTTAAAACTTTGTCATTTATTGAATGTGACACTTTAGCTATTTTCTCCATTTATTTTCACTACTTGATTTTATTTGAAATGAAATCTTTCAGTTTTAAGATCCAGGATTATCTCCTTTAGGCTAAGGGAGACGGGTGATTAATGAAAATAACTTATTAGAAAATAATTGATGGAATGAGGATGTTGGAGGAAACAGGAGAGCTCCGACAAAACCCATGGACACGATACTGTTCACCACAAACTAACTTTTCCTAGGATAGTATCAACGTCCACGAGCCTAGCCCCACCGACACCTGCACTAAGTTTAAAACATATGTCAAAACTTAGAGTCCAATAGTACTAACGACTTGTAGAGTCAAAAATAGTACTGTTCACTAATGTAAAAAGAAAAAAGATTCTAGTGTGTCTAGGTTCACACTAGCCTCACCCACTCAATCTATTGAGGTGAAACCTATAAACAAAGTTAGTGTTAAATTAGTGCTGATGATACCGCATAGAAAGAAAATAAGTGTTTCTTTTTTTTTTTTATCTCATCATACAAATTAAGGATCAATTGTTTTGTTTGATGATGTCGCCATTACAGATTTTTTCCTATATCTTTGGATTTCTAACAAGAGCACTAATTTTCTGTGTATTTGGTATGATCAGCACTAATTTAACACTAACTTTGTGTATGGGTTTCATCTCAATCGGTTGAGTGGGTGAGGCTAGTGTGAGCCTAACACCACTCACAATCTTTTTTAAGGTTGTAGATCGTCAGCACTAATTAGACACTAATTTTTGGCATATGTTTTAAAATTAGTGCGGGTGAGGATAGGGGCATATTCACGAACGTATCGTATCGAGAGTTGCTTGCACCAGAGCTAAACACTCTACTACAGAGCCATCGTGCCCCCCACCCCTTTGACCTCTTTTAATACTAGAATAAACTATATTTACAGTTACGAAGAATAGTTTCGCAAAAGATATACAACTTTCGAGGCTTAAACGAAAATGGGTGCTTTTTGTCCTCGTATCAGTTTGTTTGTATAAACTCCATGTTTCTTTCTTTCTTTCCGTACCTTTACGTTTCAAGCTTTAAGGAAACGTTCAATAACCTTGTAACTCATTTTGTGCCATTTCCTCAGAGTAACAATGTCAAGGTTTAAAGGAAATAAAACCGGGAAAAGGTCGTTTTAAACAACTCTTTTAGAATCCATTTATTTTCTAATGCTATATACAGAACGAGTTCAACGCCTTCGAAAGGTCGAGAAAAAGAGGTTGATGCTTTTTGTTGATGTTTACAAATAGCAAATACTGTTCGTTGTGTTTTTGTTTACAACTCACTTCACAATAAAATCTAATTCAATCTGATCTAGAAGTACACTAATAGACGAAAAGAAGAGCTTATATCAACAATGTGTTACTGAGAGTATACAATGATTCTTAAGAGAATGCCTTACTAAAAATAACACAAAATTTACCATTTTGCTTTTGCTGGTTTATTTCATAAGTGAAAGGAGATAATGAAATGGTACTTACCACAATCATAGATTATGTTATTCTACAACAGAAAATATGAACCTGAAGAATTTTTAGTGTTGCCATCTATAGAAAAATGAAAATGAAATCTTTAAGTTTTACGTCCCACGTTTATGCCAGATAGGCTAAACGAGACGGTGATGATGAGAAATGAATGAAATGGTGGAATGAAGAAAGTGGGAGGAAACGGGAGAATTCCGAGAAAACCCATGAGCACGGTGTTGTCCACCACAAAGTTTACACGGCGCGAGCTGGGATCGAACCAGGGACACCAAGCACCGGAGGTGAACGCTCTACCATTTTTTTTAAAAAACTTCCTGACTTATTTCCTACTTCAACCACTTTTCAGGACTACTAGACACGACAGGGACAAGAACAAAGAAACATCGAGGACAGTTAAAATTCCACCCTTGCTACTACAGAGGGTCTCGAACCCCCAATGGGTTTCATCTCACGATTGTCAGCCTAACGCCTCAGACCGCTCGGCTACACCCACCGACAACCACTGAGCCACCGCGCCCCCTGCCATCTATAGAAATTACAGTGTTGCCAGAATAACAGTTCCCCTAAAATTTAAGTTAAGGCAGCTACTAGTGGAACGCACTTAAGTGCTTTTGATTGCGTATCATGTTGTTTTGGTATCATGTGAACTGTTATCTAAATAAGATTATTATTTAATTTTAAAAACAGTATGTTAAAACCTTTTTGCTTATTACAAACTAAATACAACTATTACTTAAAAAGTAGTTCACAGGATACCAAAACAATATGATACGTAATCATATGCAGTTGGGTTCTTTCCTCTAGTCGCTGCCTTAACTTGGATTTTTTGGGAAATGTTATTCTGGCAACACTGTAATTTCTATGGACAGCAGCATTGCAAATTCTTCAGGTTCATATTTTCTGTTGCAGAACATCATTATCAATGATTGTGGTAAGTTGCATTTCATTATATCCTTTCACTTATGAATAAACAAGCAAAAGAAAAATTGGTAAATTTTGTATTTTTTTTCTTTTTCCTTTTTTTTTTTTTTTTTTAGTAAGGGAGGCTTTTAACGTTGAGATTCATTGGAATTTATTAGTTTCACAGCGTCCTACACAAAATGGGACCTACTGTTTGCAATGGGACTGGAATCAGTATTTACATTTATCGGTTAATATTTAATGTCCCTTTTCAGCACCGAGACTATATGAGACGTTAACCTGCAATTTAAGATGGAATCCGAACTACGCTCATGGATATCCGGCAGATTCTGAGCTCTGATGTTTCAAGAATGTCCTATGCATTGTTGAAGTTAAGAAACGTAATGGCAGCTAAAGATAAGTTACTTCGAAAGGCCCCAGAGAAGGTATAAATAATTTAGATGAAGAAATAAATATTTGTAGATGGAAAGTCAGTACTTATTTTTAACATTTTACGTTATCTTTAGTGCAGTTAAAACTCAATAAAGGAGTATGTGAGAATTTTGTAGTAGTAGGAAGGTGGATGGGCCTTAATAACTGTTGTACACACCTATATGAAAATTTCAGTTTTAGTTACCTTTGTGCACATGTATATGAAAATTTAGCTTTAGTTGCCTATGTGCACACCTATATGAAAAGTTTCACTTCAATTACTTTTGTGGATATCTATGAAAAGTTTTGATTTAATTACCTATGTGCACACCCATATGAAAATTTCAGCTTTAATTACCTTTATGCACACTAATATGAAAGGTTCAGCTTCAGTTACTAACTTGCACACCCACATGAAAAGTTCAGCTTTATTGCCATTGTGCACATTCATATGAAGAGTTTTGCTTTCATTGCCTATGTGCACACCCATATGAAAAGTTAAGTTTTAATTGTCTATATGCGAGTTTTGCTTTAATTGCTTATATGCACATCCATATGAAAAGCTCTGCTTTAATCACCTTTGTGCACATATATACGTGTATGAAGATTTTTGCTTTAATTGTCTGTGTGCACATTCATATGAAAAATTCTGCTTTAATTACCTTTGTGCACACCCATATATGCAAAGTTCCACTTTAATTGCCTTTGTGCACACCAATATGAAAACTTCTGTTGTAATCAAATAGACCCATATGGAAAGTTCTAACTATGCTTATGTTCCCGAAATCCACATGAAAGAAAATAAGTGCACAAGATGATTTGCGACTGTGATTCTAGTGTATACAACAAAGATGAAGAATATTGGTGATTAATTGATTTGAGCGTAATGCCTATTTTGCGTATTGGGGATACTTTACATGAGACAGTCTGCTGTTTATTAAATTGGGGTCCGATTCAGTATTCGAGTTTTATTCGATACAAGTATCCCCGTCGGAGATCAAGTCGTGGACCAGAAAGGTATGCGCATTAGTAATTCGCAAGAAAGATATGCATATTAGACATTTGATCATGACCGCAATAATCGTCTTCATCACTGTTGGATTGGAGCATAAATTCGTAATGAATATAATAATCTTTTTTCAGGCCTCCAGAAAAAATATGGTGTAGTATCAGATAATATGTTTTTTATTGTATCAATCTTTTATGCTTTATATTTTTTTCTTTTAGAGTTCCAAGATGGAGTATCGACTTGTCAAAATAGACAATTCTTAATATAAAAGATTGAATGGTTTCAAAACTACAACACATATTCAAAAGGTTAACGAAGGAGATCTTGGAAAATCCACAGTTCGAAAAAAGCTTGTGTGCGTCATAAAGAAGATGACAGTTTTAATATTTCTGACTTTCCCAAATTGGGTAAACCCACGAACTTACATGTAGACAATGATCAAATACTTGAGCTTTAAAACAGGTGCGCACCCAAAATTTTAATTAGAGGTGATCCAAAGTGGAGAGATCAGAGCCAATCCGAAAAGGGCGGACCTCGAGAAGGAAAAGCAATTGTATTATTCAAGAAAGGTACGGAAACCGTAAAAGAGGAACAATCAACTAGTAACTCTGCGTAAGTCATCAATTACTTATAATTTTGAATAGACCCATAAATGATATTTGTAATGAATCGACGTTTTATGATATGTAATTAGTAATAAAAGAAAAATATTGTTATAAATGAATTGATATATATATATGGAGAAAGAAGAGAAAAGAAAAATATTTATATTGATGTAATAATAATAATTAATACGAGGATTGATGTAATAATAATTAGTACGAGGGCTATTCAAAAAGTGAATGTTTTGAAAAGGTATTGTTGCCTGTTTTATTCTATCTCCTACAGGTAGCTCAACTTTCGCCTTTTTAGAATCCTTATCAACAGAGTTTTCCAATTTTCGTTTACGATGATCAGCTTCGGCAACTTCGGCTGAAAGAACTCGCTTCTTCCAACTGTATCCATTCAAGGTCTTCACTGCCATCTGTTGGTCTTCTTCAGTTTTAAAGATCAAATAAATCCAAGAACTCGCTCTCTTCGGCGACTTAATAATATGGCTTCCCAACTTCAAATCGTCTGTCAACAATTTCTTCAATTTCTCTAACCGGTATAATCTCGGTAGACCTTTCACTTCAATTTTGAATACGCCTGTAGTGGTAGTAGAGGTTTCCTTGGCCGGAGATGACGGTTTTTCTTCAATTGTAACATCTCCCGCATCACCGTTCGTCACAGGTTCAATTGTTTCATTTCCATCCTGTTCTTCAATATTTTCATTTCGTCCATCGACTTTCTTCTGACCTTCTTCCGGTTCTACTTTCTTATTCACATCAGTACCGTTCACCCTTTTAATCAATACGTGCAAATCCTCTTTCAAATTATGTTGTAGCCGATCGAAACTTTCTTGTACACCTTGTACTTTATCTGCAAGAGATTTTTGCTGCGCTAGTATCTGTTCTAGCTTTTCATCGTACAATTTTTGTTGTTGATCAAATTTCTGTTCCAGCTTTTCATCTAGCTTTTCATGCTTTTCATCTAGCTTTTCATCGTATAATTTTTGTTGTTGATCAAATTTCTGTTCTAGCTTTTCATCTAGTAGTCGACTAAACACATCAATAAGATTAGAATAGGAATGTTCAGACAGAGTTACGGCATTTCCAGATATGGTTTCATTTGAAATACTGGGTACTTCTTCAATCTCGGAATCCTGCATATTAGCAATTCTTTGTATTCTCTTCCCACTTCTCAAAGTAGTGAAACTCATAAAATACGTATACACATAAACTCAGTTCTTACTATTCTTCGGAACTAAATAGTATAGTAAGGTCCCGTGTCTTCGGCACCAGATAAAACGAAATATATATATAAACACTTCGCTTTAGCCCTGATTCGTTTTACGTATCTTTAAATTATCATGTTATTATAATAAACATATCAGTTACTAATTACTAACCATAAACATGAATTGCGTCCAGAAATCGTCGATTTATTCTTCTGTTTTATACGTACATTAAATATCAACAGCAACCATATCTTTCGTATACGTATCCTCTAATTTCGTGTGTAAAACTCAGTAATGAGCTTTCCCATAGCAACTAATAATCTCGACAATAACAACATGTTCTATCAATAACAAACCAATAATCTTACTCATGACAACATGTCCTGTCAATAACAACGTTCTTTCTTTTAATTATATCTAAGCTATATGCTTAATTATTGCGCCTCTGATCAATGTTGATAATATAGGTACAGATTAATTATAATAGGGATATATCGCTGTAAGGGCCACTTTGAGAAGACTAAAGATGTAGCCCACCCGTGAGGTACCAGGATACTTCATCAGAATGAGTGAAGGGAGTAGACGGACTTCTTTCTTTTGTCATTTTTGAAGGGAGAGTAGTATCAAATAAGAAGAATGGTATCTTCTCTTCATAGGAACATACTCGATTTGTCTCCCTTCCATACAGACATGGGATGTCATGGGATAAATGCAGTGCCGGGCTAGCCACGTTGGCTACTTGGTGATAACCAAGGGCTTGAGGCCCGAGGGACCCCGCAGAGATCACAAGGTGCAGGACCTGTAGGCCTTGGTCGAATTTTCACGATCGCAAATGCTTTCTTAAGTTTTCTTACCAACAAGGTTGCGGAAGGCCAAGTTCGTTTTTCCGAAAGAGGTCTTCTCGAGCTCCCTTGCTCATATTAGTACACCCCGTGAGCCAGTAAAACTCCCGCAAAGGGAAGGTCCCCTCTAGTACGTAAGGGCTCTTTACTCTTATTCGCATTTACCTGTTGTCTCATTAGTACACCCTTCATATATCCTACCTAACTGTTCTCTCCAGGCTGTGCTCTAGAAAATTAATCAGTCATTTGTTTTCTTTACCTTTTATGTTTACAGAAAATGATATATTCCAGAACGTAGATAAAGAAGAAGCAATTGATTTGATTGCCTCATCAAGTGAAGAACTACGTAAAAACTGTCAATACGTTTGATTGTCTCAGTTATTGTAACTTTTTTGCGATATATATACGGATCCGCGCCAAGGGCCCTCAACTTGGCCAGTCGGGACACTGGATAAATGGGTGTCAGAACGTTAATCTGATAATACGTAGTTGGAATTCATCTTGGTCATTTTGACGATACGCTGAATCTTTAACTTGTTGTTTCAACAGAAACCAGCAATGATCATAAATCTATTGCCAAAACTTGGCCTCCATTCACGGATTCACGGTAGTATTTTTGAAACCTTTTAACATCCAGCTCTCTGTAGAAAATTACCCACACCCAGTTGAACTTATTGAGGTCTGTCACCAACTGGATGGTGCTCTTAGAAGTCGCCGACAGTTGGTGCGACGTTGTGCTATTTATTTTGGGAACATTTCTTCTCTTCTCCAACTACATATTACGATGAATTATAATGTGAATTATCTTGGAGAATGTTCCAACGTGGTTCAAAACACCTCTCTGTGCACTTACTTCTTTCCTGTGATGAAAGACTATAATTCCGGATAGTAAATCTAAGTGTACAGTTTGTAGCAGTACGGAGATGGGCTTATTTCCGTCCTATGGGAATCGCCCCAATCCTCGTCTTTGCTGTCACTTTTAACACAAGAGCTACATTATGATTTGGCATGGTGAATCTCCGTTTGCGGCACAACTTGGCTACTATTTGAAATCGGAAAGCACTGTTGTGTAGTCCTCATAGGAATCAATCTTCGGTGATATTTTTCAGTACAAACATTCGCCACATTTGGCACGGTAAACTAAGATTCAATATATCTGTACTACCAGTGATGTCATTTTTTAACACTAGATGGTGCTATTATTGCTTATAAAGATTGTTATTATACATCGGAAATAATAATCTCTATCGAATCAGCTACTAATCGACAATTCCGGAAGGATTCGTTCGTGAGGAATGAATTCTTCAGCAGAATGAAATGATCCAATCTCTGGAAAGGACCACCTTGACTTTGTCGGAATCAAAAGATGGATTCACTCAGGATAAAAAAAAGATGGAGTCACTCACAATCAGTGCAGTTGACGGATTGAGTCAGTGTATTCGGTTGATGGAATCAAACAACAGACGAATGGAATTCAGTTTAAGGATTGATATGAATTGAAGCGGACAAAAGAAATAGTTCAGAACAGGGAAACATGGTATGACCAAGAATCATATAATGAAGCTATTGTGCATGTCTATTTAATTATAACCAAACTAAGAATTAACCGAACTTTCCTTTTAGTTTTCGTGTCCCGCTTTTGCGTCTAACTGACAAGATCAAGTAATCAGGAATAAATGGAACTTACTGCGCATGTCTTGAAACAGTCACCCCCCTCTTTGTATACTTGTACGTATTCCCCCTCCCTTACCAAACTACCTTTAAAATAACTTATCAGTTGATAAAAGAGGCATGACTAATATAGTTGAAAGGAGGAATCGAATTGGAGATATTAATATATAAACAGGGTTTCCTCTAAAATGATCTAACAACGTATTTATACTTCAATTGATATTACTTGTCCCTTCTGACAGCTCGCTGCACGCACATGGTGCTCAATGCTGTGTTGCCAGCTTTTGTATCGGGTATTGAAACACGAAATTATACGCTGCAAGTAAATCTCAGTTTTATGAATTTAAATTACACAAAAAAGGAACTAAAAAGAATGCTCTCAACAACCAGCAGGTCCACTACTCAAGTGTACATTCGATTAAAACAATGTGCATTTATTTATATTCAAATTGGCAAGTGCGGAAAGAGTGGAATGTTTATCATTGCAGAGCGAGCGAAATGAGCCTCTTTAATTGACTGAAGGTGCTATTGCCATAGAAACAGTTCTTCTTGCCTGATTATTATGACCACGTGCAGGAAGGAAAAACTGAGGAAATCAACTGTCAGAAGGGACAAGTTGTATCAAATAGTCTTTAGTTATTCTTATCCTGACATATTAAAGCGTATCATGATTCAAATTCTTAGGTTTCTTTCCGAAGTATGAAGCCAACAACAAAACGAATAATGTTCTTGTAAAAAAAATATATTTCATGATACTACATACAGAGTTACTATTAGCCAACGTCAATACTTCTAGACAATGAATCCCGGAAGAACGAATTCTTATTTGCAACATATTCAAACGAATCGATTTTCGAAAAAGAGTCACACAGTCTACCCCTATCCTCGTAGTCAGCAGTTATTCATAGTACCAAACAAATATATATATATATATATATATATATATATATATATATATATATATATATATATATATATATATATATATATATATATTTGGGAAATGCCTTTACATTCGAAAAATCCAAAGGACCCCCTATGGTGTGGACATTAATATGGTTCAGATAACTAGATGAATAACGCGTGATATTAAATAACGAAAAAGGAAATTTTTACTTTAGTATTTTAAGCCTACTCTCAGCTAAACTTAAACAGAAAAACAAGATGTTAATGGAAATCAAGGGATACAAATGGAAAATCGTAGAGGAATAACAAGTTTATTCTTTTTTATGGAAAACTTTAAATAAGGTCAAAATACGCACAAAATTAAGTTGAAAATACAGTATATAAGCTCTAAGCTCTAAGAATTTCAGTAATAATATTCTGATCAAAATCTCAATTCGTCTTTAACATTCGGGCCCAGACTCCCATTTCTAAAAAGATAACAAAGAGATGGAAACAACACAACACGACTTTGAAAATGTAAAGTTCAATATTCGAATACTGGTGCCATAACCTCAGTAAACAGTTTTCTGAAATTCTAAGTTAAATAACATTAAAAATATTAACATATCAATTTGAGCTCCAAGCGATCATGACTTAACTCCCGATATTTCTATACAAGCGTATTCCTTGTTATTATAAAGCTATTTCAGTATTCTTTTATGACATATCACTCACCTCAAGGAGTCTTCCTTTTTAGAGTTGAATAAAGATATTTTTAATTTTTTAGAGTATTGCTTTGCTACTGCCCTAATGTCTAGCTTGACACTATAAACTGTATGAGGTTGAATTTAATATCGTTTGCAAGAGTTTTAATGTATGCCTTTATAATTGTTATAATCACTAAAGCAGGGATGGAAATAAGCAACAAAATTTTACTAGCCCAAGAAAAACACTTTCTAGCCCACATTCCACAATAGAAATAATTTACTTACCTTCGGTATGGGTCGCCCGCACTGATGAACCACTCGCCCTTGCATCCCTAAACTAAAGTAATTACCTATCACAAATTTTATTGCCGTAACTTCCTTCATGTGATTATTGCTTAATAATAACCGCTTAATTTTCATGTTCGCACAACTAATTTAGTCAAAACAGAAGTAAGTTTTTCAGACATGAAATGGTTATTCAAAGACATGGACGGACGAGCTTCAAATGTTTTATAGAATTGTAGGAAACATAGCATTAATGTAAAAAGCAAGTTTATAATGGCTACTAATTGCAGCCGTGAAATAAAAAGTATATTTTTTCAAAATTTAATTATTCCAATTTTTTTAAAGCATGTTTACAAAATCTAAAATTATAACAGCTTCTCAGAATGAAACCATTTGAGATATACGGTTAGTAACACGGTAGCGCTATCTGTACGGCAATTGTATAAAATATTTGAAGGCTGCATGCACACAACTGTCGTAATAGCCATTGTATTTTTATCTTGGATGTAATTGATACTAAATTAAACAGTGATTGTCACTACGGTTAACTGTTAGCTTAGCCCTACTAAATTAAACAGTGATTGTCACTACGGTTAACTGTTAGCTTAGCCTTTTACAGACAGGTGTAATATATAAAAGTACATTGTGTTGAAAATGGATGTGGTATATAAACATGGCATATAAGCACGACATTTGGACGATGGCGAGTGTGGTATATAAACATGACTGAGCGAAAGGGACTGGTGTAGTATATAACACCACTTCTGGACGGAGGTGACAGGTGTGGTATATAAAGAAGACTATTGGATGGTGTTGACGGGTATGGTATATAAACATGACTTTTGGACGGGGAGGATAGGTGTGGAATATAACACGACTTTTATGCGGAGACGATAGGCGTGTACAAACACAACTCTTGGACGAAATGGAGGGGGGGTGGTATATAAATACCACTTTTGGATGGAAAAGATGAGTATGGTGTATGTAAACACCGCCTTTGGACGGAAAGGACGGGTGTGGTATACAAAAAGGACGGAGAGGACGGGTGTAGTTTATAAGCCTCATTTGCATTTTATTTGTCAAATATGCTATTGGATACCCAATCATAGTCTGTGATAGCTTTTAGGACCTATTTTTTTCTCTCTCTCTGAAGAAAGCCGTCCCTACAGGGTTAATATAATTAATTTGTATTGTGTTTAGTAAGAAGGACGTAAAGGTATACAATCTTCTCCGATAAAAACTACCCACCCTCCACCCTCTTACTTATTAATCTCCCGGTCATGTGCTGCAAATTGTGGTACTTTGGAGTAAATGAAGAATCTTAATTGTCCAAATATCATTTACATTTGTTAGATTTTTCGAGCCAAGCTCCTTTTTTTACTGGACTTAGGTTCGTCCCCTCCTCCGAGATGCCTGAGCCAAATTTGATATGGTGATTTAAAAACACGCGCTTAGTGTTGTAAAGGGTTACATGTGTCGATCGGTCATACCATTGAGGAATAATCACCGAAAAACTGGATCTACGAGGTGCCTGAGCCGTTGTTCACCAAATTTGACTTCGTGATTAGAGAGCGTGTGCTGAGTGCCGTAAGGTGTCGCATCTCTCGGTCGGACTTATCATTGAAGAATAATAACCGAAAAACAAAGATTTAATCTTCTCATTATAAATCGAATTCTCATTATAAACAACGAAAAACAGACTTTTCAGTATTGGAAGTAGGGCGAGGCGCTTTTCGTTTTGTTCTTGGAAAATAATTTTTCAAAGGCATTTTTTTCGCTGATATGTCAAATTCAACTATTTGCATGTCGTGTTCGTTCACAAAAAAGCAATTAAAGCGCTAAAAAAAATATGAAAAATAATCAATAAAGGTTGGAAATATGAGGCCAGAACTGTTGGATATATGGTGGTAAATAATTGCTATGCCAACATAAATTTTATTATTCTACATGGTCAACGTATTTTCCAACTGGATTATTGCAGTTACAAACCCTTAACCATGCTAATCCCTTTTCGCTTGTCTAGTGCCTTGCACGTACCTTTAATGTATGTGGTTCTGGGTTCGATTCCACGTTTGGCAGCATTTAATTATTTACTTTGGCTCTGATTTTCCTTGAACACTGGGGGTTCGAGTCCCTATTGAAGAATATGGGCATCTTTTTAATTGTCCATGATACTTCCATGTTTGTAGGGGTCGCAGTCTGTCAGTAGTAGAGCGCTCACCTTTGGTGCGTGAAGTTCCTGGTTCGATCCCAGGCCGCGACAAGTGAACTTTATGGTGGACAAACACTATGTGTGTGGGTTTTCTTGGACTTTTCCGGTTTCCCCCCACTTTCCTCATTGTATCATTATTATCCATTCTATCTGCACCGTCTCCCCTAGGCTTGGTGCAGAATTGTTGGACGTCAAACGAAACGAGAATATATATATATATATATATATATATATATATATATATATATGTGTGTGTGTGTGTGTGTGTTTTGTTCCTATCAAGACCAACAACAAAGAGAGAATAAGATAGAATTTTGAAAACAGTGACTGGCGTGCGCCTTATGTGCACAGGTGTCGGGTTCGATTCTAGGTGTGAGAGCATTGAATGGGTTAGAATAATATGGATTCCCCTTTAAACCGTAGATCTCACATAGCCTAGACACCTAAACTCCAAAAATCAAATAAATAAAACTATTTATGCCACCCAGTAGACTACATAAGGCCTACCAAATGTACTGGTAGAAAGGTAGGTGCCCAATGTTTCTACGAAATTAAAATGTTCGTTATTGAATTATCTGTCTGTCTGTCTTTTTTTTTTTTTTTTTTTAGAATTTTTCAATTTTGAGACCTTTATTTGATAGAGCATCAAAAATTACCTCAAAGAAGTAATGAAATTTTTCACGTCACTCTTACCGTTCCCGAGATATTGGCCAAAAAAGTTTGGATTTCGAGAAATTTAAGGAAATATCTTGCAAACCGTAAGTCATAGAGAGATCATATTGATGTTGGTCCATACCTAAGAGGATTGTGAGCATTTTGGTACCAAATAGTAACCGGTGACCACTGGCCAACTGGCCACCGTGGCCCAGATATTGACCAAAAAAAGTTCGGATTTCGGGAAATTTAAGAAGCCATATCTTGGGAACCGTAAATAATAGAGAGATGATAGTTTGCGAATTTTTCAATTTTGAGCATTTATTTTCGTAAGACAACATATCGTATGACGTTTTAACAGAACTCTTAAACAGAACACGTGGAAAAAAAATAGTACTCAAGGAAATCATAAATGGATAGATATATTACAAGAATTGTTTAATTAGTATAATAATAAAGTACATAGAACAATTTGTATAACGCCTGCAGAAGTTAATAAGAAAAAATAATTATTTTTAAGTTCGTTCAGGCAATCATTCTAAACCAGTGTTTCTTCCAGACATGATTCCAGCTCCAGCTGCCTTCCCCGGAGCTTTAAGAGTTCCCCCCCCCGGAGGAGACCAAAATAATATGTCTATAATATAATAACGAATAGAATAGTACCAGCAGTGCCCCCCCCCCCCGGTACTATTGAAGAACGATTGTTCTCAACTGTTTCGTTTATAACATTGGTCGATGATCTAAGCAATTCTACCTTTTCAAAATAAGAAGAAAAAGGAGCGTGTTAAAACTAGGAAATTATTGTACCATTTCCTTCCGCAGTCTTACAACCAAAGATTTCGTTCTATTTCGAGAAAATATCCACTAAGAAATACCATGTATGGGTTTATAAATTCAAACTGTCTTGAAGGCGGGATCTTCACAATGAATTTTCATTGCGAAATGCTTGTATCTCAGAGAAGCCGCCATTCTGTATATCTTCTCATATGAATTCTGAGCCTCCATTTTTTTTTTTAAATATTTACTTTTTTTTGTTCTCCTTGAACTTGGAGGAGATAAAGGGATGGAAACATTGTTTTGCTTTTCTCCCCGCAGGGTGTCTCCGCCATTCTTCATCAATATCCGGAAGCCACTGGTCGCCTGCCAGACTCTAAGTTGCCACAATTTCAACAGTTTTGTTAAACCACAAAAGAATCTCTTTCCGCATTGCACCAGAGACATTTTACCCCCTCCTCTTCCCTCCATTGAGACATAGTACTTGTTCCTTAATAGTAAATTACTTACTCCCCGAGAGAGGGAGAAAAAAAAAAAGAATTTTCTCATACGTCCGGGTGCGTAGACTTGTGTAGTTGTATGAGTTTTTTTTTTCTTTAAGGGAGAATCCCGTCCGGAAGACCTCGCTCGTGTATTTCCTTTCTGTGTTTTTAAGACAATATTAGTTGAAAAATCAACGCTTTCATAAATCACAGAGGACTATTCACTAAGGATTAAAAAAAAAAATTAAAAAATGTTTTAACAGCTATGTAATATTTCAGCGTAAATACTAAAATACATTGTCCTTGTTGTTTTGTGATATAGACATTCTTCTGTATTCCACAAGAATAGGCCTATCTCCCCTTTGTCAGTGACTTCTAACTTTTCTCATAATATTTAGAGACCAAGTTATTATTAACAAGAATTTTAGTAATGATAAATAATTGGCTCAAAAGATTGCGATCTTAGCCAATAATTAGTTTTTAGATAAGGGGTCATAAAAATTTTGAACGGCTCCTAAATAGAGTTTTAGTCTCTTTTACGGAATAGGCACATCATACTAAGTTAAGTGATAGTTTGGGTTTGACTACACTATATGTAGTTCTCCAGATATAAGAACTACAAGAAAAGTTTTTGTTGAAATGTATTGGATCTTTTGGGCCAATTTGGTCAGGGGCCACAAAATTTCTTAACGGACCCTAAATCGAACTTTCGTATTTTTTGCGGAATAAGTACATCATACTTATAGTGATAATTTGGCTATACTATATGTTATTCTCCAGATATGGCTTACAAGAAAATTTTTGCCCAAAAACAAACTAATTGCTGAACGAAACAAGTCAATTTATTATTATAAAATTAATATCTTATGACAGTTTCACCGACTAACCATTTGGCTCCATCAGACACTATGACTTATATGAGAACTAACAGAAGTCAAATACCAAGAGCCAGCTTGTCTTCCTATAACCTGATTGGTAGCTGACAGCCAATAGCTTTGCAGAGATATAAAACCTGCTAAGTCTCTTTTCTCCCCCTTGCTTAAACACACATACTTAATAACGATGAACATACAAATGAATTTACGAAACATAATAATAACATAATCCTAAAATAACAATAATAATAACCACAATAACAAAACTAACACAAAATTTCTCTCTTAATGCTTCCTGATAACTTATTCCACTATTTATCAATGTTAATTACTGAGTCCCAGTTCATCATATTATCTCCTTCGCTTTCAATAAATCTTGCCTCTTTGCGTTTCCTGATCATCTTTCTGTCTTTTGGGCTTAACGATTTCACCTCCTTCCAATTAGCCTCGTATCATATGTCCCTTAAGTATTTGTAGACGACATTTCTATCTCTTTTTAACTTATGCAGTCATTTTGCTGTTTAATTCACTCCTTTCTTTCCTGTTTCTGCAACATAGCACGTCAGTGGGTTCTATAATGTCTCCTAATCTCTGCATTATTTCTATTTATTCTCCTTCTGTTTTCTTCATCTTCTCCCTAACTACTTCCAATAACCTCCTGCTTCCTTCCTTGTACGTCAAGATATCTCTAATTTTTAGCATTCATTTTACTATTTCTATCTTTACCCATAGTTTCTATTCTTCATTACATTATCTTCTACTCTTTTTTATCTTCCTTTCCTCACAATCTTTCTACTTGTTTTCCACTTCCTCTTTCTCCTTTCTTGGTCCTGCTTCTCCGTCTGTATTCTAGTTTTCTTTCATTGTACCCATTTCCCTTAAGGGAAATTTCTATATTTTCTTCTGCTCTTTCTTTTTTATTGTTCGTTTATCTAATCCTCTCTTCCATGTTACTAATATAATTTATTTTCGTGAAGCGGTCAACGTTTCTCGTAACATGACAGTAGTTTCCAGATTCGCAACTTCTCCGATATTATTCCGTAATTATCGTCCCTTCTTTCCTTCTTCCTATCTTCATGTCTAAGAACACTATGACTTCTTCCTTTTCCACTTCCAACTTTGGTTGAATGCCCTTTTCCTGATCTTCAATTCCTTGTATATACAATTTGTACATTTGTCGTTTGGTCCCCTTAAAAACGGAATCCCAGAATACCTTTGCGATTCATCTAGTTATAACATATCAAATGCAAACAAAATTGTCTCGTTCGGATTTCAGCGGAGCCAGTTCGTGACCTTCCCTTGTTAGTTTTTGTGTTACTGACGACGGCGACTTGAATCACAACTAACAACGGTCAAAGGTATGACAGGAGAAACGAAAGAAAGTAACAACTAAGAAATAGAAACAGAAGAGTAGAATGGACGAAAGAAAGACAAAAAGAACGCAGTTCTTACATGGAGTGAAATTTGACAAATACAGTATTATTTCTGAACAAAGAGCATAAGAAAATGGAAAGTCAATGAAATTCTTAGAAATGGTACGAAGGATTATTGTTGTATACACATGGAATGCGAAAAACTAACAAATTTATTTCGGGGGGGGGGGGGGTCTTGAGCCTAATAGGCCACCCTAAATACGCCACTAATCATCTTAATTACAGCTCGAAATATTCATATGGGTGGGAATTTGCAGACACATCAGAAAAGATGCATCATACAATTTTTAAGAAACCGTCTGAAAATACAAAATAAATGGTTGCACTTTGAACATAGTGGAAGACATTAGCTTAAAAATTATGAAATTATATCTAAACAAACTTTCCTGAGACAAAACGCTTTTTTACGCAAGAACTTCCCCTACATGGCGTAACTTAGAAGGTATGGCATACCACTAAATGCAGTTTTCCTACCTTCGTAAGCAAAAATTGGATTAATTTATTAATTCAATGAATGTTTTAAAGTATATCACTTTAAAGCTTAAAAAATACTATTTTACTCAATTTTATATGTTTCGTTTTCTGAAACAATATATATATTTTAATAACTTTTTAAAGAAGAAGAACAAAGACATATTCTCTCTTGCACCAAGATGTTATTTCATTTTATTTTTGTAAATATTTAGTTCCTGTAAAATTTGTCATCACAAAATACCTATAATTACCTAAGTCCTAGCAATTCTGACATCTGTAAGCGAAATTTTTATATTGAATTTAATTTTTCGATCAAAACATCTATTACACTGCTCTACAATGATTTTGCTGTTTGGAAACTATTAAGGTTTTCTTAATGTTTTTGACCTGAGAAATCCAAAAATGTAGTTAGTTTTGCTCTATCACGTACAGTTTTCTTAAAATAGAGGGGAGGGGGAGAGGAAAATAACCGTAGACTATAAATGTATATTTCGGAAGAAGTACTGATTATACTTACACATATAAAAATATACTTTCGATGCCATAGCCTTCTAATTATCTTTGAATTTGTAATAAAAGACGTGCAGTTACTTATTGTGCTAACATTGAAAAAATATGTACTGTATCTGGTAGCACTGAATGATATCACAACGCGTTACACGATGGGAACGCAATAACAGCGATAAGCTGTGATTGCGAGAATTATAATGCCGATAAATGGAGGCTATTCATTGATTCCAACAAGAGAAGTTTCTTCACAACAGCAACCAACAACCCTCTGTATACCCATTATTCATTCTGTACATTTAAAGGAGATTTACGAAAATATGGATTATATATATATATATATATATATATATATATATATATATATATATATATATATATATATATATATATATATATATATATATATATATATATATATATATAAAATAGGAGGATCATCATTGGTTATTGTGCTGCAATCTGAAGGTGATATGTATGCTTCTTGGACAGCAGTAAGGGTACAACAAATATCCATGCCACATTTTGCGAATGGAACAACAGAGAACGCAATAAACACTGAACTCAAATTGATTGTCAGCGAAAGCCGCAATATAGGAAGTAAAAATTTGAAAATCATCTGCCTCGTAGACCCTTCAAAAGTCATATTACCACCTTGCATATTAAACTGCGCCTAATGAAACAATTTGTCAAAAGTCTGAATAAAGATGGGCAGTGCTTCCAGTGTCTAGTGACAAAATTCCCACAACTTTCAAGTGCTAAGTTAAAAGAAGGAATATTCATCTGTCCTCAGATCAGAAAGTCTCAGATCAGTCAGACTTTGAACATTGTATGACAAGTGTTGAAAAGGAAGCATGAAGTGCATTCGGGGACGTGTGTCATAATTTTCTCGGGAACAACCGAGACGAAAATTACAAGTACATTGTGTCTAATATGCTCCAGAAGTTTAAAAGCTTAGGGTACAAAATGAGTCTTAAGATTTATTTTTTGTACTCACATTTAGACAGCTTTCCTTCTAACTTCGACGATTAAAGTGCAGAACATCATGAAAGATTTCACCAGGACATCAAAGCAATTGAAATCCATTATCAGGGACGTTGGAGAACAACAATGTTGGCGGATTACTGTTGGAACGTTGGTACGTGAAGATTCGCAAACTACTCACAAAAGGAAGTCTAGTTTTAGGAGCTTCCAAGTGAAAAAGGCAGAGATAAAAATGAGGTTAGTTGTTTATCAATGACCTTCAGCGACGTAAATACGCTAGTTGTTGCCTGGGGCAAAAACGCGCCTTAGCGCCTCCCTGACCAACCAAAGCAAAACGCTCCCCCAAATATTTGCCCAATTTGGGCCCTCCCAATCTGGCGCCCGGGGCACAAGCCCCGTTTGCTCCCCTAGTTACACCACTGATGACCTTAATTATTTAGAATATCGATGTTCAGATTAGTTCTGACGCAAAATAATGTTCCTTTGTTAGAAATATATAGTTATAATGTTACTCTATATTAGCAGCGTTGCAGTGTAAATAGCACAATTTACGCAATCATGTTTTCCGATTTGTGAAAAAACCTGACGTGATGGGGGAAAACTAATTTCATTTTCGTAATTAGCAACCTCAAATTATATAAAATCAGGTTTCAAATCAAAAACAGCTTTCAAAAAGTTTCATTTTGTAGAGCAGTGTTATATTTCAATCAATTTTTTTTTATACGACTTTATTATCTGGGGAACTACATACAGTGTAGCCAAACCCAAAATATCACTTAACTCACACGGGAAGGTCCTATAAGTTGTCGCTCAAATTTGATTGACACACAGCACATCTGATAGAGCATCATGAGAAATGAACATGGGCAAAATTTAAGGTATTATTGACCAGAAGGATAGTTGCTACGGGGCTTCAAAAGTTGAATATCCAAAAAATTATATCATGGAATTATGTACGTTTATAATAAATATCTTGAAATCCGGGAATCAAATCGAAAGATGCACAATATAATGAGATCAAAATGCCGTATCGAAAACCATAAACAGTGTTGACATAGATGAAGCAATGTTGCTAACTCACTATAAAAGTATTTTGTTTGAAATAGTACCATACACATATGTGTAGAGATTTAAAATGCACTATTATCACTAAACACAACAGTGAAGTGTAGTGGTACAGTGTTGCACATCTTTGGTGCTACGTGTGCTGAAAATGTGCTATGGAAAAGTCTGATATGTGGTAACAAAGGGTAATAAAGGAATCTGGGTCTCATATTATGAATTTAATTCAAATCCAGAAAAAACACTGATAGTATAACGTAGCAAAATGTCAGTAGTGTCTCAAAAGATTGATGCATTTGAAAAACGAAATTGAGTGATGCCATTTTTAAGTCCTGTATCAGCACCGAAGCTATATAGGACGAGATCTACAGCGTAAAGTTGGATCCGAACCACTATGAAAGACGAAAGATGACAGTGAAATGCAAGGTGAAAAGTACGAAAAAAACGATATCCGAGGTGGGACTGGAACACACCATCCCTAATAAATCGGTGGCCTAGCATTCTATACCACACGGCTATCCGGGACGATTAAAAACGAAATGCGGTAGTAATAAAATAATGATATTTTCAATGTGAATATAGTAATATTACAGTATACAGTAACATAATCATGTGTTGTGTAGGACAGGAAGTAAAGGAATATGTCAATTAACACGAAAGACATAAACCAAGAACTTATTCTACCAAATTTGGATAAGATAATCTCGAAAAACAGTTTACAGAATCAGAAAACACGGGTTTCTTTACTCGCGGGTAACATTTTGTTTTCACGAGTTGTCTACTTATTCACCGGGGCTGCGAAAGTGTAATACAGATCCCTCACTTTTTTCTAATGCATTCCTTTATTACCCTCTGTTGCCACATATCAGACTTCTCTATTGTATATTTTCAGCACACGTAGCACCAAAGATGTGCAACACTGTATCACTACACCTCACTGTTATGTTTAGTGATAATAGTGCATTTTAAATCTGCACATTTATATATGGTGCTATTCCAAACAAAATACTTTAATGCTGAGTTGGAAACATTGCTTCCTCTATGGCAACACTGTTTGTGGTTTTTCGATACGGCATTTTGTTCTCATTATATTATGCACCTTTCGGTTTGATTCCCAGTTTTCAAGATGTTTACTTTAAATGTACATAATTCCATGATATATATATATATATATATATATATATATATATATATATATATATATATATATATAATATTATATTATATTCAACTTTTGAAGCCCCGTAACTCCTATTCTTCTGGTCCATAGTACTTTAAGTTTTACTCATTTTCATTTCTCATGATGATCTATCAGATGTGCTATGTCGCAATCAGATTTGAGGGACAACTTGTGGGAACTTTCCTTGTCAGTTTCGCATGAAAAATGATAAAATTAGATTTTTAAGAAAATCAGAAACGAAATAGTACAGATGATGAATAAGGTCAAATCTTTAGTCTACATTAAGTACTTCTCAGCTAGACAAGTGTAGTTTTATGAAGAAATTGTACAAATTCATGTTGAGTTACCAAGTTTTGGGAGGTCTTCGGACCTGGTGGACCACCCCACTACCCAGGGGCGGATCCAGGGAAGCGAACGGGGCGATCGCCCCCCAGAAAAGAAAACTTTCTTATTTTGTATATATAAATAAAACTCATCTCAAAGTTTGGAGCCCTTAAGGGTAGCAGTATGACAACCCATCGCCCCCCCCAGAAGTCGGTCCTGGATCCGCCCCTGCCACTACCATCACAAGCATACAAGGGCGCCGATTTCTCTGCAAATTTGGGGGGCCATTCAGATGATGAAGGTATATATATATGAAGATTTTAAGACAAATTGCACTCAAATTGTGCCAAATATTGTATATTTATAAATACAATAGGGGGCCACATGAACTTTGGAGGGGCCCGGTCCCCCCGCCCCACAGGATCGGCGCCCTTGCAAGCATGCAATTTTGCCCGTTGGCACATGTCTCATCTTCAGAGAATTTTCCTTTTGTATATGCAAATACATTGTTGTAGAGTTTTCATCCCAAATCCCTTACTGCTTTTCTGTGAGATTTCAAGTCTCATGTTAATCTTGCATTTAAAAATGCTTGCATTATATGAAAGTAGGGTTCTCGATAATAGTAATTTGATCCTTGCAGAACGTATGTATCATAATACCAAAGCGATAACATTAGTTTACAACAATGTGTGGAGGGTGGGGTAGACCGAGATATGCTGGGATACAAGGAAATAGGTAGCGTTATGAAACGTGAACGCGAAGCACGTGATTTGGAAAAGAACATCTTCTAAGGGATTCTATCGTGTTTTTTTCTTTCTTTTTTTCTAAGAAAAAGGGATTTCCCGAAGTGGAAATTGTGGATTGGGAAAACGAAGTGAGAAAAGCATTTCTCGATTCTCACGTTTCTCTTTTCGTTCGTTTGATGGCATTGAACTTCATCTTCCCCCCTTTACTCCACACTTTCAGAAGCGTTTGGATTGGTGGTTTTTCTCTAGCGTTTGGGGGAGTGCGATGCGAGAAAATGGTATCGAAGGGTGCTTCCTCTTCACTCTGAAGTTGTAAAGCGAAGATAGAACAGTGTCATAATTTACAAACAACAAAATTGCTAAATCCTATCAAAATCCCTCTTCAATTTTATCTTTATAAACGTACATCACATATAAAAACATTTACGAGAACAAATTATGTTTTCGCATTTTCATTGTTAAGAGTCTTCATTCCGGCGAAATTAAAATACCGCTAATTTTACAGTAATTATGTGATATCTTCAAATAGATAAAAGATAATTGAAATATGGAACAAGAGCGCCCTAGACAATATTATTTTGCGTGAGGTACCGTTATCACAAGCCACCTAGTGGCTTTCCGTTTTCAGCTGTTTAGAAACGCGAAAATAAATGCCGATTTTCAAAATGGCTCGAAATCGAAAGCAGATAAATGAGTCGTGATAACGGTTTCTCATGTAAAATATTATTGTCTAGAACGCTCTTGTTCCACAATTCGATTATCTTTTATCTATTTGAAGATATCACATAATTACTGTAAAATTAGCAGTATTTTAATTTCACCGGGATGAAGACTCTTAAACTAAACTAGCGTCAATCAGCCGCTTCGCTGGTTCAAAGTAAGAAAAATTGTAATATGTTCCATTTGGCAGTAATATTTTACTATTACTGAAGCGCTGTTTGATAAACGATGTTTTGTGTCTTGCATTCTTCAACCAAAACATATACATTTTCGGGATTTCCTGCTTGAGACATTGCCACATAAACTTGCCCGTGTGAGAAGCAAAGGGTTCTCTCTCCCTCCCTTCACCCAAGTTGCAGATCTGAATTTTGATTTGAACGGCATGGGAAGTGTCACTGTTCATCTCAGCAACCCCGAAAACTATAGATTCGACACTAATATCAGTCATTTTCGATCATTTTCATACATTTTCCCCCTATGCCTACTCTACGTTGCATCGTCAAACATCATCTATGTTGAAAATTTGATTGAGATTGGTCGGATGTCTTAAGAGAAGTCACAAACATAGTAACTTTAATTTTTAGATAGACCCCTATATATATAGTTTTGCAAGAAATTTCTTATTTCGGTTAAACAAATGTTTTCCTCTATATTTTCCAACTATAGTAGTCCCCAAGCTATGAATATTTAATATTATTAAACCGGATGTGATACACTTATCACTTCCAGTTTTAGTGGATGAATAAGGGAAGAGATGTATCTTGTCCATGTGAAGCTGAATCCAAATCGAAAACCGTTTCTATCTCTTTCAATTAATATGCTCATTCAAATATGTTAATTTCTTAGATTACATATTGTACATTCAGTGCAGAAATTACAAGTTGAACTACAGAGTCGGCAACAAAAATAAGCATTCACATTTTCATATTCTTTTGTTAATAACCTAAATTCGGAAAATTCTTTGGGTTTACGCAGTACTTCTGAGGTGATGGAACAGGGCACGTTTTCATGACCTGATTGACTCATGAAAACTTGCAGACATTTATTTTAAAATATCCGTTTGGATCACCGGAGCTGTATGAAACCTAGACATACTCAGCTTGATGGATTGTAAATCCCATGCTTTCGGGAATCGGACTTGCCTCTTTCACCGCAAAAGAGCATATACGTACCATAAAGCTCTAAGAAATCTTCATGATATACTCCGTTTCGACATGGAACTCATTCGTGGCTATATTGTTAGAGCACGTGCCTTCGGTACGGGAGACAAAGGTTCGATTCCCGGTGGAAGCTCCTGTGGTTCGGATCCCACATTAAGTTCTTGGTTCACGTCTCACACACCCTCGGTGCTTAACGAGACGCTAAACTTTAAATCAACCAAATATCGGTTTGGACTTCAACTGCATATGAGTAGGGGAGTTTAAATGTAAATATACACTTCTAGCATCTAATGTGTAAACGTATATTTAGAGATCAGGAGTTTGAACGCGGTGCTACAATTTCCCTTTAACTCTCTCAAATGAGAGGGCTGAGTTGTTGCCACATTTTGGTACACTCATATCCAAAATGATTGTCGCATATCTATACCAGGCTTGTTGTGCGAATATGATTGGACAATGATATCGCAGGGATTTTTTTAACACTTTTACTATGTGTATAATCGGCAGACATGTATGTGGTAAATTTCATGTCGAAAGAGATGTAAATAAGAACAGTATAACGAAAAAAAAACCTTTCTTGTCCATTTAGCAACATTTTGCTGTACTCATTTTAATTTTCGTATATATATATTTTTTTCTACGAAATTTACCATAAATATACATTTCCTGATTACACACATAGTAACAGTATTAGAAGTACCATGGTATATCATTATCCAATTATATTCGCACAACAAGACTGTTATAGATTTGCGACAATCATTTTGGACATGAGTGTGCATATTCACGCAAATCGCCTGCTCCGGCTGAATATCTGTCACCTGCTCACCTGCTCGGCCTGTAGTTCGTTCGCTTCGATACAGCCCTCTTCCACATGACAACGTCGTCGCGTCACACACTTCATTTCATTCGCTTAGACCAAACGCTATCAAGTTTGTCCCTTGTTTTAGTAAGATCTATTAGCATCAACAAACTCGATACAATCAATGTAAAATCATCATATTTTTTAAAAAATATAATCAAAACATGCCTTCGGTAACCGACCTCTAGAACTTGAATTTGATTGGAGTCCAATTCTTAATGCGATTCTGTATAACTGATACAATATCTACCGCTCCCTGGTCACCGAACAAGGCCAGATTAATCCGTTCCACTGGGAGAGACTAGACCAAGTCTAAGAAATGAGAAGTAGATTCCGGATAAACATCGAAACATAAATGTCCAAGATAATCCGATGACCCGTAATCTGTGACCTCCCTGCTAAGAAATAATGGTCTTAAAAGAACTGAAAACTGTATTCAATCTCACACGCGGAGGCATTGGACAAAAGAACTTTCCTAGCTGAAAAATACCATTCTAGTTTGTGTACGACAGGGAAATGTCAAGATCAAGAAAACATGAAAATCGCAATACCATATAACGATAAGTTTGCTATTATACGAATTAGAACTTCTCTTCAGAGTGATCTATCAAAAAGTAGAATGAAATGCTAGTAAAAGGGTCCAGTAAAAGAATAAGAACCGAGAATCGATTCTTTACTGTTTATCGATTAGTAAAGAATTTGGATCAGTTACAGGTGGAGGACAGATGGAGAGGTGATGGTCCCCAGTCGGAAGGTCCATGGACAGGACTCCAAGACACCCCAGTTTAGCCTGGACTACATTTAAATCGTATTTTCGTCTCAAAAATTGTTCAACACTCTAAAGGTTCTGGGTTTTTCTCCAGAATATGAATTAATAGTATAATTCATACGATGTCTAAAAATCTGCTCTATGTCACTCACACCTGCTGAGTCTTAATTATAACCGCTAGCAGGTTATAGAAGTATTTTTTGTGGACGCTCAGTATATTTCGTAAAGACACTGATTATTTTTTCGATTTATATTTTATTCTGCGACGCATATAAGCTCTTTTTTCGGTGGGAATTGTTTCCTTCCCACGCAACTGGACAAAGAAGTCTCTCATTGTTTTTTCATATATATATATATATATAAACATTGCTTTTTGGTGAGAACATTTCAGTGAGCCACAAACCTTTTCAGTGTTTCTCCCTGACTTATTATTATGCACAGTATATATTCTGCAGTTATTTGGAACTAAATTAAGTGCTTTCTTTAATCATTTATGGAAATACTAGCTACCAGATGTTCAAGTGACCAGAGTGACGCCAGTCACATTACTTTTCCAGTTCCTTATCTGTTCTTTCTCACGCCCGAGTTATCTCAATGTCTCGTGCATCGTGGCCAGTGGACTAAAATTAACATAAATGCTTTTCCGTATTCTGTTTGAATGTGCATGCAGGTGAGTTAACTGACTGATTTTCAGAATGAACTGCAAACACTCTTCAGTCGACCACTGCAGCTCGTATCTAGAACTTTTGAGCTCGGGGAGTTTGACTCCGGTATTGCCACCACGCACGTTGCGCCGGGAATTAAGTGTGATTTTGTGTTAAGGGGCATAAGCTATTAGCCGGTGAAGGACGTTTTCTTACGGCTAGCCCCAACTAGTGAAGTCCCAGGTTCATAAAACTTGTGCGCCAAAAAGTTATAAACGCGCCCTCCAACATCAGCATTCCACTTCGGAAATTATTTCGCTGAAGACTCATGTCGACTCTTCAGGACTGTTTGGAGTAGCAACCAGGATACTACATCGGATTACCCCGGCGATCCTTTCACCAGTGCTAATCCCCCAAGTGCGAGAGAAGCAATGGTGTGAGAGAAGCATTCATAGTGAAATTTCAGATATAATCTTATATATATATATATATATATATATATATATATATATATATATATATATATATATAAAGGGCTACATTGCATTAAAAAGGCAAAGTGTGATTTTAGTGATGAAAATTATTACACATATTCTGTGTTAAGTGTTGTGTTCATTCCTCCTAACTATTTTTTTTTATATACAATAGTATTCTAATAAATAAGTATAGTGTTATTTAATCCAGTGTGTTTTCGTTGTTTGTGTGCGTTTTGGTCTGGATGACCGTCTGATCGTCCGTGAGGTTTTCGAGACGAGACATCCGAACCTCTCGACGCCTAATACTCATCTCATCATTGAGACCGACGAGCGATTTGGAAACAATTTGTAACCCCTTCTTGGAGAGGCCATTCATCGTCCTATCCAGGTAAGTTCAGGTCTCAAATGGATACTTATTAGTAGGACCACGAACCGCGAACAGCGATCCGAACACTGAGTGGTTATAAATAAATGTCCACCCGAACAGAGATCTCGAACATGAATTGGTTACATAATTATTATTTAGTTATCTGATATTTTATTAGAAAGTTAGTGCGTAACTATGACTATACCGTCAATTTTAATAGGAAGGCCCGCTTTTTAGTCCAAAAATTTGGAAGCCGTATATTTATGATAACATAAGACTTAACACTGAGTGTAGAAATATTTTTCGCCTATGAGGATATTTTGACATTAGTTAGAGGGATTTTTTTTATCTGAGAGAACCTGGCATCACTGCCTGAGCCGACCTTATATAAGGGTAGAAATAAAGAACATATCCTTACCCCATTATTTATGGACCTCATGCTGTCCAGTTGGTACCCACTGATTCACCATGCCTGCCCTTTCAAATGTACAGATAGAAATTTTAGATATTACCAAAGCGTTTGATAATATCGAGTAGAAAATAATGCCAAACATGAGTATGCACAAAGGGGAGGAGAGTCGTGATGCAAACTGCCTCACTGTACTCTCAAAGGGATCGTGAAGAAAGTAGAAAAGTTTCAAACGCTAACAATTTAGCCGAGTTGGATCATTCTATCTTCGTACCGAGAATTCCATTCAAATAGAGTAATGAGTAATGAGATCGATGGAGGCCTCAGCATCGAGGCTATATGTCCCCGTCACGATTGACTCGGTTGCTCAAGACTGCAGCATTAAAAGAACAGGCTAAAATGAATAGGGAGGGTCTTCGCAATGAGGGGAAATCTCTTTAGCCATCTACCTTTAGTCGTCACTAATGACCTCCTGTCAATATGTTATACATACCTTGCTTTCCCCTAAGCCCCCATCTGCTTCTCAGCCGACCCTTGTCAAATTGCTTCACCATCATCAATTTCTTTGACGACGTGGTTGGACATTATCAACTAACTCCCAAGTCACCCACATACTGTGTACCTCTTGGACTATCACTATTTCAGTGAGGCATGTATCATCTTGTCATTTTTTGCTGTCTTTTTGTCACCTTCTTCAAACATATATATCTGAATTAACATTAAACTTAATAATTACCCCCTAGGTCGATTAGAAAATTATTTCTTCCTATCGTAGGCGTAATAACCAAACACGACTAAATCTTCAAGTAAGCCTAGTACTTCTTACGAGCATTTAATCACTTTCAGTCTTTATCGTAAAGAATTCATTTCAACTCTAAATCCCAACATCTACTTGTGGCTTCAGTTTGTGATAAATTGCAGGGTTCAGTATTGATTGAGCCACATATGCCCTTTGACTATAATACACTGTGGTAGTGGGTTCACTTATATCTCCATCTCCTGGTTTTCCTTGGTACAGGTCTTATGATTTATACTGAAAGGTAATCTTAAGATGTGATTTCGTTCGTCATTTGGATTGTAGAGGGCAATACTATACACAGTGGTTGATTGTAACACTAACATTGGCCTGAAAGCCATTGTTTCGACACTGTTAAGGTATGTAAGAAATGTTAAAAGTTTGGTTTGCAGTTTGGCAATGTATCTTTTATTATGGCCGATGACATAATTCTTCATTGAAATGAATTGAGCTTGACTGGAGAGCAGATCTACATGTGGGTCTGGTAATTATTGAAGATTTCCGGAGCCGAAAAGCTCTGTATATGCAACCATGGGCGGCGATTAGGGGGGGCAAAGGGGGGCAGTTGCCCCCCCCCCACTTTTTTTGAAGTGACTCATTGATGTATATAGTTTCATTTGGAAATGTAAAGTTATTGTATATATATTACTGGTTCCTAGAAAAGAATGATGCCATATTTGCCGTTGCGTGAGTACGTATTGGTTAGTTCTCTTCCTGTTGTGTTAAGGAAGCTACAGGAATTGCGTTTTAATTACCACTGAAAATGGTCCAAAATTTAACGTATTGTAGCACAATGATTCCAGTGTACTTCATTTCTTCTTACAATGTTAGTCAGCCGCTTTGAAACTAATTGAGATAACACTTAAAAAAAAAAAAAAAGAAAAAAGAAAAGAAAAGAAAACTTTCACAAGTTATTCTTTAATTGCATAAAAATTGACTAAAATGTATTTTCTTTTTTCTAATATCAAGGAATATTGATTAAAAACAGAGCAATAAGAAAGAATTACTACCTTTTTCATTGTTTTACAATGTAATATACGAGTGAAATGGTGTGTTTAGGGGTGTACGAGAGTATATACAATTAAATTTACTGAAATCAACATAATTCTAGGTCTCAGGATTATTTTGTATAACTGGAGTGTGGATTGATTCTAAGTATTGTTGAGTTTAGATGTATTCCAAGAAAGTGAAAACTGCACCTAATGGCAATTTCGGGAAGCTTACTGTCTTTCTAGAGTAATAACATATATTTAATACCTTGTGTGGAATTAAAAATATAAATTTTTCATTAATCCCTAATTCATTAAAGTTTCTATGTAACTTTAGCAAAACATGCCTCATTATTCATTACCGAGTAATACAGGGTTAGCTTAAAAGAAATAGACAACTTTAGTGGTCCCCCAAATGAAGAGTTTTAATTATATGGCAACTTAACTTACGTGAGTTGTAGGGTACATCTGGAAGTGGTTGTGATACAACTACAGATGTTGTATGTGTGGTCCTTTTGTTACACGGGAAACATCTAGTCTGTAGTCCAATTCTTCCCAAACAGGCATCAAAGTCTGACTGTCCACCAATGCAATAGCATCTCTGATTCGTTCTTTTAGATCCGTCAGACTAAGGGAGGGAAGGGAACATACACATTATCTTTTCTGAAACCCCACAGAAAGTAATCACACGGTATGAGGTCTGGACTTCATGGTGGCCATTGAGTCATAGCCATGTTCTCATCAGTTGAACGGCCAATCCACCGCCTAGGAAGAACTTTGTCAAGATAACCCTTTATCGGAATGCCAGTGAGGTTGGGTTCCATCCTGCGCAAATATAAAATTGTCACTATCTTCTTCAAGTTGTGGCATCAACCAAAGTTGCAACATGTGCAGGTACGTTCTTCCAGTAACAGTTTCTTCTTGAAAAAGAACGGCCCGTATACCTTTTTGGGCGATACAGCACAAAACACATTAACCTTTCTGAGTCCCTAATCTGCTCTGTTTAAGACATCACTAGTGTGAAAGGCTGATTCGTCCCCAAATGTAAGCAGCTGAATGAGGTCATCTTTTTCTTCACAAAGATTTTGTATGAACACGCAAATTGAACGTTGCTGTTTGTCACTTTCATTGAGACTTTGCAGTAATTGCAGTCGATATGGATAGAACTTGAGACGTTTGCATAGAATGTTCCAGACAATCTTTTGAGAGATATCAAGTTCTTTTTCTGTACGTGTCGTTGATTTCCTCGGGCTATGAGCTTAGCTCGCACGAACGTGCTCAACTGTTTAATTTGACACTGGAGGTCTTCCCGTGGATTTCGTCTTACAAAGTATGGGAAAGTTTCTTCAAATTTATGCACCCAGTCATAAATGGACTGTCGTGTTGGTGGTTCTTTCCCATACTTTGTCCTAAAATGACGTTGCACTACAGTAACTGAATTTGTCTTGGCATGTTCCGGAACACAGCCTTCTCAACTTGACTCGCCATATTCCTCCAAGCCACGTCAATGTCAAGTTCGAGGGCAGGGCTGCTTACGTCACACACCCGTCATTAAAACAAAAGGAAAAACTGTCAGCCGCAAAACTTCAAGTATGTATGCATGTACCACAGGTAAAATCTTTTTGCTCAAAAAAAAATTTATACATAGTGTAACTTGTCTATTTCTTGTAGGTTAATCCTGTATTATCCTTTCTATTTATTTGTTTTGCAAGTTTGTTATTAAATAATCTGATCACATAATTTTCCAGACAGCATTTTAAGATGTTCATGAGCAAGAAATCAAATCTCTTCTTACACTTTCGTTGTTTAAGAATACAAAGAGCTAGTACCTACTTCCGTTGCTCTTGTCAACTTCCTTAATAAAATATGAAATAGAATATACAGTATTTTAACTGAAAAATATAGTATTCTATTAGTTATACAACCTTTCGACAAAGTGTTAGCATCAACCAGGTAAACTAACATTGATATACAAATATTCAAATCATGCCTTGCCCCCCCCCCACTTTTAACGTCCAATCGCCGCCACTGTATGCAACATCAGTTACAGTATTGACTGAGTATAGATTATGTCCTTAAAGTAGAATGGGGCGAATTTCCATCTTTAAATGTAGATTTTTTTTTTTTTTTTTTTTGTTTGAGTGCGAGACCAGCGTCGCAGCCGATGTTGTTAAGAATGAGGATGATCCGGATGGCTTTTCTATTTATGTTTTGAATATGGCGTTTGAAAGTTAATCTTTTGTCAATAATAAAAAAAAGTGATGTCTAAGTACTTGGCTATGCTTGTGGCTTGAATGATGCCGTTAAAGATAATGAGTTTCATCAAGCTTCTGAAACGAAATAAGTAGAAGTCAATTAATATTAGCGACAGTAGAAGGATTATGTTATAATTATAAGGGAAGATAATTTGAAAATGAAATGAAAATCCATTTGTCTTTTACGTTCCACGCTTATGGCGGCTAGGCAAAAGGAGACGGTGATGATGAGAAATGGATGAAGTAGTGGAATGAAGAAAGTAAGGGGGAACGGGAGAACTCTGAGAAAAAAACACACACATGATATTTGCTCACCACAAAATTCACTTGGCGTGAGCTGGGATCTAACCAGGGACCCCATACACCAGAGGTGAAAGCTCTACTACTAAGCCACCGTGACCACCGGAAGATAATTAAAGGGCAAAGCGAGACAGGGAGCCAAACCACAAAAACTAAATTCCGAGAAATCGAAGGGTAAAATTTAGGACAAATAACAGCAAATTTTCCCCTGTGGAGGTGGTTCTTTTATTTCTGCATACCACTCTACAGACATCTGTGCAACTTTTAACCTGTAATGCATGATGTAAAGTGTGTTGTATAAAGAGTAATAAACGAATATTACTCATGTAACGGAAATATTTTGCAGTGATGATATCTGGAAGTTTATTTAATACAAACTAAATACAATAAGTTAGGTTAGATTTGTTACCTAACCTAAAATAAATTCAACAAATTATCCGTGTTATGGTCTGATTTCAGTTTTCAGTAGAATGGTAGGTACACGGATGGAATAAATGGCATTATTTTTATCAGATCAATATACTTCAGATAGTTTATATTCCTACCATCAGGAAAGTTGATTTTCCATCCATCCAAGCTGTTCAACAGAGGTCATAGATCATCCGAAGCGGACACAATACATTTGCTCCCTGTGCCTGGATGTTTCTGGAACACACGAAGTTTCTTTCATACTTCAACTGATGAGTAGGTGCACTTAACCAAGAGTTGATTAATGAGTTGAAAACAAATGAGGAGAGCAAGTTAATTAAGGAGTTAAAAAAACATATGAAACTAAAAAATTTCCTTAGTATTTATTTCATGTAAGTTTTATGGGAGTTATAAAGTGTGAATTGTTGAAAAAATTCTGAGGAGTGAATGTTGAAGGATTTTTGGGAGTTAACAAGGTGGACAGAAAATGCTTTAAAACTGAGAAAGGCCCAGTGACGTTATTACGGTATCGGACACTTGGGGAATAAGTGCTATCATTTTTCCCAGGGTACTTTGCGGTCGGTGACGTCATGTGGAGGTATCGCCAAAGATGTTATAATATAGAGGATCTGCCTATATCACAAAATCGTGAAACCATACGTCACAGCCACACATATCCTATGATTGGAGATTTTCTTACCTGTGAAAGGCTATTTCGGGTAATTTCTTTTCACTCCTATTTAGTGTTGCCACGAGACGAGACATTTCTCGTGTCTCGTCTCGTCTCGTAAACGAGACGAGACACGAGACGGGACAGAACCCTCTTAGACGAGACACGAGACGAGACAGACTACTTGTCCTGTCTCGAAAACGAGACGAGACACGAGACGAGACGGGACGTATCGTGAAATGTCTCGTCTCGTCTCGTGTCTCGAAAATGAAAACGCTGGCGGGAATGGCCAAGGTTGAAATTGCCAGTGGTCATATAGATTGCAAAAGGAAAATCCCCTTTCTGAGAAAACATATTGAAAAGCCTTCATAGAAAAGTGTCCTCTGTCTATTGAATGAAACAATCGTGATACATGAGCTTCCAGGAATATTATCCTTAATGTCTTTTCCCCAATTCCCCTTGCTGTAAACTGAGGAATTCTCATTTATTTATTTCTGGCTGGAATGATGACACAAAATCAAAGACAGGGAGATTTTTACAAGGTCAAGAAACCGAACTACCACCACCATCTATTCAATTTGAAAACTGGGTAAGGTCTACACTTGTCTTTATTCTCTGGTGGCGGTATTCTTTTTGCTATATGAACCGGAAACGGCAATTGAAGTATGTCATCTTGCAACTAAAATTTTGTCTTCTCTCTCTCTCTCTCCCTCCCTCTCTCTCTCTCTCTCTCACACACACACACATAAAAACACACTTTTACCATTTTACCAATCGCTCGCTTATTATACAGCAGTCATGTTGTAAAATTCACCTCTTCGTTTGGAAGGCGGGCGGACGACAAAAGAAGCAAAGATATTATCGAGGAGCCCTTCAAATTGTTTGCTTTCAGCAAATTTATGTTACTAACAATAACACTTTAGGTGAAGAGGTTTTACAGGGGGACCTTCGTTTTGTTACGCGGAAATGTTTGATCTGACCAGAGTGCGAAATTGCCCTCTGCTTCGAGAGGAGGGGAATACTTCCTTTTGGAATGAATAATATTCATTAGGACCTGAATTTTCTTCAGAAATTGTTTCTTACAGGCGCACTAAACCTCTCGAACTTGATAAGTGTAAAGAACATTTGGTATAATATTCATGGAACTCCGTTGAAAGCAGAAAATATCATGAGAATGATCAAAATTCGAACACTGAAGAATATAATTAACAGAAAAGAAATAGGATACCCAAACCATGTTTTTAAACTTGCTATAAAATGTATATCCTATATTTTTACTAATTCCTTAATCCCATGAAAGTATCCTGGGGAGGATATTCTCTCCATTATTTTCAGACTGAAATCCTTTTATCCCGTACGATTCCTCCCCTGACAGTACGAAAAAACAAATGTTAAAATCCATACACATGACCCTTCCGGGACTCAACCCGGGACCTTCAAGCCGATGGTCTATCGCCGCAGACAGCTCGGCTTGGTATGAAGATGTACGTTATATGATTGCGAATAGATCCCGACAATATAAGGAACTTTAACCCAAAATGGCCACCCAAAAATCAATTTTTTTTTTTTTAGCCATTAGCTAATCTGGGTGTACTGTCATGAGTTTGTTACACAAACGGGGCAAGCACCACATAGTAGCACACACCCCGCGGTTATGGGAACAGATTTGAACCATGGAGATGAAGACTGGCCCCAAGCATTCTTTCGTCCGTGTGTCGTTCAGCTCCCATTACTATGGCACTTTAAGTAGAGCTTAGTATGCAGTAACATATAAAATTTCAATCAAATACTTTCCATTACTCAATAAAATTATTTGATTCCGAGCTTTAAAAAAAATAATAATTGCAACAAATCTATATATGCTAAAATGGAAAGTAGTTTTTGGACTGTTATGGGTTAACACTGTAAAACCTAAAGGCTGGAATATATGAAATCAAAGTGTACATACATATCTATTTATCTATATATCTTTCCATATCTCTCTCTCTCTCTCTCTCTATATATATATATATATATGTATATATATATATATAGACACTATAAAGCAAGTGGGCTGATAGTATACGATAGTGTCGGGGATGATGACACCTTTACATCGAACTTTGCTTGTCGTGTAAACATTATTTAACATTAGTGTCTTCATCTTCGACGTACCTATGAGCAATTTACTGTATATTCGTGTATTGAAACTGGTGAAACAAATTTCAATGTTTTAGAATGAAAAAAAAAAAAGAAAAAGAAGCCAGGGTCGAGAAGCCTCAGACAACTAACAGCAGAGATATATTATCTTGTAAACTATTTGTCCTTGCCTTGTGAGCTTATTTGAATTTATTTTTAAGACTTTTAGGCAACTTTGGCCGAATGGATGATGATGGGAAAATTAGTGGAATGAAGAAAGTGGTAGGATACTAGACAACTTCGAGAAAACACACACATTCGAAAAATGAAATGAAATGAAATGAAATCTTTGAGTTTTACGTCCCTCGGTTATGCCGGTTAGGCTAAAGGAGACAGTGATGATGAGTAATGAATGAAATGGTGGAATGAAGAAAGTGGGAGGAAACGGGAGAACCCCGAGAAAACCCACGCACACGGTGTTTGTCCACCACAAAGTTCACTTGGTGGGGCTAGGATCGAACCCGAGACCGCAAGCACCAGAGGTGAACGCTCTACCACTGAGCCACCGCGGTCCCCACACACATTCAATGTTTGTCCACCACAAAGCTCACATGACACTAACCGAGATCGAACCGACTACCACATACACCAGAGGTGAAGGCTTCACGGTGTAGCTACCGTGACATTTCTTGTTTTGTGTGTTTATGGGTAATACTTGTAACTTACAAGGGAAGAGAGGGAGATTATATATCGAAGTGGAAGATGGTTTATATACCAATCGAAAGCACTAATGAAGCCTATTACAAAACTGTAATAATTCGATTCCCGGCGGGAGCTCATGTGGTTCGGATTCCACGTTAATCAGTAGGTCCACGTCTCATATAGCCTCGCTGCTGAAAGTGACGCTAAACTAAAAAATCAATTCAATCAAAAAAAAAACTGTAATAAAACTTTTCCGAGTGCATATACTATGCGAGTTATATGGATATATAGTGTCCAGATAATCCGTTACCATCCCTTGAAATCGCAAACGATAAGACAGACGCCAAAACTCGAAAACATGTGTTTGATCATTTTAAAAGTACAACGTATCAAAGCAAAAATTCTTGTCACAAGGCCACCCGCAGTGTACTGGGCGGGGTCCAACTCAAAAATTACAAAAGGTAAGGGGTTCAAGTAGCATATCGTTCGAAACTTCTTAGGAAATGAAGGAAGACGGAACAAGTCTCAATACTCTAAAATTACCTTCTGCAAAAAGGCGGCCGGTCAAACTGTCAGCAAAAACGTCATTGTAAAGTCGATGGCCACCCCCCAAAAAATCCTGAAACGGCGAGGCAGATGTCAAAACAGGAAAACATGTGTGTCATCATTTCAAAAGTACTTTGATTGGAAGTAAAAATATTTGTCTCAGGGTCCTCCACAATGTCCCAGGCGAGGTCATGTTCAAATTGTTCAAATGGCAAGGGAGGTCAAGTAGCACATCGTTTAAAGCTGTTATTAAATGAAAGCAGAAAGAACAAGTATGGACGCTATACGATAATACTGTGCAAACATCTTGCATTTTAGTTGTTCTTTCTGTAAACGGGTTTTTAGTTTATTTTCACTTTAATTCTTGTACTCAACGGAAAGAAAGGAAATGTCCCTACTGTGAGATTCTGCTCTTTGAGCCCAATATTATCTAAATAAAGAAAAAAATAATAAAATAAAAGCAAATTAAGACATAAAGAAAAGAAACGACAACATTTGACATCTTTAAGTATAGAACTGACTAGTTAACATATAATGTACTTCCACGAACATAAATAAGTAGAGGTTGGAGCCATCAGAAGTAAAGACTCTTACCTCTACTTATTTATGTTTATGACTGCACAACAGTGGTACTTATGCTCGTTATCTGGTTTATCAATTATAAAATGATTCAAACGAAAGAATTCCTTGCACCAGGAAGAGTAAATACGTACAAATGTCTCAGAATGAAAACAAGTGCCGATTGCAAAATGGAAAGTGAACGTGCTCAGAAAATCGAAATGAAGATGTACATTTTGACCGGCCGCCATTTTACACAGGGTAATTTTAGAGGATCGAGACTTGTTCCGTGTTCTTTTATTTCTCAACAGCTTTATTTGACCATATTTGCCATTTGAAAATTTTGAATAGGACCCCGTCTGGAACCTTGTGGAGAACCCTGGGACAAACATTTTAACTTTCAATCATTGTACTTTTGAAAAGATGACACACATCTTTTTCTTTTTTGACATCTGTCGTACCGTTTCAGTTTTTTTCTTTCTTTGGAGGGTGGCCATAGACTCTACAATGACGTTTTTGCTGACAGTTTGACCGGCCGCCATTTTGCACAGGGTAATTTTAGAGAGTTGGGACTTGTTCGTCTTCTTTCATTTCCCAAGAAGTTTCGAACGATATACTACTTGACCCCCTTACCTTTTGTAATTTTTGAGTTGGATCCCGCCTGGGACTCTGCGGGTGGCCCTGGGACAACATGTTTGCTTTGATACATTGTACTTTTATAATGATCAAAAACGTATTTTCCAGTTTTGGCATCTGTCTCATCGTTTGCGATTTCAAGGGGTGGAAATGGATTTTCTGGACACCCTGTATATTCATATAACTCGCAAAGTATATGCATTCGGAAAATTTTTATTACAGTTTTGTAATAGGCGTCATTAGTGCTTTCGATTGGTATATAAACCATCTTCCACTTCGATATATAATCTCCCTCTCTTCCCTTGTTAGTTGTATCTTGATAAGCATGGTGCAGCCTGCTACATTTTACTTTCGTTCCCATGATATGCTGCTATATTTTTACGAGACAAGTCGAGACAAAACGAGACAAACGAGACGAGAAGAGACGAGACGGGACAGAACCTCTCGAGACGAGACACGAGACGGGACGAGCACATTTTTTCGAGACGAGACATGCTTTGCACGAGACGAGACGAGGCAGCCTGAAGTCTCGTCTCGTCTCGTCTCGTGGCAACACTACTCCTATTTGTACACCCATACATGCAACATGTAACCATTCTATAATATAAATCTCAAGCAATAACTTAAAAGACAAAGACAAGAATGAAGAAGCAGAGTCAAGAATATGGGATGAAAATAAATGTTACTAGAAAGACAAAAGCCATGGTGATTGGAACCAAACGGTCACTGTCAAATATAGAAATAGGAGGGCACAAAATAGAATAGGTGACTAGTTTTCGATGCCTAGGTATTATTAATGATGATGTGAAGTAAGAAGGTGAAATTAAAACAAGGAAAGAAATGACGATACAACTCTTTAGGAGAAAGAAAAGTCTATTTTGTGGGGCCTTGAATAAAGAGTTAAGAAAAAGATTCAAAAATGCTTCGTTGAGTTGATTTTGAGTTAAACGTCCGTTTCAGCAGCGAGGCTATATGAGACAGGACCTACTGGTTAACGTGGAATCGATCCACATGAGCTCTCTTCGGAAATCGAACCCGGGACTCCTACGCCAAAGGCGCGTACGCTAACCGCTTCGCCACGAATGAGCTCATAAAATGCTTTGTGTCGAGTATTGTGCTGTATGGGTCAGAAACATGAATATTACGCAAAAATTGAGACAAACGAAATTAAGCTTTTGAAATGTGGGTGTGGAGAAGAATGGAACGAATTAGCTGGATCGAGAGGAAAAAACAATGAGAGAGTATTAGAAATTAGGGGGAAGATAAGATCAATTTTAGATGTTATTAAGAAGAGGAAGAGAATCTGAGTGGGATATTGGCTAAGAAGGAACTGTATCGTGAAGGACGTACTAGAGAGTATGATGGCAGGAAAGAGAGGGAGGGGCGAAGAAGACCACAATTAATGGACGATATCAAAATAGAACAATCGTGCGTGAAGACGGAGAGGTTAGTGGAACATGGAAGCTTCTCAGGTGCAGTAAGTGATCTATCAGTAATGACAGAATATCTATAATGATAGTGATTAATATTATTGAATCTCATCCCCGTTGTAATACGCATTTTAAAAATTCTGAAGTCCTTACGACATTTTCCTACTGTTACCTAGAAGTAAATCATTCTAACGGTCTGGATATGTATAGGGCAAAATCATACAGACAAACACTCGGCTTTATATGTAAGTGCTATAAATATAATAGCACAACAACGGAAAACCTTATAAAGATAAATATAAAATTGTATTCTTGCTCTGGCATAGACTTCTATTTTTCTGTAAATTTTGGAAGTGTCCTAATTTATTGAAGGTGATACACTTGGCTACTTTTCAATGTGAAAACCTTGACACTGCAGATAAGAATACAAAAGAGGGCATAGCAATTTGTCACTCTTCGACTCCCAAAACTGCAACGCATAGAATTCTGTGTCTTCCAATCTTCAAGCGCTCTCTCTTATAACTCAGATGCCAGGGACATCTAATACGAACATGTATCGATAACAGTAGCTCTTGACCGTCGAGTGTAATAAATGGTTGTTCCATCCTGCGATAGCTGCAACCATACTGGCATATATGAATGAATACGATCTACTTACAAGGATGTATGGATTCTTCCCTAGTTGTACGATAAAGCTTCTTTCTTCCCGAGAGCCAAGTTCGTAACATAATATTGGTGAACTCACCTTCGGGTCCTAAAACGACATTTGTTGTTCAAGAAATTACATAATTCTTTCTGCTGCATATTTTAATATGGTTATTCGTTATTCATTACCACAAAGTACGTGCACTTCAACGATTATTTATTTGGAACAACCCATTTCATTTTTAATCAAATATCTTTCGTGCTTTCCCATCTATTTTTCTTTTGAAAATATTTATAGAGAAACAAAGTAAATTTAAATGGTAAATGATATGAAATCTTCAAAGTTTTACGTCCTTCAGTTCTGCCGGCTAGGCTAAAGGAGACAGTGATGATGAGAAATGAATAAATGGTGGAATGCAGAAAGTGAGTGAAAAAGGGAGAACTCCGAGAAAATCCACACATATGGTGTTTGTCCACCACAAAGCTCATTTGGTGCCAGCTGGGATGGAACCTAGGACCTCAGATGTGAATGCTCGACCACTGAGCCACCGCGGGACTCCAAAGTAAATTTAAGTCTGTGTTTCTAGTAGTAAATTTATTAAACTACTAGCTGAAATGCTCGCTTTTCCCTCGGGGCAAAAAGATTTGTTGAAATTATTTTAACACTCTTCTTGCCCTACTCTTAGGATACATATATCAATGAAAGAGTAACGATAAAAGGCAGGAAGCTATTCTATTTTCGGCAAAAAATTTAAACGTCTTCCCCCTTAAGGTACGCCTTTAAATCAAAGTAGCGTGGCAGAAACCCAGCTCAAGATAGGCACTAATTATTCAAGTCAAAATTCAAGTCAAACTTTTCAACTCTTTTCTCGTTATGTGATCATAAACAACAGTCAACATCCCTTCCAATGGGGCGAGAATATATAAATATAAAATGCTATTCTTATCTCTCTTTCAAAACCGGTGTGATATACAGGGTGCGTCAAAATGATCTTCCCGATTTCAGTGATTCTTTTTGCTTTTAATAATACGTATGTAAACAGAGAAATATATCTCAAAATCTTTTTTTCTAACATTATAAATGTTCAATATGCAATTCACGAGTTACACGACTTACGTCTAATCTATAATCAAGTACCTGCCAAACTCTTCCTAATATATCACGGCCGATATCGGCCGCAACTGCAATGATGCACTCACGCAATTCAACCACAGTTGTAGCAACTGGCAGCACAAATACCCTAAATTTTTGACAGAAATGCCGTTGAACTTGGTCAACGGACTTAGTCGCCTGAAAATCAATCACACAGAAAGCTCTGAGGCAGTGTTGCCACAGTCTTACCTCTGGAGTGGGCTGAAAAATAGTACCAAATTGAAACAAAAAGGGCTGAATTCATTATTTTATACCGTCGGGGGTAAAAGTGTCGAACAACGCGGAGAGACGCCGTCTCCCCACTTTCAGAAAATATCTGTGGTGTCCTCCACTTCTAAAAAATTACAATGGGCAAAGATAGGCACGGAGGACGGCGTAACGTCGTGCATCCCCCTACTTTTTTCAGATCCATTTTTACCCTTGAGTGTAATACATGGCTCTATAACATGAAAGTAACAGAAGTAAAGTTCTATAACACTCCCTCTTTTCCAAGAGTTTAAATCAAGAAAGTGATTTTCTTCAATTAATTTTTAAAAACACCCAAATAGGACGACTAAAATTTCTACCACACTGCTTCTTTCTCGTATCCTTTATGAGCGGCGCGGATGGCTCATCTAGCGTCATTTTTTTCCAGTATAGTTTCGAATTACGAATTTTCTACCCAAAGTTCGTAGCATTATACGGTGTAACGTTACAGAAATGGACTCAAAAAATGCTGTTGAACATTCAAAACACAGTATGAGTAATGTGAGATGTAGGAAAAGTCTTACTGACACTTTTGAAAATGTGACAAGTATTTGTTAAATGGTGCTGAATTGAGTAGAATTGTACCAGCTTTTTCACAAAAGGGGCTGAAAATGCCTGTGTGGTACCAACGGGCCGATGAATGACAAAAAGGGCTGAATTTGATACAATTGTACCAAGTGTGGCAACACTGCTCTGAGGCCTGTAGAATTCATATTGCTCACCTCGACTAAACCGTCTCCTGTTGGACGTGTACGCAACTAAACCTCTGCAATATAAATAGAGCACTTTTTGAAATTATGTACACACAGAAATATAGAATATATGTACACATAATTTTGACTCATCCGGTATTTTCGTTTATTTTCAGTGAGGAGTTTACCTACTGAAATTAATCTTCACGGACTAGTAAAATACTCAATTCTTCGGATAAATCATGTCTAGCGCTTTCCTTTGTTGAGGTACCCTAGAGGTAGTTCGTATAAAAGAAAAACAAAATCATTTCAAGCGGTTCAGCTGTTTTCACGTGATTCGTTCACAAATACCGTCAATTTGATTTTTATATTAAATTATATACAATCATAATCAATGTATCGTAACTACAGTATCTTTAAGCTTCACTTATATTTTCCTTAACAAATTTTTATCTTGATTATTTGTATTGAACATTTACAGGGTATTTTAAAATTATTTGTTCTCGTAATTAGGAACTTTTCACGTATCTTAAGGTAAGTTATCTGATCATCTCTGTATCATTATGTACAGTGCCGTGCCATGGAAAATCAGCGCCCGGGGTGAGAATATATCAGCGCCCCACACATATATTCCAAGAAATTTTTCCTTGCTTTTACCGCTTTTTCTCCCGATTTTTCGCTCCCCTTACTTCGGCGCCCGGGGCCGTCGCCCCGCTCGCTCTCCCCCACGGCACGGCCCTGATTATGTACGATTTCGAGTCAGGGCCGCGGTGGCTCAGTAGTAGAGGTTCATCTCTGGTGCATGGGGTCCTTCGTTCGTTTCTAGCTCTTACCAAGTGAGCTTTGTGGTGGTGGAAAAACATCGTATGCGTGGGTTTTCTCGGGATTCTCCCATTTCCTCTCACTTTCTTAATTCTACAATTTCCATCATTTCTCATCTTCACCGTCGCCTTTGGCGTAGCCGGCATAATTGTAGGACATAAAACTCAAAGATTATATTTTCATTTACGATTTCGAGTTCAGTTCATGGTCAACTAATCACGAATTAGGAGACGGTGTACTTTTATCTGTACATTAACAATTCAGTGTATAGAAACGCTCAAATACGCTTTCATTGAATTCATGTTTGTTTTTTCAGAGAGAAAGTCATGTTTTTGAAATTATTCTTTGATTTGTTTTGATTTGAAGCTAAGAGCCCTTTCCTGTGGCCTCGCGTAGCGTAGTCGCTAATTCTCTCGCCTTCGGTGCGAGCGGTGGGGGCTCGATTCCCAGTGGGGACACTGGGTCGAAAAAGTGTAAAAAGCTTTTTCAAGGCAGCCATTCTGAGTGAGGTATTTTCTGGGTCTTCCTCATTCACACCAGGCAAGTGCCGGGATGGTACCTAACAGAATAATCCCAGTCTGCTTCCTTCCTTCCCTTCCCCCAGATAGTATGCTCTCCGAGGGACGTCATCCTTCATATACGTGACGGGCTAAATGGCCTTAGATGCCGACAGTCCAGAAATATAAACACTAAATCCTAAGAAACCTTTCTAAGATTCAGACTATATGAAAAATGGAATCCGAACCATATGAGCACTACTGCTAATTGATATTTATATTTTTGAGATCTACAATGGATTAATGACACCTCTATTATTTTAACTGGTAAAATTCAATTTGAAACTAGTGATTTTCAAGCTGTTATTAACTTTCTCTAACGAAACAATCTCGTAATTCGAGATCCTACTGAAAGTACTTTTAACTGGCTCACCCTGTATATTTTCTGTACACTATGCATGAGAGTGTAAATGCTGGGAAATCCCTATATATTACTTTGAATAGCATCATTAAAGTAAGACAGGCAAATACCTCCTGGAGTAAACTGCTTACGACTAGAGCAATTGCCATTTCTCTTTTTTCAGTATCTTGAAAAGAAAGTCACTTAAAAAGAGAAAGGCATAATCCATGACCTTTGACCCTGAACGTAAGTTTACAAGAGAGAGGTAAAAGGAGGTTGGGTTCATACAAGATTTAAAGTTGCATTTACCGATTTCACACACCATCAACTCTGATCGATTGCAACCTTTAAAAGCCTACGCTTACTTGTTCCGTACACTTTTATGTATTGGAATGTTTAGGTAGGTAGAATCTCTCGCAATTATTTCTCTCCGTACTGAGTAAAGGGAGAACGCTCTCCGAAGATTATCTCCAGATCAAATGGAATTAGAATATATATATACTCGCACTGTAGATACTGGTGAAACTTTTCAAAATGGTTTACCGTGTAGTAGATACTTTGGAGTAACCCTTTGTAATGAGGGAGACCATTACGATGGGCTAACATAGCGATACATTTCAAGTTAAAACATATTATTGAATCAGTACACTTCATGTAATAACAATGTATCTTTAAATTCTTTGTTCTTAACACGAATCGCACTGTAAAGTACTGCTTGCACAGGAATGTGGATGTAAGCATAAAATGTACAGTCGAGCCGCGGTGGCTCGAGCGCACACCTCTAGTGCATAGGGTCCTTGGTTCGATCCCATCTCGCGCCAAGTGGGCTTTGTGGTGGAGAAACACCATATGGGTGACTTTCCTCGTGGTTCTCCCATTCCCTCTCACTTTCTTTATTCCACCATTTCATTAATTTCTCATCATCAACGTCTCCTTTTGCCTAGCCGTTATAAGAGTTGGACGTGAAACTAAAAGATTTCATTTGATAAAGTGTACAAGAAGTCTATAACTATTTTTGAGTATATTATGGAATTTTTCCAATATGGCAGTGATGGGATGTGTCCAAGATTCAAAGTTGTTACATTCGTGACCCGTGCAACCTTAGTTAAGCACGCTAACACAACATACACGCAAAACATCAAGACCTCGCTAGTAATGAGATTCTATCAATCATTCCTATACTTCTTTCTCTTTTCCTTCTCTTCCACCCTTTTCTTTCTGGTCTTCCTTTCTTCTCTTTATGTCTTTTCTCATTTTTTTTCGTTTTCGTTACGGGAGAGTCGGGTTTGATTCTCAGAGGGAGCTCCTATGGTTCGGATTCTATGTTAAACTGTAGATTCACGTTTTATGGACGGGATTGCTGAACGGGACGCTAAACTTCAAAATCCAATTCAATCTTTTATTTTTCTTTCTTCTCTTCTCTTTTATTATCTTCCTTTATTTTCGTTTCTATTCTCTTTTTTTCCTTTCTTCTCTTATTTTCTTTTCTGTTTCTCGTTGTTTTTGTTCTTTTTTCTCTTCTACCACATGTTATTTCCAGTTGTTTGTCCTTTCTTTTATATTATTTTCCTTTCTTTTCTTTCCTTTTATTATCTTCTTTCTTTCCGTTTCTATTCTCTTTTTTCCGTTATTCTTTTCCTTTCTTTTCTGATTTTCATTCTTTTCTTCTATTCTTCTTTCTTCTACCCCATGTTATCTCAGTTGTTTTTCTTTTAGTTTCCTTTCTTCTCTTCTTTTTTATTGTCGTCCCTTCTTTGGTTTATATTCATTTCTCCTTTCTTTTCTCTTACTTTCTTTTTCATTATTTTTCTCTCTCCTACCGCATGTTATTCCCAATTGGTTCTCGCTTTTCTTTTATATTATTTCCTTCCTTGTCTTCTCTTTTATTATCTTTCATTATTTTCATTTCTATTCTCTGTTCTCCTCTTTTGTCTTCCCTTCTGTGTTTCGCAGTTTTCTTCTATTCTTTTCCTCTCTTTTATCTCATGTTATTCCCAGTTTTTCTTTATTTCATTATGTTTTCTTTTCTTCTCTTTTCTTTTATAATCTTTCCTTATTTTCGTTTCTATTTTTCTCCTGTCTTCTCTCTTTTCATTTCTGTTTTTCATTCTTTTATTCTATTACTTTTCTTTCTTCTACCACGACGTATTCCCAGTTGTTTTTCCTTTCTTTTCTGTCTTCCTTTCTTTACTTCCCTTCTGTCTTCTTTTCTCTTGCTTCTCTACTACCTAGTATTCTCATCCTTTCTTTTTCGCCACTTGATTGATTTGTCTTTACAGCCTCTGTCACCAGCAGTGCTGTGTATGAGTGGTTTTCACAAACATCTCAGTTTGCAAAGTGGAATCCACAGCACTCTAGAGTGTTTCATGTTCTCTCACTGAAAATCGAACCCAAACCTTCGTATTTACTCTTAAAAACTCCGGGGAATGATGTTACACAGAAACAGTATAAAAATGAAAACAAATGTTAACGAGGAAAATAAACTTGAAAATGAAAAAGAATAAATATCTAAAGTTCACAAACTTCTGGATTCAACGTAAGTTAAAGTATAATAATTAATATGTCGAACTATACAAAAGTAACACCACTGAAGCTGCCGAACATCTTTTTAACCATAAAGGTAGGGGTCCCAGAATTTCAGACTAAACAACCGGGATATTCAGCTGAAAATTTAGAGTATGTTCATGGTTTCGTAGTTAATTTTTCCTGAAAAGGAAACATAATTAATTAAATATTAGTTTTGACACTAACCAAAGTGTGACAGAAAGTAGATTATTTTCATTACCTATCGATTACTAATATAAATGATATTTTATTTTTAAAAAATCGCACTAATAATATTAGCATGTGTTTTAGAGATAGACGGAGAAATTTGGAGACATGAACAATTTGTGAGGGGGACAATATGCAAACATGGAAATGGAACCAGTGGCGTAGCAGCTGCCCCCGCAACCCCAGATATGTGGGGGGGGCGAGGTATAGGGGGCCCCGAAGTCTTGCGATGAATAAAGATTTAAAGAAGTAGAACTTCAAACTTACTTCTGTCGGCTTTACAACTAGGGCCCCTTCTCTATACTTTGCGGGGGGGGGGGGCAAAAGTGTGCTACGCCACTGAATGGAACCCTATAGGACTATACTGTTTCTTCGACCCTTAATCTAGAAGTCTATTAGATCACTTGCTCGTATCCCATGTGGTATAGTGCAGAGATGGCGTGGATCAATGAAAACATACCCGATGACACATTGACCTACCACCCACCGTGACCCACTCTGACCCACGACCCGCAATGACCAACCACCCACTGTGACCCACTCTGACCCATCACCCACCCAAAACCCATCGTCATCAACACTGATCCATGATCCACACCCTCCTATCCACCGACTAAAGAGTTTACACTTGTAATAGAACAAGGCTGTGAAACTATCACTAATCGGAGTTAGAATTTTCACGGTCAATCGCTCAAGAATTGCTCAGTAACGATACCGTTGGATCTGGCCTTTACGGTGTAAAATGATAAAATGTTTGTAATGGGTCAAATTACGATGAATTTCAAATTTAATTATCGTATATAATTATTTTCTTGTTGAATTAGAGATACTTTTCAGTGAAAAGTTGGATGAAATTTGAAAGTCTCAAAATAAGGATAAAGTAGGCCAACGTAAAGGAAAAAAAAGTTTAAAATTCGACTGTCTCAAAAGCCAAGTAGTAAGTCCAAGGCTATTGTTGCAATTACAAGTATCCTGCAGTAATCCTGAAGTTCCAAATTGCCTGAAATTTTTTTTTTTTACTTAAATGGGTAAGTAAATAGAAACAAATGAAAAAGTAAGAAATTCACAATTATTCAGACAATACTGTCTACAACGCACTGAGCATAGCAGGTCGGTAGGTCAGAGTGGGTCATGGTGAGTGATAGGTTTCAGTGGGTCACGTTCTGTTGACCCTCGACCAATTGACCCACTCACAAATCATGACCCACTTGACCCATTCCATATCCAGTATAGTACCCCCTTCGTAACTGGTTGACGACCATTCCTTCGGTTGACCGGCCCCGGATTAGATTCTTTGGGAAATACTGGTGTCGGGTACAGACGAAAGTACTTATTAGGAAGCTATTTTAAGTAGCGGGTTCAACTTCACACAGTCTCGGGGCTAAATATGGATCCCAATTAAAAAAAAAAAAAAAAAAAAAAACTCCGCGTGTTCTAGAGAGTAGTAATGCTCGATCTAGAATGATAAAATGGGTGTTACTTGTGAAAAGCCACTTCTTGACTTCACGAATTATTATGAATGGGAAATTACTGAAATCAGATGTCCTTGACACACGATAAATATCGGTCATATTTAGCGAACATTTCCCATATTTCTTTGACCCTAAGTTCAATAATTTTTGATGAGAAAAAAATATAGCGCCATCTTCTATTGACTTTTTCGTTGTCCCATTAACGACATCTACCGTTCATTTTTTTCTTTTAAAGAGCCTTCAGTCATTTTTCTCTCCTAGCTGAAGGAATATGGTGTATATCGATTTAATATTATGTTGAAGATGCATATATCTTTACAGAAAGAAAAGTGTGTAGAGGACACTATTACCTTATTTCCGCAACATTTATTACAGAGGTAAACCAAGCTCAGACTTTTATTTTTTTCCTCTTCAACTCCGGAAGCGCATTTACAGACCTCAATCCTTTGCATAGACAAGAAGATGAGGGATGCCCGATTACTCACCCGGTGTGAATGACCTGCTTGGCCTAAATACTTCCACGTTACCTCGCATCGCATAGAATTCACTTGTCCAATAATCCGTTTATAGATAGGATGGGACTTTTTTCTTTTTCAAAAAAGAAAATAAAAAATCGAACAGTGTTGCCAACTACTATTCTGAAAATTGTTGCAAAATTAACCCTAACAGCACAGCAGACCGAAAATATATTTGAACCAAACTTGCAAGATAGAGCTAAGAGACTTGTGGCAGGTCCCCAATTAGAGTCTACAAATCTATATTTGACCTATTCTAAGTATCGAAGTTCCTGGTTTCCAAATATATTTAATACTTGTCCCTTAGGCTGAAGCAAGACTAGTAGTATATACAAATGAAATTCAAAGCTCAGATCTAATAATCGTATTTAAGCTAGGGTATTTACAAGCAAGCGCGCACTCAGAAATGTTTGTTGTGAGGAGTAAAAGGTTTGGGGTAAAGTTCTATACTACAAGGCACTACCAGTCGTTCTTTCAGAAAAAAATGTTCCAAGGGGGGGAGGGGGGAAGCACACGTAGTATTCAGGGGAAACACTGCTGGTACTATTTTATTTATTATTATATTATAGACGTATTATTTTGGTCTCGTCCGGAGGAGCAGTACCCGCCAAAAACGTGTCTGGAATATTATATAATAAATTAGTACATAATAATACATAAGGTTTTTTTTTAAAAAAAAACATAAAATTAAAATTATATTGTTAATATACATGTTTGTACACGGAAGTGAAAAATAATAAATAAAAAACAATAAATATATAATTAAAGTTAATTGTATAAATAAAAAACATTTTTTAATTAAAAGCAATAACAACCAATTGATTTTTATGTAAGCTTTTTGGCTTGTTGTTTTTACAAAATATATACACATTTAGTAACGTGATATAAAAAACAAATGTATAAACTTTTTTTTTAAAAAAATAGTAGCAACAAAAATACGTATTGGAAAATACATTTTTAGATTTTTTTGTATGTTACATTAAAAGGTTAAATAATATAAAAAGCACGAGCGAGACGCATGGGGCATTATAATTAACTTTTTTGTTGTATTATATGTATTAAGTTAAATTTTTAGTAATTGCCATGGAGTTTGGAACGTTTGCTTTATAAATACCTTATATATATACCGGTATATATATATATATATATATATATATATATATATATATATATATATATATATATATATATATATATATATATAATTTTTTTTAAAAAAATTAGTAAAACCTTGCCATTTAATATGTATAAATAAAAAAGTAATGTATTATTATAAATACAAGTTTTTTGGTAATACGCAATTTACTTTACAAATTAATTTTTAAAAATTTTATTTTTTATTTTTGTATAATTTAACATAATAAATTATATTTTAAATAAGGCCTCATATTTTCATTTCAAGCCCTAAAATTTAACACCAAAAAATTTAGGTTGGCTTCAATTACATTTTAAAAAATTCAGTTTTATTTACAATGTCATGCTTTTGCATTTTTAAAATATTTTATGGCTCTCGCACCCGAAAAGTCGATACGTAAGTAATGTAAAATACCTACAACCAAGGGCGCCAATCCTGGGGGGAGAGGGGGCAAGGGGGCAGGTCCCTCAAAGTTCATGTGGGCCCTCATGTATTTTTATTTGTATTTTAATGTTATATATATTGTTATATGTATATGTGTTGTAAGTAATTTTTTTTAATGAATGGGCCCCCTCAAAGTTACAGAGAAATCGGCGCTGTTGCCTACACCCATTTTCTTACAATGATAGAACCTGATCGGCTTTATGAGAGAAAGAGTAGGTCTACAGATGAAGCTTAAGATCAAAATTTCATGTTATATCAATCATTTCCTTGTTAAACAAGTACGAGTGACAGAGGAGCCAACTTGGAATCGAAACGATGTATTATCACGATTGGAGTTTCGATTCCAAGTTGGCACCCTTGTCACTCGCACAAGACGCGGAATTCGTCAACATGCAAGAGGATTTTTTTTTGTCTTCATTTGATGTTATGAATCATCTCCTGAAGTATGTGCGCATCTTTCTGTTCCGTTCCAATTGTCACGATTCGATTTTCGTTTCCAGTTTGGCACCCCCTGTCACTCTTACACCAGGCGAAATTCAACAATATGCAAGAGTACTTCTTTTGATGTCACGAATCACCTCCCGGAGTTTGTGCACATCATTCAGGTTCATCCTCATATATTACACTACGTATACATGGGCACCCGAAGGGGAAGGCAAGGTGGAGCCCGAGCCGCCCCCCTGGCTCACGAAAATGTATAAAATTTCTTAAGATTTTCTTAATACAAATAAAAAATAGCAAACGTAATATAGCAACCAGGGATTTGAGTCCCCCCGCTAGAAAATTTTCTGCGGCTCCCGTGTACGTATACTGTACTGTACGTGAAATATATATAAACTGTCACTTACTGTTAGCTTCTCTAGATTAAAAGCAAAACCAGAACATAACTAAAAGTCATTGTCCTTACGAAAGGGAGAAAAGTTTAGAGACAAACTGTTTGTCTTAAACTTTTGAATACTTTTGTGTGTTTCTCAGTTTATTTCTCTTCAACCTCTCTCTCTCTCTCTCTCTCTCTCTCTCTCTCTCTCTCTCTCTCTAAAGATTCTTTTACAAACCTACAAAACCAGCATTATGTTCCAAGCAGTCTCTTTTCCATTTTGCTTCCAAACGTAATCTATTTTCCTTACTTTATAAAAATGGAAGTAAGAAAACAAAATAAAAATAAAAAATATATAGGCTAAAAGAAACTAAACGTGACAAGAAAAGGGAACACTGGCGACATCTAGTAGAGATTTACAAGAGCACACACAAGACAACATTAAAAAAAGAAAGAAAGAAACATGGGGAAAAGAACTCCTTGACCGCCAAAAGCATCCAGAATACTAATTTCATTTTATTCTATTTTTTCTTTACGTCTTTCCACTCATTCTTAATATTTTTTGTTCATGTTTCTCCAAACTCTTGAATTTTTCTACTTTTCTTATTTTTACTGACTTATTATCCTTTTTTTCTTTCTTTCTTTTATATTTTCGCTGTGTTTTGTTTTTGGCGGACAACTTTCGCCTTTAAAATTGTGGAAATCTAAACGCAATGCACCATACTGAGAAACGTTTTACTGAAATTAAACAATATTTTATTCTTTTTTTTAATGCACTGTTTCTTAATGATATAAACTACAACGCGTTAGATTTAAGATTAAATACTTTTGAGATAGTGTTATTGTGGGTGTACTCTGCACTAGGTTCAAGAACTTTTTTTTTTTTTTTTTTTTTATTAATAAATTTCCTCAGTATTTTAAATGGGGCTGATGAAACGGGAGAGGGAAAATGCTTATGCAAAGAAGTAGATGCACAGATTAAGATTACGGGGTCAAATAAATACAATGGTTAAACTCATATTTCTTCGTGGAAAAAGTATTTGTTGAGAATAAACGCTTTATGAAATGAAAATATTTTTTTCAGTTTAACGTCCCACGATTATGCTCCTGTAGGCTAAGGAAGACGGATGATTAAAGGAAATGAATGATGATAGAAAAAATGGTGGAATGAGAATGTGCGAGGTAACGGGAGTAACCCTGGAAAACCCACGGACACGATGATGTCCACCAGAATTGTGCTTGGCCGGGGATCGAATAAGTGATCCCATCCACCAAAGGTAAGCGCTCAATCACTGAGCCACCGCATCCCTCCCTAATGGCAACTAGACAGACGCAGCTGGTATAAGATATAGAAGAAGTATAAGGGAATAAAATATTGTTAGTGAAAACGTGATTTGTTAACCTGAAACAATGTTTGAATAAAAGTCTCGTACAATGTTTCTTATATAGAGTATTATACTGTATGGGGAAGAAATATAGGAAAAAGTGAGTACTACAAGTTATAGGCATTACATGAGAAGAAATTATATCATGAGAAATCTAAAATAATATATGGCGGAAAGAAAAACGGAGAGGAGATAAACAAGTAACAACTGATAAACAGTTTCGAAAGAGAAAATTGATTTCGCAAGGCAAAGTAATTAGCTGAGGAGACGGAAAATTAGCTAATCAGTGTTAGAGTGTGACTCAGTAGTACAGCGTTCACCTCTGGTGCTTGAGGTCCCGGGTTCGATCCCAGCCTCCGCCAAGTGAACTTTGTGGTGGACAAATACAGTGTGCGTGGGTTTTCTCGGGGTTCTCTCCTTTCCCCCCACTTTCTTTATTCCACCATTTCCTTCATTTCTCATCATCACCGTCTCCTTTAGTCTAGTCGGCATAATCGTGGGACGTAAAACTCAAAGATTTCATTTCAGAATGTAACCATTGAAAAGGAATTCTTTTAAGGTTTACGTCCAACGCTTATGCCAACTAGACTAAAGGAGACGGTGATGATGAGAAAGGAAATGGTGGAATGAAGAAAGTGGGAGTAAACGGGAGAAACCCAAGAAAGACCACGCACACGGTGTTTGTCCACCATAAAGTTCACTTGGTGCGAATGGGATAGAACCAAGGATCCTATGCACCAGAGGTGAACGCTCTTTCACTGAGTCACTACAATGTAGCAATTGAGGTTTTAAAAAAAATAGTATGATGTGTCTTTTGTGTACAAGGACCCAGATTCCTTTGACATTTTGAAGGCATTGCATTTGAAGGGTGGCTCGGATGTCATCTGAAACTGCTGGTTTAAATCTGATATATTGTCGGCTCAGCAAAGGAACATTAAATTCGTACCAATCAAACAATATAATAAAATGATGTCAAAATATCTAGTAAAGGTCACTATCCTTTGAGAATCGGTCATTCATATTCAGTTGGTGTAATCTTGGATAATACAGGAAAAATCTGCCTCGTTCTGCGCTTTCCTTTGCTATATACAATGTTCCGCTGTTGTAACATCTGCTGACGGAATATTCTAGTACGCCACGCTTGTCTGACGATATTAAAAATCGAAATGTGACGTCACAAAGGAAGTGATACTCACACAGCTGCAAGAAGAAATGCTTCTTCTCTTTGCCTCTCTAAAAGATAAGATCGGAATATAACATTAAAAAGGGGTTTCTGTTGTATAAAATTAAATCTCATTCTTTGTTGAGTTATGGTAATTTGTGTGAAGAAATAGAGAATTAATGGGTTGTTGGTCTTTGAAAGTTGTTCCTTTTGTGGAAAAAATTAGGAACTTTTTTAAAAAAATGTCTTTTGTAACTTCGGAATTAATTTTCTGATTGAGGAAAAAAAAATCATCCATCGTCCATTGACTTCAGCGATTCTTTTATCATGATTTTAGCAAATTTTGTTTTCTATGGGGCCGCGGTGGCTCAGTGGTACAGTGTTCACCTCTGGTGCTTGGGGTCCTTGGGTCGATCCCAGCTCGCGCCAAGTGAATTTTGTGGTGAAGAAACACCGTGTGCGTGGGTTTTGTCGGGATTCTCCCGTTTCCATCCACTTTCTTCATTCTACCATTTTGGCATGGGAGACCCGGGTCCGACTCCCGGGTGGAGCTCATATAGTTCTGGTCCCACGTGAAACTGTAGGCTCATGTCTCATGTAGCCTCGCTGCTGAAAGGGACGTTAGAAACCAAATTAACAATATACATATATATAGCGAGAGAGAGAGAGAGAGAGAGAGAGAGAGAGAGAGAGAGAGAGAGAGAGAGAGAGAGAGAGAGAGAGAGAGAGAGAGAGAGAGAGAGAGAGAGAGAGAGAGAGAGAGAGAGAGAGAGAGAGAGAATGTATTTCGTTTGTAGTGGGCAAACAGCGTGTGGGGGGTTTTCTCGGAGTTTTTCCGTCTCCTTTCATTTTCCTCATTCCACCATTTCATTCATTTCTCGTCATCACCGTCTCCTATAGCCTAGCCGGCATAACAGTGGGACGAAAAACTTATACGTTACATTTCATTTTTCATTATGTCTGGAAAGTAGAAAATAAAATGAAATAGGTGTTTTCTTTTAAAACAAAAAATTTAGGAATGATTCCAAAAGATGGATCAAAAGATTGCGATCTTGGTCAATAATTAGTCTTCGGTTAAGAGGCCACAAAATTTTTGAACGTTTCCTAAATCGAGTTTTCGTATTTTTTTTTCCGGAATAGGTACACCTTGTCTCAAAAAGGTTGAGCGCATTCTTTATTGGTGTTTTGAGGCAAAAATTTTCTAAGTCTACCTTCGGGTATCTTCGGGAAAAAGTAAGCCAGGTTCGAACCTCCAAGCCAGCCTTTGCAATCGGGAAAAAGTTTGCAGATGTGTTTTTCTTCTTTTAAATATAATAAGACTCTTTACCAAGTGTTTAAAAAAGCAACATTGATTGAAAATACTTAATGATACAATATTTCGAAACCTTTTATTAATCTGAGCACATGCTTGTTTGTCATTTAGCTCTCTATACGTAATGGAGCATTTAAATACGTTAAAGAATCTTTCCATATGTAAAAGAATGCTCAAAGTTAAGAAATAGAACATAATTACCGCCTGAGTACTAAAATAAAAGTCAAAGTAGAACAGAAACAGCGTTTGTAATGGATATGAATGTCATAATTATCTTGAGCTCCGTTATATATCGCTAGAAGCTTAGTCGTAGAAGTCCTTGTGTTAGCTCATTGGTAAGCTGTCGGATTTCAAATCATAAGGTTGTGAGTTCGAATCCCATCTGGGTCAATCCTTTTTTAAAATTATATTTTCCGCATTGCATGAAAAAATATATAAAATAATTACATTAAAATACATAAGTTGTTTATATATAACATAATAATTGCAGAACATAGTAATTATTATGTTTAAAATATAACATCTGAGATAATTTTCACAGTAGGTCGTTATTATATATGAGAATGTTAAATACAAGTTAGGAAAATCGTTTAATAGCAATAAATAAGTTATGTAGTGTATTTATTTGCAGCTATTTGTCATACAGATTTAACTTCTCAATATTCTCATTACAGTATGTTATTTATATTCGTGAAATACAGTATATTCCTACGGATATAGAAAGTGTATAAACAGAGTATCCAAAGTCGTATCCTGCTTCAAGACACATAACTTTTCCCGATCCCCTTAACGTCACGGGAAGAAACACAAATTCTCTTTAGAACGGAATGTCGTTACTTAGAGTCTCATTCGAATACGTTGAATATGCTTTTGTGTATTCATCTCTCTCTCTCTCTCTCTCTTTCGCTTTGTTTATGTGTGTGTGTGTGTGTTGCGGAATATCCCAAGTTGAATACAACATTTGCAAAGTATATGAGCATCATTGTCATCGAATACCAGAAATTGAAAGTCGTGTTTCTTCAGGTTAGGTTTGCGTGTTCATGTTAGCTCACTGGTAGAGTACGGACTTGCCACTGAAGAGGTCTTGAGTTCAAAGCCTACAGCTATCATTCTTTTGTTAGTAGGATTGCACAGAAATCGGATACAAGGAGTGGTTTACTTCTAGAAATATTTTCAGAAGCGTTTAGGTAGCCCTGAAAAGGGCTGTTTTCGGGAGTTAAGGCGGGGACATTAATATTGTGTTCAAGACCCTTCTGAATTTATTACACGCTCCATTCTTCTGGGCATGGAATCTATTACATGGGTGACAAATCTATCTCCTTCCCCTACCTCCAGCCATGCTTCGGAAACAAGATGCCACAGGTCATCCTGAGTTCTTGGTGGATCTGCCTCAGGCCAACTTTCCCTTAGAGTACGCTTTACTTCTGCCCACATATTTTCCATGAGATTGAGGTCTGCTCCACGAGGCGGCCAGTCGATTAAATCAATCTCAGGGTGCCCTGCGAACCATTCCTGAACCACACGGGAATTATGTATTGGCGACTGGTGTTGCTTTAACTGAATTACACCATCAGGCTGAAATACTCGTACAGATGGCACCATTATATTACTGATAATGTCTAAATACTGAGCATTGTCCAGATGTCCTTCAATTCTATGAAGCTGTCCTGCTCCGCGACTGGAAATCCAACCCCAACATAAAATAGATACATGGCCACTGCGATTGCAAGCAGCCACATATCCATGGTCATATCGGGTGCCTATCGGACGATACACAAAACGGCGTCCCTACTGTGATGTTGTGAATATGGATTCATCTGAGAAAACTACGTTTTCCCAATTGAGATCCACATTCGCCTGTGCAAACGTGAGACGGTAAATTTTGTGGTCGTCTGAGAGTTTTTCCTTCACGGCAGCAACACGGCCACGTAACCCAGCATGACGAAGCCTTCGCAGAGCTGTATGCTTACTACCAGGAAAGAGAGAAGCTTCCCTTATCTGTCTAGACGTCCTTAGTGGGTCTAACCGGGCTTCGTTTACTAATCTCGCATCTTGGGCTTCGGTTGACACATGCGGACGACCAGGAGATCGTAAATTACCAGTCTGACCTGTAGCACCATATTTCCGAATCCATTGCCTTCCTGTAGAGGCCGGGACACCTACTCGCCTGCTAGCTGCAGTTGCAGAATAACCTTCCAACTCCCATAAAGTAATTACTGCTGTACGTCTATCCATAGTTACCAATGTTCTGAGCTGTGAGAAGAAAGCAATAGGTAAAAGCTAGTACCTGACGTGTGACTGGTTACTTGCACGACACGCCTATTGTGGGGAACAGCGTTGCCAGATCTAGCATAATAATGCTAGATCTAGCATAATTTGCATGTCTCTAGCACCTAGCATCTTGCTTTTAGCATCCTGCCCAAATCTAGCACAATTTCAGCAAGTTATCAAAAAGCCGCGAAACCTTGAGATGAGAAAGAAGTTGGAAGAAAAAGAACGGCAGAAATGTATCCTCTTCCATTGATTCATACACTCGGTAAACCATACAGGCAGTCTTATTTTCCGAAGTAAGTTCGGAACGGCTTTGTTTTGTTTTTTTTTACGGCTCCACCCAGGGTTTTCTAATCCTTTAACTCCGAGGCATGGGCGGAGCTATGGGGGCCATTCTCCCCCCAACTTTTTGACAACTTCACCATCTTTACTTCTGACTTCATGATCATATTTATTCCTGAAATGACAGCTCCAAGACCGACCAAAAATCTGCCCCCTCCCCCAGCAGACGATTCCCAACTCCGCTTATGCTGCGAAGTAATTTTCTTTCAAAATATGTAAACAAAAACTTCATTTATACGATATATACGCCATTGAGTTTGGCAACGACTGCAGTAATTTAGTTGAGTTAAAATTTTGGTGCGTGAAGTATTGAGTTCTATCCATGCATTCTTGCTCTCTGTGTATTTTAAGTTACGTTATCGTATCTCAACTTTGTTTTTTTTTTAAACTCCTGAATTAGTAATTATGAGGATCTAGCATAATTTGACCGAATCTAGCATAAGTTCGATCAGGTTTTGGAATAATTCCGAGCTGTGAGTCTGGCAACGCTGGTGGCGAACGACTTGGTCAACGACTCGCGAAAGAAATCTGAAAATGGTGCGCCGTAATAATAATAATAAAAACAGTTTTTATAAAGGAATATTAATACATACGAAAAGCTGTTTAAAGAATGAATTGTTATACTGACTTTACACGTATAAAAACATATACCATATACCAATCAGATTGAGCGATATGATTATAGCTGTTTTGAGACGAACAGTTTCGAAGTCCAACTTCGGGTGTCTTCGGAAAACAGTAAACTAAAGCTGCTGGTTCGAACCTCCAAAGCCAACCTTAGTAATCGGGAAAAGATGTACAGATATGTTTTTCCTTCTGTTAAATATAATAAGACATGTTGAAATGGTATTAAGTGTAGAAAAAAGTAACATTGATTGAAATACTTAATGATACAATATTTCGAGACTATGTATTCACACTCTCGTTTCGTCATTGTGATTTCCATACGGAAAAGAGCATTTACGTATGAGCTCAGTTATATTTCAGAAGCAGCTTCCGAAAAGCGGTCATGTTAGCTCAGTGGTACACCACCGAGCGTTTAAATCGTGAGTTCGATACCCGTTCAGGTGAGATTCCTTTATGATATTCTACTTTCCTCAATGCATGAAAATTATGTAAAATAGTTACATTACAATTCATCAGTTGTATATATATTTTCATATCATCAGTTGTATATATGAGTTGAATATATATATTCATATCATCAGTTGTATATATCAGTTGAATATATATATTCATATCATTTCACGACATAAGTAATTCTTATCCTTAAAATATAACATCTGAGGTATTCACAGAAAGTCGGTGTGTTATGTGTGAATATTGAATACAAATTTAAAAAATCGTGTAATAGCAATAAACAAGTTATGTAATATATTTATTTGCAGCTCCTTTCATCGCAGATAACTTCTCAATATTCGTATTACAGCATTTAGGTAGAGCATATCGAAAATCGGATCGTGGTTCAAGACAAAAAAAAACTAGCTAGCCCCAAACTGTCACGTAAGAAATTCACGAATCGCAAAAGTAAAGTGAAGAGATTGAGAGCGGTAATTCCTTAATCGCTCTCTCTCAACTCTCTCTTATCTGCATTTATACATATAAAAGTGTATGTATGTATGTTCCATCATAACTCATGTATGCCTAGAGCAAGGTTTCTCAACCTGGGAGTCGCGGCCCCTAGGGGATCGCGAAGATAGGCGGAAGAGATAAATATAGTTAGAATCTAATACCAGAAATTATTTTTAAATATTAGTTTTAATTTTGTTCTGATAGGCATACTTTTATTTTTTATACACACTGTAAAGAACAATAAAAAATAAGTCTACTGAACATTTTCAAAGGGTGTAGAATTCGTGTTACTATTCGGTTCAAAGTCTCTTGTCGTCGCGAATTCTGTCGAGAAATTTGAAGCTTAAAATATACAAAACGATAATCATGCCTGTTGTTCTGTATGGTTGCGAAACATGGTCGCTTACTCTGAGGGAAGAACATAGACTGAAAGTATTTAAGAACAAGATCCTTAGACGAATATTCGGACCCAAGAGGAACGGGAATGGGGAATGGCGGAAACTTCATAACGAGGAACTACATAATTTATACGGTTACCCAACATTGTCAGGGTCGTCAAGTCTAGGAGGCTTAGGTGGGCAGGTCAGGTAGCTAGAATGGAAGAAAGTAGAAACGCTTTGAAAGTGTTGACTGGAAGACCAAACGGAAAACGACCATTAGGAAGACCTAGGGGCAGATGGGAGGACAATATGAAGATGGATCTCGCTGAGATAAGAATACAAAGTAGAAACTGGATCCAATTGGCTAAGGATAGAAGTCAGTGTAGAGCTTTTGTGAACGCGGCATTGAACCTCCGGGTTCCATAGGCCATAGAGTTAGTTAGTTAGTAGAGTTGTTTAAAAATGACTTTAAATCAAAGAGGTATGATATAAAACTAATGAGAACTGTATATAGAAATACTAGAAAAATAAACATGAAACAAAACCTGCACATTGAAATACAATTAAAATTAAAACCTAATGAGATACCTAAGCATGGTGTAATTTCACTAGTGCAGCAATGCCCGGTTCAATCTTCATGACGAATATTATCAAGCCATTTTCAACTGATAAGCGATTTCTTATCTTTGTTTTAATGTTTACCATAAAAAAAACACTTTCGCACAAGTACGATATAGCAAATTGAATTATTACTTTTAAAATAGCAGATACCAGACCAGAATATTCTTCTCTTCTTATCAGGCAGAACTTGTCCAAGTCTTCGTTACAGAAAACCAGTTGCAAAGACTTGTCGCATGATCATTCTATTATTTGGTCAAGAAGTTGTGGGCTTAGATCGGATACGTTAATGGCCTCTTCAATGAAGGAGTTTAACATCCATCTTGAACCAGCACCTTCGTCGTTGGGAATATAGATATTACAGTTACTGTATCCACTGTCAGTGCCGGGCGCCGAAAAGAGGGGCCACACATTTCGGAGGAAGTGTGTTACTCAAGTTAGGAAAGTGCATTTGCACATTTGTAAAATAGAAGGAAAAACGTAATAAAATGTGCTCAAAATTAAGGAAAGGTAGGGTTTATTTTGAAAATGTTATTGAGCTTCGTGCCAACCATGGTGGCGCTTCGTAGCTAGTCTGTCGACGTCACTCATATATACGGTGACATCGTACTATACTCTCGCCCCGGGCAATGATTTTCCATGGCACTGTTCACTATAAGCAAAAAAAAAAAAAAAATGGATTCTACTATTATAGAAATAGGTATGTTAAAAATCCCACAAGCTTATTATAAAACAAGTTATAAAAGGGTCGCTGGCAAGAGCGTGTGATAAAAGGGTATCGTGATAGGAATTAGATTGAGAACCACTGGCCTAGAGTAATTTTAACCACACTTCTTATAGTTTCAAAAAGAGTGCAGTGGTAGAGCGTTCACCTCCGGTGCTTGGGGTCCCTGGTTCGATCCCAGCTCGCGCCGTGTGGACTTTGTGGTGGACAAACACCGTGTTCGTGGGTTTTCTCGGGGTTCTCCCGTTTCCTCCCACTTTCTTCATTCCACCATTTCACTCATCTCTCATTATCACCGTCTCCTTTAGCCTAACCGGCATAACCTTGGGACGTAAAACTTAAAGACTTCAAAAGACTTCGATTCTAATATCGGTTGATTTCGATATCTTTATGTCGCTATGTAACCACCCTGGGTGCTAATGGGAGCTTAATTGGACTTGAATTCAAAGTAGAGCTATTCACCTAAGCGACCACGAAACTATGGATTCAATAATAATATCGACCCGTTTCTAGCATTTTTGATATGTATCCCGACAGTACTCTTTTTCCAAACTGTAAGAAATATAGTTAAAATTGCTCTAGATATATCAGAATTATGTTGAAACACACACATAATTCCACTTTTATATTCTGTATAAATAGAGAGAGAGTGGGCGAGCGAGCGAGCGAGAGAGGGCGACTCAAGGCATCACCACTTCCACATTGCAAAAGCATATATCAGGAATTGAATTGAAAATCTATGTAAAGACTTTCTGCTGTGGCATGCTTCATAAGGACAATTCCAGTCTGCTCACGTGACCTTTGGGGTTCATGAATTTTTTTGCGAGCATTCCGACTTTGGATTCTCTGTTTATACCCTCTGTTTATGCATCGAATAACTTTTCAAGAACATAAATGACATTCTATATTATGAATGTTGAGAATTACTCTCTATATGACAAATAGCTGCAAATAAATACACTACATGATTAATTTATTGCTATTGAACGAGTTTCTTAACTTGTATTTACATCCTCATATATAATACCGACCTACTGTGAAAATTATCTCAGATGTTATATTTTAAACATAATAATTACTATGTTCTGCAATTATTATGTTATATATAAACAACTTATGTATTTTAATGTAATTATTTTATATAATTTTTCATGCAATGCGGAAAATATAATTTTAAAAAAAGTATTGATCCAGATGGGATTCGAACTCACAACCTTATGATTTGAAATCCGATAGCTTACTAATTAGCTAACACAAGGACTTCTACGACTAAGCTTCTAGCGATATATAACCGAGCTCAAGATAATTATGACATTCATATCCATTACAAACGCTGTTTCTGTTCTACTTTGACTTTTATTTTAGTACTCAGGCGATAATTATGTTCTATGTCTTAACTTTGAGCATTCTTTTACATATGGAAAGATTCTTTAACGTATTTAAATGTTCCATTACGTATAGAAAGCTAAATGACAAACAAGCATGTGCTCAGATTAATAAAAGGTTTCGAAATATTGTATCATTAAGTATTTCAATCAATGTTGCTTTTTTAAACACTTGGTAACAAGTCTTATTATATTTAAAAGAAGAAAAACACATCTGCAAACTTTTTCCCGATTGCAAAGGCTGGCTTGGAGGTTCGAACCTGGTTTACTATTTCCCGAAGATACCCGAAGTTGGACTTTGAAAATTTTTGCCTCAAAACACCAATAAAGAATGCGCTCAACCTTTTTGAGACAAGGTGTACATCATACTAAGTTAAGCGATAATTTGGGTTTGACTATACAATATGTAGTTCTCCGGATAGACCTTATAAGGCGTACATGAAAATTTTTGATTGAAATGTATTGGATCTTCTGAAGCCAAAAGTAAAAATGAAACAATGTGTGCAAGAATAAAGGAAAATAATTGACGGCGGTCTTATCGTCGACAGCGTCACAAACTGTCGTATCTCAGTTTTTTAAACTTTTCAGGAGAGCGATTTTTAGGTTTTCACACAACTTTGAACAGCTATAACTCAAAATCTATTTTACCGAAAGGAGTGAAAATTTACCAAGTTATAACTTAAATCATAAGAAATCAATGTAGAAAGTTTTATGGAATTTGCCTGTAAAACATTATGGAAAATTTGGCGGGAAAAAGATACGACAGTTTGTGACGATGGTAATCCTCTCTTGTATGAAAGATACGACGCATATTTCTTATACTGAGAACTACATTAATAGATGAACAATCGGAATATATCGCACTTTTATTGAAACAATCGTGTTTATTATACAAAATAATTTTCAAACGCTTCCTGAGATTCTTGAGGGTAAATTGAAATTCCTGAGAGCACACAAGAAACACAACATTAAGAGAGTACTAACCATAACATAAAATAATGCTATCAAGTTGTCATTGCCAGAATATAAAATCTTGCAAAGTAATTTGCAAATTGCATGCTTTGATATTGCACTTGACAAGGATGGCTAATGTGATAAGTTTTTTGTGAAATTGAACATGTTCAAGGTTACGAATGTTTGGAGTTGGACCCGGACACAATGATAACGAAAAATAAAATGAAATCTTTCAGCTTTACATCCCACGGTTATGCCGATGAGGCTAAAGGAGACGGTGATCATTAATGAATGAAATGGTGGAATGAATATAGTTTGAGGAAACGGGAGAACCCCGAGGAAACCCACGCATACGGTGTTTGTCCACCACAAAGTTCACTTGGCGGGGGCTGGGATCGAACCCGGGACAACAAGCACCAGAGGTGAACACTCTACCACTGAGCTACCGCAGCCCCCACACAATGATAACGAGTCCTCGTACTTCTTTGGAGATAATTTTTAACAAGTCTGCAAAGTAGGAACTTCTATCTGGTGGATTCAATCTGCGTTCTTTCCAAGGAAATAGTTCTGTAAGTGTCCTCAAAATGACTTGTCTTAAACTGAATGCAGTTTGGATAGTCTTTGTTCACTTTCACTTCGCGCATTTCCGTCCAATTGATTGGATCTGCATTTTCGTCACGTCTAACTGACAGAATACAAAAACATTGGGGCAGAGATCTAGTCTCGTACATCGCTTCTGTCAACACAATGAACGGTATATGGGTTCTTTTTCCTTGCCAGTTTAAGAATCGGTTCAAGTTGCGAGGGTACAAAATTACTGCCACAGTGCTTAATAAATGTGCTTATAGCACTGTGGACTGCATCTCCCTCACTATGTCCATGCCGAGATTCAAAGAATCGGATAGAAATTTCTCTGATGTTCTTACGTGTTTGCACTGCATACCCCATCATAGCAACCGACCTGAACTCCTACTAGGTCCACCCTGTATTTCTCTAACTCACTCGTTACGGATTTTAACGCGCCTGCCCTATAAAGATTTCTAATATTCCATGTTCCAAATCTCATGTCCATTTTCTTTTGCTGAGGTCGTGCCAAGTTATCAGTCCTGGTTCGAGGCTTCTCTGAATGTTTCTGAGAAGGTTTTTTATATATATATATATATTTTGCTTTACAGCATGAGGTTGTTAGCCTCACCCAAACCCCCAAGCTGGAGGGCCGCTCTTTGTCTGTCCGCGACTGCTTATTCAGTATATTCCCAGCTAACCTCTATATCTAAGGCCTTCTCCTCGATCCGCAACCTGAGGACGCCCCATGCCGTGTAAATATATATGTATACAGCCCCTCATTGATCAAGTATAACATTCTAGCTTATAAGTTTATTTGCTGTTCCGAGCTTAAGATATAGGCCTAAGTAAAAATACATTACGAACAAATGATAAAGAAACTAAGTCTACCTGATGGATAACAATAAGAAATGATATAAAAAGCAATGAGTTTATCAGTACGAGACTGTATACCTACTTCTGGGCTACTTTGTATATATAAGCAAATTGCTTTGAATATAGACGTATCTGTCCAGTTGCAAAAGATTTGTTGCTCACAAACTGTCGTAACTCAAGATACGACTGTTTGTGAAAATGGTTTATATGCTTCATCTTAAGATACGACACAATGACGTCATCACCACCGTCAAAACAACGCACATTACAGATGTGTCGTTTTGGGAAATTGTATAAGTCAGTGTATGCAACCACATAGTAAAATATCTCAATTTTCGATTTTTTTTAGATACGACACTTTGTGACGCTGTCGACGTTATATGATGACAGCGTTCCCCATGCTTTTTTAAATTTATATTTATTGTTTACTTCTTACTAATTAATATGATTTGTTTTATTTTTAATTTTTGGTTAGAAGAAGAGCATGCCTCTTTTAAAAACATATTTTTGGCATCTTATTTTTATCATTAATTTTAATTTTATGAAAGAACTCCTGGACATACCAACGATAAATAGTTTGAGCAAACGTTGTGGCTTCAAATTTTGTGTAAACCTTGTTAAATCGTGGCTTATGAAAAGGTAGCAAGAGCTTAAGGAGAACTACCTACGAGGGACGTTCAATATGTTATCTTCCTAGATACGAAGAAATGCAGATAGGCTCACCTGGTCATTGTAGTCCCCATGGAGGTCTATGTACCGTTGCCACTTTGTGGGCATTGAAGAAATCCCAGAGAAAAAAATAGTCCTTATCATGGCCTGCAAACCACCAGGAAACAGCCTGTTGGACCTCGTTGGTGGACCTGGATGGACTCCTCTCAGGATCCCAATGCTGGATCCATATTTCGTCCCTTGTCACCAGTTGAGCCAGAAATTTGTCATAGTCCTCCTCAAAGAAGTCCTACAAGCCTTGGGACAGCTGCATCCGGCAAATATTTGTATTAAGGGTACAGTATTCAGATGGCATTATTTCTTTTAGAACGTCCGAAACAAGTGGAAGACAAACCAGTAAGAATGAATAAATCCAAAATCAAATTTATGTTTATTTGTTCGTTTTACTGTCTGGGGATCGTTCATAAGAAATTTGTGCCACCAGAACAAACTTTTATTGACAAGTTGTTGGAACATTCAGGAAAAGGGAGCCACATGTCGCGACCAGGTATTGCACACACTTGGGTCCTGCACCACGACAAGACACCACGTCACGCCGCATTTTTGTAGTTTCTCAGTCTCTGTGACTTGTTTTTATCCTTTGTGCTCAAAAGCATTTCTGTTGTTTCTCAGTCTACGATTCACTAGATCTCAGTCTCTGTAACTTGTTTTTATCCTTTGTGCTCAAAAGCATTTCTGTGGTTTCTCAGTCTACGATTCACTAGATCTCAGTCTCTGTAACTTGTTTTTATCCTTTGTGCTCAAAAGCATTTCTGTGGTTTCTCAGTCTACGATTCACTAGATTTCAGTCTTTGTGACTTGTTTTAATCCTTTGTGCTCAAAAGCATTTCTGTGGTTCCTCAGTCTACGATTCACTAGATCTCAGTCTTTGTGACTTGTTTTTATCCTTTGTGCTCAAAAGCATTTCTGTGGTTTCTCAGTCTATGATTCACTAGATCTCAGTCTTTGTGACTTGTTTTAATCCTTTGTGCTCAAAAGCATTTCTGTAGTTTCTCAGTCTACGATTTACTAGGTCTCAGTCTTTGTGACTTGTTTGATCCTTTGTGCTCAAAAGCATTTCTGTAGTTTCTCAGTCTACGATTTACTAGATCTCAGTCTCTGTGACTTGTTTTTATCTCTTGTGCTAAAAAAATAAAAAACACTTGAAAAGGTGTCATTATTGATACTTTGGTAAATATTAAGAAGATCGTAACCAATGATCTGGAAGCTTTTCCAGAAGAATCCTTCCAGTATTGCGACGAAGAATGGAAAGAAAGCACAGTGGGCTGACAGAGAAAGTTGTCAAAATTTGAAAACATTGTTCAATTTGCATGATATTATGAATATATAGGTATTCGAGGTCGCTGATAACGATTATGAAGTCATTTTTTTTTAGGAAAAGTAAAAATAAAAATAGTGGATTCAATATGGCGTACAAACATTTTTAAAAATTCTCTAAATAAGCTGAAAACTAATTTAATCATATTTTTTTAGGTCGCTGATAACGATTATGAAATCAAAAATATATATATCGAAAAATCAACATGGCAAATCCAATATGGTGGGGAAAATGTTTTAAAACTTCCAAATAGGCTGAAAAGTACGCTTAATTTCATAATATTTTTAAGGTAACCGATAACGGAATTCGCAAATCGAAAATTTGTTTTTTGAATTCGAGCAGCTTTATGGGATTTCAAGCCCCTGTGCAACGTCTCCAAGGGAATAATTTTGAAGGCGATAACCTTGATTTGTAAAAATAACTGAAAATCAGTGTCATTACTTGTCTAACAAACTTACGTAATCTGTTAACGTAACAGTGTAATTTTTCACATATGGGTTAAATAAATAAAACAATATGTTCTAACCAAACAAAAACTTTGAATTATTATTAGCAACAAACGATGTTTTCTTCAGGGCTATAAATTTGTTTTTTTATTTTATTGAAAAAAAAACAATCTCTGAAACACCTTATTTTGTATAAATCAATATCATCCATGGTAACAGTCGAATATTGAACAAAAACTTAAAGTCAAAACGAACTAATTACTGAATGAAACTAACTAAGCAATTGAATATTAAGAATTTAAAACAAAAAAAAAAAAAAAAAACATAATTTTGTGATATATCTTTTTTATCATAGGTATACGCCATACTAGTATCATATTGAAGAACGTCATACGGGTATACTTTATTGTCACTTTAATCTCAATAAATGGCGTAGATATCGTCAAGCATAACTTTCTAGGTTTGCAAACAAAAAAAATGTATTTTTTCTCGAAAACTACACATGAGAATTTAAATTCACCGATATCATTCTGTTCAACATAATAACATCTATCTAGTGCTTTTCTCATCTTTGAACAATAACTTTTGTCCGTTAAACGCCTGTAATATTGTTAAATTTGGCAAATGGAACTTTTATTTCATATCATCGTTTAAAAATATTGCATAGGTTCTGGAAGTTTATACCTTCGGTCCAGCGTTTCTCAACTGATGTGTTGCGACACATTGGTGTGTCGTGAGATTTTTAATTGTCTTCTTAGATCTTCCGCAATGAAATTATCTTTAAAAGAAAAAAAAATATCGTCAATCGACTTGGTTTCACACTTGTTTTGCAAGTTTAAAAAAGCTGAAAAGTTCACTTTTAACGCTGTTCAGGTTTTTTTTTTTTTTTTTTTTTTTTTTTTTGTGAAAAGAAACACTGGACATGAGAGTGTGCCTGTCAAGAGTTCGTCCACGCGTTAATATGTTTTGCAAAACTCGCTAGCTATTTGAGTGGACAAATATCTCACTAGTTTTAAGTTTGATGTCCTTTTATATTTCTAATGGTAATATTTCTTTCGGAGTCGTAAGTTTCTTTTATGTTAATATGTTTCTATTCAACAGTCTTACGTAATTTGCTTGTGAGATTTGTATCTCATAGTATTCCATAATGATTTAAAAAAAATGCCTTTTCGTATCTACAAAAGAAATCACAGGCAGGAGTTTGAAACGTACTTTGGTGTCCCTCAAATTAAAAAAAAAAAAAGTTGAGGAAGGCTGGTCTAATCAGGTGACTGCAGCATAATTTCAAACTTATTTGTTGGGAAGGGAGAGAGAGAGAGATTCTCCACCAATAGAATTAGATTAGCTGCTTCGATGTTTAAGGTTACTTTCAGGACCGACTTTATAGATCCCAACTAAACGTAGGATCTGAATCACATGTGCTCCAACCGGGAATCAAACCGAGTCTCTCGCGCCGAAGGGTAGTACACCAATCATATACCAATGAGAGAGCTCCAATATAAATAGTAATTAAAATGTTTAAAACTAAAGTAATTCAATGCCTTTCTAGAGATTAATCTAAATACCCCCTACAACATTAACTAAAGCTCCATTGTGAGCAGAATAACGATTGATCCCATAAAATTCTCTGGTACTGTAGAATCATAAATAGAATATTAAAATCATACTCTAGAATCATAAATAGAGTATTAAAATCATACTCTAGAATCATAAATAGAATATTAAAATCATACTCTAGAATCATAAATAGAGTATTAAAATCATACTCTAGAATCATAAATAGAATATTAAAATCATACTCTAGAATCATAAATAGAATATTAAAATCATACTCTAGAATCATAAATAGAATGTCAAAATCATACTCTAGAGTCATAAATAGAATATTAAAATCATACGCAAGCCACGAATGTTCTGTTCAAGCTAATTTAGCATTATTTCCTTAAATTACAAAACATTTTTTCGCCTTTGTTAAGCTGATAACAATATAGTCTGTTTAAAATTTCTTTGCTTACTTTTCCTTTAATATCTTCTCAAGCAGCACAGCCATCTAGAACTGTCTTATTAACGTCACGGAGCTATTAATAATGTGTGTCAGACGTACTTGTCAAGAAATTTCGGTGGAGAAATATTTCATATCATCATAATTCTTGAAAACAACTTGGCAAGAAAGAAAAAAGGGAAAGAATAGATCTACACTGCTTACATTATAAAAAAAAGATGAAGTAATGTCAAGATCTATACATTTCATGTTCAAGACCAGCATTCTGTAGGACAAGGTCATTGTGTTTACAACTAAAATACCGACTTTTATTATATATTTAGTTTTGTTTTAGGTACAGTCAATGGCAACGAAACCTCCTTTGCGAATCGGCACAGAACTCCACCCACTTCCCGTTTCCCATGGGCATTAATGTCTACAGAAATTTTTCAATTTGAACGTATTCTTTAAATTTTGATAGAACATAAATATTGCATATTTAATTTCGTATTCGATTCAACATAAATAGCTTCATTTTTCCTCTTCTTTTCTTTCTTTAGTACCCTACATACATTTTTCATTAAAAAAAAAAAACTATTTGCAAAATATTTTTCTTTTCTGTACAAACAGAAAAAAGTTTGCAAGTTATAATGTAATCTTAACAATAAATTCATAAGCAATGGCTTGAAATCACGTCTAGTTCCTATGTGTATTTGTAAATTGTTAAATAAAATCAGTAAGTTAAATAAAATCAACTATATGAAATCAGTAAGTTAAATAAAATCAACTACATAAAAATGAGTAAGTTAAATAAAATCAGCTAAATAATATCAGTAAGTTAAATAAAATCAGTAAGTTTAATAAATCAGCTATATAAAATTAGTGAGTTAAATAAAATCATCAAGTTAAATAAAATAAACTATGAAGTCAGTAAATTAAATAAAATCAACTTTACATAAAATGAGTAAGTTAAATAAAATCAGCTAAATAATATCAGTAAGTTAAATAAAATCAGTAAGTTTAATAAATCAGCTAAATAAAATTAGTAAATTAAATAAAATCAGCAAGTTAAATAAAATAAACTATGAAGTCAGTAAATTAAATAAAATCAGCTAAATAAAGTCTGTAAGTTAAATAAAATTATCAGCTAAATAGAATCAGGTAAAAATCAGTAAGCTAAATAAAATCAGTAAGTTAAATCAAACCAGCTACATCAAATTAATAAGTTAAATAAAATTAGATAAATAAAATGAGTAATCTAAATAGAATCAACTAAATAAAATCAGTAAGTTAAAGAAAATCAACTAAATAAAATAATTAAGTTAAATAAAATCAGGAACCTAAATAAAATCACCTAAATAAAATTATTAAGTTAAATAAAATCAGCTAAATAAAATCAATAACCTAAATGAAATCAATAAGTTAAATAAAATAAGTTAAAAATCAGTAAGTTAAATAAAATCAGTAACTTAAATTTTAAAATAAAATGTTCCACTGTTCATACATGGATCATTTATACATGATAATGTGTGGCAGGAAAGGGATGCGGCTAATTTTAGAACTATTTGCAATGCTGTCATGGTTTATTGTTTTTTTTCTTGTTTTCACTCAGGAAATACCACGTACAATACACTACGAAAAAAATTGTCTGGACTTGCTCGATAGAACATTATACACGGACACTGTAGGATTTCTGCTTAAACTGCAACAAATTATTCGTTGTCCGTATCCAACATAGAGTTGTCAAATCTGAGAAGTACAAATGTCACTACTGATTTATAATCTACAAAACAGATGAAGAATAAGTGCATTTCAAATCTTGAAATATGTAATTGAGCCTGAAAAAAATACGTCAATCGGTAAATATAGATCAGTTGAAAATCCAACATTAGTTAGGAGATGGACGTAACTCCATGCAGTAGCAGTGTATTCGAGCTGTTACCAGAATGTTGCTGGTGCAGAAGGTTGACGATTGAAACTGGCGTTTGAACGGAAAATGATTTCTTACAGGGAACTCGAAAGTGGGATTGAACAGTAAAAGTATAAATAACAAATGTAATACACGTAGAGCTGTATTGAAACAGGATGTTGTAGTTTATTTCTGCTACTTCTGGTTTTAGTACAGAGTTAAGGACCGAGATAATTGAGCTGAGCGAAGCGAAGCTCTTATACTCGGGTTAGCCGTTTGGTTGTCCGCGAACTCCTCCTAGACCGTTTGGCCGATCTCAACCAAACTTAGCACGCTGATAGAGTATGTCGTGCTGAGTGACAACATAGGTCGAAATAAAAAATCCGATGTACCATCGAGGAATAATCACCGAAAAACGCTTCCTCCTAGACCGTTTGGCCGATCTCAACCAAACTTAGCACGCTGATAGAGTATGTCGTGCTGAGTGACAACATAGGTCGAAATAAAAAAATCCGATGTACCATCGAGGAATAATCACCGAAAAACGCTTCCTGATTACGTAGTTTAAGCTCGCTCAGCTCATTTCATTGCAATCGGGTATATCCATTGCATTTCTAGTATGTATTCTAGGAACATTTATTTGGTTACAGAAAATCTCTTCTTGTTATCTGTTACCGTCTTTGCTCCATATTAAGCAACGTACAAACCGTAAGTGATTGATTTCCTCCACTTCCGGTTTTAGTAAAGAGATTAGAATGCTTCGGATGCTTAGTTGACTGCAGGAAACCGGTTCTAGCTATCCCATAATTTTTTTTTGCTTTATTTAGATTAATATTAAAACGGGAAGTTGTATTCGATTGCAAGCACTTTCGGTTCAAGTAGAGAATTGAAGATAAAGAAGAAATATTGGAATGTTTTTTCAACTTTGATCAGCAATGATTGAAGCTTACTTGGAGGGTGTTAAGTCTATTTTTAATGATGCTTATTATTATTATTCATTTTTTTCAGTTATTTTCGTCTTGCTTATTAACTTTTTGTCCAATGGGTGCCTCTAAGCTGGGAAATACGACCATGAACTCAATCCGACAATTTCCTTCGGTTTTATAATCTTGTTCCAAAAATTGCCTTACATTCTATTTGCTAAATTGTGCTACCAAATTTCCGTAAATTTGTATTATTATTCAATTTTTGCAGTTATTTTCGTCTTGCTTATTAACTTTTTGTCGAATGGGTGCCCCTAAGCTGGGAAATACGACCATGAACTCAATCCGACAATTTCCTTCAGTTTTATAATCTTGTTCCAAAAATTGCTTCGCATTCTATTTGCTAGATTTTGTTACCAAATTTCCGTACGAACACAGGTTATATTAATCTACCACAAGAGAAGGGAGCAGTGAAATCTTTAAATATAAAAGTCAAAGTTCCTGAGAAGACGTCATATGTATGTCATTTGCACACAAAACTTACAAGAGCAGAGATCTAGTAGACCCAATGTTTTATTTTATTATCGTGCACAATAATGTGATCCTAAGATAAAATTTCTTATGAAATGATACACGCGAAGTGAAGGCAATAATATTGAAAACTTGAGGAATGCAATCTAACTAGCACATTAGAACATAAGGTCCTATCGGAACTTAACATTTTAAAAAGATTTATTAGCGCGATTTAATTGTGATAGTAACGGTGGTGGAAATAAACTAAAATCGTTTGTTTAGTTTTGACGTCCTCTCTTGCACATTTTTTAAAAGAAATTATTTTATTTTCAACATTATTAATATTTAACATATATGAGTCCAAAGATGAAAGCTATACCAACTGAAAAATCGGATTAATCTGAGAACAAGAATTTTAAGAATGATCTGCCCAAAAAATGCAGCAAAAGGTAACGTTCTTGGCCAATAATTAGTTTTTGGATCAGAACCACAAAATTTTTGAACGGTCCCTAAATCGAGTTTTTGTATTTTCTACGGAATAAGCATATCATACTGAGTTAAGTGATAGTTTGAGTTTGGCAACACTGAAATGAAATGAAATCTTTGTTTTACGTCCCACGATTATGCCGGTTAGGCTAAAGGAGACGGTGATTATGAGAGATGAGTGAAATGGTGGAATGAACAAAGTGGGAGGAAACGGGAGAACCCCGAGAAAACCCACGAGCACGGTGTTTGTCCACCACAAAGTTCACTTGGCGGGGGCTGGGATCGAACCTGCGACCCCAAGCACCAGAGGTGAACGCTCTACCACTGAGCCACCGTGCCCCCCTGTTTGGCAACACTGTATGTAGTTCTCCAGATAAAAGGCCAATAACATTTTTTTTGATTGAAATATGTAAGATCTTTTGATCCAAAAATGATATTTGTGAGTGTAGATTATCATCCATAGATCTTGAGAAAATTGAAAATAAATAAATAAATAAATAAATAAATAAATAAATAAAATGAAATGAAATCGTTGAGTTTTACGTCCCACGGGTATGCCGGTGAGGCTAAAGGAGACGGTGATGATGAGTAATGAATGAAATGGTGGAATGAAGAAAGTGGGAGGAAACGGGAGAACCCCCAGAAAACCCACGCACACGGTGTTTGTACACCACAAAGTTCACTTGGCGGGGGCTGGGATCGAACCCGGGACCCCAAGCATAAATAAATAAACATGTACGGTAACAACATCTATCACAATACAATGATGGGAAAGTGAAATTCATCAAACTTCTTATTATGGCCAGGATTAGGATCTTTAGAAAAAAAATTCATAGGAAAAAAAAAGGAAAAAGTTGATAAAAGAAAAAAGTCGGAGAGGGCAAAGAAGTGTTATTTCCCTCAATGTTTCTTTGTTATTTTATTTAAGTGAGAACAATATAAACTAAAGGCTGTCCCATAAACAAAGCAACGGGTTAAGTTCCAAAGTTGATTGTCCAATTCTAGTAAAAGTGAAAATTTACCCGGAAGGAATGGATAATTTGCTCATTTGTGTGCTTTATAATATATAAGACTAGGGGAACTGTGTTTTTATAAGCGGATATAATCATGGAACTATTAGGCAAGCGGAGAGAACTACTTCGCGCAAAGTTACAGCATGGTTGGATTATGGGAAAGTAACGAACATTTGTATACTGAACATGGCTGCCGGTGTACGGAGACGCTCCAGTTGGTATCCTTACGCCGAGACTAGAAGTTAAACTCTCTTAATTGTTAAAAGTGAGTCCAAACTTCCTTAACCCTAAGCTAACCCAACCCTACCCTACCCTACTTATCCCTACCTTACTCTACTCTATCCTTTCCTACCCTATTGTGAAGTGATCCTAAAATTTTATGACTTTTAAATTTTCGTAGTTGTTATTACGCTTTTTGCCGAAAGCCAAGCGGAGGAACAACTTCGGAATAAATGCCCACGCAACTTTTTGAGTTCATAATCATATAAATTTATTGATGAAATCAAGTAATTTATTCACTACTATTTACATATTTTTACAGTGTATAGTACCAGTGATTATGTATGAAATATATCAGTCAAATTCCCCTCTACGAGTCTGCAGACACGCTCTCGTTCTTTCGATGAAAATTTCCATAACTTTTAGACATACTTGCAGCTCTAGTTCTGAAATTACAAAATGAATCTCGGCCTTGAGTTCTCGAAGTGATCTTGGTTTGTTGGCGTTCACACGAGATTTCAAATACCATCACAGAAAGAAATTACATGGTGCCAAATCGCGAGATCTGGGTAGCCAACTCACGTCATTTCAACACCAAGGTGACCAGAATTTTTACTTGCAAAAACGGGACGCACACAAATCGTTGACGGGAGGGGGGGGGGTCGTAAATATCTGACTTCCAGATTGTGCTTTTGTGCTGAGCAGTGTTTCCAATTTACAAAATACGAAGTATAAGAGTGACAACACAGCGTTTCTAACTTAAGTACTACCCAACAATACTTTTAACTACTTCAACACTCAGAATTCCCACTCAATTCCCACTTGAACCACAGAGAACTCAATTCCCATTTGAACATTCAGAAGTTCCAGACACGGCTTGTAGCCGATGAGTGTTGGAACGGAAGAGTGTAGAATTTGCATTAACCATTTACAGTTTGAATAATAAGTACGGGACACCTAGGCCATTTTTGCTTAAAAACGGGACATTTAGGCGTCCCGTTTGAGAATCAGAAAACACGGGACAACGATTGAGAAAAAGGGACTGTCCCGCCTAAAACACGACGTCTGGTCACCTTGTTCAACACACTGTTTTGTCGTTAAGCGCTTCATTCCTACCGGTAAAGAAACAAATGACGATCATACACTATTCCTCGCTCCGTGTCTTTTAACCACAAAGACAGAAAAAAATCGTGTAACGTTCAGTGTTGCCAACTTACTAGAACAGAAATGGCAGGCACTTCAAAAGCTGTGTTCTTTATGGATTATCCTTTACATACATCTCTTGATCATCGTCACCAGATGAAGGAAACATCATAATGTTCTTGTACTTCACAACATCAAACAACTCGAAGTTGTCAATCCTTAACTTAAGGACTCCCGAATGCCTAGTATGCTTCAGGGTACGGCGGGATATTTAAATGATTTTTAATAGTCTGCAGTATATGAAACAAAAGCGTATAACAACATTTCTATTGTGCTCAGAGACATGAAGTAAAAAGTATTTTGTTGTGCAGGGTCTCTCCGTTTGCTCCCACTTTCTTTATTCCACCATTTCATTCATTTGTCCTAATCACCGTCTCCTTTAGCCTAACCGGCATAACAGTGAGACGTAAAACTTAAAGATTTCGAAATATTAGAAAATTTTCCGGTTTCTGAAAGATAATTGGGAAATTATAATTTGTTGCTGTCTAACTTTTCTCTACAGTAATTCAATTTTATATCTCAATGTGCAGTTAAATATAGTGGAAAATGTTCCAGCTAATATCACTATACATAATATTCAAAATCATGTGGCTTACGAAAAGTTTTTCCACTTGTTTCTACATTGTAATGAAAAGTTTCCGATCGATGAAAATTCATTTCACTTGTTTTTTTACAGAGCAATAAAACTTTCCGGTTCACAAAAAGTTGTTTTACCTTTTGCTTCAAAATGATGAAAATTTTTCGACTCATTTTCAATTTTCAGTTTTCCAATTTTTTTTCATACACGACAGAAAATTTTTTTCTATTCATGAAAAATTGTTTCACTTGTTCCTACATAGTAGTGGGAATTTTGTAAGCCATGAAAGCTTTCAGATTCTTGAAACGATCTTTCACTTTTTTTTTTAACATTTCACTTTTTTAACATTTCTATAGATAAATTCAATCAATTTTTTGGTTAACGAAAAATTATTACTTGATCACTGATATTTGTTTGAAACGGAAAATTGTCCAGAAAAATATAGAAGAAAATTTTCCGCGGAAAATTTTCCACCTCACATCACTATCTGGGACACCATTTAAAATTATTCAATTGTGTTAATTCTTCTCATGGATTACTTTGTTTTGATGCGGAACCATTTTAGGAGGTAAAAAATGAAATATATAAATATATTTATATATACAGTGTGTTAAAAAAAATGTGTCACAATATTTTGGGAACAGATTCCTAACATCAAAATAAGAAAAAAAGTTCATATAGACCTGTGCTCAAAAGTGGATAGTTTCGGAGTAATAGGGTGCTGAAAACGTGGAACAAGTGAACTTCATAAGTTCATAGCTCCACTACTATAGGATCTATCGTAGTCGAGTCAAGACATCACTGAGGAACTGGTATGTGAACTATCCAATTTCATCTATATCCATATTTAAGAATGCTCCAGTACAGGCACACCAATATTTAGAGAAATAGGTGGAGAGTGATTAATAGAGCAACCCAAAAGCACAAAAAGCATTACAGCAGTTTACACATATGGTTGGTACCTTAAACAGGGTTGTAGTTGTCTAAGGGTCCAGAAGAAACTAATTTTAAAAAGCATAATAAAGCATAATTTTAGAAAATAAAGCATAATTTAAAATATATAGCACAATTCTTTAAAAAAATTTCTTTAACTACGAGTTTAACATACTGTATTAATATTTTTTTTGAAACCAATATTTACGATACAAAATCATTGAGAACATAACAATGCCACAATGAAAACATTATTTTTATTTCTGTATTTTTTTTTTTTTTTTTTTTGGTTTAATCCTTTGATGTGGAGAAAAGAAACAAGGAGAAGAAAAAGACAACTTCGGCCAACAATGAATAGTACAGAAGAACTCCACACTATATTGTTATGTGTACCTCTTGAACTTGAGCACTTTCTGTACTTTTTGGTGGTATCTTTTACTTTCCTTTTCTGTATATATACACCTCTAAGGCGCACACAAGTGATAGAAAAAACTGACGTGAGTAAAGCATATCTCTTTACAGTACATTAAGTAGAAAGTTCATTAAATATGAAAGAAACTGGTTGAATAAAATATTAATAAATAGATCAAGATATTTAGAATATTTAATGTATAGTGAATATTATATTATACACGATTAATGTAAAACAGCGATTGAAATTAATAATAAAGCATAATTTGGAAAAAATAAAGCATAATTAAACGAAAAATAAAGCATAATGTGGGTTGCTCTAGTGATTAAGTATTCCTAAACAGTGCAAGTCCCAGAGGTTCTGAAAGACCGAAATTTGGATAGTTCACATACTAGTTCCTCAGTGATGTCTTAGACTGACAACTACAATCAGTGCTATAGTAGTGAAACTATGGACATTTAAAGCTCATTTTTTTCCACGTTTTTGGCACCCCGTAACTACTAAACTATGCACTTACGACCACAGGTCCATATGAAGTCTTTTTCTTACTTTGATGTGAGAAAACTATTCTCAAAATATTGTGAGAAATATTTGTTACACTCTGTATAATTCAACGTAGCAGATTAATAGACCTCTGCTAAAGGTACCACCCTATTACTGACAGTGACACGCACACATTTCTTGTAAGATTTTGCACTCTGATTGATTAATCAGACCTTTTTTTTTTTATTATTAATCGCAAAGTAGACAAATGCATCGGTGACTAATGAACTTAATTCGCAGACGTGATGCAACTTTCTTGCAGCAGAGACCAAGAAAAGGGGGGGTGAGAGTCATTAACGAGCTCTTTCTTGAAAAGCCCTCTTTATTTTGAATTCCGGGGGCCCAACCACCGCGAATGGAGGAAGGAGAGGTTGTATTTTATCAGTGACAAAACAGTCGCTGATTCAGCTTTCCCATTTCTCCACAACACACAAACACTTCCACTATTTTAAGTTAATTAAATGGGAAATAGTAGTTCTTTTTTTTTTAAATACATGCACAAAACTTTGCGTACGTTGACTTAAAATAGCTAGGATTTCTAAAGGAGCAGTAATGAAAGAGAATTGCTGAATAGCACGAAATACAAAAGATTTCAGAGGTCGACGAACTCTCATTACAATATACAGGGTGTACTATAATATGCATTGATAAGATTAACACTCAATATTCCAAAAAAGGAAATTACTCTATATTAATTCTTGCATATTTTTTAGCGTTTAACGAGAAAAAAAAAAGATGTCCAAAAATGACACCAGGGGCGCTCCCACCGGGTCCGAACGCCCTTTCCAGAAGTTTTGTAACTCGACTAACATTTGCAGACTTTCTAAACAGAACTACACTTGCTTAACAGAGAAATGATTGATATAGGCTAAAGGTATGATTTTGCGAATCATCTGTACTCTTTCTTTTCTTATAAAAGTAATTTAGTTCTATTATTTTTACTAAAAATGTAGGTGGCAGTAATGAAGAATTACTTATCGTCTTTTGGGTGCAGAATAAGACACTTAATATTACACAGACGTATTGGACCTTCCAAATCGATGAATCCTACTGAATAAAACACGATATCGGTGAGTTCAAATCCTCATGCGCTGTTTTTGAGAAAATAGATCAAAACGAAGTATTTTGTAAACATAACAAGCAGTAGTGTCACGTGGATACGACATGAACGTGTTTAAATTTTTGTATGCCGTGATATTTTCTAAATTAATATTGAAACCGAAAGATTTGATATACTACTATCACTTCCGGTTTTAATAAAGCCATTAGTTTGGACATGGAATATATTCTTGCAACGCTTAATTGATTACAGGAAACCACTTCTTGCTATCTAGTACCGCTTTTACTCTATAAAAATCAAAGTAAAACCGGAAATGGTTGATTTCTGCCTCTTCTTGTTGTAGTAGAGAGATTAGAATAAAGATGGAATATATTTGGGAGCAGGTCAAAACTCACACAGCCAAAACTCCCACACTCAGAAAATGTCAAAACGCCCATACAAGATCGGTCGTAACTCCCACACAAATGGACAAATCTCCCAAATGCACGAACGGTCAAAACACCCTTTGACTTCTATTTATTACTTTGAGCGTGTGAAACTTACAAGACGTGCAACCAGGATCATTTCAAAGTGTGGGAGATTTGTAAGATTGTGTGGGAGTTTTGTCCATTTTTGTGGCGGTTGTGACAATTTCTGCGTGTGGGATTTTTGTCCATTTGTGTAGGAGTTTTGTCCATTTATGTGGGAATTGTGACCGTTGCTATGTGTGGGTGCTTTGTCCATTTGTGTGGGAGTTATGACCGATTGTGTGGGCGATTTGACATTTCTTGAGTGTGGGAGTTTCGGCTGTGGAAGTTGTGACCGTTCGTGCATTTGGGAGATTTGTTCGTTTGTGTGGGAGTTATGACCGATTGTGTGGGCGTTTTGACATTTCTTGAATGTGGGAGTTTTGACCGTTTGTGCATTTGGAAGATTTGTCCATTTGTGTGGGAATTATGTCCGATTGTGTGGGCGTTTTGACATTTCTTGAGTGTGGGAGTTTCGGCTGTGGGAGTTTTGACCTGGACCCATATATTCTTGTACAATTAATTGACTACAGAAAACCGCTTCTCTCTATTACCATGTTTAGTCTATAGCGATCTCCGTTAAAACTGGAAGCGGATGATTTCCTCTGCTTACGTTTTTAGAAAGAAATTAATAGAGAAGATGATAACTAATCTTAAAACGCTAAATCGATTCCAAAAATGAGCTTCTAGCTATCTCTTTATTGTTTTTACTGTGTTCAGAGCCACATTTGAAACCAGAAATTGTAATTTATTTCAACTACTTCCGGTTTTGTATAGTGTTAATTACCAGGATGAAGTGTATTCTAGGGACACTTAATTGATTGCAGGAAATCTCTTCTTGCTATCTGTTACCGTTTTTACTCTATAACATCTAACATTGAAACCATAAGTGGTTGATTTCCTCCACTTCCGGTTTTAGTAAAGAGATTAGAATGGATATGTAAGATACTCTTCGCCTCGGATGCTTAATTGATTGCAGAAAACCGGTCCTAGCTATCTCATCGCTTTTTTGCTTTATGAACACTTGATAGATTGGAGAAAACCGTTTGGCCCTATCTGTTACGGTGCTTGCTCTATAGTAGTCAACGTAAAATGGGGGAATGATTGATTTCAACCATTTTCGGTTTGAATATCGCACGATGGTTCAATGGTAGAGGGCTTTCCTCTGGAGTGTGGACTCCTTGGTTCGATATCTGGCCAAGTAGGTTTGTGGTGGATAAATTCATGTTCGTGGGTTTTCTCAGTGCACTCCCACATTCTCATTCCACCAAAGTTTCCATCATTATGCATTAGCCTTAATCATGGTCTGCCTTAGCCTAAAGGGCATATTCGTGGAACGTTAAACTTAAAGATTTTATCTCTCAACAATAACACAGACCTACTTCTGACAGTAGCATGGATACTGATAATATGCATTTCACCTAGTTTCGATCTTTAGTGGTGTGGGTCAGATGTAGGCATTTTTACTCACTGCAATCGCCCTCGCCTTCAAAATATATTTTGTCTCTTGCCTTCTCTCATCCTCAAAATATATTATCACGCACACCCTTACTCGCCGCCGCACTCAAAATGTATCATCACCCTCGTTCTCGCCTTCAAAATATATTTTCACCCTTGCACTCACTCATACTTAAAATGTATTATTACCCTCGCCATCAAAATAAAGGGTTTCCCATAAATAACGCAACTTTTGAAATATCCATGATTTCTGTTTTTAGTAAGTTGGCAGCACTGAACGTTACACGATTTTCATCTGTTGTCTTTGTGTCTAGTAGTCACGGAGCACCGAATAGAGCATGATCGTCAACTCTTTTCTATATGGATAAGAATGGAGAGCTTTATGACGGAACGGCGTGTTGTCATAATGGAAACTTATTGCAATTGCGGTGAATGTGATTCAGAGACTGTTGTGTTCGCAGACTTCATGGAATGTCTGGTATACTTATCATCACGTTGTGAAAGTCGAGTTATTGTGCATTACGTGAACCAAATATTCCACGGAAATTACGAACATCTCTGCACAACATTCACCAGATTTACAATAAGTGTTTACTATGACAACACGCTATTGCGTCGTGAATCGCTCCATTCTTATCCATATAGAAAACAGTTGACGATCATGCGCTAGTCGGTCCACCGTGATAGACTGAAATAGTGTGACGTCACATCCTTCTCGTTGCCATGGTGATCACAGTATTATTTTCTAAACAACATGGTCTAAGAATGTAATTACAAAGCGAAAACAGTGACGTATTAACTTCTGGATTGCAAACATTAGATTAAAAGGAATACTTGTATATGTAAAAAAGATTTCCAATGAATGAAACTACGAAAAGATAGGAAAAGCAAGCAATTTGGTAAATAATATGGTAAAATATGACAAGCGTTGAAAGTGAAATGTTTCCTTTGATATCGTAGATTTTGTGAATTTATCTATACATTTGGAGGTTACATTAAGTGTCAAAATAGTTAACTTGTTTACTATCGGATATTAAACTTAAATAACTCTGGAAAATCTTTATTTAGTACCATCAGTATCACACATTACATTGCATATGTGGAGGGCTACAGAATTAGTTTAAAACTTAACCGATCAGAAATCGGTCCAGACTAAAAATTATCAGCACGCATATGGCTACAAGCCTAGTGTCTTTTTTTTTATGGTTCCTTTCTTTCTTTTGTTGCCACTGTAACTATGCATTCATAATATTTTAAAGCGTGGGTTGTAAGAAATCTGAATGCGCCAATATAATTAACATTATTTTCAAAACAGACAGTGGTTTTCCTTGTAGACAAATCGTATATTTGTTCTAGTTTCATTGTGCCGACAGCTTGTCAGTCTCTACCTTAGAGCTTCTACATTGCGTATAATTGCTAGCGTATCTTATGCAATTTGTATCTCATCATTTTACATAGAAATGTGGTCCGTGTAGAAGATTTCTTAGATGTTACTTCATGAATTACTGAATTCCACTCGTAAATTTTCTAAATAGTGGCCCCATATTCTTAATCTGTACTTTTTTTCTTTTTTACAAACTTCACTTTGTTTTAACCAGATGTTCGTAAACACCGGTTTTTGAATTCATCCCTACTAGTTACGTCCCTGATTCCTTCTCATCTATTGCTCTTTTGAAAACGGAACTGATAAAACAAGTATTCGAAGTGGAAAAAAATGCAGAGGCGGTATGTTTTATTATGATTTTGACTCAACATACCGGCTATTTAAATATTGTCTTGATTACTGAAAATCCAGAGATGGTATGTCCTCATTACTGAAAAACCAGAGGCAGTATGGCATACCACCGCATACCGTTTCACTTCCACCACTGAATAAAACTGTCACATTTGTTACAATACTGGACATATTTAGTTTGGAAGCGTAGTGTCGTTCCATAATGTGTAACTACTCACTTCATACTTGATTTCTTGACAGCAAGATTGATTCAGTTTATTAACAATTAATAGTTATGCAGAAATCAGAAATTGCATAATTCATTGTCATACAATATGTTAAGAGCAATAAAGCCATACTCAACGTTTATTTTTCTTCAAATTGTTGAAGAACATCATTAAGAGGCCTCATCACTGCGAATTTAAAATACCGCTAATTTTACAGTAATTATGTGATATCTTCAAATAGATAAAAGATAATCGAAAAGTGGAACAAGACCTCCCTAGACAATATTATTCTGCTTGAGATACCGTTATCATGACTTATTTATCTGCTTTCGATTTCGAGATATTTAGAAAATCGGCATTTATTTTCGCGTTTCTAAATAACTGCAAACGGAAAGCTACTGGGTGACTCATGATAACGGTACCTCATCCAAAATAAGATCGTCTAGAGCGCTCTTGTTCCACATTTCGATTATCTTTTATCTATTTGAAGATATCACATAATTACTGTAGAATTAGCGGTATTTTAATTTCGCAGTGATAGGGACTCTTAATTGGACGCAAACCAAATATAATTAACAACTATTTATCCTCACAAAATCACAGCTTCTTCCTTTCCCACGGAGCATGTAAATTTAATATTCCTATAAACTGTATATGAACCTTTTTACACGTGTGTCTCACCCAATCGCTGTGACATTTCTTCAGCTTGGTGCCATTACGAAAGTCTTCTGTCCATTTGGTTGTTGACAGATGAGGCTAGTAGGCGACAGGTGCTCGGCGGTTTTTATACATGAACACACAAAAGAAAAGAAAGCATAAGAAACACGCGTGTGTGCACGACAAATAGAATATGTTACGCGTGAAGGTGAATGTTTCCTGCATACATGATGTTGTGTGGTATTGCATAAGTCAGAATACGTCATCGAAAAGTTATGCTTCTCTAATTTTCATTTTTGTTGTTTCTCAACTGAATCACAGAAAGACGAAGCAGATTTTATTATACGATTTTCTTTTTGTTTCTCTATATATAAAAAAAATAATGAGTTCAAAAGAAACTTTCTAAAGTTGTGATTTCGATTTCGAAATAAGAACTATACTTAAACATTTGAAGTTTTGTACACTGAGAAAAAAATGTAGCTGGCGTACTTAAAAAGATAGGTTACATGCGTAATTCATGTAGTTTTTGGACTTAACGTACAACAGACGTATAACTGAAAACGCATGTTTTATAATACTGTCTGTATAAGTGTTCCATCTATACGTACGTGTTCCATCTATAAGTATTCCATGCGTATGAAACAATGTAGGCGGTCAGGATCTCACATAGAAATGGACATATATAACATATAGCTAAAGAAGGTAACATAAGTATATGCATGTGATATACGGAAAACTGTTAGATGTCAGACATCCTGCAACGGCATGATGTAACATCTAAAGGCAGTGCCTATGTAGCAAGACGTATGCTCCGTACTGATAACGTATGCTCCGTACTGATTTCTATTGTAAGCAAGAAGGTACCCGTATATTTGTACAATATATCGCTGTCCGGAGAACGGATTTTTCTCTGTGTATAATCAAGAAACACTTATAAAAGATCCATGTTACCTATAAGGATTGCCGGATCTAGAAGTTAAAAACTGGGGGTGGAGCAGCCAGAACCCATATTATGAAAGGTCCTGCATATGTTTCCAATTTAACTCTCTCTAGGTTGGATGTATTGTGGACCTCAAGTATTGTTTTGCACAACGCACAACAGGAAAACTGAACTGAAGCTATTTCTAATGTTTCAAAAACTTTGCATTAAAGAATAAAAAGCAACCCTTTGCTACAAACTTTCAAACATATATAATAATAGTTTCAATTATTCTTATTACTCAAAAAACTGGAGGTGGCCCCGCGTAGCGTAGTCGCCTTTGGTGTGAGCGGTCCCGGGTTCGATTCCCGGTGGGACCACTCGGTCGAAAAAGTGTAAATCGCTTTTTCAGGCCAGCCACCCTGAATGAGGTTTTCCTGGGATTTCCTCATTCACACCAGGCAAATTCCGGATTAGTACCTAACATATAGGTCCCAGATTGCTTCCTTCCTTCCCCAATCCTTTCTTCCTTCCCTTTCTTCGGATTGTGTACTCGCCGAGGGACGTCATCCCTCAAAAATGTGAAGGGCTAAATGGCCTTAGATGCCGAAAGCCCAGAAATCTAAATCCTAAATAAAAAAAACTGGAGGGGCTAGGCGCCTCGGACTAGATCCATCGCTGCCTGTAAGAAATGAAATCTTTCAGTTTTATATCCGACGATTATGCCAATTAGGCTAAAGGAGACGCTGATGATGAGAACTGAATAAAATGGTGGATTGAAGAAAGTGGGAGGAAACGGGAGAACCCCGAGAAAAACCACGAGCACGGTGTTTGTCCACCACAAAGGTCAATAGAATAACGTAACAAATGTTAATGCCATAAGTACTGCACGTGAAGGAGTTTGGTTTATATAACATGATATTCTCTCAATTAATACTGAAACCGGAAATGGTAGTAGATTCCTACCACTTCCGCTTTTAGTGGACATTAGGGTGGAGATGGAATATATTTTTGGGACGCTTAACTGATTGCAGAAAATTAGTTGTCGTTATCTATTACCATTTTCAGTCTATAACAACCAACGTTCAAACCGGAACTGGTTTGAATACAGTTTAAGAGATAACATAGTGCCGAACATTGGAGCGCTAAATCGATTAAAAAAAAAAAAAAAACGCTTCTTGCTATCTCATTATTTATGGTCTATGTAGATTAATATTGAAACTGGTTCTAGCGGATTTCTAGTATTTCCGGTTATAAAAAAAGTTTAAGGAGGGAGAGTAGGAAGCTTAAGAGTCTTCATCCCAGCGAAATTAAAATACCGCTAATATTACAGTAATTATGTGATATATTCAATTAGATAAAAGATAATCGAAATGTGGAACAAGAGCGCCCTAGACAATATTATTTTACATGGGAAACCGTTATCACGACTCACTTATCTGCTTTCGATTTCGAGCCATTTTGAAATTCGGCATTTATTTTCGCGTTTCTAAACAGCTGAAAATGGAAAGCCACTAGGTGACTTGTGATAACGGTACCTCACGCAAAATAATATTGTCTAGGGCGCTCTTGTTCCATTTTTCAATTATCTTTTATCTATTTGAAGATACCCATAATTATTGTAAAATTAGCGGTAATTTAATTTCGCCGGGATGAAGACTCTTAATTGATTGCAGTAAATCGCTTCTCGATATCTGTTACCGTTTGCGCTCTATAGTAATTAATAATAAATCGAAAATATGGTCATTTGAGCGAATACCGACGCTTTAAGGACATTTGCACTACTACAAGATTGTAACGAATTATTAAAGAAACGAATTATAGCCCATGGTTAAGTATACTGTTTCAACTACTTGACAGATACAATACATGTTACACGAAAGCAGTGTGTGGCTGTGGAGACACAATTGAAATGAACGATGAAGAAGTGTCGGAATTCCCCAACTGTATGGGAAAGACCGACATCAACACTAAAACATTACGTACTATCATAATGTCACTAAATAGTTCCACAACGCACATTACTATTCTTAAAGTATTTCATGAGCTTTAAACAAACATGAGAATCTATAAGTTTAGGAATGTAGAATGTCTATATTTACAATTACAGAAAATATTTTTAAAATGTCACTAAGTTATAAATGAGGGAAAGAATAATCACAAAATTTGTCCAATTACAAGAAATATATGAAACAAGAATTTCCCTTAAAAAATAACATGCAAAATGTGCAGAAGCACAAAAATTTTGTACTTCATGAAAACGTATTTGTTAATTTATGTTTATCACATGTTACGGTTATAGATTAAAATATTAGTGTTAGCATGATTCACAGGAAAGAGCAAACATTATACTCATATTTGCCTGAGATTTCACACTGTTGACACGCTAAGAAGGGATCATTTGGATGAAGCATACTGTCCTTGTTAAACCGTTTAAAAATTTTATGCATTGAACCCAATCAGCAGAATTTTTCGCCGTCAAAAAAAAAAAAAAAAAAAAAAGTAAAATAATTTCCTTTTTGAGGTTTCTAATTTTTGTTACTGGTTTTGCAACATTTTTATGTATCTGTACATTCTTTTATGTGTCACTGCTTTTTGATTTTCCTAGTTTACTACTTTTCTGTGTAGATGTTAAAAGTTTGACACTATTGTACTTCGCTTTACATTACCACATCTTATGTTCTTTTCTTCTAGTAAGTCTTCGTCTTTTTCAGCAAATGTTATATGTTCACCAAAATGTTTCTTGCAGTTAACTTTAAATAACCTGTCACGTAACGTATCCGAGGAATTTCAAAAGCTCTTGAAGCAGTAGCAAGTAGCACTGCATTCCTGACAGCTTCTATAGCTACTGACATTTTGTTCAAATTCCAGGAGCATATCATGCAATTGAAAAAGGATGTATACATTCTATTATCTATATGTTAATACTAATGTAGTATTTTTGAATCATAATTATTAAAAATCACATCGAAAAGGTGGGAGGAAAAGCACCTGTCCAAAATACCCCAAATGTGAGTGTCGGAAGTACCCCGAATGCATACGTTTCATTTATCTATATGTTATGCAAGTTAGAAACACTGCACACTGACATGTGCCTGTGATTGCACACAACTTTCAGCTGTATGCTGTCCACCATGTGTACTAAACAATACAACTTTTACTTCCAAACAAGAGCTTAACAAAATATACTCAAATTTTACTGTGACCCTTCACTTCTCACATATCCCTCACACCTTACGTCATAATCTTAGACCTTTCTCGTCAAATTATTTTACTTATTTTTAAACTTTTACAGATATATATTCCATACACCCCACAGTTTCACTTAGTAATGATTACGCCAACTCCTTCACTTCCAGGTAGAATTGACAGCACTTTAAGCTTAGAAGTGTCGGTATTCCCCAACCGTCGGTCATCCCCTGAATGACTGTACCATTTTCGGTTTGAATTTCACCTTTTTCAACAAGCTCTGTTTATAACTTACAATCCTCAACGAGGAGGCGGCCTGAAACTACTTTGTTATGTACTTTCCCGCCATTTGCCTGGTGTCCATCAGGAAAACCTAGGAAAAAACACTCAGGGTAGCTATCCTGAAAGAGCTGTTACACATTTTCGTCCGAGTCTTCTCACGGGGAATCGAACCTGAGAACGCTTGCTCCTAATGCGAGATCATTAGCCACTACACTACATGAGACCACAAGAAAAAGTTTGAATGTGCCATAGAAAGTGTATGTTTATTTATTTTATTTTTTTAATGTTCCCTGAAAACTAAATTTCCTTCAGCCCATAGATTTAGTGAGGCAGGTGAATCATGCGTGGTCAGCGACAGAATGCGGTTATTTTCAGCTTCTGCAAAACCAGAGTCGGTATACAACTTACTTAAGTATAAATAACCTCACAATCTAGTCCAACAGAGACATAACTTTACCCTAACCTGAAACTCTTTCGGTGGTTCTGAAACAAGAAGTTTACCTAATTTCTTCCATGATACTGGATCACTTTAGTAAACACACAACTAAATAGATATTACAAATAATATATTTATTTTATTTATTTAACAATCACCAGATACAGCTCAGAGGCCATTTTATACTGGAAATCTTTATTCTAATTGTGTATTTCGTAATGGAAATCTAATTGTGTATTTCGTAAATAATAATGATAATAATAAGAAAACTGAACAATTTTCTCCTGTTCATTTCTGAATTTCAATTTGCCTTTGCCAATGAGAAAGAAAGAGAAAAAAACACATTTAGTACGAGGTGCTATCAATAACGTTTTGACGAGAAGTGGTACTTAAAATATTAACCTATTTTCTTTAAAATCCTCCTCAAAGTGTAAAAGGAACAGATAGCAAACAAACAGGATAGGAATGGAAGTTAGTAGGTCACCATGGAAAGAGAGAGAGAGAGAGGAAAAAAGAGAAAACCGAAGAACATATATATCCAAATATGCTCTCAAGATCTCTCTTCTTCATTTCCGTGACGTCACTCAAACAAGATCTTTGCTGAAATATATTATTTTTGGAATTCTTTTTCTTTATTTTTCTTTTCTTTTTTAAATCCATAAGCTTTCTTACACTTTCGTTACTTTTCTCGATGACTTTTATAGTTTTATCTTTTCTTTTTTTCTTTTTTTTTTAATTTTAGTTTGTTTCTTCCTTGTTCGCGCTTTTAAAGCCTTGATGCTACGTCATAAGCCTTCTCTTTTCAATCACTATGTTTAAAATCATCTGTCACTGTCATTAAGAGTTGGTGTACAAGGAAAAACTGTTAGAGGAAAAAACAAAACACGCACAAGTGTAAAAGATGCTTATTCCACTCGTTTGTCGTTCAAAGAACTCGGTTGTTCTTTATGAAGCAACACGAGAATAGCATAAGAAAATGTAACAATACCAGTACATAATCAATGTGTGAGCATTGCTAGTGTACAAATATAGGCCTATATACAAGATATCTGCCAAGAACCAGCATCATAAGGAAATTACAAGACAAGGTTTACATATAAGTTAACAAAATCAAACACCGAAAAGTACGAAATGAAATCTTTAGTAACTTTTAAGTCACACGCTTATGCCCGCTAGACTAAAGGAGACGGTGATGGTGAGAAACGAATGAAATGGTGGAATAAAGAAAGTGAGAGGAAACGGAAGAACCCGGAGACAATTCACATACACGGTTTTTGTCCACCACAAATTTCACTTGGAGCGAGGACCTCAATCGAAAATTACGAGTAATTGCGACAACGGGCCACGGGTTCACAACTAGTTATCTATTACATATTCACCATGTGAAATAATAATAATAATAATAATAATAATAATAATAATAATAATAATAATAATAATAATAATAATAATAATAATAATGATAATAATAATAATAATAATAATAATAATAATAATAATAATAATAATAATAATAATAATAATAATAATAATAATCCTAACTATATATAAAACTACATGAGCTGACATAAATTATTGAGCACTTCCTGCAGGGCTACAATGATTAAATTTGGCATGATTGTAGCTTTCCAGAACTAACAAACAGGAAAATTGTCAAAAGTGAATATTTTTAATTTTTAGAGGGTCTAAAGAGGGGATGAAAAATTTCCCAATGTTATTTAAATGGACCTTTTTTTGGACTTATAATCTCATGTTTTAGGTACTTAGAATTGGAATAGAAACTTGCAATTCGGTATGCTTACACATTTTCGTTAGCACTACCTAAGTAAATCAGTACAAGTAAAAAATTCCGACCTTAGAGTGGTTTTATAGGGAACTGAAAAATCTTTCCCATGTTATTTATATGGGACACCTTTTACACCCTCAAATTATTGAGCACTTCCTGCAGGGCTACAATGATTAAATTTGACATGATTATAGCTTTTCGGGACAAACCCACAGGAAAATTGCCAAAAGTGAATATTTTTAATTTTTAGGGGGTCTAAAGAGGGGATGAAGAATTTCCCCATGTTATTTAAATGAGACTTTTTCTGGACATATAATCTCATGTTTTAGATACTTAGAATTGGAATAAAAACTTCAAATTCGGTATGCTTGTACGTTTTCGTTAGCTTTACCTAAGTGAATCATCAGAAATGAAAATTTCTAACCGTAAAGTGGTTTCATGGGGAACTGAAAAATCTTTCCAATGTTATTTATATGGGACGTCTTCTATACCCCAAAATGTTTAGGCACTTCCGGCAAGATTAGAATGATGAAATTTGGCATGATTGTAGCCTTCCAGAACTAACCGAGAGAAAAATTGCCAAAAGTAAAAAATTCCAACTTTAGAGTGGTTTTATAGGGAACTGAAAAATCTTTCCCATGTTATTTATATGGGACACCTTTTACACCCTCAAATTATTGAGCACTTCCTGCAGGGCTATAATGATAAGATTTAACATGATTATAGCTTTTCGAGACAAACCCACAGGAAAATTGCCAAAAGTGAATATTTTTAATTTTTAGGGGGTCTAAAGAGGGGATGAAGAATTTCCCCATGTTATTTAAATGAGACTTTTTCTGGACCTATAATCTCATGTTTTAGGTACTTAGATTTGGAATAAAAACTTCAAATTCGGTATGCTTGTACGTTTTCGTTAGCTTTACCTAAGTGAATCATCAGAAATGAAAATTTCTAACCGTAAAGTGGTTTCATGGGGAACTGAAAAATCTTTCCAATGTTATTTATATGGGACGTCTTCTATACCCCAAAATGTTTAGGCACTTCCGGCAAGATTAGAATGATGAAATTTGGCATGATTGTAGCCTTCCAGGACTAACCGACAGAAAAATTGCCAAAAGTAAAAAATTCCAACTTTAGAGTGGTTTTATAGGGAACAGAAAAATCTTTCCCATGTTATTTATATGGGACACCTTTTACACCCTCAAATTATTGAGCACTTCCTGCAGGGCTATAATGATTAAATTTAACATGATTATAGCTTTTCGGGTCAAGCCCACAGGAAAATTGCCAAAAGTGAATATTTTTAATTTTTAGGGGTTCTAAAGAGGGGATGAAGAATTTCCCCATGTTATTTAAATGAGATTTTTCTGAACCTATAATCTCATGTTTTAGGTACTTAGAATTGGAATAAAAGCTTCAAATTCGGTATGCTTGTACGTTTTCGTTAGCTTTACCTAAGTTAATCATTAGAAATGAAAATTTCTAACCGTAAAGTGGTTTCATGGTGAACTGAAAAATCTTTCCAATGTTATTTATATGGGACGTCTTCTATACCCCAAAATGTTTAGGGACTTCCGGCAAGATTAGAATGATGAAATTTGGCATGATTGTAGCCTTCCAGAACTAACCGAGAGAAAAATTGCCAAAAGTAAAAAATTCCAACTTTAGAGTGGTTTTATAGGGAACTGAAAAATCTTTCCCATGTTATTTATATGGGACACCTTTTACACCCTCAAATTATTGAGCACTTCCTGCAGGGCTATAATGATAAAATTTAACATGATTATAGCTTTTCGAGACAAACTCACAGGAAAATTGCCAAAAGTGAATATTTTTAATTTTTAGGGGGTCTAAAGAGGGAATGAAGAATTTCCCAATGTTATTTAAATGAGACTTTTTCTGGACATATAATCTCATGTTTTAGGTACTTAGAATTGGAATAAAAACTTCAAGTTCGGCATGCTTGTACGTTTTCGTTAGCTTTACCTAAGTGAATCATCAGAAATGAAAATTTGTAACCGTAAAGTGGTTTTATGGGGAACTGAAAAATCTTTCCAATGTTATTTATATGGGACGTCTTCTATACCCCAAAATGTTTAGGCACTTCCGGCAAGATTAGAATGATTAAATTTGGCATGATTGTAGCCTTCCAGAACTAACCGAGAGAAAAATTGCCAAAAGTAAAAAATTCCAACTTTAGAGTGGTTTTATAGGGAACTGAAAAATCTTTCCCATGTTATTTATATGGGACACCTTTTACACCCTCAAATTATTGAGCACTTCCTGCAGAGCTATAATGATAAGAATTAACATGATTATAGCTTTTCGGGACAAACCCACAGGAAAATTGCCAAAAGTGAATATTTTTAATTTTTAGGGGGTCTAAAGAGGGGATGAAGAATTTCCCCATGTTATTTAAATGAGACTTTTTCTGGACCTATAATCTCATGTTTTAGGTACTTAGATTTGGAATAAAAACTTCAAATTCGGTATGCTTGTACGTTTTCGTTAGCTTTACCTAAGTGAATCATCAGAAATGAAAATTTGTAACCGTAAAGTGGTTTTATGGGGAACTGAAAAATCTTTCCAATGTTATTTATATGGGACGTCTTCTATACCCCAAAATGTTTAGGCACTTCCGGCAAGATTAGAATGATGAAATTTGGCATGATTGTAGCCTTCCACTGCATTGTCACGCAGAACCGTCGTGCCACTGCGGAGCAAGTGACGGAGGAACTCAATCAGCACCTCCCCCACCCTGTTTCGAGAATCACAGTCCGCCGCGAATTACATGACATGAACTTACGGAGTCGTGTTGCACGAGCTAAACCGCTCATCAGGGACCATAACGCTTTCGCACGCCGCAAATGGTGCCGCGACCATGCAACTTGGACCGTTGAGGACTGGAAACGTTTGATATGGTCGGATGAGTCATCCTTTACCCTATTCCCAACCACGGGCCGTGTTTATGTGTGGAGAACGCCCAAAGAAGCTTATGATCTGCAGTGTCTCCGCCCAACTGTGAAACATGGCGGTGGCTCGGTGATGCTGTGGGCCGCAATATCATGGTTTTCATTGGGTCCTGTGGTCACACTTAGCGGACGAATCACTGGCAACGATTATGTCGCAATTTTATGAGACCACTTGCATCCTATGGTCCGGATGTTGTTCCCGGACAATGACGCCATCTTCCAGGATGATAATGCACCCATTCACACAGCTGGCGTTGTTGCAGCGTGGTTTAAGGAACATCGGGATGAAGTTCAACACCTCCCCTGGCCCGCCCAATCACCAGATCTCAACATAAGTGAACATCTGTGGTCCGTCTTGGAAACACGACTCCGGCGACGATTTCCACCTCCATCCTCTCTCACAGAACTGGCCGATGCCCTGCACAAGGAATGGTGTAAAATTCCACTTGCTACCATTCACGACCTCTATGCCTCCATCGCACGTCGCATCAAGGCTGTTCTGAAGGCGAAAGGTGGCCCGATACCATATTAATCTGGTAAGTTGCAATTTCGTTCAGGTGTTTCCATTTTTCTGATCACCATCTGTACAAAACATGCCGCTTCCGACGCAGCACTGAAGCATTTCTTTTAGCGGTGTATTCTGACGATCATACCCCCTCCCCTCTCAAGTTGTAAAGTGGGAAGGGACAGAAACATCCCAGACACTCAGGGTTCAGTTGACAATAATAAAACTATGGGTAAGTAAACATCTTGTGCAGAGTGACGTTTTGCTTATTTTTGAACATTTCTGTGAATTTAATAATACAACAGCGGAAATACTAACTGGCTTTATTACTCCAACCATCGCTTCAACTAAGGGATAATTCCCAACGGTCAGTGAGCCATCTAAATTTTCGTTCTTTTTCTGCTCTCCAGAGAAAAGAATGAGATTTTGCCAAGATGCTAAAGTCAAGATGCTAGATGCTAAATGGGAGTGAATTATGCTAGATCTAGCACCAAGATGCTAGATATGGCTTCACTGGCGGGGTTCGATATCTACAGAAGTTTCTGCCAAAGCATACAAAAAAAAAAAAAAAACAATAGCACAATAGTTTCGATAACATCTGTGTGGTCCTTCGGTAGGCTACATATCCGGTAAGAAGCTCAATCCAAAGAGTAGTTTGGACTGCACCCGTAGCCAGGCTAACAAAAGACTCGTAGCCGGCTTGTTTAGATAATTGAATTCAAATTTTCAAGTATCCATTTACTGAATGCCCATATCGTGTATGCATGCATTTGCATGTATTATTTAATAAGTAAATAAAGTACACACACAATTAATTATGTCAGTGATAAACGGTGTTTATTGAAAAAAAACCTCTCTAAACAATGAAGATTAATCTTAGACTGGTGAAATGGTTATCCTTCGTTTTCATTATCATTTGGCCATGAAACAAACGCCTGACATATATACAACCACTATATACAACTATGTGATGTTGGAAAAAATAAACTGTGAGTTATTAAGCAGAGTATTAAGGAGCAAAGGATGATAAATATGAGATCTGGGGATGTTGGGCCGATTTAAGGAAACATTAAGAATAAATGCAAGAACCTTTTACATGCGAGGCCGTAGGCCGAGCAAATACGGGGGTCTGGGGGCGAAGCCCCCAGCTGGCCAAAGGCTAGTAATAATAATAAAGGTACCCGATCTCGTTGCTAAGTTCCGGATTTGCTTAACTTCATTTCCCTGAAACGAGCTCTCTTGTGACTACGAGGGAGATGCTGATAAGTCCGTAACTCCCATCACTTCCAGTACAGTAAGGTTAATTTTAATAAAAGAATCTGAAAGAGGATTCTTTTTCAGGTGCACATCACAATTTTTTTTTTTTTTAATGGAGATCTAACAATGTTTTCTTTCCTCTTTGGGTCTAAGTACAACTCATAACACAAACTAAAATAGAATTTTTCCAATGTTGAACTGAGAGTTGTCACCATGTGTGACTTCGTATAAAAGAAAACCTCAAAGGAAATTCGTGGGTCTATGATGCTAACATTATGCGACAAGATCCTTCCTATGGGACGATCAAGAATTGTTATTTCAATTTCAAGCGTGGAGATTTTGGTACCGATGATGCACTCAGCCATGTCAAATGACAACCGCAGACAAAATCAAATTTTAGCCGATCGGTGTATTTCGACTAAGAAGATTGCTGAGACAATTCACATACCCATATGAATGTCGGAGCCATTATCCACCAAATTCAGTCATGTAGAAACTTTGAGTCAAATATATGACCAAGTGTTTCAATGTAGATGAAGAACTACATTGTGTGGAGAGTTGAAGAGCGATATTGCGTCATTTTAAGCGATCGACAAGTGCCTTTCGCCAGAATTGTAGCTGTGGATGAAGCCTAGCTTCATCATAATGGCCTGGAAACAAAACAATTATTAATACATTGGAACCATACAGGTTCAACAAGACGTAAGATGTTCAAGACACAGTAGTCTACAGAAAAGGTGCTTGCAACAGTTTTCGGGACAAACGGGATATGATGCTAATTGATTACCTTCACAAGGGTCAGACAATTACTGCAGATTACTATTACAAACAGTACTATTACTATTGTACAAATTGCATAATGTTTTGAAAGAGAAAGGACACGGGAAGCTTTGAAAAGGTATTATTTTTTCAGGACCATGACCCCTTCTACAAAACTGACAAAACTTTATTTCTCAGTCGTAATATAATAATTATGGATTCTACTCAGCATATTTAGTCCCCAATGACTTTAGGATATTCCCGAATCTTAAAAAATCAAAAGGTAAGATCATTTTCAAGTGATGATCAGGTTATAATGGCCGTAAAAGAGTTTTCCTTTAGACCAATCTTACATAAAAGTTTTGGTTTCAACTGTTAGTAAAGTTACAGACAAGTTGTCAGAAATGGATTCATAGGGAATATGTGGAATAACCCGTAAGTCTTATTTTTGTCGGCCATTTTCTTCCTACTTGGATTAAGGACTTAACAGCGTCTCCTCGTATATGGTCTTCGGATATGGATTTTGTCCCTGGAGGGAACTGGCGTGGTTTCTAGCTCACGTTGTTCTTCTGAGTTACGTCTTCTACAACTTTGGAGCTGGAAAGGGACGTTAAAGCCCAAAGCAGACACTCGTGAAATTAGAAAGGGACGTTAAAGTCCAAAGCAGCCAATCTTGCTGCCAAGAGAGAGCTACTTATGTTTTGAATACCTTGAAGCAATTGATGGAAGAAAAAAAAGTAGTAGAAAGTTTGAAGAAATTTTCTACAATTAAATCGATGACTGGAAAAACAGTATGAGTAGTGATGAGCGCAAGAGTCTTGGTCTTGCAGTTTTTGCAAGAGTCTTGCATACAAGACCAAGACCAAGATCAAGACCAAGAATCCCGATGTAAGACCAAGACCAAGACTGGATGTGCAAGACCAACACCAAGACCAGCCTGGTCTTGGTCTTGGTCTTACATTTGCTCATCACTATACAGTACGAGACCAAAATGCGCATTTTTGAGATATTTGCAAAAATAACTTTTGTTTGCAAACATCATAAAGATAATCGATATTATAATAATGAAAACTTTTTAAAAACTGTTATCTTAACTCATAAGAATGTATATATTTGCTTAATTGTTTTCTAACATGTGACCAAACTTTTTAAATAAAACATTAATTCTTGCGGGACATGTACTGATTTTCCACTCAATTTCACCAAATGAACTTTTCACTGTTTATAATACAACTACAATATAGAAACAATATTTTATGAAAATAAATTAAACATCCTTGATATTAAACAAACCAAAAGAAACAGTATTTAGTAAACACATCATCAATATCGGGGCATTCAAACACTTGATAAATGTGAAACATACAATAAACACAAAATGTTACAAAATTGACGTCTTTATCTTCATCGGTAGTGTGGAGTGCAGGGGAAGAAAAGAGAAATCTCTGTATGAAACTCATATGTAAATCTCTCTCTTACTACCCCTTTGCTTACAGGAATGTTGTATCATCCAAATTTAAAGAAAATCAAAAGATCTGCCAAATAAAATAATAGAAATTACTGAAATTTAGATAAAAGTCGGTAGAGCTAAGATTAAAAAAAATATATTTATATATATATATATAATTTCTATAATGCCATTCCTGTAAGCGTGAGTTCCTTATTTAAAGTCCTGTAGCCCCTTTCGGACTTTCTTTGATATGTGGACTTACGCATGAGTTATCTGCCACCTTGGTTTATCAAAGAATAGGTGTGTGATTACCTTACTAGTTTCGAACATCTGATATTAAAGAACATGGAATCCAGCAAACCTGCAAGAAACAAACAAATTATTCTGGTACTTACCATACCAGCCGAAATTCCGTTAGGGAAGGTGATAACTCCATGTAGTTTAGTAAACACTTTTATTATAAACACAACACTTAATCACTTAAACCACAACACTTAATTGATATCGATATAAGATATGCTCACAGTTGAACTAAAAATAAAAAAAAATCTTAATTTTTTTTTTTATCACTAGTTCATAATTAATAATATGTATTTGTATCTATTGCACAGTTCATCTTCTTTAATTTCCAGGTAGGTGTGTCCGTTACTTCACAGCATTAATCTCAATTTTAGTGTCTATTCTTTCATGTTGATAGTATTCTTTTAAAACGGTTTCCGTAGCATCCTAAGGTAGATTAAGTCCTTGGTACCTGATTATAACTTTGAGTCCACCACTGTGTAACCACTTCAAACTTGGTTATAGTTGCACTTCTATCTCTCTCTATCTATATATTTTAATGGTTTGTTGCTGCATACGTAAGATGTATGTATTCGTTTCCAGTGTTGTCCGATTGGATCTAAAAATGCATATAGTCTAGAAAACTGACACAGTTTATTTAACTTATTTTGAACACCAATGGTGCAACTTATCGCACTTAACTAAGTTCACTTTGAAAATAAATGTATGCACCTATCTTCCAATTCAACTAACTCTGTTGAATCTATAGATTTCATGATAAAAATAACTATTTTCACACGAGCAGCAACTTCACAGACCCGATCTAAACGCCAACTGCCCCGTTCTTCTCCAGATTTTCGGTTTTGTAAAAGGGGTTTGACGCCCAAGAGTCGTGCTTCGCATCAAAGCTACTGGCTTTTCAATAGAGATAACCTTTTCTATTGTCTATCTACCTGCTAACGGAACTTTGCAAGGAAGTATGCTGAATTTTATTTACATTGACATTATACACAAATAATTCACTTCTTATAGATTGTCACCTAATTTCGAATCAAGCACTAAAATCTGCATTCTTTGGCCTTTCATTAGATATCAAATATGTTATAGTCCCCTTCTGATTTAACCTTAAAATTTTGCATTTAAAATAGGCCGGTTAATATATTTTTCACCACCTGACATGTTCTTTTCTTATGTTTGTCTAGTCACTGGAGCCCTCTAGCGGAAAGAATTAACAATGTAGCGGACAACCATAATAGTTCGGAGTTTTCTGCTTCCGCGTGACAATTTTACAAATTATTAATTATAGAATGAAATTAAACATACATCTACTTTACTTACAAGTATATACATATCTTTGCTACCATATACATATGTGGTATGGAGTTGTCATCCTTTATTAACTTTATTTGAAACAATTTCTTAGGGTAAGGATTCCCAGTTCCGTCTGTCCCCAGCAGAAAGCCAAAACTCCACCCCTCCAATACCAGATAGTACTTGTTTTTTTTTTCTCACGGCTCAAAGAAAGTTTTATGATACGATATACGGAAGGACGGAAAAGGTAAAACAAACAATAAAGGTACGCGTAGCTTTCCAATACATAATTGACTCTTAAACACACTAATTCCTACATATTTTAATTATTATTATTATTTGATATTACAAACTGCTTCATCTGGTAAACCTGGAACGAATTCACAGCCTGTTTTGATAGATTCACTACGCCAGCTAGAATTCTTGTGAAATCGGCGGTCAACCCAAGATTTTCACACATCATTGTCCTTCTGTTTTTATATCTATGTGTTAAAATTTGACAATAGACAAATATCCGACTTTCTGTCGCCTTTTCGGTAGTGTTACAACTCAGGGTGTTTTATGTATTTTTTAGTTCTATACAGTATTCTTATAGCTGCTTAACAGAAATAAAAGAGTAATTTTTAGTTTCAACTCACAATATAGTTGGCTAGGCTGACCAAGCATAGGTGACTGACCTTTTGGAGCTTAGTTGTCTTCTACAAGTTTGCATTAAAAAATCTAACTCACTAGAGTCTATCTTTCTATATACGAAATCCAATATCTATCGTTACATTCTCGATATAAACTTGAATCTTACCAATACTTAGGAAGTAAAATAAATATGATTCTAAGTTAATTAATAATATAAATAATATTTGAAAATAAAGAAAACCATTTCCATTTTGATATGCAAATTAATGATAACATTTAAATATACTACTATATAAACTTTATTAATGAAACTAATTTGAGACTGCGTCGTACAGTAGTTTTCCAAGTAGATATTCCACTGTAGAATGGTAATACTTCGTTAGGCACATATTTCATCAACTTGGCGATGTCCTGAAGTTTCTTACCGTTTATTGCAACAGGTTCTGTGTAGGCTGGGTTTACCGGTAAAGTTTGGTTGACATTGTTCTTGATCATGTTGGGTGTTTTAAAGTACGAAATGTATAACGTCGTTGGCTTCCCGCGAAAAGTTGTACTGACGTTTATGGGGAGTGGCCAGTTTGGTTAGTCGTGGCTCGCTGAGGGCAGTAGACAGTTGGTGGTGATTGGCTACCCTCTTACCACACCCCCAGTGACGAGCAGGTAAAAACGCGGGAAGTCAACCACGTTATACTTTCTGGACTATAGTGTTAAACCCATCGATGAAATCATGTTTGAACATAAACTCGCATGGCACTGTCGTATAGAAACATGCTGTTCGCAGATACAGTAAATGTTGCCTTATCGTTGTTATTTATTTATGTAGTTGTTTTCTTCTAACAGTAGGTCGCCAATCCTTAAAGTTATCTATATCTTCATGCGTGACTGTTTTCACTGTAAAAGGTTTGGTTTTATCACTAGCAGTGCTCATGTCTGCATATTCCTGAAGAAGATACACTCGATCATGTTTCCTTATGTTCCTTTTGATAGTTGCAAAATCTCTATCACAAGGTAGGTAGGAATATCCTCGAACAGGGAAATAATGATATATAATGTTGAACTGTTTGCTCAGCTACAAAGCTATTAAAAATCACACAACTGTGTGATTTCAGTTTTGTCCTGGGCGCGCATCTGAAAATAGGTGTAGATCTTAGATGGAATCAGGTATTTTCGTCGTAAGCCGGATTATATATGAGAGGAACAGCAGTACTAGTCCAGAACAGGTACTGTTTTTCCACTCATTCAGCACCATTGCTAGCTACTATAACCTGTGAGGGCCCGCAAATGGTACTTTTCTTGATTGCAACGTGTAGTTCTATGTTTTTAGTATTACTTTTCACACTTATCTCCAAATGGCGGACTTTGGACTAATACTGTTTTTCCACTGACTGATTCAATTATAATGAAGACTTTTCACATTCATGATAACAGATTGCATGCAAAGCTAGATGCAACACTGAAATGCAGTTAAAAGTTTCATAAATATACTCTTTCTGTGGCATTTGTACATAAACGGTTACAACTATTAGAGTTCCAACTCCCGTATAATAATATGAAAATGAAGTCCTACGTTACGCCTCTTATGCTACAGGAAGTGAATGATTGATGAAGGTGCATTATTATATTAAAAAATGGTGGGATGGGAATGTGGGATGAAAGAAGACAACTTCGAGGAAACCCATAGAAAAGGATATTACCAATAAGAAACGCGCATGGCCTAGGATCGAACCACGTACCACTTACACTTGAGATGAATACTCTACTTTTGAGTTACTCTTCTCTGATATATGATCTATGAATTTTTATGATATGGATAAACCAGACTTGTTAGATTCAAAAGTACAGAGGAAACACAAAGTGTGCCACCTTTCTGTCCTTTTGAGGCGCTAATACTTAGAATTTATCACACCTTTTTGTGAAACAACACCAAAAGGCGCTATGATGAATGTTATTCTTTCCCCTCATTACACATTTACCTTGGATCCTCATTTATACACACACAAACAGAGATCTTCAACTACTCTTGTGGCAGGCGAGACTAGGCTTTAGGTTATTGATCTCACAGGAGAATTACGGCTGCCTCTTTCACATCGCAAGCAGTCAGAACTTTCCATTTTAACACGCGGGATTGGGGGGGTACCTTATTACGAGAAGGCTTACGTAGACGAGACAGCTCCCCCCCTCACTCAACCTAACCCCCACAGAAATCTACAACCCGTTTCGTTTTTCCTCAACCGCTCCGTGTTGTGGTGGGCAAGCGAAGCCTGATGGGAGAAAATCCACACGCGCAGTTTGCGGAAGAAAACAACACAAGGGTGGTGGGTTCTACTATTTCTTGTGAAGTAATGCTAGATTGAAGGGTTAACTACCTCCCCTTGAGGACGAAAAGTGGACGAATTCCCGCTTTTTTTTTTCTATTTAGCGGACGAACTATATGGAACTCACGTGAGTTTGAGTGTGGGTGTGAGTGTCTGCGCGTGCTTTTGTGCGAAAAGCTATTCACAAGTTTTATGACTACTCGTAATGTGAGCAGACGATTTCCAGGACGTTTTTTTTTTTTTAACTTCCTGTTTTATTCGTTTTTATTTCTTGAAGCTCAGTCTCCGTATCCTAATGTCGATGTTCTATTATTTTCTTTACCTGTTTCTATGCCCTTGTTATTATGTTATCAACCATATATGCCCTTGCTGTTTGAAATATATTAGACCGTCAACAATGGTTGTTTCTCTTGTTGATGGTTAATAAAAATAATTAAATAAAATAGCAAAATAAAAATGTAACGTACACCACATGAAGAAGTTTGGTTTCTATGGCGTGACATTTTCTCAATTAATATTGAAACCGGAAGTGGTAATAGCTGTCTACCACTTCCGGTTTTAGTAAGGATATTAGAACAGAAATGGAATATATTCTTGGGACGCTTAAGGTTGGTTTAAAGGGACAAGTTTTGCCAATAGATGTCACTACGGTCTCCGTATCTCTCTCATGTATTTTTTACCTTTCTCAAAAATTCACGATTTCTCCTACAAATTTCAATCTAGAGACTTCAAATTTTCAGAGTAGGAACTTCATAACCTATCGAAGGCAACAATCCGTGCCGATTTTTTAATTTAGAATTTTCTTCATTATTGAAATGGCTTGATTGTTGAAATGTATATCGAAACCTTTATTAATATAACCGTTTCAACAATAATGAAAATTCTAAATAAAAAATCAGCACGGATTGTTGCCTTCGATAGGTTATGAAGTTCCTTCTCTAAAAATTTTGAAGTCTCTAGGCTGAAACTTGTAAGAAAAATCGTGAATTTTCGTGAAAGGTAAAAAATACATGAGAAAGATACGAAGATTGTAGTGACATCTATCGGCAAAGCTTGTCCCTTTACACCAACCTTAATTGATTATGGAAAACAACTTCTCTCAATCTATTAGTGTTTCTATTGTTTAGTGATCAAGGGGACAAGGAAACTCAGTGGTAGAGCGCTTAACTCTGGTGCGTGGAGTCCCAGGATCGATCTCCGACTAAGTAATTTTATGGTAGAGAACATCGTGTCCGTAGGTTTTCTCGGTACTCCAGTTTCCTCCCACATTCTCATTTCACCATTTTTCCTCATAATTCATTTGGCTTAATCATTCGTCTCCCTTAAGAGTCTTCATCCCGGCGAAATTAAAATACCGCTAATTTTACAGTAATTATGTGATATCTTCAAATTAATAAAATATAATTGAAATATGGAACAAGAGAGCCCTAGACAATATTATTTTGCGTGAGGTACCGTTATCACAAGTCACCTAGTGGCTTTCCGTTTTCAGCTGTTTAGAGACGCGAAAATAAATGCCGATTTTCAAAATGGCTCGAAATCGAAAGCAGATAAGTGAGTCGTGATAATGGTTTCTTATGTAAAATAATATTGTCTAGGGCGCTCTTGTTCCACATTTCGATTATCTTTTATCTATTTGAAGATATCACATAATTACTGTAAAATTAGCGGTATTTTAATTTCGCCGGGACGAAGACAACCTAAAGGGCATAATCATGGGATATTAAAACTGAAAGGTTCCATTTCATTTCATTTTCTTCAATGATCAACGTTTAAACCGGAAGTGGTTGACTTCTGCCACTTCTAGTTTAAATAGTGAATTAGCATGCATGCATTAGGAAATAAAATGGTATCTTTCCTTATAACTTTAAATTGATTCAAAAGAACCACTTCTCACAATCTCTTATCGTTTTTATTCTATACAGATCAATATTGAAACCGGAAGTTGCAGATCCTATCATTTCCGGTGTTAGTAAAGAGTTCGGGTTGAGTATAAAAAGTAGTCTTTGCACGCTTAAGAGGCCTCATCACGGCGAAATTAAAATACCGCTAATTTTACAGTAATTATGTGATATCTTCAAATAGATCAAAGATAATTAAAAAAAATGGAACAAGAGCTCCCTAGACAATATTATTTTACATGAGATACTTTTATCACGACTCACTTACTTGCTTTCGATTTCCATCTATTTAGAAAATCGGAATTTATCTTCGCGTTTTTAAGTGGCTGCAAACGGAAACCTACTAGGTGACTCGTGATAACGGTACCTCATGCAAATTAATATTGTCTAGGGCTCTCTTATTCCACATTTCGATTATCTTTTATCGATTTGAAGATATCACATAATTTCTGTAAAAAAAGCGGTGTTTTAATTCTGCAGTGATAAGGCCTCTTAATTGATTTCAGGAAACATCTTCTCACTATAATTATATTATCGTTATGACCTGTAGTGGTCAACGATGAAACCGGAAATGGTTTGATTTCAGCCACTTCCGGTTTAATTATCACATTCATCAGCGATCTTGATTTCTAACTTTTGAGTCTCAAGATCCTGGCAAAAAAAAAAAAACTGATGATTCATCTACTAAGAGCTTGAAAGCTTTTGTTTCCCGAGCGGACAGACAGGATAAATGACGGTTTCTATAAAGTATTGAGCTTTTGAAGGTCAAAATTAAGAATATATTTAATGGGACTTGAAAGGAAAAGTATGAAATAATTTATTTTCACTATTTTATTCTAAGCTTTTCTGTCATTCTTCAAGTACCCTCATAATCCTGCTGCTATAAAACTTCTGTGGTTTCCGTTCAAAAAAATTGCTGCACGTGATTTTCACAAGGCTCTTTGAAACTAACTTAACACTTTCTAGTGAGTTCGGTAGAGACCCAAACAAATAATAGCCTGACGGTGCCAGGTGCGGACTATACGGTCAATGTCTTAAAACCTCCCAACCAAATTTTCTCAAATAATGACGTGTCGTTAAAGGTGTGAGGTCTGGCATTGTCGACGTGGTGTTCGATACCCTTTCTGTTAACCAGTTCCGGACTTTTCTTTTCAGTTCCTACTTCCACTCGTGTTAAGTGTCATGAGAACAAATCCGAGTATATCGTTCTGCCAGGCTCGTGATGTACGACGCCCTTCCAATCTTACCAGATACACAACATAACTCTTCTGGGCGTTAGGTGGCTCAGTGGTTCACCTCTGGTGCTTGGGGTCCCGGGTTCAATCCCAGCCTCCGCCAAGTGAACTTTGTGGTGGACAAAAACCGTGTGCGTGGGTTTTCTCGGGGTTCTCCCGTTTCCTCCCACTTTCTTCATTCCACCATTTCATTCATTACTCATTATCACCGTCTCCTTTAGTCTAACCGGCATAACCATGGGACGTAAAACTCAAAGATTTCATTTCATTTCTTCTGGGCGTTAGTATGGCTTTTGTCTTAGACTACGGAGTCCTGGCTTCGACTACGATTTTTTTTCTAACACATTGCTGTCGTAGATTATTCACTTTTCATCACTCGTGAAACAACCGCTTCAGAAGTGTCTCGAATTCATTACGTTTCATTAAGAATTCGCGGATAGAAATTCGATTCATAAATGATTTTAAGTAAGGTCATTTGGCACATAAAATGTCGAGCTTCTTATTGTAGTCAGCTTGTTGTGGCTTTCCACTGTTTGGTGATGAATGTTTAGGTCATTGGAAAAATGAAATGAAATGAAAATTTTCAGTTTATCGTCCCACGGTTATGCTCTTTAGCCTAAGAGGGACGGATAATTCAGAGTCTTCATCCCGGTGAAATTAAAATACCGCTAATTTTACAGTAATTATGTGATATCTTCAAATAGATAAAAGATAATCGAAATGTGGAACAAGAGCGCCCTAGACAATATTATTTTACATAAGAAGCCGTTATCACGACTCACTTATCTGCTTTTGATTTCGAGCCATTTTGAAAATCGGCATTTATTTTCGCGTTTCTAAACAGCTGAAAACGGGAAGCCACTAGGTGACTTGTGATAACGGTACCTCACACAAAATAATATTGTCTAGGGCGCTCTTCTTCCATATTTCAATTATCTTTTATCTATTTGAAGATATCACATAATTACTGTAAAATTAGCGGTATTTTAATTTCGCCGGGATGAAGACTCTTAAGACAAGCGAATAATGGTGGAAGGATTAATGAAATAGTTCTGTGGAAAGAAAGAGGAGTTCCCGAGAACACCAACGTACAAAAATTGTTGTCCACCATAAACTTACTTGGCCGGAGATTTAACCAGGTACCCCACGCAACAGAGGTAAACCAGGGACCAGGATCTAACCAGAGACCTCAGCTACCGTACCCCTTTTAGGTCATTGGAGTTGTCAGTGCTACTTATATGCAGGTTTTGCACGATTTTTGCTAGAATGTAAATCAGTTTTGCTGTGATTGGTTGCCCACTGCAAGGAGCATTTTGGACATTTTGGAAATTTTCAGAACAAAACCGACTGAAGCATACTTTGATTTTTGTTTTTGATACCATACTTTGGTCATAAACAACACAAATTTCTTTACGGGCCTACACAACATGTCTGCCTTAATCTAAATAAAATTAGAAAACGTGGCATTAAAAAAAAAAACGGTGCAATACCTTACGTATAATTGTAAGAAATCAATAATTTTTGCGCATACTAACCAGGGGCGTCATTTAGGGGGACAGGGAGGGGCATTTGCCCCCCATGATTTAGAGATTTATATAGATTTTATCAATAGAATTGTAATAAGTCAGTGAAAAACGCGAAATTTTACTTATATCAAGGAGTCTTGCCCCCCCCCCCAAGCCAAATCTAAAATGATGCTACTGATACTAACCACAACCGTGAACTGTCAAATGATGTTAAATCTGGCCCGCTCCAGCTTACATAACTTGAAATTTAAAGTATCTAACGCCATCTCGTGAGCAAAAGACTATACTCTGTAAGTTACTTAATACATAAATGAGTTTTGGTAAACGAAAATCATTTTAAAAAATATTTGGTTATTTTCATTGCCTTAGTCTTTAAATCGAAGAAATTTTAGGAAATTTTTGCTCAACACACTTTCATTCACATATATATATATATATATTGCAAGGATCCCCACATCACAACAGACGCACGTGTCAGCTCAACACGTGCTTATGATTACAAACAACCTAGCAGACAACAGGCCGACACGGAAGACATTGAGAGACACCGAAAGCAGACGGACCTCACGGAAAGACCCGAGGACGACAAATAAAAGGAAGACCACCGAGGGACCCAGCATCAGTCGACGAACTGATTGCCTAACCTTTACCTTTCTATGTCGCTGTGGACTAGGAGCACCTCTTCCATACCCTATGTCGCACTGCACTAGGGATTCCATCTTAATCTTATAATCCGAGTATAACCTACAACCTGCGAAAGTGTTCTGAAAGCTGTCATGAGTGGAAGGAGCAACCGGCAAAACATTTAGTATTCCTTCACTTGGTCATTGAGGAAGAGACATTGAATTAGAGAAACTTGTATTTATTATATTTTGTAATAAAACTTGGTGAAGGGGAAAAGACACCCGGTCTATCATTTGACTCTACCAAAACATTACAATATATACGGAGTATTAATGAACTACTCCGACAAACTTTAAGAGGTGATTCCTCACATCAAAATAAGACAAAGAGTTCTTATGGACCTATGGCAAAATGTGCATATTTTCAGAGCTAGGGCTGTCCAAAATCACGAAAAAGCCAAATTTCAAGAGGCCCTATTTCGACTTCGAAAGACTGTGGATGATGGCCCTTATCAGCGTAAGGGAAGTCAAGCGTACGCAATCCAAAAATGCATATTTCACTAATGTTCAACGTGTGTACTACGGATTATTCCCTGTAGGGTGAAATTCCCAGACATGCCATCAACCGAAATTTGAGATATGCTCTGATTTTATGACTTGTCCAGAGTAGGCAAACGATAAGCATTGATAGCAAAGAACACGGAATCCTTAATGCGACGTCGGAAGTACTGGGGAAAACGCATGGTAAGTTGTTTTCTTTCATGCTTATAAGTGAAGAAAAAGTGATATATACCGTAAAGGAATACCCATCATGACACGTTATTGCGAACACAAAGAAACATGGAGCTGCCGGTTCCTAGCTCTTCCGCCTTCCCTCGGAAGCATGGGGTGTTCATTGTTGTCAAGGTTTACCTCATGGCTACTTTGGGCTCTTATTAAAATCAGGGTATATCTGAAAACTCTATTGAAAACATATCTGAAAATTACACCCTGTAGGGAATAACCTTTACACCTATTGAAACTTGATGAAATATGCACTTTTAGATTGTGTATGCCTAGCTTCCTTTACGCTGATAAGGAGCACCATCCACAGTCTCTAGAATTCGAAATATGGCCCCTTGAAATTTGGCTTTGTCGCGATTTTGGACAGCCCTAGCTCTGAAACTATGTACTTTTCGCCATAGGTCCATATGAACTTTTTATCTTATTTGATGTGAGGAATCACTTCTTAAAGTTTGACGCTATAGTTCATTAACACCAGTGGCGGCGTAAGGGCGGGGCGAGCGGTGCCCCCGCCCCGGGCCCCACTGGGTAGGGGCCCCCGACGGTAGGTAATAAATAATTACTAAGGACCCTTATTAGCATGAGACGTATTAGGGCCGCCTAGTTTTATAATCCACATCTTTTCTAAAAGTAAGTGAGATTAATTGTCAGTCAATATTATCTCAAATAATGGATGAAACAACAGAAATATATGTCTAATAAAGCTAATCAGTGCTGGACTTCCGTATAAGCTAAACAAGGTATAGCTTCGGGCTTCACTCTCTTGGGGACCCGCAAAGAAATTTAAATAAAAAAACTGAATGTAGATTAAAAATAAATAAAATAAAAGTTTCAGTATCGTGGAGGCTCTTAAAGAAATTTAAAGGAAAAGGCTGAATCTATGTGAAAAAATAATAAAACAAACGTTTCACTGTCTTGCCCCCCTCCTAAAAAATAAAGAAAAAAGCTTAATGTTGGTGGAAAATAAATAAAATAAAAGTTTCACTCTTTTGGGGCCCCAAAGAAAAAAAATGTTCAATAAGAAAACAAGTGTTCAAAATTCAAATATTCAAAATAATTCAGCATAATACTTAATTCAACTCCAGATTGTTCTAATCTGGAACAGTTGTGATAAATCATTCGATTTGTTGACATACAGCGTGATTCTGTTCAAGTTCCGGAAGCATTTATTGATTTCATCTCTGTCGAAGGAAAGATTGCTGAGAGTATTTCTGCTGAAGAAACTTAAACATGATAGGCTTGATATTAAGATTGCAGAGGCCAGTCTTATGATAATCAGGCTACAATGGCCAGGCAATGTTATGGAGTTCAAACTTTGATAAGGAATATAAGTCCTTTGGCCATTTTCGTTTCTTGTAATAAAAAATTAATTGAACCTTGTGGGGAACATCCTTCGCACATTAACGTTCTGGCGATCACTTTTTTGTTTGGAGCAATGGAATGTTTGTATTCTTCTCTAGATCTACTCACTAATGGAATATGCTGCAAAAGCACGTAAAAATTGGTCTGAAACATGAAAGTGACGCCAGATGGAGTTCAAAAGCAGAAGCTGTGAAGGCACTTTGTAGTCAGTTGGATGAAGCAATTGATCTGTTGGAAGAACTGTGTGACACTTCGACTGAAAGGCTTGATACTAGAGAAGACGCTGGTCTTCTTACAAGCATCCAGTCATGTAACTTCACCACTTTATTGCATTTCTGGTCTGCAGTTCTTTCATATATTGATTGGATCCAAAATTGCCTTCAATCTCAGGATATGAGTTTCAATCAAACACTTGTTCAGTTACAGAGTCTGGTTGACACCATTGATACCTGGAGACTTGAGCTGGCCGAGGAAATCATCCGAAGCTGAAGGAAGTTGCAGAAAATGGAACATAACTCTGGGTAAACGCAGTAGGAGAAGGAGATGCATGCCTGGAGATGAAGCAAAGGATGAACCTCTGACTGCACAGGCCGAAGTGAAGCGCTCTTTCAATGAAATTCTAGATAAGATGAGACAACAAATGTATGGCAATTTTACTCAGATGCACGACCTGAACGACAGATTTGGATTCCTGTGTTCTATGGCCAACTTTGTGCAGCAGCTAGACGATGAGAGCAAGGAGAGGCTAAAAGAATGTTTCTCTGATTTGGCTTTGTTCTACCCAAATGATCTGGATGGCGTGGAATTATTTCAGGATTGTAAGGATATAATCCGTTCACTAAGATGTGCTCAGAAAGCTAAAAAACAACTTGACTTTTCTCCACAGTGCATACTGAAATATGTACCTTCAATGGAGCTTGAAGTTTACTGAAGTTTGGCAACCGCTTTTCGATTTTCATAACACTGCCCGTATCTGTCACATCATGTGAAAGGTCTTTCAGCAAAATGAAATTGACAAAATCATACTTGAGCTCCAAAATGAGTCAAGAAAGACTTACGAAACTGGCCATTCTTCCTATCGAAAATGAAATATAGCATCCACTTTGGATTTTGATAATATAGTTGAGACTTTCGCTGCTACCAAGGCAAGGAAAGTATCATTCTGAATGTTTGTGGAAGACAGGCTATAATGGTAGTGGAACTACTGTCGAAAGTAGTTTCATGTTTCAAGTAAAGGCAATAAAAATACAAAAGTACCAAAAGAGTAATAAAAAGCCATCAAGATATGTCAATCAGTGGCGGATTCCGGGAGGGGGGGTGATCGGGGCTAAGGAAACTTTTCTTAGTTTTATATATAAGCAAAACCCATCCCAGAGTTTGGAGGTCTTAATAATAGCTCTAAGTATAAGTATTACAACCCCCCCCCCAGAAATCCGTCCTGGATCCGCCCCTGCTGTCAATTGACTGGTGATAGGTGTTAATGAAAAGTAGGATTGTATAACCTTTAGTAGAATTATGTGTTCACATATTTAATCTATAATATATCCCCAATTATTCAATATAGTCAGGACTTTTTGTTATATTCTAATACTAAGTATGTTAGTAAGTAGTAGTGGAAATAATCATAAGTGACAATATAAACATGACTGAATTATTAAATACCAAACAATATAAAACAATAGTAAAAAAGACAAGCAGGAGATAAATATTCTAGTGCTTAACTATTCACTGATTATCTAACTCTATGGCCTATGGAACCCGGAAGTTCAATGCCGCGTTCACAAAAGCTCTCCACTGACTTCTATCCTTAGCTAATTGGATCCAGTTTCTACTTTGTATTCCTATTTCTGCGAGATCCATCTTAATATTGTCCTCCCATCTGCGCTTAGGTCTTCCTAATGGTCGTTTTCCGATGGGTCTTCCAGTCAAGATTTTGAAAGCATTTCTACTTTCTTCCATTCTAGCTACATGACCTGCCCACCTAAGCCTCCTCGACTTGACGATCCTAACAATGTTGGGTAAACCGTATAAATTATGTAGTTCCTCGTTATGAAGTTTCCGCCATTCCCCTTGGGTCCGAATATTCTTCTCAGGATCCTGTTCTCAAATACTTTCAGTCTATATTCTTCCCTCAGAGTAAGCGACCATGTTTCGCAACCATACAGAACAACAGGCATGATTATAGTTTTATATATTTTAAGCTTCAAATTCTTCGACAGAATTCGCGACGACAAAAGATTTTCAACCGAATAGTAACACGAATTCCCTGCTTTAAGTCGACATTTAATTTCTTCATGAATATGATTTTCGTCTGTTAATATTGGTCCTAAATATTTGAAAGTATCCACTTTATCAAAAGTATTTTTTAATATTTTAACGCCTCCACAATTTGCGTATTACGATCCCGACGCACTTCCATGTATTTAGTTTTCTCTGAATTTACTTCTAAACCCATGTCTCTGCAAGTGTTTAATAAGATCTCTGCATTTCTTTCTATTGTTGTTCTATCATCCCCTATTAAATTCACATCATCAGCATATGCCATAACCTGGTGAATACCGTTCAACTGTAGGTCCTGGTTGCTATCTTTGATTTTCCTTATAACGTATTCCAGCACAAAGTTAAATAATAATGGCGACAACGCATCTCCTTGTTTCAGGCCATTTTCGACGTGAAAGCTCGTGGACAAAACTTTCCTACCCGGACTTTACTTTGGGATTCATTTAAACATAGCTTAATTAATCTAATTAGTTTTCTCGGTATTTCAAGTTCTTTAAGAACATTGTATAGTTTTTCTTTCCTAACCGAGTCGTACGCCTTTCTAAAATCAATAAATAATTGATGTACCGCGGTATTGTATTCCCACTTTTTTTCGAGTATTTGGCGAATGGTAAATATTTGGTTGATAGTTGATCGATTTCGTCTAAATCCGCATTGATAATCTCCAATAATTTCATCTGCGTTTGGGGTCAATCTTGCCAATAGAATATTTGAAAGGATTTTATAGGATGTTGACAGAAGATAAATGCCTCGATAATTATTACAGTCAGTTTTGTTGCCTTTCTTGTGAATTGGAACAATGATTGATTCTTTCCACTCTTGTGGCAATTCTTCCTTGTTCCAGATAAGGATAATGAGTTTGTGTATCTTGTTTCATAATTTTTCGCCTCCATCTAAAATTAACTCAGCCGGAATTTCATCTACACCCGGAGATTTGTGTTTCTTTAATTTCTTTATAGCGGTTTCTACTTCAATTCGATTGGGTTCTGGAATATACGATTCTGCGGTGTGTATCTCCTTTTCTCCACGCACATTAGTTTTTGGCTGCGTGTTCAGCAAATCGTCAAAGAAATCTTTCCATCTATTTAAGAGGCTATCCGTATCAGTAAGAACTGTTCCGTCAGCTTTCTTTAATATATATGCACGAGGTTGATAGACTTTCTTAAATTCGCTGATCCCCTTATACATGTCCCGAATATTTTTATTTTTAACTATTATCTTCAAGTTCCTTAATTTTAGCTTTCAAAGAATCGCGTTTCTTTGTTCTAAAAGTTTTGGAAGTGTCCCGCCTGATATCTGCGAAATTTTGTGTAGTTATTGCATTCGGATTTTGTAGCCAGCGTAATTTTGCCTGTTTTCTCTTCTCTGCTAGTTTAATGCCTTCCTGGTCGAACCATGGTTTGTTCCTACGTATTTCCGCATGTCCCAATTTTTCTATTGCTGAACTTTTAATGCTATCTCTAATTTCAATCCAGGTATCCTCAACACTAATGCACTCCGAGTTTTCTAAAACCGAAAATCTACTCGAAAATTCAATCTGGTATTTCTCTCTTACCTGGCTCTCTTCTAACTTCTTTAAATTAAATCTCTCCGTTTTCGGACATTGAATATTACCTTTATTGAACGATAACCTCTCTCGTATTATCGATGCTACCAGATAGTGGTCAGTGTCACAATCAGCCCCTCTAAACGACCGGACATCAATTATACTAGATTGCCTTCTTCTATCTACTAAAACGTGATCAATTTGATTATGTTTTTTTTTTTTTCCGTCTGGTGATGTCCAAGTGTATTTATGAACGTCGCGGTGTGGGAATTTTGTACTCTTAGTACTTATTCACTGATAGTTCGGCAGAAGCACTGGAACTAAATAGATCGTGTATTATTATTGGAGAGAAACATAGTCAAAAATAAGTGAAGACATGCAGGTGAGAAATCTACTCTAGCCATAATTTACTGATAGTTCGGCAAGAAAAAGAAAAAAAATGTTTAAGTGTCGTGTATGATACTAGAGACAAACCGAATGTTAAAGTGGAGCTTCCTCGTGGCTAAGCGGTTAGCATACGTGCCTTTGACGTGGGAGACCAGGGTTCGATTCCCGGCGGGAGATCATGTGGTTCGGATTCCACGTTAATCAGTAGATCCACGTCTCAAATAGCCTGACTGCTGAAAGGGACGCTAAACTAAAATCAACTCAACCCCAATGTTAAAGTGAATCGGGCTAATTGGAGGAGAAAAATCTAATAAAATAAAACACATGTAGTGTAAACCCAGACAGATGAGAAACTATGAATAAACTTGACCATATGAGAAATTGAAACAGGAGAAAGTTTCAAGGCGAGAACTGAACTAGAAAATTCTAGAAAATATAGAGCTTACATTTGGAAATAGCATCGGATATATTATTATTTTTATTTTTTTCAATATCAGCTCAATGTTACGTTTTGTACGTAAATTTGTCTCTAAATGTATTACTAGGAGCATTACTTCCACTATTCCATCTAATTACAGTACGCGTTGATACTAGGATAGTAGAGGTATAGGATAAATTCTGGATTCTTTGTTGTTACGTTTTATTTATTCTTAAGATTATTTTATTTCTGTCGTGGGTTGTATTTCCGTTACACTTGTATCCTTATATTTTTTCTATCGTGTCCTTTGTTTAAAAATAAATGAAAAAAGAAAAAAAATGCAACGATGGTCAGTTTTATTTTTAGATATCAGACTGAAGGTGGTTCTAAGCGTTAAAAAAATAGGGTTGCTGAATGTCACCCCCATTTATTTAACATATATCCCAGATTAAGATGATCTAAACATACGCCCAACGGGAAAGGAGGAGGAGTAAACAGAAATAATGATTATGTAAATGTATGTCAAAAATAGAAGTGTATAAATCACGATTGTTAAAATAGAGGCCCTGAACTACTTCACTGGCCCCGGGCCCCAGTTTGTCTTACGCCGCCACTGATTAACACCCTGTATATGCGTGAATTCACTATTTCATTATAGACTATTTTCAACTCCCGAGTTAATTTTAGCTGGAAACGAAAAATTGTGGAATAAGATATATAAACTCATTCTTCTTATCTGGAATAAGGAAGAATTGCCACAAGAGTGGAAAGAATCAATCATTGTTTCAATTCACAAGAAAGGCGACAAACCTGACTGTAATGATTATCGAGGCATTTTTCTTCTGTCAACATCCTATAAAATCCTTTCAAATATGATATTAGCAAGATTGGCCCCATACGCAGATGAAATTATTGGAGATTATCAGTGCTGATTTAGACGAAATCGATCAACTATCGAGCAAATATTTAGCATTCGAAAAAATACTCGAAAAAAAAAAGTGGGAATACAATACCCCGGTACATCAACTATTTATTGATTTTAGAAAGGCGTACGACTCGGTTAGGAGAGAAACATTATACAACGTTCTTACAGAGCTTGGAATACCGAGAAAGCTAATTAGATTAATTAAGATATATTTAAATGAATCCCAAAGTAAATTCCGGGTAGGAAAATTTTTGTCCACGAGCTTTCACGTCGAAAATGGCCTGAAACAAGGAGATGCGTTGTCGCCATTATTATTTAACTTTGTTCTGGAATACCCTATAAGGAAAATCAAAGATAGCAACCAGGGCCTAGAGTTGAACGGTATTCACCAGGTTATGGCATATGCTGATGATGTAAATTTAATAGGGGATGATAGGAGAACAATAGAAAGAAATGCAGAGATCTTATTAAACGCTTGCAGGGACATGGGTTTAGAAGTAAATGCAGAGAAAACTAAATACATGGAAGTGCGTCGGGACCGTCACACGGCAAATTATGGATGTGTTAAAATATTAAATAATACTTTTGATAAAGTGGATAGTTTCAAATATCTAGGATCAGTATTAACAGAGGAAAATCATATTCACGAAGAAATTAAATGTCGACTAAAAGCAGGGAATTCGTGTTACTATTCGGTTCAAAATTTCTTGTCGTCGCGAATTTTGTCGAGGAATTTGAAGCTTAAAATATGTAGAACGATAATCTTGCCTGTTCTTCTGTATGGTTGCGAAACATGGTCGCTTACTCTGAGGAAAGAACATAGACTGAAAGTATGTGAGAACAAGGTCCTGAGATGAATACTCGAACCCAAGAAGAACGGGAATGGGGAATGGCTATAACTTTACAACGAGAAACTACATAATTTATACGCTTGTTAGGGTCATCATGTCTAGGAGGCTTCGGTGGGCAGGTCATGTAGCTAGAATGGAAGAAAGTAGAAACGTTTTCAAAGTCTTGCTTGGAAGATCAATCAGAAAACGACCATCAGGAAGACCTAGGCCCAGATGGGAGGACAATATTAAGATGGATCTCGCAGAGATTGGAATACAAAGTAGAAACTGGATGCAGTTAGCTAAGGATAGAAGTCAATGGAGAGCTTTTGTGAACGCGGCATTGAACTCCGGGTTCCATAGGCCATAGAGTTAGTTAGTTATGTATTGAGAATCATTGGGAAGTTTTGGAGAAAATATACACTATTTTGATCAAAATCCAGTAATTTTTTGGAAGTTATGGCGGATAATTTTTTTTACCATATTTAATTTTTTTTTTTTAAAAAAACTTTGAATTTTGGGGAGTTTATCTTCTTTTAATTGTTCATTTTTTTTATCAATTTTTGTCGCAATCAATGAGGATGATGAAAACACTGTAAAACAAAAAATACTATATTTTCATAAATAATAATCGATCAGCAAGGATGGAAAATGGACAGGTTCCTATCTTTAGCATCGATTCTTGGAGCCTGAACCGATTCCTTTTCCATCCCTAATAACCAAGCACTTTTTACCTTAGTTTACAACGAAATATCTGTAAGTTGAAAGCTTGTAGGTTGTAGGTATCTTATATTAAGTTTCATTTTGATGCAATAAGGCATAAATGTTTCTGGGCATTCGGAATTTTCCCCAATCATTGGCATTGAAATCGGTCAATAACGAAGGAGTAAATTTATACCCCTTCCCTTCTAAGGTTTTGTTTTAAAATCAGTTTCGGAAAAGTATCAGAAAAAGTGTCCTATTTTTACAAAACAGTGTGGATTTTCTTTGAAACTATGGACATACCTCTGTTGTTTGAAATTGAAACTAGTCAGAGTGAAGCCGTTGAATTAAACCCATCTATATATATAAAAGAGAACGCACAAATCCTTTGTGAACTCATCACGCTAATACGGCTGAACCAATTTCTTTCATTTTTGGGGGGTTATTAGGATTTGGACCCTAGATGGTTTTTATCATATCACTTTAATTTTTAATTACCAGTGTCTTGAGATAATTGACCATTCAAGTGTCCATACGTACAAATCCTTTGTTATTAGTTCATCATAGGTAAAAATAAACGTATTTATATGCAACCCGCATGACCATGTGACTCGGCGGGTTAACATAAATGACAGGCGATATAATGTTAACATTTACTGGAATCTACTATGGTTTTTATCATATCACTTGAAAGCGAAAAAGTAAAAATTATCTAATTAACAAGGTTTATTGCGTTCCGGGGTGACCGCAGCGAAGCGGGGTGAACGCTGCTAGTCATACATATGATAGAAATGAAATGAAATCTTTGAGTTTTACGTCCCATGGTAATGCCGGCTAGGTTAAAGGAGACAGTAATGATGAGAATGTATGAAATGGTGAATTGAAGAAAGTGGGAGGAAACGGGAGAATCCTGAGATAGCCCAAGCACGCGGCGTTTGTCCACCGCAAAGCCCATTTGGCATGAGCTGAGACAGTGGCGTATTTAAGGGATGACTTCCGGGCTTAAGTTCCCCCCTCCTAAAATTGTATTTACTATTTTAAAGTTCCTATGTTTAGCAGAAGGGGTCCAGCTCTTTTCTCTAAAAAATGTTACAATTTTGGTATTTTCTGTTCACATTCGGTTAGTTTAGGGTAGGTTAGGTTAGTTTAGAATAGGTTAGGTTAGTTTAGGTTAGTTCAGGTTAGCTTAGATTAGTTTATGTTAGGTTAAGTTAGATTTGGTTACGTTATGTTACGTCTAAGTACTTGCATCATTCATTTCTCCTGTAAATTTTGTGTTTTTTACATGCTTCTGGACCCCTTGTACTAAACATACTCCTTTTAAAGTAAATGAAATATCTTGGAGAATTTTCACATTTTCAGGAATAAAGTTAGGAAGGCTCTCCAAAACAAAATCGTAAATAGGCCACTGAGCTGAGATCAAACCAAGGACCCCAAGATGAGCCACCGCAGCCTCATCTTATGAAAAAACATCAACTATATTTTTCCCATTAAAAGATCCGTTTTTTTTTTTTTTTTTTGAAACACTGCGTATTTTTTTCGTTCAGATTTCTCAATGTGACCTATTACTTTTGATTGATATTTCCCCAGTGAAGCAAGTTTCAAGTGGACAACATTGTGTCCTTGGGTTTTCTCGTGGTACTACCGTTTCCTCCCACATCATCATTACACTAATTTTTCCATCATCATTCACTTGCCTTAATCATCGTCTCCCTTGACCTAAAACACATAATAGTTTAACGTTAAACTAAAAGATTTACTTTAATTTTTATTTTGGTTGATATTACTCAAGAAAAAGAAGATCGTGTTTCAGTGTAACTTTAGAGAGAAAGAGAAAAAGAAAGAATATATATATATATATATATATATATATATATATATATATATATATATATATATATATATATATATATATATATTCAATGAAAAGACATGTAGTTTCTTCTAAGCTTGAAAGTATTATTTCCTTTCCTTAGGATTTTAATTGATGAAGGGAAAAACAATTAAAAATCTTTAAGAAAACAAATTAATTAATTAATTAATGTTAAAAAAATTCGTTCCCTTCTACTAGGTACAATACTCATAATCACTTTCCACTATATTTTAAACATGTTTATCAATATTCAGATAATAGAAGTAGCATTTATCGTTATTATAGTTTCAAAGTATATATGCTGTCACTGGAAATCGAATCCGGGTCTTTTGCATTGAAGATGTCTCCCCTAATTGTATATAGCCATGAGGGAGCTTCAATCAGAAGGATAATTATGGATTGGGTATTGGATAAATTCTCAACTATGCAGTCCAAGTTTATTTTTCGATTGAAAGTATAAATGTTCAAACTGAAAACAAATCAATGATTAGGCTCGAACTTGCAAACCAAACAATTTTCCCTTTCAAGAGTTGTAAACCTGAACAAAGGAAATTTTGAATAAATCGAATAGTTAATTACAAAGAGATATGTAGTGGCCATGTCTATAGCAGTACATGATGAAAGATCTTACTAAAATGATCTTGACCGAAACGGTTAATTTAAAATAGAAGCATGCATGCATTGACTTCAGTAAGAATAAATATACTTAATATGGATTAAAAGCTTCGTGGGTATATTGAAGTTGTATGTAAAAGAATAAGTCCATTGATTTATTTGTAGACAGATTGAGAGTAGGGGAAAGTCGTCTGGTATCGGACAGCGGGTGGTATCGGACAAAAGCAGTTTTCGTTATTTCCTGTTTAAGGCAGCACCTGTCAAGCATACAGTGAGTTGATCGGAATGAATTAGCCAAACCCACGCCACAGTGGATTTGTCCGATGAACGGTGTATCTAGTGCTTCAAGGTTTTAGTATTTTTGCGAGTGATCAGGTGCATGGAGATAGATTTGTGTGGCTGCAACTTGTCACAAAGTAAATATATTGATATATTGTTGCTATCACAGCATTTATTAGGGTGCATATATATTATAATTTAGGCGTATAGTTGCATTCATGTTGTTACAAGCCGGTAGATAGCCATTCATAAGTTGGAAGTCTTTCGGCTGGTATCGGACAAAATGAAATCGCGTGATATCGGACAAAACACTGTTAAGTAAACTTGACGTTTTTAATAGTTTCTGTTTTTCAAGAAACCATGGGGTAAATACGTGGCAATTTGGATGAAGAAAATATGAAGTTGGCCATGGACAAAGTTATTACCAAAGAAACACATGCTACCAGTGCTAGATATGATGTTCCTTAGAGCACATTAGGAGATCGTGTCGAAAAACTGTCGGAAGGGAAGGAGACAACAGCTAAGCCTCGCTTCTCGGATAACAAAGGCACATTTAGTAGAACGTGACCAAGATGAAATACTATACAATCATGTAAAGGCTTTGCATAGTTAACTAGTCTAATGCCACTAAGAAATCAGAAGTTTTAAAACTAGTTTAAAAACTTGCTGAAAAACTAAACATGATAATCTGTGGAGAGTCTTGATGATTGGATACAGCGCAATATATGTAAAGATTTGGTCCACGAACAATGTGCAAATTTTGAAGGCAGTCTGTTTTATCATTGTGATTTGTGTCAGAATAAAAAATAACAACCCTTGATGAGACTAAAAATTTTAAGATCTATTTTACTTTTATTTTAGGCTGTATTTCAAAGCGTAATAAAACTGTATTTTGTGTATAAGAACTCCTGTAAGTAAACATCTAATATTTGCAATTTGTTATGTATTTAAATTACCTCAAAAGACTAATTCTCTATAGTTTTATGTTTGTCCGATACCACCCTCAACTTTTTAAGAACGCTAATTTCTGTTACCTTTGATTTTTTACAAAAATATATATTATTAGTTTTTACCTGTCAAATCACCTTTAACATGTTGTGTGTAAGATACCAATGTATCATTTTGTGCATTAAGTAATTTGATATAGCTATTTTGCAGCCTGACAAATTAAAAAAAGCTAAGGTGTCCGATACCAGACGACCTTCCCCTAAAACATTCAAGTTTTGTATAAATGTTCTCCTTACATGATAAGCTGTAGATAAGGTGAGTATTGCAAAATATGAATCCCAAAGAGGGTAAGGAGGGATCTCGAATGATTTTTTTAAAAAAAATTATTATTCTACAGATCTTCGACACTATTGGGCGTAGACACTTGAAATTTTGTATGACAGTTCTCCTTGCACTTAGCCAGTGAATAAGACGTCACTTTGCGAAGTATGACCTGTAAGGGAAAGATAGGTAGGGGAGCTTCAAAGCTTTTTCACCGTTCTCCAAATCTTCGAAAATATTAAGGATATAATCTTGAACGTTTGCATAAATGTTTTAATTGCACCCTAGACTGTAGATGAGCCGAGGTTTGGCGAAACGCTGTAGGTGGCATGAATGATTTTATTTTATCACTCTCTAGATCTTCGAAACTATCAGACATAGAACCTTGACATTTTATGTAAGTCTTTTCTTTGGATCCTAAAGTCTAGATCAGACAGGATTTTGCGGAATGAGACCCTTAAAAAGGGGAGAAAGGAGATTTCTTTCGCTCACAGGGCCTCCGAAACCACTGAGCACAGAACACGCGCGAACCCAGAAATTTTTGTTGGAAGGGGTTCAAACTTTAAGGGGAGGAGGAGGAGGGTCCAATACAACAAGTCATACGTCTATGAAATGTTGAACGAGTACTATTCTGCACCGGAAAATACGATAAGGAATAGTAAAATACTTCCTTCTACATTTTCAGAGAAACATGATAGAACTAGATTGTTTTTTATAAGAGAAAAAGTACAGATGAAGTATAAGATCAAATTTTCATGCTACGTCAATCATTTCCTTGTTAAATAAGCAGAGTTTTATTGAAAAAGTGTACGAATACATGTACGAAGTTTTGAGGAACGTCTGGACCCGATGACCCTCCTCCCCGCGGGCGAAGAGCCATGAAATTTTGAGTGTGTTTTCAGTCACACGTATTCAGTAAACGAATGGAACGCAGGAGATTCTATTCACACAGCTGCCTTGACGTATCAGTCATTTACAAACATTGAACTGCACTACTGAGCTATTTTTTTTTTTATCTAAAACACTTCATAGACCCGAGATAAATAGTGAAAAAGCGTTCATAGACCATCTTAAATTGAAACTATTAATTCATAATAGTTGTATCTCTCTTAAAATGGTCAAATAGTTATTAGCATATATAGCCTATTATTAAACGTACTTCCGGGATAAAAAAAACAATGAAAAATAATAATAATAATAAAGCAAGTGTTTTTTTCCCTTTTCTTCCTCTCTGTTTTGTTAGTTTTCTCACTACAGGAAATCAATAGCACATTTTCTCGGCAGAATAATTCACGAGCACTAACTTTTTCTTCCCTTTCCATCCACCTGAGATCTTCAACCGACATTTTTCATTGGAAAATCCGGAAGTAGTGGCTGGGTGGGTGCGGTGAGGGTAGGAGGAATGAAGGGTTTGAAAAAAGAAAGCAAAAGAAGAATGGAGAATATTGAATTTTTATAGTATTCCACTTCTCTTTAGGGTTTTATCTCCAATACAGGGAAGAAGAAGGTGGTTGTATAGACTTTTCAAGCAGCTGAACACTGACCTGCTTTCTCACAAATGCCGTAGACGTGTTCCTGTATTCCTTATTTCTTTTTCTCTTTTCTCAGGTTTTCTCAATTTTTTATCTCGTGTCCCTTGCGTACGTTTGTTTCTCACGACAGTGTTTCCAACTTATGTTTTTTTTTTTTAAAAAAACGTACTCAGTACTGCGATTCAAGATATTAATCGAAGTGAGTTTATCAAATGCGTTTATGCATTACAAGCATTAATTACCTGCTTTACTGAGTTAAAATAAGTAAAATTAATAATATGTTCCATTAGCCAGTCACTTAGTAGGCCTACTGTTACTGAAGTGTTCTGTGATAGAAGATGTTTTTTGTTTTAAAAATTAAATATTACTATTGTGGGCTGAATTTGGATTTAAACGGCATTGGAAGTGTCACTGTTCATGTCATCGACCTCCGAAAACTATGAATTCGACACTTACGTATATCGATAATTTTCGATCATTTTTATTTCACCCCCTCCTTCAATTTGAGGGTCTGAATTTGGATTTAAACGGTATCGGTAGTGTCATTGTTCATCTCAGCGACCCAGAAAACTACCGGTTCGACGCTCACATCGGTCATTTAAGATAATGTTTATATATATATGTCCCCTCCTCTAAGTTGCTTGACTGGATTTTGATTTAAATGACATCGGAAGTGTCACTGGTCGTCTCAGTGACACCGAAAACTAAGGATTCTGTAGTAATATCGGTCATTTTAGATATTTTTTAAATATATGTTCTCTCCTCCAAGTTGCTGGGCTGAATTTCGATTTAAATGGCATCGGAAGTGTCACTGTTCATCTCAGTGACCCCGAAAACTAAGGATTCGGTACTAATATCGGCCATTTTAGATAATTTTTAAATATATATACCCTCCTCCAAGTTGCTGGGCTGAATTTGAATTTAAACGGCATCAGAAGTGTCACTGTTCATCTCAGCGACCCCAAAAACTATGGATTTGACATTAATATCAGTCATTTTCGATAATTTTTTATATATGTCCATTCCTCCTTCCTTAAGTTGCACCATCAAAGTGAAATGATAAAGTGTCATCCCAGGCCCAAACCTAATCTAGGTATGTTGAAAATTCGAACGAGATCGGTCGGGTTGTTCCAGAGTTATTAAGTGACAAACATAGTCACTTTCATTTTTACTTATATAGGTCTTGTTCAAAAAGTTCTAGTCAGCACCTATAGTTTGAAAGTATATAGAAGAAAACGGTGATAGATAGCGAAACCCTGTTCTCTGATATGGTTTCAGCATGTTAAGGATAGGTTCTTTCTCAGTTTTTTAATCTCTCTACTAATGCCGGAAGTGGTAGAAATGCACTATCACTTCTGGTTTCAATATCAACCCCACAGAGTAGAAACGTAGTAAGAAATGGTTTTTAAGAGTCTTCATCCCGGCGAAATTAAAATACCGCTAATTTTACAGTAATTATGTGATATCTTCAAATAGATAATTGAAATATAGAACAAGAGCGCCATAGACAATATTATTTTGCGTGAGGTACCGTTATCACAAGTCACCTAGTGGCTTTCCGTTTTTAGCCGTTTAGAAACGCGAAAATAAATGCCGATTTTCAAAATGGCTCGAAAACGAAAGCAGATAAGTGAGTCGTGATAACGGTTTCTTATGTAAAATAATATTGTCTAGGGCGCTCTTGTTCCACAGTTCGATTATCTTTTATCTATTTGAAGATATCACATTATTACTGTAAAATTAGCGGTATTTTAATTTCGCCGGGATGAAGACTCAACTTAGATTCAACGAGTCATGAATATATTTTATTTATCTATTGTGATCGGAAGCAACTGATATTCTTTCTTTCAGCTTAACGTCCCACGTTTATGCTTTTTAGACGAAGGAAGACGATGATTAAGGCAAGTGAGTGATGATGCAAGAATTGGTGGAATGAGAAAGTGGGAGGAAACGACAGTAGTCCGAAACTCACAGACACGATGTTGTCCATCACAAACTTACTTGGGTGGGGATCGAACCAGAGAACCTATGCACCAGAAGTAAGCACTTCCACTGAGCCACCGTGCCCCCGAACCGGAAGCACCTGATCTGTACCACTTCGGTTTCAATTAGGGATGGGCAAAACCGTTTTTTATAAAAACCGGAAACCGGTTTATATAAAACCCGAAACCCGAAAAACCGACATTTCGGTTTTCTCCAAAATCGGTTCGGTTTTCACCGAAACTTGTTTCGGTGAAAACTTTCCGAAAACACATAAAACTATTTCTGTGGAAATGGATTCGGTTGCCGGAGAACAACGAAACACCATTCTGGTCAGAAATAGAACATATTTTGAAAAAAAACGGAATCGGTTTTGAAGAAAACCGAAACCGGATGAGGTGAAAAACCGAACCGGTTTTGGGAAAAACCGAAACCGGTTTCGGTGAAAAACCGAAACCGGTTTTTGTGCCCACCACTAGTTTCAATATTCAATCCATATACTATGGGAGCTTATGCGAAGGAAATTGATTTGTGGGTCAATCCATACGAAGTGAGCCAATGAGGGTTGCTTGACAATTTTATAATCAAATTATTTTTTTGTTTGTTTGTGGATTCCTGCATAATTACAGACAAAAACTTAATAATCTTAATTTTTGATCGTTTTCCCAATTTCGAGATAAAATATTTTTGTTTGATAACACACACTGACTTTTGCATTTATACGACTTTGATAGGAGGAGGATAACTTATATTACTCAGACGTGCTAAACATTAAGTTAATAAGAGAAGAACAGACCGTTGTATGTTCAGTATATATTAAATATTCGACACAAGTAATATTTCAATTATTATAACTTTGGATCATCAATGCAATATAGTCTAAAAGAAACTGAGAAACCAAATTAACATTATAATTTCAGGGCACAATGACAGAATCTTCGTTAATGATTTCGTTTATTTTCAAGACAATAGAACAAATGTCTCCATGCCACTAACTCCGCGTGAATTTTGTCGAAGTAACACTATACATGACGTTGTCCTCTAGCGTTTATTTTTAAAAATTGATTGTGCAATTCACTCAAAATAGCAAAAGAAATTCGCTTATCCATATTTTACTAAGTTTACGATAGAATTTACAAAATTTCGTTGCTGACACATCATTACATTCTTGCTTCAAATCTGGGTTCGAATCTAGCGGCCAGCTCTCCATATGGAAGTTCTCCAGAGTTTATCTTCAGTTTTTCCACGCGAATGCTGGAGTTGTACGTCGGTTTCATTTTACATTGATGTGTGTTTATTAACTTCTCTTAGAGATTTTATCTTAAAAAAATATTTTAAGACTAACTAAAAATAATGAATCGAGATTTGCACTCGAATAAGATATAATCCACTTTATGGAGTTCGTTTCTGCTGCAACGAACTTTCAGATAGATTGTCTTAAACCTAGGGGACAATTTGGGACTCATTTCTGTAACTTCGGAAATAATACAGGAGAAAAACTTTGTACCTAGCAAAATATTTTCCATATAGATATTTTGCAACACTGTTTTCTGGATTTGTAGGTAGTTGTTTCCTGTGTTTCGCGTCGCAATTTTATTCGAGAACGGTATCAGTTCACAGCTGTTGCTTTTCGCAAAGGTAAAGGAACGCAGGCAGTCCGTGATTGCAGAGAGGAAATACTATTATCATACAAAATCAGTCTGTTTTTCCTTTGCAGGTAAAGAAAAAAAATCAACATAATATTGAAATGCATAACGAATCTAGATCAATAGAAATATATACAGTACATATGATAGAATAAATTCCGTTTCATAGCCGTAATATTATCATTAAGAAACGATAGCATAATATTGGGTTTCATATATAAACCAAAAGAATTTTATGAAGCAATATTATACAGGGAGACAGTACCGTCACATAACGAGACATGCATGAGAGTGAACTCCACTATTGCTCCGTAAAATAGCCTCTTAGCGCAAAACCTTATCTACCAGGAAATAATAAACCTGTCAACTTCACTATTTATTTCGTAAAGTAGCCTCTTTTCGTAGAACTTTATCTACCAGGAAATAATAAACCAATCAACTCCACTATTTGCTCCATAAAATATCCTCTTAGCGCAAAACCTTATATACCTGAAAATAATAAACCTGTCAACTTCACTATTTGTTTCGTAAAGTAGCCTCTTATCGTAGAACCTTATCTACCAGGAAATAATAAACCAATCAACTCCACTATTTGCTCCATAAAATAACCTCTTAGCGCAAAACCTTATCTACCTGAAAATAATAAACCTGTCAACTTCACTATTTGTTTCGTAAAGTAGCCTCTTATCGTAGAACCTTATCTACCAGGAAATAATAAACCAATCAACTCCACTATTTGCTCCATAAAATAGCCTCTTAGTGCAAAAACCTTATCTACCAGGAAATAATGTCAGTCAACTCCAAACTCAAAAAATCGATCAATCAATCAATCCACTATTTGCTTCGTAAAATAGCCTCTTAATGTGAAAACCTTATCTACCAGGAAATAATAAACTAACCGACTCCACTATTTGCTTCGTAAAATAGCCTCTTAATGCAAAAACCTTACCCAGGCCCATGCTGGCCCACCGGGACATGTCCCGGTGCACCCTCCGAAACATCACATTATATAGAAAGGTACATTTTTTAATAATAAATTCTTACGATTATTATTGGTAAAGAACCCATGATAAGTACAGTGCGATCTTTACATAAGACACCCTTGCGAAAACACATCAAAGATAAACGGTTTCATTTATTAGATATTATTAAGAAGCGGAAAAGAAGCTGGTTGGGACATTGGCTAAGAAGGAAATGTATCATGAATGACATGCTAGAGACTGTGGTGGCAAGAAAGACAGGGAAAAGGCGAAGGAGACTATAAGTAAATGACGATATCGAAACAGGAAAATCATACGTGAAAATGAAAAGGTTATCTGAAGACTGTGGAGCATGGAAACTTCTCACTTCCGGCAAGTGACCTGTCAATAATGATGATGATGATGATAAGACCAAACTTGTGAGAAAAAGAGACATAATGCTTATACGAAACACTGAAGTAAATGGACGAATTTACACATTGGAAGCCTTATAAGAAATATTTATAATATCTAAGCATGAATATTTTAAACTCATGAAAGATGTTCAGACAGAGTTCTGAAAAAATGAAATATGTTCAAAAGAACCAAAAAGTGGAATTGATTCCCTTGAGCAGTAAAGCTCCTATTTTTAAAATTACATTACTCCTTTGTAGGGGAAGAGCTTCCTCGTCTCTACGCGGTTAGCGTACATGCCTATGGCGTGGAAGACCCGAGTTCGATTCCAGCCGTGAGCTCATGTAGTTCGGAACCCACTTAAGCTATAGGTCCACGTCTCATATACACTCGCTGTTGAAAGGGATGCTAAACTGAAAATTAACTCTTATCAATCATTTTTGGATGGAAAGGAGGTTCTGAAAGCGTAGGGCGGAAGAGTGTGGTAACCTGTCCTTGTGTATTCGAAGTTTGTCTTGACATGTAGAATACAATATGTTCAACCTATGAAATCCTTTTCTATTCTGTTAATAAATTCTAATGTGTTATGTATGGTCTTCTTTTGCTAACTTAGTGGCCGTCTTCTTGGTCTACAACCGTAGTGACTTGATATTGATTGGTATTGATTGATTGGTTAATATTGATTGATTGAATGAAATTTAAATGTCCTTTTCGGCATTAATGCCACATGAAACTGAATCTGCCATTTAAAACAGGGTTCGTTCATTTACGCATCTAGAGCAGACATCGAAACCATGACCACATTTTCATCATTTGACCACAAATATGCACAGATAAGGTCAGAGGTTACATTTCGTCTGTAGAAGTAAAAGAATAGAAGATACAGTTAATTAAAATGTGATTCGACAAAAATACTCAAAAATTTCATCCTAGCCTGGTCCTACTACCGAACTTTGACGCAGATGTCCACAAGCTTGATTTTAAGTTGGAAAATATTTAATAATATTTTCTTGTTAAGCTAATACAATATACTGAGCTTGTCTGCCTGGCTTCTTGTGCCTTCTTCCCATGAGAACACAATTCCATATTTGGTAACCAGAGATCTAAAGATTGACGTTTGAATGCTTTAATGAATGCAAATGAAGTGAACAGTAAAAATGGTATTTAAAAAATGAGTCTATGTTCAGAATCACTTAACTTCTTACTTAATGCAACTTGGCGTTTCAGTCTAAGAAAAAGCTCTCGTCACAGGAAGTTCTGTAATTAGTGTACAATATGAGTAAACATGCGCAGCGGATCTATAGTTTTTTAATCAGGGACAAGTTGCATACAGATGACGATTTCTTTTTTATTACTGATCTTACAAGGAAATTATTTACAGTTCCAATTCTATCGTATACGAAAATATTTGTTTACGAAAATAACTGAAGTTGCTTTCCTTCTTGTAAAATATTTTCACTCCCAAGAAAATGATTGGACATAAGAAAGATTATACCATCTCGATATATACATTTTACAAGATCATTTGTTTTCGGCAGGGTAGGCATAAATAACATAAAAGGTGGAAGAACAAAGTAGCTTCTTTCTTTCTCCTTCTTTATTCTGGGGGCCGCGGTAGCTCAGTAGTAAAGTATTCAGTTCTGGTGTGGAGTCGTTGGTTTGATCTCAGCTCGCAAGTGAGTTTTGTGGTGAAAAACAAAATGTGAGAGGTTTTCTCGGGCTTTTCCAGTTTCTTCCCTCCTCTTCCATCCCACTATTTCATTCATTCTCATCATCACCTTCTCCTTTAGTTTGCACGGTACAAACGTGGGATGTAAACGTAAATATTTCGTTTCGCTTTTGATTGGTCATTCTTTCAAGACAGTTATACTGTTTTTTTTTTTCGGTGGTAACGTTCATAAGTCCTAAAAATATGAGCGCAAGCTCTAAACTTGAGATCATCTGTAGTTTAGGTCATGTGCCGTTCGAACTTCTGCATTTTAGAACTTATATCATTTAAATGATTTCCAGAAATTATTCCGTTTAGGATTACTGGACCTAATTGATTTCTTTTTAGAATTTCTGGACTTTAAGACTTGTGAATGTTCCTTTTACACCAGTATTTGGAAAAATTAACTGATCGAGGTGTGTAGAATGCAATCCAGCCTAACTTAAGTCTTAATACTAATCCTCAAATAGCGTCTGAATAAGATTATATCCATCTCTACCTTCTTTATTATTTTCAACAAACCAAATGTCACATATCCCTGATATCATAACATCAAGCCGAGCTCTCTGGCTATAAGACACGCAACATTATTTAAATACAAAACCACTTATAATATATCTATAACGACCAGGGGCGGATCCGGGATTTACTTCTGGGGGCAGCGCTGGGTTGTAATACTGCTACTTAGAGCTACTTGTAAGAGCTCCAAACTCTGGTATGGGTTTTATTTATATGTAAAAAAAGAACGTTTAATCTTTGGGGGCAGGGGGGCAATTGCCCCGATCGCCCCTTTTAACGACATATTTATAATCAACCACTCGATACAACTGGCAATCTTATTTGTGATCGGCCCACCTTCAAATCTGCATGTATCACCTGAATTAATACTTAAAAACACTTTTTAGAAGTCCTTTTGGTAATAATTATTCCCCAACAGTTCTCAAAAAATCTGAAGTTCGCCATCACACACTACAATTTACGTCTTGTGAAAAATTAGAACTTGTGCTTTATAAAACCGATGTCGGATTCCCACAAGTTTTGTAACTAGACGTATGGAACTTTTAAGACACATTTATTGAACCTTTGTAGGACAACATATTTGTTGTTAATGGATATCAACTTTAGCCTGGGTTTTTGTATGTAAAAGATGACAGTTCAGTGAGCGACTTTTGACCGAATGGAGAAACTAAAAGCAAGACCTCTTATTGATAATTTCATAACGAAAGTTTAACGCCGCAGAATATCACGCCGGTATGATCAATTAGTTGATATACCAAAGAGAAGAAATGGCAGCAAATTTAGAAGTAGAACCACATTCAACGTGATCATCGACCAGTAAGGTTTGTTGAAGTGTTCATCCAGGGAAGCATTGACTTTGTTCGTCTAAAGCAACGATAATTAAGCAGAAATCCGCGAATCTCTGGGCAGTGGTGGATCTAGCCCTGGGCTGGTGGGGTGGGGGGGCAAGTATTGTACTATAAGATAGAGTTATGTTTTGACTACGACACAAGATACTGATTCATTTGGTTCTGTCGTCTGATATCGAAACAGGTAACAAATACAAGAAAATATTTGATTCGTTTTACAATGAGCACACAAGGTGGCACTTGCTGTTAGATCTTACTAGAAGTGCTCAATTTTATGAAATGTTTATTTGAATGTGTAAAGTACTTTAAAGTAACGATCTTATTATGAAATAGATATATTGTTTGACCGTTTTTCGTGTTATGTTTTATATTATATTTAAATATTTATTTACATTTAAGGAAATGAATTTTGAGGAGAAATTTGCGCAATACGCCATAATGCGTTGTTGCCAAATTTGTGCGTTTAATTCCTGAGTTCTAGCGTTGCAGTTCGAGAAGCGAAACTTAGCTGTGCATTGCGGTAAGGGTCGAAAACTAATTTCTCCATTAAGTATCCAAGCAGAATTCCATGATTACTTCCTTTATTATCTGGCACCAGTAAATACTCAACACTACCTGGCAACGCCGCACTATTCAAGCAGCTTTTAGCATAGCACCAGAAACACCTAGTGATCCAGCATTTAACTACAATAAATTACAGAACATAGTATACACAGATTTTTGACTATTCGACCTAGCTCCCGCCCCCCCAAAGACTTCTTAATAGAATGAAAGATCTATTTGACTTGTAACTTGGGGCACGGTAGCTCAGTGATAGAGCGCTTACCTCTGGTGTGTAGATTCCCCTGGTTCGATCCCTGACCAAGTAAGTTTGTAGTGGACATCGTGCTCGTTGGTTTTCTCGGGGTACATCCGTCCAAGGGCGCCCATGTTGTGGTTTCCAAGGGGGGGTAAGTATAAGCGACGTTTCAAATATAGTTTCAAATTTTGCTGTAACTAATGTAAAAATTCTATTGGGTTTTCGATATTTCCAAGTACAATTTCCTCTTAGGGGGGGGGCAAGCGCCCCACCTTGCCCCCCATGATGGGCGTCCTTGCTTCCGTCTCCGCCCACTTTCTCATTCCACCAATTGTTCCATCATCATTTATTTGCTTTAATCATTGTCTCTCCTAGTTTAACCGACATAACGGGGGACGTTAAACTCTAAGTTCTCATTTCATTCTTTCGACTTGTAACTCTTTCATAAAAGCGCGACTTTGCCAAGGAAAATAGTCATTTGTCAAGAACATTTTAAAAAATTAAAAATTGTAAGTTGATCTATCTTTACATTTTTGTGTAATCAGGGGCGCATCTACAGGGGAAGGGTTAAATGGGTCCGGACCCCCCCCAAAAAAATCTTCGTAACTCAATATGCATTTGTTGACTTTCTCAATAAAACTATCCTTGTTTAACAGGGAAATGATTGTTGTGGCATGAACATTTGATCTTACACTTCATTTGTACTCTTTCTCGTATAAAAACAATCTAGTTGTATCATTTTTTCCCTGAAAATATAGGTGCAAGTATTTTAAAATTACTTAACGTCTTTTCGGATGCAGAATAATACAGTACACGTTCAATACTTAATATATAGACATAGTCGATTGTAGTATTGAATCCTTCTTCCCCCTAAAGCTTAGACACCTCTCAACAAAATATTCTGGCTGCAAGCCTGTGTGTAATCCAGGAGTGTCATTTCAGATTTTGCTTGGGGAGGGGGGGAGGAAGACCCTTTGATATAAGTAAAATTTCGCGTATTTCACTGATTTACTACTATTTTATTGATAAAATCTATAGAAATCTCAAACTCATTGGGGGAATTTCCCCTCCCTGCCCCCTAAATGACACCTCTGGTGTAATAATTTACCAATGAATATTAGAACAAGTTTAAATCACTTATTTAAGAACTTTGTTTAGTTTAAAACTGTACGCATGTACAGAGTACATCATTTTGTGTTAAGTTAGGCACTATAAAATTTATCTTAAAATAAATATTTACCGTAATTTTTTTCTCTGTAATGCATTTTTAAAATGAACAGTTCAGCATATAATATGCATTTATGAAGTACTAGTTGCTATTAAGCAGGGGCGGATCCAGGACGGACTTCTGAGGGGGGGCGGTGGGTTGTAATACTGCTACTTAGAGCTACTTTTAAGAGCTTCAAACTTTGGGAAGGGATTTATTTATATATGTAGCCTAAAATAAGAAAATTTCTTCTTGGGGGTGGAGGGCAATTGCCCCGATCGCTCCCCTGGATCCGCCTCTGGTACTAAGTAGTCAGAAAATATGAATAAGAACTGATTTTGATGTAAAAGGTGAGGTTTTTTAACGGTACGGGTGTGGCGAAAAGTGAGTAATTATAGAATTCTAGTTTATCCGATTTTCTTTTGTTACAACGGCCTGCTCTTCTGCCATATTAAGGCGGATAGTGATGCGTTTGCTACACTTTATAAAAAAGAAAAAAAAGAAACTTTCAAAGTTAATACCTAGAGGGCAGGAGATTCATGTTTGACGTTCTGTAATTAGAACATCTTGAATTGCATTCCTGTCTTCTTGTGACAGAAATATCTCAGGTGCTTTCTACACTGCCACAAGATAAATACCTTTATGATGCAGTTATATAATGTAATTGACAACTTCCTTCCATAATTTCTTTGCACTCCCTATTATTAATTTGTAAAATAACTTCATATTGGCTCTATCTACGGGTTTTCAGTTACTATTTATTTAACTCAGTCGGGGCAAATCCTGGTTTAATGGGGTTTATTTAAGAAAGCTATAATTTTAGTTTTGATGTTCTATTCTCGATGAACTTTGTGACTATTGTTATAGACACAATAGCCACTATTATGATTCTAACATAGTACTCCTGACAGCTACTTTTACTTTTAATAAAACTTATTAATACATATTACAAAATGAGGAACTTATTCGGAAGTTGGTTATCCGCCTGGTTTTAGGGCCAAAAGCGCAATAAAAGCTACGAAAACTTAAAATCGTCAAACCCATATACGATAAGAACTACTGTGCAAAGGACACTAACCAACTTGTGCTAGATTACAGTAAAAACAACGAATAAGTGCAGAAGCGAAGCAGGAGGCCCGAGCGATAGCAAGGGAGTGTGTTCGTAGGGAGTACACGCGTCAGTGACGTGAGTATACACATAAACTAGGTCAGTGCAAAACATTGTATATGGTATAAAAACACTTACCTTACTTGTTACTAAGGGCGTTATAGATTCTGGACAACGTCTCTGTACATCTGCAACCATGTTCAGAATACAAATACTCGTTACTTTCTTAGAATCCAATTTTGCGCTAACCTTGCTCCAAGTACATAGTTTCCTCTTGCTAAATAGTTCAAAGTTTATAAGTTCAAAGTTTATTGGATATATATATAAACACTTTCCGCTCTCCTTAAATGTTGTCAAGGTACAAACGAGCCAACTATCCATTTCTTCCCGGTACATTTTTAAAATTTTGCTAGAAATGGATACCAACTTCGGAATTTGACTCCAAAATTAGAAATTGTGAACGACTTTGAACCTGAACGTTCTAAGTTAGAAACACTTATCAGTTTCCTAACCCACGAGTACCACACGTGAAGAAATTTAGTTAGTATTTTGTAAGTAACTGAATAATGTTCCACCAATCTGACATTTGAGTACAGCAGCGTTGCATACTACTATATATTCAATAATAACCTGTTATGGAATACATAATAGGCCATATATCTTCGAATCAACTGGATGAATCAACTCCATCAAGAAACTGAATTTCTAACGTTTGTTCCTCTACAATCGTGGCCAAAATTGATCGTGATCCATCTTGTGGCTGTAGAGATGTTGTTTTTTCCGGACGAACGGACAGTTTCATTCTAGAGTTTTAACTCACGGACATATTGGTCTTTTCATCCTGAGAATTATACTAACCCATTAAGCTCAACAACACTGTTGGGTAGTCTACCAAGCAAGGATGATATTCACAATTACTCCAATAGAAATATAGGGCAACTAATTTTTTATTGTCATTATCTTGGGATCAACTGGGTAAATCACCTTAAGAGGCCCTATCACAGCGAAATTAAAATACCGCTAATTTTACAGTAATTATGTGATATCTTCAAATAGATAAAATATAATCGAAATATGGAACAAGATCGCTGTAGACAATATTATTTTACATGAGATACCGTTATCATGACTCACTTGTCTGCTTTCGATTTCCAGCCATTTTGAAAATCGGCATTTATTTTCGCGTTTCTAAATGGCTGCAAAAAACAAAAAAGCTACTAGGTGACTCGTGATAACGATACCTCATGCAAATTAATATTATCTAGGACGATCTTGTTCCTCATTTCGATTATCTTTTATCTATTTTAAGATATCATATAATTACTGTAAAATTAGCGGTATTTTAATTTCGCCCGGATGAAGACTCTTAATAAAAGAGCATGTCGTGAAGAAATTGGTGGAATGAGAATATAGAGGGAAAATTGCAATAAAATACTAGGAGCAGAGATGATATTTTAGAATCAGAGCTTAGGCTGAGTCGTGTGGGTTTAGATGCACTATATTTCGGCAAGGTTCACAAGAACTTAGACTCACAACTCGATCAAGCTCTGGTTCAGTGTTCTAAATGAGATTCACTCTAGCTCGATCTTGTGTTCAGTAACCTCATTGGACTCATATGTTTCATAAGAGCTCCGGTTCATTTTCCATTAATGAGGCTAACACAAGCTTATGCTGACGTTCATTGCCCTTATTGGCTAATTTTGCCCGCGAGACGAGAAATTTCTCCGTCTTGAAATCGGGACGAGAAGTGTACTTTTAAATTCGAGACGAGACAATAAATATTACAGTTCCCGACTCGTTTTCGTTTCGTTTTCAATACTTCACCCAAGCTTTACATCTAATACACTGTTTACTTTCAGCTTAACGTCCCACAATAGTGCCTTTTAGGCTAAGGGAGACGATGATTAAGGTAAGTGAATGATGATGGGAGAAATAGTAGAATAAGAATGAGGGAGGAAACGAGAGTACCCCCGAGAGAACCCACAGAGACGATTTTGCAGATCACAAAATTAATAGGCCGGTTTTCGAACCACGAACCTCACGCACCAAAGATAAGCGCTCTACCACCAAGTTACAATGCACCCTTAATTCCAATGAATCATAGTAAAAAAAAAAAAAAAAAACAGGGCCTGCCGTAGAAAATCAGCGCCCGGGGCGTGGGTATACGGCGGTGCACCCATACATATATTCCAAGCAATTTTCCCTTTCCTTTTCCTTTTTTCTCCCGAATTTTTTGCCCCCCCTTACTTCGGCGCCCGGGGCCGTTGCCCCGCTCGCCCCCCCCTACGGCACGGCCCTGTAAAAAACAAACTATACATTGGCTTGGGTTGTCATAAGTTTAGCATCCCTTTCAGCAGCGAGGCTATATAAGAGATGGATCTACAGCTTAATGTGAGATCCGAAACAATGAGCCCCCGCCGGAAATCCAACACAAGCCTCCCACACCAAAGGCGCGTACTTTATCCACATAGCCAGGACTGAGCTCAGAAACTATAAACTGATAAAGTGATAATACGAACACAATGAAGATTACTTATAAATGTTTAAAGATTCGCGACACACTTAAATAATAAATATGGGTTATATATTGATATTTCACACCTTTCGTGGATTTCTCGTGACTCGGAAGACTCTGACTCAAGATAATAATTAGAAGAAAATCGGAACACAATTTTTGTATATAAACTTACAAAACAAGATAAAAATATTGGGCTCAGGATTCCTTCCACTATAGTTCCGGCTCGTTGTCCCTTATAAAACTCATGCCCATAAGGGCTCGCTCATGGCCAATTGTGGTTGACAACAAGCTTTGCTAACTTGGGCATCTCTGCCTCGGACTCCATGTTGTTTACCACAAACTCACAAGGGTTAGCATCGCACCAAGAACCGCTCGTACCAGAAGTGAATGTTTTAGCACTAAGCCAGACGCTCCCCGTCCTCAGGTAGAATCCTGCGTACTGGCTTCTAAATAGACCTATACCTCAACGCATATTTGTACAGGAACATCGGTTTATATAAAAGAAAACTGTAAAATAAATCAAAAGAATGGTACTTACGGACAAAGATGTTTGACATGAGAGTCGCTGGTAGACAAAACACCACCACAAGAATATCCGCCATCGCCAGGTTGACAATAAAATAATTGGTCACAGTTCTCATACGGGGCGACCTGTACACCACAGCAATCACGAAACAATTACCAATGAGACCGACAAGAAATACAATCAGGTACGCCACACAATACACAACGGTCATTGTCATTGAATGTCTATAGAGCAAGTCCATCGGTAGGAAAAATTCGGTACCGTTTTCGTCATCATAAACACTAGAATTTGTTGATAAATCTATTGAAGAGTCCAAATCAGATAAAGCACCCTCAACGGAGTTTCCACTGTAATTAGAATTGACCACAAGTTCTAACAACGTACCACCAGCAGTTTCTAATATTCCACTCACAGCACCATCACTAGCCCCTGCATTATTAGTATTAGTATTACTATGTTCATCCACTGGTCTCTCCACAGTGTGCACTCTTTTTAACAAACCCTCGAACAAAGTTGGTAGAATATTTGTCGTAGGTGAGGCTTCTGTAAATACGTCCATTATTTCACCATCAGAATTCACTGTAATTAGACTAGACGGTAGGTCGTTTCCTCTTCGGGTATCTAACCCAGGATATTCAGATTCGGGAAGTCGTAAAGATGCCATCTCGAGAGGAGAAGGCGCGGACAGTTGGGCAAGGTTACGCCCGTCTAGGACGCTGGATGCCGACAAGGCATTCATTATTCCATTTGTTTGAACAGTTCCGTTGGTGGACATTTTTCTTTTTTTATTCTAAAGAGATAAACTGTCCCGTAAATAAACTATTTTCCGTTTTACGTCAAAGAAAATGCACTCGAGTATTCAGTTTTGATTGAGTGTTTATAATCTAACAGAACGCATGTTTCAGTGCTAAAATACAGAGACGTGTGTAAAACACATGTGAGACTTATACAGTATTTAGTTCATGTGTGAAGAAGGTTGTGTTGAGAAGGATCCTGGTTACTTTTACGTAACGAGAACTTACGTAAACAACCGTTACAAATAAATTTTCGCGGTCAAATCTTCCTTGTTATTTATACGGTCATACAATTTTCTGTCTCTTTCAATAACAGAACGGGGAAACATTTTCGAGAAACTTATTCGTTCTTAGGATAAAAATAGTGTCCTTCAAAACTGAAAATATTTTATTTTCTCTGATTTTTTTTTAAAAAAAAAACTCTTTCTTTTTTAAAAAGTGAGTCCTTAAAATAAGATGAGAAAGCACGTGTTTACATGTGGTCGAATAATGTTCGTTGAGGTTCCTAACGCCCCGCGGAAGGTGCTTTAATACTGCTCGAACACGAGTGACGCGCGTGGATGTTTTGAGAAGTGTGAGCAAAAGGTTTATCGGAGTGCGTCGATTTCGTGTGTGTGTGTGTATGTGTGGATATGTGTGTGTTAGTTCATATGTATGTGTTAGTGTGAGTGTGTTTGAATACTCCTGAGTTGAGCTACTGCCCATCTTCCGTAGTACGCACGCTCCAGATCGCTCTCTCTCTCTGTTTCCTCCTCTCGGAATTCTCCGTCACCGTCTGTGGGAGCAGTTGTTCTCTGCAAGCATGTTACTTTCTCAACCTCCCCCTCTCCTTCTACAACTCGTCCATTTGAGATAAAGCTCTAGTATTGCTACAATTTTTACTATTTGTAGTACGCGCTACTATTGTCCAGGGTCTTATGAGGGAGGGGGTTAAAACATTAGCATCCGCCCCGTAGGTGTTGGAGGCCTATCTTCGATACCCAGTGCGAACCTTGGAGATTGACAATCTATTAATAACAAGATGGTTATACAAATATACGTTTTTCTCAGTAGAAATCACATTCTACTTTCAGAACAATACTTCTATTCGAGTTTTTGCATTTATTACCTCCCACTACGTTCGCAGATTTATGATATATCGCACCTTCTCGAGAAAAGTGACACAAGTCTAAAAACCTAAAGGTCCAAGTTCGTATCCCTCTCCAGAAAAATGACTTAACTCGTAACTTGTTTTAAAGTTATTTTAATGTTCTTTTCCTTTTGTGTGTAAAAGTTTTGTAAATATAGCTTTAAAATTATCCGAAAATCAGAGTGTATTGAAACAAAAATGACAAATTTCGTGTTATGTAATTTTCTCGCGAGGGATACGAACTTGAACCTTTAGGTTTTTTGACTTGTGTCCCTTTTCTCGAGAAGGTGCGATATGTGCATAATGATAGTGGTCCAAGGTGCGTGGATCTTTTCAAACAAAAGGCTGGCACAGAGATAGAGCTCTTACCTCTGGTGCGATGGTTTGATCCTCAGCTAAGGAACTTTGTGGTGGACATAATTATGTCCGTGGGTATTCGGGGTACTCTCGTTTTCTTCCACATTCGCATTCTACCAATTCTTCCATAAACATTCACTTGTCTTAATTATCCATCTCCGTTAGACTAACAGGCATAATTGTGGGACGTTGAACTGAATATGTTTTTAAAGAAAAGGCTTGGACTGCAACAAATTATTTTTCATACATAAAACGTTGATGATGTTAATACTCATTCATTAAGCATAAAATAGCAATAAGATGTAAATTGAATATTTAAAGAAAACAATACCTTAAACTCAATAAATCTCTTTATTGCAATAACTAGCTGAATATGCCCGTTCTTCGCAAGAAGAGAACACGGTTATGCTATGGAAAGTTCTTGAAACCCTTTGCTTAGGATGCGTATTTCAATGAATGCATAAATGATAAGAACCTGCAAGATAATCTATTGTTGACAACAATTTTCGAAGCCCCTTTGCTCAGTTAGGATACGCCCTTTAACCAAATTGAAATAGTAGGAATCCACTTTGAGAGAGATTTTAGGCCTATAAATCCACTTTGAGAGAGATTTTAGGCATACAAATCTACTTTGAGAGAGATTTTAGGCCTATAAATCCACTTTGAGAGATATTTTAGGCCCATAAACCATTATTAACAGATCTGTCATTTTTTCCGTGATATGATCACCAGCGGCGCAAATCTGTCTTCAACATAGGAGGGGGGGAGGGACGGTTAAGACAGTTCTAATAATCTATTTTTTTTTAAAGCGATGTTCAAAATATTTATGAAGTTGAAAAACAATACTGTGGAGGATTATGGGAGCAGAGTTGTCTTCAACTTTGGAAGGCGGATGGATTTGAGGCTTATTCTTGGGAGGGGAAGGGGGGGCTTCAATTTAATCTCACTTTCCTTTGTGTCAATCGGACAGAAATCATCACACTTCTACCCCCCAAAAACACATTTTAAATCGGACTATTGGGGGGAAAGTCCCCCCAGTTCCAAGATTCGAGAGAACATGCCCCCACATCCCTCTGGGATTTGCGCCAGTGGTGATCAGAAACAACAAATAGCATCGATTTAAAAATGACGAACAAAATATAAGAGATGCGTCTCCCCTCCATAAAATGAAATTTAAAAAAGTAGGTTAGGTTATGTGACCTCTTATTTTCAATGAGAAGAAATTTGTAAGCTGAGATTCATGTTCCTAATTTGACGGGCACGTGTGATACTCTATGTTCCACACAAAATTTTGACCCCTGCATATCGCCCTTTGGGTACACTTTGGAATAAATTGACGCAGGCATGGTTTCTCAATGGTAGAGCGCTCACCTCTGGTGCATGAGGTACCTGCTTCGATCTCCGTCCAAGTAAGTTTCTGGTGGATAACATTGTGTCCGTGGGTGTTTTCGGAGTATTCCCATGTCCTCCCACTTTATCATTCCACCAATTCTTCCATAATTCACTTGCCTTAATTTATCCGTCTTCCTTACCCTAACTGACATAATCGTGGGGCGTTAAACTGAAAAAATAAAAATAAAGAAAAGGCTTGAACTGCTACAAATTATTTCTCATATATACTCTCAAATTATCTGGCGATGTTAATACTCACTCATTAATCATAAAATAGCAGTAGTACGCAAATTGAATATTTAAGTAAAACAATACACACAGAGCCCGAAGACATTGATATGGCATAAAAATATATGTCAAACCTGTTTGTAATAGGGCACACACACATGTCGTAATGATACTAAACACACTGTCAACAATGTGAATAATATTGTCACTAAACACACTGCAAGAAGACGCTAGAAATACTAATTTTAGTGGAAATAATGCTAGTTTAGTCACTAGACAACATTTAAAATGTGCTAAATTTCTATTCTAACAATGATAAATGAACCAATTGTTTTTGATAAAAAATATCCTTAAAAATTTCTAGATCAAGCGACAAAGTCCTACATTGGTAACATTAATAACAAGAGACAAATGACAACCGCCTCACGTTTCCGCGCATGTGTATAAATTTTTGACGTACAATTATATTATCTCAAACAATGATATAATTGCCTCAATGATCAAAACATAACATACTAATCCGTCAAAACTATTGAAAACAAGGCAGTAGATCAGTTTGACATACTACAGTTGCTCACATTTTTTATGTTCATGGCAGACATATCCGTAATATCAAAAAATCGACATATTTCCTTATGTCCACCATTAGAAGGTAATTCATTTGTACACATTAAAGTATGTCCAAATTTGAAGACATGCATTTTTGTGTCGTTTTGAGTCGTTTCGGGGCTCTGTGTGTACCCATAAACTAAATGAATTTCTTCATTGCAATAACTATCTGAAAATGCCCGTTCTTCGCAAGAGGAGAACAGGGTTATGCTATGGAAAGTACTTGAACTCCTACGCTTAGAATACGCATTTGAATGAAAGGGTAACGATAAGCAGGGGCGGATCTAGAAGGTAAAAACTGGGGGGGCTCAGCCAGAACCCAGATTATGAGAGGTGCGTGATCATGAGTTTACTATCCAGTTTCCAAAATATATAAATAATAGCTTAAATTATTTGTGTCACTCAAAAACTGTGGAAGTAGCCCCTTGCCCCTGGCTAGATCCGCCACTGATAATAAGAACCTGTAAGATAATTTATTGTTTTCAAAATATTTCGAACCCTCTTACTCAGTTAGGATACGCTTCTTAATCACCCGGGGTCGATTCCCGGCGGGAACTTATATGGTTCGGACGTTAATCAGTAGGTCCCGTCTCATATAGCCTCGATGCTGAAAGGGACGTTAAACTTAAACTCAACTCAGCTTCTTAATGAAATTGAATTGATAAAAAAAATAACCTCTTTGAGCGAGATACTATTTCCCATAAATAATGTCAAACAGATTAACCATTTTCCCGTAATGTGATCACAAACAACAAACAGCGCCAATTCGAATGTGACGAACAAAACAATAGTTCATCTACCCCCTTAAAATGGGAAATTTCAAACACTTTTATTGACAAGTGTCCGCTTCCTTTTTTAATGAGAAGAAATTTGTTTGCCAAGATCATTTCCCTAGTTTGACGGACTTGTGAGATACTCTATTTTCCCCATAAATTTTGACCCCCACATATCCCTCTTAGGGTACGCTCTATAATTAAATTGACAATGAAACAATTAAGACGCAGCTCCAGGTAAGTGATAACTATATTCCAAAATTCATATCAAACGACTCAGCTGTTTCCCCTGATTTGATCTTGAACAACATTAATTTCATTTTTTTATACAGTAGACACCCGATTATCCGGCCTAATGGGGTGGAAGGACAGGACGGATAAGCTGAAGTTCTATACTTGCTCACTTGCTGCACCACTCATATCACTAAAAACACCATTTTTATACCAAAAGTACTCTATTGATCACTCTATTACGTCATTTCCTATGTACCCAATTGAAATTCAAATCGTTCCCACAATGCAACGAAAGTGATATCAGTCACTCTGACGGCTGCAGTCGTAACTAATCGCATTGTCTGCTACTGGCAGTAGCTGATTGCATGAAACCCACGCGTTCTGAATGATTTGATTCATTCTTTTTTTTCAATAGTTCGTGCTAAACGAACTGCTGTGATTGGGGGCGCCACAGTTTCCACGTCACGCGACTTAGTTTCAGCAGGAAGAGCAGCTGAAACCTCTTATAGTATACGCGGAAAAGAAAGTATTTGATAGTTAACAAATTTTCTTTTACACAAATTTTCTTTTAACTGGGGAACAAGTGAATTAATTTGGATCTTTTTCTTGTTATCCTTAGAACAATTATAACTTGACAACTTGCCAAAGTCGGTACTCTAATAGGTAAATTTATTGTTGAGTTATTATGAAAAGAAATCTTGTCAACTGAAAAATACTTTCTTTCGTGACTGTACATTCTCCCTCGATAATCCACTCTTATTCACATTTTCTGACCTGTTAATTCAGGTCGATACTTTATAAATGTTTATTATGTAATTACTGTAGGACTACTAAACTGTGTGTTTTAAAGAAAACAAATTTACAGAGAAAGGAAATCCAAGAATAATAAAAGAAAATATTGTACATACAGGGTGGCTCAAAAGTATGTCTACAACCCTGCATTGATCAAGTATAACATTCTAGTTTATGAGTTTATTTGCTTCTCTTCAGAGCTTAAGATGTAAGTAAAAAGAAAATAAGAACAAGAAACTAAGTATACCAGGTGAATAACAATAAGAAATGATATAAAATGCAATGCGCTGATCAGTAGGGTACTGTATACCCACTTTTGGACCACCCTGTATTTTTAGATGAAACTTTTATCATGTATAACTTAATGTAGGAATCACAAAATGATACGCCCTGTACATACATACAATTTTAAAATAACAAGACATAAAACCTAATTCATAAATAAACGATTTAAACTTGTTTTATTCTTCATTGTTAAATGATTGGGGTTAACTGTTGTATCACCGGAGGAATTTTAGGAAAACCAGGTGAATTGGAGAGTTGATTATGGTTTGTGATGAAGAGTGAGTCTAAATCAAGTGAGGGGAATATTGGAGTTAAGAAGGTGTTTGTTACTTTTGATGAAAAATTAAATGAAATCTTTAAGTTTTACGTCCCATGATTATGCCAGTTAGGCTAAAGGAGGCGGTGATGATGAGCAATGAAGGAAATTGTAGAATGTAGAAAGAGGGAGGAAACAACAGAACCCCGGGAAAACCATACACACGGTGTTTGTCAACCACAAACATCACTTGGCGCTAGCTTGGATCGAACCAAGGACCCCATGCACCAGAGATGAAAGCAGTGGCGTATTTACGATTTTGTTTCGGGGGGAGGGGGCGGGGGCTTTGCTGACTTAATCCCTGGAAATGTGAAAATTCTGGAAGATGTTTCATTTACTCTTACAGTAAATAAAATTTCGGAGTGCTTAAGCCCGGAAGCCCCCAGATTATATTCGTCACTTGGTGAACGCTCTATCAAGCCCCTTCTTACTTTTGGTGTTGTACACTGAGAAAAAAATGTATGTGGTGTACGTAAATAATATGTTACATTTGTAAATCCTGTAGTTTTTGGACTTAACGTACAGGAAACGTTTAACTGAAATCGAATGTTTTATAATACTTTCTCTATAAGTGTTTCATCTGTACCTGCTTTCCGTATGAAACAATATAGGCCGTCAGGATCTGACATACAAATGGACGTATATAAAATATAGCTGACGAAGGTATAAATATATATGCGTGCAATATAAGGAAGACTATTAGATACCAGACATCCTGCAAGGGTATGATGTAACATCTAAGGGCAGTGGCTATGTAGCATACGGATAACGTATGCTCCGTACTAATTTCTGTAGTAAGCAAGATGATCCCGTATATTGGTACAATAGCCTATACCGCTGTTCGGAGAACGGGTTTTTCTCAGTGTATGTGGAAATATATTCCTATGTGGAGGCGGAAGGGACTATTTGGCGGAGAGGTACACTTGTTTTGAATAGCGAGACATGCAGTGTGAAAATGGCGGGAATATTTCAATGTAATCTAACCTAACTTGACCTTACATAATCTAACCTAAGCTAATTTAATCGAGCTTTATTTTAGTACACTTTGGTGCATGTTTCGATTTTCGAGTCTTGAAAGTGTCAAGAATTACAGTTATTTAAAAAGACGTCCTTGATGACGCTTTCCCTTGTAATATTGCGTTTTTATGAAGGAAGTACAGGTTGAGTAGATCGATGAAAGAAATATTCTAGATTTTATTAGGGTATTTTTACTTTCTTTTCTTAAAATAGGTCGGATAGTACGGAGGTCGAATATATGAGAGTCTACTGTATTAGTTTAATGAAATTTAACGTCTCTTGAGGAAGTCACGTTAACGAAAAAAAATACATTTTTATGATCAAGTTACATCATAAAAAGATAAATAACATATCAAGACTTATGCCATCTTGAACAAATTTTGAGTGTCCAATAAAAAAGATAAATAACATATGCTACCTTGAACAAACTTTGACTGTCCAATAAAAAGATGAATTATATAACAAAACTTATGCCACCTTTAACACATTTTAACTAACCAATAAAAAGGTAATAACATATCGAAATTTATGCCGCCTTCAACACATTTTGATTACTCAATATAAAGATAAAGTAGCATATTAAAACTCACACCAACATGAACAAATTTTGATTGTTCATTGAAAAAGATAAATAACAAATTAAAACTTATGCCACCTTGAACAAGTTTTGGCTGCCCAATAAAAAAGATAAATAACATTAAAACTTATTCTATCTTGAACAAATTTTGACTGTTCAATAAATAGGTAAATAACAGATCAGAACTTATGCCACTTTGAAGAAATTTTGGTTGTCCAGTAAAGATAAATAACTTATCAAAACTTATGCCACCTTGAACAAAGTTTGATTGCTCAATAAAAAGATAAATAACTTATCAAAACTTATGCCACCTTGAACAAAGTTTGATTGCTCAATAAAAAGATAAATAACTTATCAAAACTTATGCCACCTTGAACAAGTTTTGACTGCCTAATAAAAAATATAAATAACATATCAAACTTATGCCATCTAGAATAAATTTTGACTGCCCAAGAAAATGATAAATAACGTATCAAAAGAATACCATTTTGAACAAATTTTGACTGCCCAATAAAAAGATAACATAAATACAAAAAATACCACCACTTTGAACATATTTTTAATGCCCAATAAACATATAAATAACATATCAAAACGCAGTGGCGTATTTAAGGGGAGATTCCGGGCTTAATTCCTCCCAAATTTTATTTACTATATGAAAGTAAATTACATATTTTACAGAATTTTAACATTTCGAGGAATGAAGTTAGCAAAGCCCCCCGTAGCAAAATCGTAAATACGCCACTGTCAAAACGTATGCCATCTTGAACGAATTTTTAGTGTCGATGCCCTTTGTAATTATTCGCTAAGATAGTGTGCCGCTTTTGAAAATGTAAACTTCTCAGAATTGAACGAAGGAAGTAAATTAATACATCTTTGAATACCATGAGAATGACTAATTTCTTAATAAAACAAACTATCACCAAAAGAGAGAAAACAAACTATCACCAAAGGAGAAAAACAAACTATCACCAAAGGAGGAAAACAAACTATCACCAAAGGAGGAAAACAAACTATCACCAAAGGAGGAAAACAAACTAGCATCAAAGGAGGAAAATAAACTATCACTAAAGGAGGAAAACAAACTATCACCAAAGGAGGAAAACAAACTATCACCAAAGGAGGAAAACAAATTATCACCAAAGGAGGAAAACAAAGTCTCACCAAAGGAGGAGGGAGGAAAGAAAGAGTGTATCAACGACGACTAAATTGGTTTGCAAGCTTTCCTTGATACCTTCTAAGGTAAACGCAAGTGAAAACGTTAGCATTATACAAATAATCACGTTGTTGTTGCTGTTCTAAAGACATAAGTATAATCATGCCTGCGAAACCTGGACTATTCACATGAGCATTATCTGTTTTTCTTTTTATCCTAGAAATATCTTCCGCGTTTTCAAGATAAGAACTTCAATTTCATTCCATTAGCCGTGTTAAGGAAATTGTGAACTACGTTGATAAGTTAAATATCACACTAATATACTTGATGCTTTGAAATTTCAGAGGAGAGTTCATTTACCTTGCTGTTCTAACCATTATTCGTTCAAGCAACTTCACTGAATTTAGAAACCACTCTATGGTAACTTGGTTTGCTAATGCATGTTGTAATTACGCTTTGTACGCATGCAGGGAAACCAGAAGATTACGGTATAATGGTAAGGTTAAGGAAAATGTTTATCGCGTTCCTATACAAACTATTTTTAAAGGTAATTGTATACAAGTAAGGGCATGGAACAAGTGCGCACATTGTAAGATTACAATTTCTGTTTAGAGCAGCGTTTCCCAACCTTTTTCAAGTTGCGGCATACTACGGATATAACTTGAATTTTCGCGGCACACTCAGAGATATTATTATTATTATTATTATTATTATTATTATTATTATTATTATTATTATTATTATTTGCAAATATAAAATACCATGGTAATTTCTTTTCTGTGATTACTGATCTTCTCACAGAGATGAAAGCTCGATCACTGGTTTTCCCCTATGCTAATTTTTATTCTGATTTTAAAATAGAAAACAATTGCAAGGAAATATAGGACTCAGATTTTTAAAAATACGCTTTCTTTTTTGAAAACTGTATCCAACCTTTCACTAAGAACGAAGGTCACTAAATAACGAACGAACAAACAAATGTCTTGTACTTTTAACTTTGCTGTTTTAACCAAAACCGGTGCATATTATTACAATCACAGAGCTTGCGATGCGTCGAAGTCAAAACACAGCTGTTAAACAAAGTGTTGTTCTGTCATTCACGTGCGAATGAGTGTTCTACGAAAGTTCACTTGACGCATATTGTACAAGTGCTTCCATTTCTCGGTGTTACTATGACTCTCAATTGAAGCGTAACATAGCAGCTAACCGTGGAAATGTGTACGACCCGAAATGCTGTCTGGTGCACAATAATAGATGTAGAATAATATATTACAATTACAGTAATTTTTTCCATGGTAGAAATTCATAGCAATGTTAAATACAAAAATATACATTTTTCCCTATGTCTTGCAATTTGGTTGCTATAGAATTAATAACTTTGTTTCGATTTACTCGCAGCACACCAGCGGTCCATTCACGGCGCACCAGTGTGCCGCGGCACACCGGTTGGGAAACGCTGGTTTAGAGTATTATACATACATGGTTCACTCCAGTAGTATCAATAGTACATTCCAGGTCTTAATCCTGCCCTTTGGACAAGATGCTATGAATAAAATAAAAGAAAAAATTAAAATACGCTTTCTCTTTAAATATCATAGAACTAAAACAAATTGTTCTAAAAAGTAAACAAAAAATAAAACTTATTCTGTATTTTTTAAAGATACTTTTTTTTTAAAAAAAAGATGAATGGCTAAGAAAAAAGCATGGGGAGTATCTTCATATAAAATCAATTTAATAAATTCTTTAATTTTCATGTAAATCAAGTGCTTGTATACAATAGCCCACTCCATACTTTTATCTTTTTTTTTGGGGTCAAGTATAGGAAGTGTTCTTACAAAAATAATTCTCTTGGAAACGTAATTATTGATTACTGTCCAGTTGTAAAGTATGTACTATTTGGTTTGTTTTGATTAGTTTTTGAAAGAACGCATGATAATAAAATATTTCATTCATCCTTTTTTTTTTTAAAAAAAAGTATTATAACAAATAATGAAAATCTAAAATCTTGTTCGAACTTGTAAATGTTATCTTCAATTACTAGAGAGCACAGTCGTGGTTAAGCGGTTAGCGCACGCGCCTTTTTGGCCTGGGAGACCTAACTTCGGTTTCCGACGGGAGTTCATGTAGCCCGCATTCCCACATTAAGCTGTAGATCCATATCTCATATAGCCTCGATGCTGAAATGGACACTACACTCAAAATCAAACTAAATCAAATTCTGTGTACAAGATAATTCAATTTTACTAAAAAGTAAATCTGGTTGCATAAAAATAGTACTAAATAGCACACACACACACACACACACACATATATATATATATATATATATATATATATAGGTCTAACAATGAAATGCAGAATTGTCACTTATGTTGGTGTGGAAGATCTTACCATTGAATGAAGTCGGTAGATGAATTGAATTAAGTTTGAACCATTGTAAGTCAAGGACATAAAAATCTTTGCATTTTACGTCCCATGTTTATGGCCTTTAACCTAAGGGAGCCGCATTATTAAGACGAGTGAATGGTGATGGAATGATTGGTGGAATGAGAATGTGGGAGGAAACGGGAGTACTTCGAGAAAATCCACGGACACAGTGTTGTCACCTACAAACTTACCTAGTCAGGGATCGAACCAGGAAACTACATGCACCAGAGGTAAGCACTTAATGAGTCAAGATAAGGCAAGAAAGTTATTTTGTATTTCTGTTGAAAATGTGCAGCAAAGCTTAAATTACAATTTTAAATGTAAAATTCCCCCCCCCCCAAAAAAAGATTTCTATATGAATTTGCCTATTTATGCTTGACATTTGATGTATATAACTTTAAAATTGTCCTTGAAATATATTTATAATAGTATAAAATAAAAAGAAAACGTTCTACCTAATTATTGTTATAAATATTCAAGATTTAAAAAAACGTTAGCTTTGCTAATTTAAATAATTATTCTCGTTTTTGAAATTAAACCTACACCCGTGAGAACTCCTGCGTAAGAAACTGGAATCAGCTATGCTACCCGAAGATTCAGCGTAAGAAACTGGAATCAGCTATGCTACCCGAAGATTCAGCGTAAGAAACTGGAATCACCTATGCTACCCGAAGATTCAGCGTAAGAAATTGGAATCAGCTATGCTACCCGAAGATTCAGCGTAAGAAACTGGAATCAGCTATGCTACCCGAAGATTCAGCGTAAGAAACTGGAATCAGCTATGCTACCCGAAGATTCAGCGTAAGAAACTGGAATCAGCTATGCTACCCGAAGATTCAGCGTAAGAAACTGGAATCAGCTATGCTACCCGAAGATTCAGCGTAAGAAACTGGAATCAGCTATGCTACCCGAAGATTCAGCGTAAGAAACTGGAATCAGCTATGCTACCCGAAGATTCAACGTAAGAAACTGGAATCAGCTATGTTACCCAAAGATTCAACGTAAGAAACTGGAATCAGCTATGCTACCCGAGGATTCAGCGTAAGAAACTGGAATCAGCTATGCTACCCGAAGATTCAACGTAAGAAACTGGAATCAGCTATGCTACCCGAAGATTCAGCGTAAGAAACTGGAATCAGCTATGCTACCCGAAGATTCAACGTAAGAAACTGGAATCAGCTATGCTACCCGAAGATTCAGCGTAAGAAACTGGAATCAGCTATGCTACCCGAAGATTCAGCGTAAGAAACTGGAATCAGCTATGCTACCCGAAGATTCAGCGTAAGAAACTGGAATCAGCTATGCTACCCGAAGATTCAATTTCCACTTAATGCTTATTTTGCGTCTAACATATCATTGTGGATAATTGCTTATGAAGCTTATTATGTCTTTCATATACTGCTAAGTAACATGTCTAAATAACAGTTATAAACTTTACTGAATGAAAAATCCACCAACCTCGAAGTTCATTTGACGATGGTATGCACAGTTTAGAGCTTTAGGATGCCTCATTTCCATTTCGATGTTCGTGATTTTCTAAACAGGAGATTGACAAAGCGATTGATCGGTCGTTGAGGTAATGATGATCACAAATTCCTGTCACCAGTGTTGAATTCAGACATTTTCAGCCGGGGGTGGGAATATGAACTCCTCGGGGGGAGGAGAGTTTGGGTAAAGTAATTTCTACATATTGTGATTGAAATTTTGAGAGTTTCTCCGGGGAGAAAATGAATTTTCTTCGGGGGAGGAATTCCCTTCCGGGCTACCCCCTGAATTCATCCCTGCTTGTCACGCTCTCCGGAACTAGCCCCATATGATTTTTTTTTTTTTTGTGTGAAATTATGTGAGAGATACAGCGTTTACGCCTCCTCTAGCAACAAATCTAACAGAACAGGGAGCTCATATCAACAGTGCTTTCCAACAAGCTTTCTCTGCTCCTGTTGCCATCTTGAATGCCTATCGCCAATGCTCACTCTTGCGCTCTCGTGACAAGAATCAGAAGCAAGCCTCGAATACGAAAATCTTTTCGAGTGTTTGAATACGTCTGCAAAATTTTTGTGATAGTATGTCCACTAATAAAGCTACAATGAATTTATGAAATCTGGTCGATTACTTGGAATAACCTTGTATTTAGTTTATTCAGTGGCAGAGCGTTCACGTCTGGGGCATGGGGTCCCTGGTTGCATCCCACGTTGAACCAAGTGAGTTTTATAGTGGTCTAAGACCTTGAGCGTGGGTTTCTCGGTGTTTTCCCATTTTGCCTCCCATTCTTCATTCCACCGCTTAATTAATTATCATTATCACCGTCTCCTAAACAAAGCCAACAATTATTATTATAATTTCTGTTAAGGTTTCGGCAATATACGAGGAGTGTCCGGAAAGTAAGTGTACCGTTTTGAAAAATACTAGAACAGGTTTGTTCAAGCCAAATTTATTTTTATGGGAAAGTTCACACCTTAAATTATTTTTCGTCATAGTTTCCAACAATATTCAAAGCGGTTGACCAACTTGCCCAAACATTCCTCAAAGAAACATCCCTCTAGCAGAGACAACCATAAATCCAGAACGTTTTTTTGCGTCGTCCTCACTTTCAAACCCATCGGGGACACAGTTTGCGATAACCTTAACGTTCGGTAATAATCACAATTGAGGAAACTCTTCTGAAAGCATTGTCATTGTGCACCGTCTATTCTCACGAAATTTCTCATGCACTTTTCTCACCAACTCATCAGTCACAACAGAAATCCGCACACTTCATGGTTCGTCATGGACGCTAGTCCATCCTTCATTTAGCTACCTCATCCACTTTCGCACTACTCCCTCACTCATTGCATTTTCACCACAAGTCTCTACAATTTGACGATGAATTTCGGCCGGCGTAACGTTTCTTGCATTCAACAACCGGATAACAGAAAGAATCTCACAGTCTGCAGGTTCAGCAATAGTTATAAACATTGTAAACAATCACAGAACACAGTACTTGCGACAGCTCAACCATGCTTGCGTCAGTGGAGAGACAATGAACCAGTGAAACTAGGACGCAGAGCTCCGACACTAACGCTGTGGGCCGTTGAAACGAAACTGTGTGTAGTTGCCGGACACTGGCGGAATGTTTCGTTTAAGAAGGTTTGGCCAAGTTGGCCACCCCTTCTGACAAGTGTTTGAACATTGGTGGAAGCTAAGTGGGAAAATAGTTTAAGGTGCGCACTTCCATGTAAAAATAAATTTGACTTGCACAAAACTTTTTAGTATTTTCTTTTTTCCAAACGGTAGTTACTTTCCGAACACGCCTCGGAAAGTAACTATTGCCTACTTCACATATGTTTTTTTATGAATGATGAAGGCATTAATATATTGCTGAAACTAACACAAGTTAATAATAATAAGTGGACTGGTCATGCTTTATTTTTGTTTAAAATATATTACATTCTTTAACTTCATTTCGGTTTCTGTTTTCTGTTTACTAATAACTTGAAAGTCCGCTGCGCTATACTTAAATCAATATAAACTTCCATGCGTGCTGAATACACTATTTTGTTATGCATACTACGTAGTACTTTGTAGGGATCAATTCGTGTATATTACATAACGTGAAGCCGGAAGCCAATACTTGTTTACTAGGAACTAAGTCGTTTAGATATAGGAAATAGGTCGCTTCAAAAGTCAATATTGATTTGTTGTCAACCATTTTTTCTTTTTTCTTTTTCAAAACTGTTGTCATCAAAAGCGCTAGTTCGATCGGTTTTAAGTGTGAACGACATGTTGCAGCTGACACTCTTACTTCAACTACAATCGCTGTGACGTCATTTGTGCTTCGTCTCTTCACGTCTTGTGGATAGGAGGAAGAAAAGAAATATAGTAAAGTGTGTCTGCAGATGAGATACAGGAAGCAAAAGGAGATAATGCTTTCCTCCATTTTTTTTCCTTTTTTTTTTTTTTTTTTTTTTTGATTGAAGTATTTCCTTTCAGTCACACTGACCTATCTCTGTAGAGGATTTCATGTTGAAACTTGTTTGAAACACGTTTAACAAGTAACGGTTATGACGAAGCTTCCAAAATCTTTTAAACCGATATTGTACAAAGTTTTCTAGAAACATCTTCTACTATAATTGCGTAGGTTTCAGCGTGACAGTATCGGGAAGAATGAAAAGAAGAAGTGAAGAAGGAGTTATTTTTAGTTTAGCGTTTATTGGTTGAAGTTTGTAAGGGAAGTAAGACAGATAATAAGTTAGGCTGAATGATGATGTAAGACTTGGTGCAGTAAAGAAACTGGTAGCAAACGCAATAATTGTTGATCCACTCTTGTTCACTACATGCTTGTTTGTCCTGGGATTCGATTGGATTACCAGGTGTAAGGATTCCACCACTAAGTCATTGAAGTTTTTACAAGAATGCTAGTATAGTTTGTTTGCTACTACTACTACTACTACTACTACTACTACTACTACTACTACTACTACTACTACTAATAATAATAATAATAATAATAATAATAACAATAATAATAATGTACAGGGTTATTATAAATGATCGATCCGATTTCATAAATTGACTGTAGCTTCATTATTCGACATAAACAAAACTTTGCAGACATATTCAAAAACTGAACTTTATTTGTGTTGCAGGTTCACTTCTGATTTTTGACATGAGAGTATAGAAGTCAGCATTTATTCAAAATGACAAGAGGCACAGAGAAAGCTTTGGTTTTGCTCGAGTTTTATTCACATTAGTCTGTTCTAACAATGCAACGACACTGCTGAATGAAGTTCACAAAAATCCACCAATTGCGAATCCACCAGCTTTAGGATGCCTTACTTCCATCTCGATGTTTGTGATTTCCTAAACAGAAGATTGACAAAGCGATTGATCGGTCGTTGTGGGAATGATGATCAGAAATTCTTGTCACGCTCTCCGGACCTAGCACCACGCGATTTTTTTTTCGTGTGAAAGTATGTGAGAGATCCAGTGTTTACGCCTCCTCTAGCAACAAATTTAACAGAACATAGAGCTCATATCAACAGTGCTTTGCAACAAGCTTTCTCCGCTCCTGTCGCCATCTTGAATAAAATGCTCACTGCTGCGTTCTTGTGGCAGAAATCAGAAGCAAGCCTCGAATACAAAAATATTTTTGAGTGTTTCAATACGTCTGCAAAATTTTGTGACAATACTTCAAATAATAAAGCTGCAGTGAATTTATGAAATCTGTTGATTACTTGTAATAACCCTGTTTTTTTTTTTTATTCAGTGACAGAGCGTCTGGGGCATGGGGTCCCTGGTTAAATTCCACGTTGGACCAAGTGACTTTTATGATGGTCAAAGACCTTGAGCGTAGTTTTCTCGGTGTTCTCCTATTTTGCCTCCCATTCTTCATTCCGCCACTTAATTAATTATCATTATCACCGTCTCCCTTATCGACAATGCAAAAGTGTGGTACGTAAACCTAGAAATTAATTACTTGAATATTTATTACATATTACTTGAATTTAATGAGTACAGATGTACATGTAAAACAAATACAGATATTCTTGTATAGAAATATTATCAGTAACATACATATTCCACACTTCTTGGAAAAATATACAATTTAATGTAAAAATAAATAAATAAATAAATAAATAAAAATGAAATCAAACGTAGAATGTACGTTAGTTCACTATTAATATAAATGAGAACGCAAAATAATATAATTATAAAACTAATTCCAACAATAAATGTCAGTCTTCTTACAATGTACAGGGTGATTATAATTAAAGTCCCACTTTCAAAATTATGTAAACAAACAAGAACCACTGGTCAGAATGACTTCAAATTTGAACTGAATATGCATTAAGGGGAAAACGGTATGACATAAGAAAAAAGTTCCAAACTGTATCAATAGATGGCGCTGTAAGAGGCATAACGAAAATGGATTCGGCTACAAGTAACATTTGGAATTGAAATACGACGACTTTGGCATAGTTTGCACATTAAACCAACTGTACTGTTCAATGTGCATGATTGTTTCGGTTTTGTCACGAAAAAAGGTGACTTCCAAGTCATTCAATAGTTGTGGCACTGTCAGTGGGAAGCCCATGCATCACTCCAAGGTCATACCGCATTGGGTGGGAAAATTCGATTTTTAACTTTCATTAGGTCAATCACAGCATAAAAAGCACATAATGACAGGGTTGTTAATTGTCCTTGGACCAAAAACCGCATGAAAAGCACATGATAATTTGATTTTTAATTATTCTTATCCATTTTCGTTGTGCCGATTACAGCGCCATCCATTGATACACTTTGAAACTTTTGTTTTCTTATGCCATAACGTTTACCCCTTTTTCAAGTATTTTGAGTTCAAATTTGAAATTATTCTGACCAGTGATTCTTTTCTCATAGCATTTTGAAAATGGTATTTTAATTACGCGTATAATATCTATACTTTAAAAAATTAAAGGGTATCTTGAGCATTATAGAGATCTAACAATGAGGTTGATAAACATCAATATTTTCATTTTTATGCATTATATGAATATATACCGTATTTTACGGACTATAAGACGCTATGGTCTACAAAACGCACATTAATTTTTAAGCATTTTTTTTTTAAATGCCGTAACATTTTTACCATTTTTATTATTAGATTGCAGTCAGACTAAAAAAGATTCTTAGTTTATAAACCCGAACTGACCTTTAAAATTCTTGAAAATCGTCATCTGAACTCGTCACTTGTGGTTCTTGGTTTGTGATTGGCGGGACGGGAGGGAGACAGTGTTAGCAAGCTTGTAAATCCGCGCAACTCTTGTCAATCGCAAAGGTGCACTGCTGCTGCCAGTTGAATCCAATGTTGCCAGATAGAGATAGGTTTCTCGCGGCATCGAATATATGGTCATTTTAAGACTGGCGGGAATTTTAAATCAAACACTGGACATTTTTATATTAATTTCGAGCACAAGACACACCTGAATTTTGGGATTTACTTGTCATTTGGTCTAATTCCCATTTTGCCTAACAGTTTATTAACTGTCAATCACAGATAATAATCACATCCGTCATTTTAGGTGAAATGCCAATTCCCATTTAGCCTAATTCCTATTATACCTAACGATCTTCTCTGGAAGGAAATATTCCTATATAGAAGATCTGACACTGTTTCCATACTTATATATAAATAAGTCACAGAAACTTACATACAAAAGTCCTCGTTGACAAAAGCAACGATTACACAGCCATATAATAATAATAATAATAATAATAATAATAATAATAATAATAATAATAATAATAATAATAATAATAATAATAATAATAATAATAATAATAATAATAAAAGTTCTGTGTACCGGACTCGATGTATTTTGTTACACAGAAACCAAATTTCGAAACCCCTGGACGATTGAAAGTGTTAACTTTTTTATATGGGCGAAAAATTTGAGCGATTTTGGATAGGGAAGATATTTGTTTATCGCCTATTCAGGGTTAATTGTCTTACGGTTTCGAAATGTGTATTCTTTGTAAGAAAATATATCGAATTCACACCCGATGTTGTGTTTTTGACAAAGGCTACCTACTGTTATGTCTGCTGCTGGACGACTGTATGTGTATTCACACTGTATAGTTACAATATTTTATATTTGAAATATCTTTTGTTATAGTATTTAAAATGAATATACATTGGTTTAGTAAACTTAGTTCTTTATTATGATAAGTTGTTAATTTTGTTGTAGTAATTTCTTTTATGTAAGTTACTACTTGTATTTGAAACATTTTGATATGATTATTTGAAGTGAATGTGGCTTTTGTATGTAAGTTTCTGTCACCTATTATTATATAAGTATTTAAACACTGTCAGATCTTCTATATAGAGGTATTTGGTAAATGTGATTATTATCGGTGATTGACAGCTTATAAACTGTTAGGCAAAATGGGAATAAGGCAAAGTGGGAAGACACGGAATTTTGGAGGCAATTTTTCGAAGAAAAAAGCCCGTGTTATAGTCCGTAAAATACTGTAGGGATTCCTGAACTTTAAGGTACGTATTTATATGTATGTATGTATAAGCATAATAGTATGTTTTTGAATGTGTGTTTATTTATATGTGGCTATGTGTATGTATGTATGTATAGGTATATATGCATTTATGAATATGTAAAAAGATGAAAATTTGTATTATATGTAGAATGGAAAATTGAATTACTTTTATGTTCCACTATTCTTGATATAGGTTTAGAATTAGAACTATTAATTAGCCTCTAGTAATTAGGAAAATACATCTCTGTTGGAGGAAATAAATAAGTATTAGACATTATTAAAAGAACTTTGATGCAACTTTGTAGACAATACCACGTCGCGTCATGACTCAACAGAAAATAATGCATTTGGCTGTTAGTCTTTCTGTGACGGCGACTGCAATTTTTGTAGGAGTGAAGCAAGAGAAATATGACATGTGTCCTTACAACTTTCAAACTTTTTTTATTATTATTATTTTCTTTCTTTTTTTGTAAAATAAAAAGGAGAGAGAAAAGAACGATAGAGTGTCGTTTGTCTGTTCAGTAACAATGACTATGAGATGCGAGTGAAAAAACCAAGGGCGTCCCCACTGCATGCGACAGATCATTATAACTGAATAGACACGTGGAAATGCCAGCAGATGGACCACGGCCAAGAGCTTGTCACTTCCATTTCATCGAGTTCTCTTTCCATGCAGTCCTGCCTTCATTGCTTGTTTCTCATTCTCTCCCGTTTCTCGCCTATGCTTTGTCCTCATGTCATGCTCATCGTGAACTGAATTGGGCAACAAAAATAAAATAGCTTTCTATTTTTTTTTTAAATACTGTATTCACGATTTCCAAAAATATTATTTTTTACGCATAATAATTATAGATAATATAAAAATGTTCAGTCAAGGTACACTGATGGAGACACATTTAAAATTAATTCTAAATTATTATTTGATTTGAACAAAATCTGCAAGAACAGAATACAACATATCTTTAGTTAGAAGGTATGATTACATTGCATTGAACAAAGTAGATATAAGTTGTTGCCAGGAGCATCATTTGGGAATGACAGGGGCAATTGCTTCCCTCTGAATTTGAGAAATCCATACTTTGTAATCTATTGCTTACTAATACAGTAAAAATGTAAAACTCTCATGCTGATGGAGAATTTTGACCCCTTCTCTACTTTGACAAAATTTGAAATGACACTACATGTTGTAGCCAAGCCTTTTTCGAACCGAAAATAGAATGACCAATGAACAATACTGGAACAGACGATTGGCTAATCAAGACGTCCGAAACAATTCCCGGGTGCCTCCAAAATGGCTGCAACGTCATTTCAATCAAGATATCGGAAACAAATTAAGGGTGCTTCGAAAATGGCTACTATGCCATTTCTCGTATAACTTCCGTATGTTCTGATTGAAGGTAAACTCACCATAGAGGGCAGGTTGATCGCAGTGTCTATAAAGCGAATATTGTTAGTGGTTTGAAGTTTATAGGACACCACAAGAGTAGTTGTATGTGATTTACAGTCTGTGTCTGTGAAATTAACTGCCTTCAAGCGTGGTCGCATACTGAGGCAGGATGATAGGTACTCAGAATTGCTAGTTGCATGAGTAGTGGAGTGTATGTGATACACACAATACGAAGATGATAGAGTTCACATAATAGACCTGCTCCCCCATATCTTCACGACTCAGTGCAGAGTGCACGATGCAATGAGGAGAATTTCCAAAACAGAGTGCTCCCCACATCTCCAAGACTCCACCAGTGGGAAGTGTACGATGCAAAAAGGAAAATTCCTACAGCAGACATACTCCATTTTCTCCACGACTCAGTGGGAAATGCATGATACAAAGAGAAGAAGTCACATAATAGACGTGCTCCCCATATCTCCATGACTCAATGAGGAGTGCATGATGCAATGAGAAGAATTTTCAAAACAAAGTGCTCCAGATATCCCCAAGACTCAATGGGAAGTGTGCGATGCAAAAAGGAGAATTCTCACAAAAGAAGTGCTCCCATTTCTCCACGACATAGTGGGGAGTGCAATATAAAGGGAGAATTCTCACAACAGACATGTTCCTCATCTCCATAACTTAATGAGGAGTGCCTGTTCAGAAGAATAATCCTAACTGATAATACGGTAATCATCAGTGCAACCCAAACTGCCGTGCTCTTCCTCTCATCTGAGCGTACCAACACCAAACAATCGATTGTTGAAGGCACGAATATTTTCCGCATTCTTCTCACACGATTACTCACAAACCTCGCAAAGGATAAATAATGTCAAACTGGTGTAATTTCTGTATTACTCACTTAAATTCATTTTAAACACACGTCAATTTACGAAATAATTATTTTGATTAGATTTCTTATATATTTTTTCACACAGAAAAAATCACTATTTGTCCAATATTCAGCTTGTGAATTGTCAAAGATAATACACCATTACATTTCGCTGTCATTATATATAAGTATTAACCGAAGTTTACTGATGTTTATGGATCTAACTTACAATTCATTATAACGTGACGATGCAACAGGATTCTTCCACTAACATGCGAAATACACATAGACGGAAGCATTTGTCACACTACCGCAGCGAAACTGAAATGCTCTTCATCTGCTTCCAAAGAGTTGGACCATCAAGCCAGCTGATTGCTGAAGTAAAGATTAACTTTTTAGATTCTTTGATATTTTCTGCGAAGAATATTTATAATGTCATAACAGTTTCCAACATCATCTGTTAGAACCTCGCATTGGTAAAACATCACAAAGCGCGCGAAGACGACTTACAGAGCGCCATATCCAAGAGAGATTACCAAACGGCATAAAACTAAAAAAGAGAAACACGAAACGGATAAGTAGAAATGAATGAGTACAGTGGATAAACGGTAGGCCAACAGAGTTCAATCCATTATCTACCGTCAAACAGACCACATGATATCTTCTGACTTTATGGTGCAGTGTAAGAAAAAACTTTTCCAATGGATTTCTGGTAATGGCGGATATTGAAGTCGGGAACGCTGCCACATTTCAAAGTGTCTTCCATCACTAAATCAAAGCAGCTTACTTCCAGGAGAACGTAATGGCCTTTCTGTATGACACACACATCCCCACCTGTACGATGACAATGTATGAACATTGACATTGGCAAAGCCTCCAGCCATACTCTTGATCACCCAAGCGTTCTACGCAAGGCAATTAAAAGAGACAGGAATTCGAGTGATCTTGTTTAATGTCTCTCCTTATGAAATTCCCAAACACGTCTCGAATAGGACTCTCTGGGTGTTCATTTCTTAAACAGGCACTTGCTTGACGCGTTTCTAGTACTTTGCAGGGTCTGAAAGTTGCCAAAGCGGCATGGCGAGACATTCTCCTTCCCATTCCACGTAGGAATTTGCTACATTAGAAACTACGCTACCTGGTGATCATTCGGGCCCTTGAGCGTCACATCGAACACAGTTGGTAGCTCAGAAAGGGGCCATTTAAGTGGTTCAAAAATCGGCTAATTGTATCATCGTTAAGATTTTATAAAAACCCATATTAGTATATTCATTTAATGAAAGGTATATTCAGCATTTTAACATAGAGTGAACTTTATTTCGAAGGACAAAGTTGTGAAATGGATACTATAGTGCTGCCAAAATGTCTTGAGCCGTGGCAAATATGCGAACTAAAGCTCACACCCTCACCACACCCACGGTTGAGCCAATAAGGGTTCAGCTGTTACTAAGCGAGAGCGCCTTAGCCAAAGGGAGTGGAATTCCCCCAGCCGATAGCAGCGCGCGGAACGTAAGACTAGGTGTCAAGTCAATGTTTTATATCTTTAGTGTGCGTAACCACTTTGGTACATAGTAACGGTTTCTCTATTTACACATAAATCTTATGGTATTATCTACCTGAACAAATAAACGAAAAATGAGGAAGCAAGCAACGAAACTTTTTACATGTTTTCCTTCAATTGGCCGTGGTTCAATCTTGTTCTCAAAGTTTTGCAACCTTGAATTAACTCATTTGGTGACGTCATACATAAGTCAGTTGGCAATACAATATTCCATTGTTACTTAGAAATATATACGAGGGTCACCGAAAAAGTCATGACGACTATTTTTTTTAACGAAGATGAGAAGAAAGCAAGAAATTCTTTAATATACAAATGCAAAGTAAGTACATATGAAAATGTTCCATATCGAGAGCTGGATGAAAGATATATATCCCCATCGGGAAATAGGAAGAGAAAAGTGAAACGAAATGAAATCTTCCAGTTTAACGCCCCACAATTAAACTGAAAGTTTTCATATCATTTGATGAGTAAAATGAATCGTCCGTCTCACACGTGTTTTGTCTCGAATTGTCCCTTGTTACGAAGTTGTGTACCGTAATCCCAACAAAATGTCTTTCGGGAAGCAGAATTTATCCCGTGACTTCAAATTTATAAGTTACGTTATCATTCTTCAAGTTTAAACATGTAATTGCCAAGAAGTAGATAACTGTTGTCATAAAAATGTCATACAAATTGGAAACATCGTTATTTGCGAGAGTTATTTCCGCTAGAGTGCCCCTAGCGGAAAAAGTAATAACTACTCATGACTTGCTTGAAATGACACTGATCTGCTATAAACGGTGAGGCAAGGCATTTCCCATTAGCCCGACTAAACCCGTGCCTAGAGTGCAAAATTTTTGAAGGGCGCAAAATTTAAAAATTAAATGATATTTAAAAAATGTTTTCTTAGCAAAAAGTTAAAAAAGAGAGCAAATAGCGGATTTTTACATTTGATAAAAGCTGCGTAGGTTCGAATCTATGCAGGAATAAATACAAAAACAAGAAACTCTCATCTACATTAACACAGTTACTGTAGCATCTAATGAGTGGTATCTAACTGCAATAAATAGTTAATTATTGGGAGCGCCGAAAGGAAAAATCCTAGGGGCGCTGAGCTTCTAAATGCGGCACTGGCTATGAATCGTATTCCTTTTTTAACATTATATTTAATGTGCCTTCAAATGCCGAAAAAAATGCATTCTCACTACAGTTGCCAGATTCTTCATATGAAAACAAGTTGCGTTTTACAGTGTGAAACTAAGGTAATCTACTCCATGTGAATTCAATACTCAGTTTTGAAGTAGTATTTCTATAAGTATTGTTTGCAATAGAGTAATAAGATCAAATATATTTTCTGTTTCTGGAACGCTGAATCGTAATCAAAAAGTAATTTTGCCTACGCGCTATCCCATGTTTTCGTTGAAACAAGCAATAACTGTTGAAATAGGAAATAGTTAATTTAAACCACTTCCCAGTTTGAATAGAGCTAGGAGGGAAGACAAACCTATTGGATCGATCTTGGGAAGTTGAATCGATTGGATCGATCTTGGGAAGTTGAATCGATTGGATCGATCTTGGGAAGTTGAATCGATTACGAGAAACTGCATCTCGATATCTCTTACTGTTTTTGTTCTGTAGAAATCAGTATTTAAACCGCGGTTTTGCTAGAGTTGAGTTGATTTTGAGTTTAACGTCACTTTCAGCAGCAAGGCTATATGAGACGGGTCCTACTGATTAACGTGAAATCCAAACCACATGAGCTCCTGCCGGGAATCGAACCCGGGTCTCTCACGCCAAATGCGTTTACGCTAGCAATTCACGGTTTCGCTGGAGTTGTGCGGGTTGTCATATTTTCTTGAGACTTGGCCGAGGATAGAATCCGGGACCCATCCCATGAGACATAAAAGCAGTATCACTGAGTCAACTTGCCCCTTGACTCAACTGGTCATGGAATAGAGGGGGTACGGTGGTTTAATGATAGAGCGTTCACCTCTGGTGCATGGGTCCCTGGTTCGATCCCAGTTCGCCAAGTGAATTTTGTGGTGGACGAACACCGTGTGCGTGGATTTCCTCGGAGTTCTATTTCCTTCCAGTATTTCATTCACTACACATCAACGTCTTCTTAGCCTAGCCGGCAAAACCGTGGGACGTAAAACTCAAAGATTTTTTGCCACTGAATATTATAATATTGTTAATGTAAAATAACATGACAAGATTATTTTTTTTTGTTGTGAAAATGATATAATATAAACTCTTCAGGAACTTTTTAATTAATAAAGCATAAAATGTCCCAATGAATTTTTTATGCACGTAGACCTACGTATATGTTGATATTTGTGAATTTTATTTTGGCATTATTACAAATAAAGTTGACTTTTTGATGGTATTTCAAATGTAAGTTTCTTTTTTATTACTTCGAGTTAATATATGCGGAGACGACTGAAATGAAACATCTTAAATTTCTTAAAATAAACCGTTTCGAGACGAAAATATTTTCCTAAGAGAAGACATTGATCGTCTATTTGCATTTTCATCTACAGTAGAAGTATTCCTTCTCATGAATGTTTTTGCTTTCCCCGTCGGCAATCTGTAACATCCATCACTTTGTCCAGACATGTGGACAACCACGAAGATTAAACATGCAAGAGTACTGCATTTATACACATCAGAGATTCAGTAAACTTACTCAAAGTAGATTACACACAGTGGATATTGGCATCAAGGTTACACAAGAGCTTGGTAAACATTACGGAAATATATTCACTGCTTATTTTATCAAATAAATATGTAGGGTCTACACAGTCGTATAAGACAAGGACTATGACTTGATTCATCCCCCAGTTTGGGGAGTTAATACTAACTATATAATATACGTTTTGCATAAAAATATGCTGAAAATCAGTGGCGGGTCTTGAGGTAAGTTATATTAGGAAATTTTAACGCTACAAAAATACCTAATGTAGTAATTCGTGTACATGTTACGTAAGCATTTTTGGTAAGCATTTTCCTTTCTTAAGTTTGAGTCAGAAATGGGCATTTTTCCTAACCCTCCCTCACCCTCAAATATTATTGATGTTTTTACCCTTACCCCCAAGCTTAATCAATTCACATTCACACTTACCCGCTTTCACTCGCCCTCAATTAATTTCCTCACTCTGAAGCTTACTAGCTCTCACCCTAAAATATTACTCATCTCATTACCATCTTTCACTCATCCTCAGTTAACTCTCTTACAGTCACACTCACTCGCCCTCACAATCGAATACCTTCACTCTTCCTCACACCACACTCAATTAACTCCTTTACACTCAGATTCAATCAGTTTCACCGTTAATCGATCCCTTCACATTCACACACATATTTATCCTCATCATCAAACATTGTGGATGCCTTCACCCTTTCTCACACTAACACTCACTGGGCGTCAACCTCCGTCACAGTCACCTTCAATCAGCTCCCTCACATTAACACTCTTTCGCCTTCACCTTGAAATATTATTGACACCTTTACTCTCACTTACAGTGACCCTCAATTTACTCCCGTTTACGCTCAAATATCATTGAGGCTCTCACTATCATGTATCGAAATGAGAGTGAGTGAGGCTACGACTGCCCTCATGAGTGCAAAATGAATCAGGGTGTTCATCTCTGGTTAGTGTCAATAAAATTTTAATTTTTAGCAATGCGACTTCCCTCAAAAGCTGCCGCTGGTAGAAATAATATAGTTAATCCTTTTTTGTTATGTTTTGAAAGTTTTCCAAGTCAGATTCGTTTCATATTGAGAAGCTGTACTAAATCTCCAAACTGTGAGAAACCAAAATTAAATCGGAAACTGATACGAAGAGTGTCCAGAAAGTAATTAAGCTTTAAAAAAACTCAAAAACAAGTTATTCTTGGCAAATATATTTTTATGTGAAACAGCAGACCTTAAACTATTTTTCGAGAAGGTTTCCACTAATTTTCAAACTCCTGTCATAGCGGGAGATCAACTTGTCCAAATCTTCCTCAAAGAAACATCCCGCCATTGCCAGGCAAGTACGTACCGTAACGTTTGAACGCCACTAACCACTTCACTAACCACTCTGCATTGGTATCCGAGATATCCAATTTAGGATTGTGTACAAATTCTGTTTTAAATTCTTCTTTTACTATGGTTTTATTACAATCGAAACTTTATATCAAATCCTCCATGGACTCTTTCTGTTTCATAAACAATTATTTATTCAAAGAAATAAAAGCACAGGGTAGTTGAAGAGACAAGTGATAGTTTCGTTACAGAAAATGCTGTTTAATTGTGGCTGCACGTAGCCCACAAATAACGTTTGGGGAGGTGAAATGGCCTCAAAAATACAAATGGCCATCATGGTCTCCATGTTTGAATCAGTCATATTATTGAATAACACTTTAATTATATAAATAGAAAGATTGGAATGCATCACATATTTTACATGATTTTTTTTTCTGCAAGAGTACAATGCTACTGACTCTTACTGTCCTATGACTTATTGTTCACTAATATCGAGCACTTACGGACCTGGCGCCATGGATTCTTTTTGATTTTTAGGTAAGTCGAAATTGGCCAAATATATACTGAACAACCTCTGTAATTTTAGTTTCCTACCCAACACAAGTACATGCTAGGTATGTGTAGAGCCTCAAGAATGTTTCTCGAGGTACATTGACATATACATGATAGGTACTTGAATAGAGAAATGATGTGAAATTCACATGAAAGGAATAAGGTTACTTCCGCCCTCGAGGAATGTACCTGCTATTTGCATATCACGTACCGGGTATGGACTTGACACATTTACTGGCATGCGTCAGGACTGTACTAAGCATGCGTCATGATATTAGAGACTCTACCACCTGTTACAAAAGCTAGAGCGAAACTAAGCCTCAGGCTAATTATAATCCTTAACAATTATACATAATTTGATATTTTCTTCTAGTGAACATTGTATACTATAATACACAAAAACTTGAACTTATAAGTGGTGTAGAGAATATATGAAATGAAAACACGTCACGTACATACATGACCAAATATATAAAACAATAATCGTTGGACTTTCATAAGTTATTTACCTCGAAGAAACAGAAATTTTGTAAAAGATGTTCTAATTGATTTTATATTAACTAAACACAATCAGTACACACCTCATGTCCTCTTTCAAATCGCCTTTTTCCTTGATTAACGGAATAGACAAACGAGTGTCGCAATGCGAAGCAACGTTCACGCGACCGGGTCGTGCTACATGAGGTATGTGCTATTCACGTTTCTCACATTCCAGTGAGGCATGTAAAATACCTTTCAAGTGCCAGAAATTCCTCGAAGCGTACTTACCTATCGACACATGCTGGGAACATGAAATATACATTCCTCAAGTACTAGGTACGTAAACGATTGTTATGGAAGATAAATGGTATGGCTAGCATGTAACTGTCTGAGTGGGTTATTCCTGGCAGTAGATGGAACCCCCTTGTTCGCACTTCATACCTTACAAGAACTTGACGTGCCCCCAAATGACATCTTTAACACATAAACAGACTAGCGTTCGAGAATGAATCTTATGCAGTACTAAACACACAAGTTGTTATTTATTGAATTAATATAGAAGCAGACTTACACAATTCATATTACGAGTATTGTCTTTTGAGAGGCCATAATTGTTCAAACATGCTAAGAGTCGTCCTGACAGTAGTTAAATGTAAATTGAGTAAGTAAACTGAAAGTTCTTCGGGAATGAATTGCAAACCAAAATAGAAAAAAATGTTTCTATTATCATCCTTAAGAGTTTTTCTCTGATGCACCATCTGATAAGAGAGAAACGAATTTTCGTTAATTAAAGCTTTCTCGTTGTCTTTATATGCCTCAATCAATAAAAAGAAATGAATTTATTTATTTCTTGAATATCCTTCTCGAAATATAACCGTTAAAAGGGAGTCAAATTAAAAAAAAGTTTGATATTTCAATTTAGATGTGTTACATGACCATGGCAGATGCATGTTATTTAACATTCTCTTGTCTTAACTTTGAATACCATTTTCAGTATTTACTTCCAATGTTTTCGTTTCATGAAATGACGTCAAATAACATCAATTTATCTTTCAGTCAGTTTTTCTCCCCTTACATCAAACAGGTTGCTGGCCAGCGGAATACGAATGATGGTAATTTCCATTAAAAACATATATTTGCTGACAGCGTCATTTTCTTTCGTGTGCCGGAACTGCTTTTGTTGATTTCATACATCATCTGTTTATAATGTTTGCTGCCACCTTTTTGTTTTTCTTTCCTTTACAATTCTCTATTATTGATTTTCCCTTTCCTTGGTCTTTGTTATATTTACCTCTTCTATTGAACTTATCCTCCCTACAACTCACAAGTTTTATTTTATTTTTACTACTTATTATTCTATTTTTCTTCATTCGAATTTTTGTTTACCCACTCTGTAACAATATTAACAATTTCCTTCTCAATTATAATTTGGGAACAACTGAAGGTTTCAAACCTTCTCTAAAAGCATATTTAACTGTACGTTGATTTGTGGTTACTTCCCTCTATTTTTATTTGTTCACTTCATTGGAGAGTCAACATTTTCTTTCCTTGGTTAAAATACTGTATAGCAGAAAAGACGAATCCAATTCAAATTCTATGCAACTAGGCAATAATTACACAACAAATTGCAAATAATTTAGTGAATCAAGTTTTATTCGTCTTGTCTTTCTCCGCTGCATGGACACTTCATTCAAGGCGAAACTGGACTTCCACGTCCACTGGTGTATTTCTGACGTTCTGCCTCTCTTTACAGAAAGAGTGAATTTTGTTTGAAATTGTAAAACTATGGAACAAGGACACGTACGTAAAAGAGAATGGACGCCTCAGTGGGTGTAACTTCTTCAAATACACACTGTTGGAGACACTATAAGAATCAAATCAAAGAAAGTTACCAATGACCAACAAAAGTACTTTGAAAGCTCGTATGCAGGTAGCTTGTAATTTCAAAGGAAGTTACAAGCTTCGAATGAAAATTTCTCACATAGCCCTATTTCTTGGTTTAAGAGGTAGCTTTTGCTCAAAGATTTTTCCAAAGTAAAAATAAATAAATTAATACATAAATAAAAATAAAAAAATAAAGGTGAGAATACAGTTTTGTTTTATCTGATATTTTTACTTTCTAGCACAATTTTTCTGCTTCCCTGAAAACATATAAATTTCCTACTGTAAGATCATTTACATGTGTTTTATATTTTTAGACCCTATGTGTTCTCATGTAGATCGCTATTTGTAGATCTAACGCTATTTGTGGATCGAAAGATCCAATATATTTTAGACAAAAAATTTTTTGTAGGCCTTATATCTTAAGATCTTCATATAGTGTAGCCAAACCCAAACTATCATTTAACTCGGTACGATGTGTTTATTCAGTAGAAAATACGAAAACTCGATTCATGGACCGTTCAAAAACTTTGTGATCCCTGATCAAAAAAGGCAAAGATCGCAATCTTTTGATGAATTTATTTTCTCATTCATAAAATTCTTGTTTTTTTTTTTTTAATTTGTATGTTGCGTAATAAACAACCATAAAATTTTTGCTGTGTATTGTACTAGGTTGATTTTTGAATTTTCTTATAATTTATTCATAGTGTGAATCAGAGCTCATATATTTGGTTTCAACTAAGGAATGGTATCTCTTTTACATGCTCTTAACAGAAAGTTGTACATTTTCTCATTTAATATCGATTTTTAAATTTCTTCACGTTCATTGGTATTTAGCTGAAATTCTAGCTAGTTCATGTTCATATAACCAATATTATAAATCTGTAAGTACTTGATAGGAATTAATTGTGTAAGACAAGTTTTTAATATTTTTAATATTTTATACTAGGAAAACTAGTTACATTTTTAAATCGCTATTACAATTTTCTTTTATTTACATTTATATTGTTGTATCATTATAACAATGCAAGATAAGGCTTTAATTATTATTTTTTGATTGGATGAACTATTATATGATAAATGTTATGAACCCTTTTCTATCCGATCAAAAGTGTCTTTGCAATCATATGAATATTTTTGTTCCCGCACGCTACCCTCTTATGACTAATTTCGCACTTAAATAATTTTCGAGTTGTTTTTGGTATTACATGTTTGTTCCAACTATGCACGATGTTATTTGCGCATTTGACATTCTTGGTACAATGTATTTGTATTATGATCAAAGGATAATGTAGAATTGAATTTGATCAACAAAACTGGAATTAAGATACAATACCAAAGATTTTCTCTAACTTCTTCCTATACTTCACTTGTAAAATATGCATAACTGAAAATGTTAATACATCCAAAGATAGCGGCAGACAAGATTCTTCTTATCGTGATGACTGATCTACAATCCTCTACAACTACTAGGTAAAATTAACATACGTAACAGTAGATGTCCGGGATTCGAACCAGCAGACTCCAGATTTCAGGAACATCATTAGTCTCAGTTTTATAGCATTAAGTTCAAGATTTATGAACGAGCCTTTAGCTTTGCGTTAAAGTTATTACAATCAAGGGAGGACATGGCATTTTATTTACCTTTTGTTAGCTATCAGTTTGTGGTACCTCCAGAAATAAATTTTCTATTTTTTGCCTTCTCACTTTATTCTGATTGCCTGCCTATGCAACAAGTGACGCTGTGGTGGAAAATTTTAGAAAATGTAACAAGTGAAGACAAGGGACCGTGTTAATATTCGAAGGGTGGTAACCAAATGTTCTGAAAGATATTCTGTGCTTTAGTGTTTAAAATAATAGATTTTCCTTTTATTTTCATTACTTCGTATGTATATCGTTAATGTTTTAATCTCCAGTGTACACTTTTGTATAATTATGTGTATGTAAAGCTCAGAATTCTAGTTCTTCTTGATGCTTGTATTTCATACTCATATTTATTTTTTGTTTTGTATTTTCACATTTATTTTTGGTTTATAGTTTTACATTTATTTTGTTTTATAGTTTTACATTTATTTTTGTTTTATAGTTTCACATTTACTTTTGTTTTGTAGTTACACATTTATTTTTGTTTTGTAATTGCACATTTATTTTTGTTTTGTAGTTTCACATTTATGTTTGTTTATAGTTTCACGTTTATTTTTCTTTTGTTGTTTCACATTTATTTGTTTTGTAGTTTCACACTCATTTTCTGTTGTAGTTTCACATATATTTTTGTTTTGCAATTTCACATTTATTTTTGTTTTGTAATTTCATGTTTATTTCTGTTTTATAGTTTCACATTTATTTTTCTTTTGAAGTTTCACATTTATTTTTCTTTTGAAGTTTCACATTTACTTTTGTTTTAATAACTAGCTACACAATTAATCACGTTCAGCAAACTACATGCATTCTGTGTGAACACTGTGACTGCAAAATGGTCTGGCTATTAGATTTTTTGGCTGGCTTGTACTTGCAAGTAAGATATTTCAAGCCAAGTGCATGCAGGAAGAAAGAAAACACTGATCATAGATGAATTACAAACTCCAATGGGAATTACGTAGGATCAAATCTTGCAAACGGTGCGAGATACTGAAAAATGATAAAAAAAAAAAATCTCCCCTTTATGATACCTGTTGCCAATTTTTATCAAGACGTTCTTAACTCGTGTGTGTAAAGGCACGTGTACAGATGTTGTGAGGAATGACAAGGAGATTCATGCTCATATGTGAATGTTGCTCTGTGTGGAAACCACAGTAAATAATGCAATGTCGTTTTTTAGTTTGTCAAAATCTGAGAATCTCCCATTTAATCCATTCGTGATACTCTTGATGTCTCTACAGAACTCAGAAAAATTAAATGCTTCATTTTCAAAATCTAATGTCAGACGTTTGCAACTTGGAAAGTATGCTAAATTGTGTTTATCACAAGAAGTGGTGTATTGCTTGCGCGCTATGGCTTCTAGGCAAAGTTCGAGGAAGAAAGGGTCTGATTTAAAAAGCTAGAACAAATATATACTCCTTCATTGAAGTAATCGTCCCTTTCAGCAACGATTACATTACCGACTCCAGTGTTGCCGTGGATGACCGCGCTATTGTTGTATAGAAGCGACAAATGGATGCCTAATTCCGAAAGAAGGGTGGAAACATTAAAAGAATGAATGAATATAAATTAAAATATTATCAGTTATAACAATCATAAATCATGAAAGCTTTGTGGGCCGCAGAAAATGGTTTGGCGGGCCGCATGCGGCCCGCGGGCCACCATTTGGACAGCCCTGTGCTAGACGGTATTGTGGCAGGAAAGAGAGGGAGAGGCCAAGGATACTACAATTGAGGAATTTGATGTAATAAGGGCTTAAGCGAAGTTACGCCCTTTTTGCATCAAACTCATAAGCGGCTTTTACCTTGCTTGTTTAGATTCCTGTCAAAATTTCAATTCAATATCGGAATAAAATGCTGCATATTACATTGTTTTATGTAAGAAAAAAAAAACACTACTTAAATTTTCAACAACGTCTTTCTCCAAATGTATATTTCAGACCTACGCTCTTATTGCAATTAATGGACGATATCAAAAGAGAAAAAAATCCTACGTGAAGGCGAAGATGTTACTGGAAGACCGTGGAGCATGGAAGTTTCTCAGTTGCAGTAAGTGACCTGTCAATAATGGCAGAATACCTATGATGATTGTGACGATCTCTAGGCGTTTCTGTACTTTTGGTTTCAATACTGAAACTAGAAATAGTAAATTTCTACGACTTCTGGTTTTAGTACAGAGATGGGTTGAAAATACTCTTTTCTTCAAAAGACTAAACCGATAAAAAAATCTTCTAACTTTTTGTTAGTTTTTGTTCTATATCGATCAACGTTGAAACGAGAAATGATTTATTGCTACTACGTTCAGTTTTAATAGTGGATGAGATGAAACCGATTCTTGGGACACTGAATGGTTTTCAGAAATACCACATCTCGATATCTGTTACCGTTTTGACTCTAATGTTTGTTGATTGACAGACACACGGAGATATCCGTTCTGAAAGACCTGTTATCTAAGGAATACCTATGTGACACCAGGCAAGCACTCAGATTTTTTTTTTTTTTTTGTTGTTGTTGGGAGAAGCCCAAAGTTTGGGGAGGAGGTCTCAACACTAAAAGAAGACAACCTATCTATGTAGTATTGAACTGGTGTAATTCTATACTCGAAAAGACGATAAGTAATTGTTAAGTACTGCCATCTATATTGTTAGAAAAAATAGTAGAACTACGGTAGATTGTTTTTATAAGTCAAGAAAGAGTACAGATGAAGAATAAGATCAAATCTTTATTTTGCATCAACAATTTCTCTCCTCAACAAGTATAGTTTTATTAAGAAAACGTATAAATATATGTCGAGTTGTGCAGGGGTCCAGACCCAATGGACCCAGGGCCTTAGCCAGCCAAAAAATGTATGGGGGCGGTAGAAGTTAGAGGGGGTCCGATCCAACTATATTATCCTCACCATCAGTAGTTCATCACCATATTATGGTTCATTTGCAACTCTGCCGTGAAAGTTTTAGGGTAGCCAGTAAAATTTTTAGGGGGGGGGGCCGGCCCCTTAGATTCCCGTGGATACGAACATGGCTGACCCTGTGTGAGAGTTTTGAGTATTTTACGATTCAAGAAACTGGCATTATTTCTTCCTGCATATAATGATAATGGAAAGAACAAGTGGTTGTGGGCACGGGAGCCGATCTGGGGGGGGGGGGCGGGACTCACCCAAAGCTCATGTGGGTCCCCTAAAGTTTTTATGAATGTACAATATTTGGCATAATTTGAATGCAATTTGTCTTTAAAATCCTCATATATATACCTTCTGCATCTGAATGGGCCCCCCAAATTTAAAGAGAAATCGGCGCCCTTGGTTGTGGGTTCATAAACTTTAAAGGCCGCGGTTCTACACCATGTTTTATTTTTACCATATGTTACTACGACCCACGATAGAGCAGAGATTCTTGTCGCAAAATGTCACTTATTTTATTTGTGATTGGTTATTAGTTACGTCATGATTAAAATTGCATTATCCTTAAGCTTTTTGGTTGGCTTGTGCTAAAATCATAATCAGTTTGGAATTATCACGTACGATTGATTCTTTACGTTTCGTATATTTTGGAGGAAAGCAATAGATGGGGTTATTGCACTGGTGCTGGGTGACACCTGATGATGGAATTCGTAACTACTTGAGTACAAATGTTGGACATTGTGCGCAGGAAACGTCATACACTGCCAGAGTAAAGTATCCCAATTTCCAGGGATTCTCGAAATTTCTGAGACCAGGACATTTTGTGTCGGATGCCCACGTACTGAAAATTTTAAAAATGTCATATTACTGTACCATGGTATATTTTCAAATGCAAATAAGTAATTTAATTTATTGTCATTTATTATTTTAAATTACAACGGAAATACATAACTGGATAATAATAAATTGAAGAAATGAATGGAGTTCGGAACTCACAATTGAAAGCTTTCATGACCAAAAAAAAAAAAAAAAAAAAAAGTCTTCATTTTATTGAATTTTACAACATGTACATTCTATTGAAAATTTACATGTTATGTTTTACCGAACATTATAAAGTTACAGTTTTGCCATATAAGAACGTTCTAGTTCATGGCTATATGGTTACCTTATACGTCTTTGATTTTGGTTTAATTTGTGGTGAAAGTTCATGAAGTTTCTGAATGTTGCCATAAAACGTAAGTTCACATTTCGCCTCTAGAAAAATCTGAAATGACGCTGCCGATTGCGCGGGGTACCAAGAGGCAGTTGCCTCCCCGCTCTGAATTTTGAAGGGTATTCAGTTCTTGTAAACACATGTAAACATATACTTCTTGGTTCTCACATATTATAATACTTAATATTTATGTATTAGATACTATACTACCTATTAATTATACTATACTGTAATTATATTATGCTATAATATATAGTATTTACTATAGTAGTTCATTTATTTTAGTTAGTAAAGAAAAGTGCGTAAAATCTTCTGTGCTATATGAGGCATTATGTGTACCTACACGGCGTATGGGTATTCGTAACTGTGCTTGCGTGTCGGTATTTTACCTTCCTGGAATCGTTCTTTTGCCCCCCTTGGAAAGACTTCTGCGGTCGTTCTTGAGTATGGCGATCTGAAAGAGTAAGGAGTGTCAATTTACAAAGGTGGTAGCACTGTAGGACTGTAGCATGTAGACGCTACCATGAGCAGTACTGAAATTTGTGTTTGAGCCTGAAGGAAGCGACAAGCGGGGAACAGGAACTAATTAGCATGTAGGTACTTTCATGCCTTTTCAACGTAATATTATGCTTATAAAACGTAATGTCTGTTACAATAACTAATAATAAGTCTGTTGTGATACAGGCCCGTAGCCAGTCCCAAAATTTAAGGGGGAAACCGGTAGAATTTAGGGGGGTTGACCCAATCATATTATACTTCATCATCATGTTATAGTTCATTTGCAAGCCTATCGTGAAACTTTTAGGGGAGCCAGCCAAAGTTTAGGTGGGCCCCGGCCCCCTAGCCCCAGGTGGATACGGGCCTGTTGTGATAACTACATTCCGTTTTTGTTTCAGGTTTTATTCATGGGAACCCATGTTAAAACCGAAAATGATTGATTTCTTCTACTTCCGCTTTGGATAGGAGTTAAGAGAGAGAAAATAGTAGGTATTCTTAGAACGCTAAGTCGATTCCGAAAAGCCAGTTTCTCATTATCTCTTATAATTTTTGCTCTAAGTAGATCATTATTGGTTGTATTGAAACCGGAAGTTTTAAAGAATTTATACTACTTCCGCTTTTAGTATATGGTTAGGGTGGAAACTAAATGTATTCTTGGGACTTTTAATCTATTTTAATCGAGCTCTATAGGGATCAACGTAAAAATAAGAATTGTTTATTTTTTTTAGTACTTCCGGTTTGAATATCACCCTCCAAAAATGAACTTTATTGCTAAGGTTTCACCCTGTACCTGCTGACCAAATTTGGAGCTGATTCAATAAGTTCCTGAGATTTTTGGTATCTTGGACAGACGGACAGACGGACATGCTCAGCAAAAATATATAAACAGCGTTTATGTAAGCCAAACTCCTTCAAATAGGCATTAAATTCTGTTAATGTCATTCCTTCAATTCAGCATGGAATAACATTAGAAGCAAACACTGCAGAACAGTTGCTATTTATCGTAAACATAAGAAATATGCACTATTCAATCGAGTATTGAGCGTTTTGCGTTTGAACTGATAGGGGAAATGGATTTTTTTTTTTAAGAGCTCCAACAGATGACGTCAGAAGTGGTTGATAGAGAATGCAGAAGACCCTTCGTGGTTGATGTATGCTTAGCCATTTTCATGGTCGTAAATAAGCTCAAGCTCTTTTTCGAATGTCCGCCTATCATCTTCGGATTTTAATGATTAAGCTCTCGATTTAAAAAAAAAAAAAAAAAAAAGAAAAGAAAAAACCTCACAAGTGCAGTCACAGTTTCGGAACGATGGAGCAATTTGGAACGATCGTGTCACATGATCTTTTAAATTGCGTATTTGGTTATGACTGCTGTTGCGTTTGTTGAATTTAATTCATTATTTTCATTTCAAATATTTAGAATGTTATAATAGATATACATATTCATGAATGAAATGAAATGAAAATTATAGCTTTACGTCCCTGTCCTTTACGCTAAAGGAGAGATGAATAACGAATATGAATGATAATGGAATAGGCCTAAATAGTGGGAAGAAACGGAAGAACTTCGACTAAACTCACAGACACAATGTTCTTTAACACACACTCAGTTGGCTTGGGATCAAAGCGGGGATCTTTAATACCAGAGGTGAGCGCTTTAACACTGAGACACATTGGCCCCAAATATATTCATGTATTTCGAAATGCTTTTCAAGAAATATTATTGCAGCTCATCTTTTCTAGGTTTTCTTCTTCACGGATCTACTGAAACTATACTAATGCCACATTGACTTGATACTTAGTCTTCCATTGCAAGCGCTGCTATCGGCTGAAGGAATTACACTTTCTTGCTCTCGCTTAGCAACACTGAACCCTTATTGGCTCAACGCATGGGTGTGTGAGGGTGTGAGCTTTAGCTCGCATTTTTGCCACGGCTCAAGACATTTTGGCAGCACAATAGTATTTTTTTGTCAAGAAATGCATTGACAGATCTAGCCTAGGGCCCCTAGTTTTTTGACTGACAAAAATAATTGAAGCTTTTACTTATATATATCCTCGATTTTTGTGTCTAAAATTATGGTATATTACAAAAAAAAAAAAAAAAAAAATACATCGTATGTTTGTTTTGCACGTGATAATTGTAGAACGTAGTATAATAATAGGGTCTACTAATAATCGCAAAAAATAAATAACAAACTTATCTAGTAATCTCCAGTTTCGAACTCCAAATCGGGGTCACTGTCCCCACCATTTTTTAAAATCATTATTAACACTACTCTGAACAATAATAATACTTCCATCCTCTCGTAAACGTAATTGAATTTTAAGAATGGACGCAGGGTTCCCATTTGCCAATTCTTAAATCGTTATTGAGTTAGTTTTGGCGGGAATGAGTGTAGAAAAACCTGTGTGTGTTTTATAATTATTTAATGCACCTCTATAATTTATTTGCACATTTAAAAATTACAAAAAAAAGTGCGTTCTAAAATAATCGTATATTCACCTATTATCGCAAGAGTATTATTGCATATCACTAAAAAATTATTGTGGTTGAAAAGTCTGGCTTTAAGCATCAACTAAAACTATAATTTCATTCAATACATTGCTTTGCAACATGAAATCTTGTGTTCATAATGTTAGTAATAAAAAGAATATTTTATACGAGAGGTACAAATTTAACAAACCTAACACACGGCAAGGCACATACTCTATATGTGGAAAACGTTTCCCTTAATGTATTTAATAAATTGCGTTAAAATTCTGTGAGGACTTACTCAGAAGATGTAAATAGTTTGAAAAACTTACAGTGAGTCCGTAATCGCTTTACAGTATACATAGTTAATATTCAGTTCTGTTTGGTTCTACCTGTATTGTAAGATTATCTACGTTTTGTTACCGATACAAATTGAGAGAACATGGTTTAACGCACTTATCTTTCTCCTTCCCGTATCTTAAGTTAATTCATGTCATACTGAGTTATGATTTAAATATTTGTTTATGAAATATGAACAAAATTACAATAATGGTTTTTTGGGAAACGCCTAAGCAGGGCGGGAGCAAATGCCTGAATTGAATTTGAGAAACACATGATCAGTGACGTAAGTAAGGGGTACAGGAAATGGGGTGTGTGCCCCGGGCGCCAGGTTGGGGGGCGCAAAACTGGACATATATTTATTTTCACTATAAGGCAAGGAAAAGAGTTTTATCCAACTAAAGATCATAAAAAATTACCTTAGAAACTTAAGAGGAAAACAACGACTCAACAATCTTAGGATGACGTTCATAGAACATAAGGTAGCTTCAAAGCTATCATTTGAGGACTTAGGCCTATAAAAATCTTTGCAACCAAGAGAGCCCAGAAAGTTGAATTTTAGTTTCCAGTATTTTGTGTTTTCATTTAGGGCTAGCACATCGATTTAAGAGATCTTCAAACTGCTCGAGTATAATACTCGAGACAAATTAATTAAATATTCTATTCTAAAGCGAAAGACTGTTAATCCATTTTACATGTATGCACATCCCGATAAAATTCCAAAAACATTTTGATTTACAGCTATTATGATAAGAAGACTATAAGAATATGTCAAGTATGCTCCTCTCAGATTATTTGGCAATCAAATACTTATTAGCATGGGTTTTTATCTTATAGTAAAAATTAAATGATATACTGCAATTATGAAATAAAGCTTTATCAGTTGAAGAAAAAATGGAATAGGAGAATTACTGTGTGATGCCAATATAAAGTGTAGTCGCGGAGCATTTTGGTTTGGTTGGTCAAGGGGTGGGGTGCCCCGGGCGATAACTAACCTAGTTGCGTCACTGCACATGCTTTTTAATAAACTGTAAAATACAATACTAATAAAAAAAAGTGAAAAATCTTTTATTGGTCGATAATCTTGTCACCCCCTCTGGCAAAACCTGAAAAAGTTGTCACTGTTTCAAAGACAACTCACTCCCCAGCAGTGTTGCAAGATTGGGATTCAAGTAGTGGATTAGGCAATTTTTTAATAGTCCTTGCTACCAAAATTTTAAATTGGGCGACACTAGTTTTTGGGATACTTTTAACCCTATATGGCGCCTTGTTAATCGAAATTAACAAATCATGTTGAGCGTGATACTTTGAAGGCCATATCGTAGATGGTGCCATTCCATTTAAAGTGGTTTCCTTTATGACCTACCATCTGTTATGAACACTCATAATTACGTCTGTTGGTTTACCAGCAGTTTCTGTTGTGAGCACGGATACAGCATGCGCGGATGCATTTTTTTTTGTTTATTTTTGAAGCAAGAGGAGTCGAAAACATTGAAAGTTTTCATTGAAAAAATATTTTTCTAGAAGGTAAGTGTCTCTTGTTTATTTTAAGTGCTTGTAACTTATCATACTAATTTCATTTTGTATTTTATCGTCCGAAATGTGTTTGTATATTCTGATTAACATTGAGCAACTACGAATCTCTTTTACTAAGAAGCAAAGATTTCTTTGATAGGCCTAATGAAAAGTTTAAAATGTTTGTTTCTTACCTTCTTTTCTTTGAATTTTGTTATCTTAGATCTCAAACTTCATTGTCGGCCCATGGAAAGCATTATTGCGTGCAGTATATGCTTTCAAGGTTGCCAACTTATGAATGAAAATAATCCGAACTTCAACACTAAAAAATTTACTAAACGTAACGTTATTTCCGACATCTTGCTTTATTAATTTCGATTTTGTGTTATTTTGAAAACCTCTATCACTCTTTCTCTCTCTTTCCTTCCTGTTACCCTTTTGTATTATTTACTGATTTATTGCCCGATAAAGATTCCTGAAGACTGTAAAAGCTTTATATATCTTTTACAGATGAACAAGAACATATTTTTGGAAAAACAACTCGTTCAGCCATACATACCGCTTGACGACAGTGAGATGAGCAGCTCCAGACAATCGAAGATGATTTAGAAGGCGTTCTAGATTCGGATAATGAAGAATGTCGTCCTAAATCTGAAATTTCAAATGGATCAGAAGATACGTTCAAAACCATTGTACTAGAGTATTTTGCTTTGATTTCATTGAAGTCGATTCTTTCAGATTGGTAAATTGATTGAATCGTTTGTAGTGTTTACAGATGAAATACTAAATGCCGAATCCAGTGAGGCTACAACTGCTGCCAGTCGTAAGTCCCAATGGAGAAGAATAACAAGAAATGATCCACCTCTTCATGCACTACAATGTAAATCGCGTCTGTCTTCTCCAAATGAAGTCAAAACTCCAATTGAATATTTTCGAATGTTTTTTTAGTGCTGATATTCTGGAGCTAATCGTTAGAGAAAGCAATTTATATTTTAACCAGAAGGACCCCAATAAACCTTTGGAACTAACTAAGTTAGAAGTAGAAGTATTTATAGGAACCGTAATGTTCATTGATGAACCATGATTAATCGTGATATACGATAATTTAAACCTTAATGCTATATACAATAATGTTCTTGCAATAATAAATGAATATACGATAACTTTAGAACGCACAGGTTTTTTTTTCCAGTTTTTGAATGTGCAAATAAATTGTAGATGTGCATTAAATAATTGTAAAACTCATACACTGAGGTTTCTAAAATCATTGCCACTAAAATCAATAACGATTTGAGAATCGGCAAATGGCAACTCTGCATCCATTCCGTAAATTCAATTTCGTTTACGAGAGAATGAAAATACTGTTGTTGTTCATAGTACTGTTAATAAGGATTTTTTTTTTTTTTTTAATGTGGGGACAGTGACGTTTGCAGTTCGAAACTGAAAGATTGCTAGATAAGTCTATTATATATTTTTGCTATGAACAGTAATATTATACTTATTTTTACAATTATCACATGCATAACGAATATACGCTAACTTTTTGCAATATACGCTATTTTTTTTAATATACGCTAATTTTCAAGACGAAAATAGGTAATTTTCTTCTCTCAGGTTGGCAACTCTGGACTCCCGACTCATGGAGTCTGATCAGTGTAATAGTCAATTGAGAGTACCCAAACTAAGTACGAGCTTAAGGGGAAAACTAGTTTGAGTAACAAAATACAGTCATTTTCATTTTTAGGCTTTGAAAGTGATACACGTCGACCTCAGTCCGACACACGAATTCATCGATATTTCTTTGAATTTATTATTTTCGAAATTTCCATAACACGACATATTCGTTAAACTGCTGGTATAGGCTTTGGTGACTATTACTGCGTCTTTCCTGAAGGGTTCATCTGTGTACGTCATGGATTTCACCACCCCTAGCTGCTCGGCCTTTTCATGGAATCGTGAGTTGTGTGTTCGAGTCCCAACAAAAATTTCACCTCCTTTTTAAAAATAGTACTAGATGAGCCTGCGCTGTCTACTCAGCGTATTGTTCTATTATGACCATGAATATCTTTCCCATTGTGCATGTCTCCTTACTCACATAAGTAAAGGATAAGAGACTCACAAAGGAGATGAATTGCTATGTATAGATATTGGAGTGAGTTTGGAGCAAATTTGTAGAAGTAACACGATATTAAGTGGAAATATTTTTCCCTAATAAATCCATATCCGTCTGATACGCCTCATTTCGTCTCTTGAAGCCTTTGAAGTTGCCAGAATGCAATAGGTTTTGCCATTCAGATTTTAAAATCTTGGGTTTTTCGGGTATATTTTAGACTTTCAGTCAAGCAACTACTGCATCGCCACTATTTATTCTAGGATCATGGTTCATACCTTATTATCTTCAGAATAGAGCAAGCTTTCAAATGGCATCACTCACATGTCCATACAATATACCAGGAGTGGGAAAAATAAAGGGGAAATGGGAAATTTCCGGGATTTTTTGTCACACTATGGGCCCCTTTGGAACGGCCCTGTGTGAACATAGATATCTGAAAAATCTGATAAATACCACTCGGTGGACTGAATATGTGTACCAAATTTCAAGCTTCTATCTTGAATAGTAAGGGCGGGAAAATATTTATCAATAATCCCCACAATGCCCCAGATTACCGCAAAAGACCCTGATCTCAGGTAAAAAAAATCCTGAGACATCCATATTCATCCTAGAATCATGGTTCGTCCATTATTCTCTTCAGAGTGGAACTTGCTTTCAAACGGTACCATTCAAATGTCTCCATCATGTATCTGAGGAGAGAAAATCGTGAAGAAAGGGATTTTTTGTTGAAATATTCCTTTTGAAAACTTTTTGCTCCTCTGGACCTTCCTATGTTAACGCAGAGATCTGAAAAGAATGTGATAAATACTACTCGGTTAAGGGAATGTTTGTGCAATATTTCAGTCTTCTAGGTGCAAAAGTAAGTCTGCAACAAAATAATAAAATTAGACCTAACCAAAAACAATTATTTTTTAGGATCTCAGGTAAAAATTTCCTGACACATCCATATTCATCCTAGGATAATTGTTCGCTCATCATTCTCTTCAAAATAGAACTACCTTTCAAACGGTACCATTCACATGTCTCCATCATGTGTCTGAGGCAGGAAAATCGCAAAGAAAGGGATTTTTTTTTGGTTAAGTATCCCTTTTCTAAACTTTTTGCCCCTCTGGATCCCCCTTTTCTAACACAGAAATCTGAAAAATCTGATAAATACTACTCGATGGACTGTATGTTTGTGCAAAATTTCAATCTTCTAGGTACAAAAGTAAGCCCGCCAGTAAATATACCCACAATACCCCAGATTCCCCTATAAAAATGATCTTATGTAAAGATTTCCTGAGATACCCCTAATTACCCTAGGATCATGATTCGCTCACAATTCTCTTCAGAATATAACTGCCTTTCTGAGGGTATCATTCACATGTATCCATCATGTATCTGAGGCGTCAAAACATCGAAAAAGGGATTGAGCTTTTAAAACCTTTAAAACGTTTAATTAAATCGCGAGGTGGTAGCAAGGAATGTGTACCAATTTAATTCTCATAGTAAGGGGCAAAAGATACTATCCCGCAGAAAACATGCATACACTTATGTGACAGACAATGCATCTGTGTGTATCGACACATTGCACTGAAAGATAAGTGCAAGCTCTGTAAGAGTATAAATCCATTGATTTATAGAAGAGTTAACTTATATGAATTTCTTATAAGGGTTAGTCAAAGTTCAGTCGAGCGAGTTCGAAAAACTTGCCATGTAGAATATAAGAAATGCCGGTGAATCCAAACAGTGTTCTGTTAAACATATTGCGAATCCTGAACTATCTACAGTGACTACGGTTGGACTGTTAATGGGAAAGGGCAACACGAGCCAATAATGTGTGATGTCCCTTGTAGACCTAAAGAGGATCTCTCAGCGATGAACTTGAATCATGGTTATGAGATGGGTACTTCGAAGTAGACTATGCAGATATGGAATATGTTACTAAGATAATGTGACTTCTTATTTTACTCTTTCGTGAACCTGTTCGTTCGTCTTTCGACCTACTGCCGATCGGTTAACAGCGTAAAATCTCTGTGACGCGAAGGAACAGACATCAGGAAGTATTTGTGTGTTTCCTTTGTCCTTTTTTGAACCATTTCTTGTTTTCTCTTAATGTGTTCTGAATGTGGTGTCACGGTGTAGAGTAGTGTATATCAAAATATTAAAAAAAAAATAATGTTATGAAGATTCAAGTAAGAAGGGCAACTTCGGATTCTGAAAGTGTCCCGATGACTAACGTGTGGATTCATCGGAAGGAGAGTACCCTTTACTTTTCAGTAAATGAATATAATAAGAGAACAAATGACTGAAGTACTTATTCCATGATAATTAAAACCTATTTCTAAAATGCTTATGCGGGCATCTACAAAGTTAATATTAATATGGGTTACACAATGTAATAAATTGAAGGAAGAAGTGTATATTAAAAAATATATTAATGCTTCTCTTGAGTGAAATATTAGATTTTGTATGTTGTTGTTTTCCTTACGTTTTATACAACAACGATTTTGAAAATAAAAATTTCTTCGTATCTCATGCTCCTTTTATAAATTCAGCTATTTGGCATAAATAAATAATACAAACATGATTATTTTGCCAAATGAAATACTTTTTCGTAGGAAAAATTTCTTATTTTGAAATTTTAACCAAAACGGCTGCATTTACGTAAAAGGTGCTAATAACATAATGTATAGAACGTACTGAAACCTTTCTTTTTTAAAAAAGAAAATTAAAGTCGAATGATTAAGAGCGAAGTTTTAAGGAGTTAAGCGAGCGATAACTCATAATTTCCCCCCACCTCCTCCAACCCTCCCAGTCGCAGGCCTGACATGTCCATCATTACTTTTCTGATTCCCTATCTTATAAGGAACATAATGATACCATCCACAATACTCTACCATTAAATTGCACACGGGATGAAAAAAAAGTGATCATTAGAAAACTGACTACTTATCTATATATTAAAATACTAGGTTTATATGTTTGTGGTCAAGAAACGTTTATATGTTTGTGGTCAATCTTTTGACAATGATATGTCGGAAACCACAAGCTCTAGAAAGATGCCATTATCACTGATTGATTGTAAATTTTGTGTAGATTGTTCGATTTTAATTAAATATTTAAAAATATCTGTTACTTCTTGTTTACATTTTTTTAGAGGTACACTGGAAGTATTGAAATTTCAAAAAGTAAAGCATCATATCTTACGAGTTACACATCCCAACACCATACATTTGTAGACAGGGTTAGTATACTCTTCGGCGTTCATGGCCAAATGGTATTGAAGAACGAAGGATAACCATTTCTGCAGTCTAAGATGAATCTTTATTTTTTTGGAGTGTCTTGCCCAATGAACACCATATATTATTGATATTATAACTAATTGTGTGTGTAATGCATTTGTTTATTACACGCTACATTCAAGAAGAAAGAAATCTTGCAAACGGTTCAAGATATTGAAAAAAAATCGAAAAAATGTCCCATTTATGATACCCCTTGCGGATTTTTATAAATACGTCCTTCACTTGTGTCTGTAAAGAGGCATGTACAGATGTTGTGAGGAATGACAAGGAGATTCATGCTCATATCTTCCTATAAAAACCAGAGGAACGTAACTCTATTTTCGTAGGTTTACAGGAGAGAGGGAGAAAAGTAGTTTTACCTAAGTAACTGTTGCTTTAATAAGATGGGAAATACATCATTACATAGTAGATAAGTTAGTGACAAAGCCAACTTCAATAACACTCAAATAACACCAACTGGGGCTTTCAGAATTATATTCATAATCCAAGCAAACAAAAATTCCATTCTTGGAGTTACGTTCCTTTGGTTCTCATACGACGGTATGTGGATGATGCGCTATGTAGAGAGCGCAGGTTCAGCTAGTTATATTATGAGAATGTGGAATCCTTTAAGTTAGAGGGAAATTATCCCTTCCACAATACAAGGAAGTAGTTCGAGAATCTTTAAGTAAAAGCTGAATTGTTTTTACGGAAGTTATCGAGGAAAATATTTGGATACTACAATATGTATATGGACATACTCCAAATTAAGATCGCTCTACCTTCTAGGATTACTTTATTCCCAAGGATTGAGATTAATTCGTATGCTTGAAAGAAAAAGTATGCAAAGTTTCATTAAAATCTCGTGAATCTTACAGAACATGTCATCAAATAGACAGAGATAAATGCATATTCAGTCGTTCGATTCTCGTCTCAAAAACCAGACAAGAATCGAGACGAATAGATAAGTAGAGAAATTTCACTATTTTCTTCACAAACACTAGTTCAACCAAGTCTTAGATCCCAAGCACTGTGTTAGTTTTTCATGAGTCACAGTAGAAACACTTTAAATTGATAAAGCGATTATACGAACACAATTGAGATTATTAATCAACGTTTAAAGATATGCAATTCATTACAAAATATATTCCAATAATAAATTTGTTTGAAATGTTGTTCCCTCGTGCAGTTCACCTTACGCGTGAGGATTCTGATAATTTCAACATGAAAATAAGACAGAGAGAAAAATAATAAAAATTCTATATATTAATTTACAAAATAATAAGTATCCTGATTTGATTTCTCATCTTGTTGGCAATAGTACTTACGCCCGCTTTAATGAATTAGCATAGGTATAACAGTTTATATAAGTGCTAGTTCAGAGGCATTGTGGGAGTGTCACACTCCTAGCAGGTGTTGACAAGAATCTATCGTGCTATCCCTTCCTCCAAAAATGATTCTTTTGGATTTCTTCTTTACTAGGACTCTTTTAATACATAGTTTAAATATCACCGTTATCCACTTCTTTCAAGAAACATAGAATACCATTATAGATTAAGCCCCGATTTAGCTAAGCAATGCGTTCATAAAACTCTACGTAAGTTAAATTTCAAGGAAAGTGGAATTTTTTCGAAACATTCTTGTCTTCTGCTTCCGGTGGTGTTTATTAGTAATACCTCACAGCTCGTTACTATTCATTACACTTGCCGTAGATTCTAATTCGCACACGGGGGCCACGGTAGCTCAGTGGTAGAGCGTTCACCTCTGGTGCTTGGAGTCCCGGGTTCGATCCCAGTCGCCGCCAAGTGAACTTTGTGGTGGACAAACACCGTGTGCGTGGGTTTTCTCGGGGTTCTCCCGTTTCCTCCCACTTTCCTCATTCCACCATTTCATTCATTACTCATCATCACCGTCTCCTTTAGCCTAACCGGCATAACCGTGGGACGTAAAACTCAAAGATTTCATTTCATTTTTTTTCTAATTCGCACACGCAGAACAAGTTTTCGTAACTCTATAGTGTCAATTTTGCAGTAAAGCCAGAAAGAAACTTGAACCTGAAAAGAACAATTTATTATATTTTCTGTTTTGGGGAATTGTAACAATATTTCAATATGTATAAAATTAATTATTTTTAAATACAGTAAACACAAATTACAATATTAATATATGTTAAACATTGATAACAATTCAATTCTATTTTGAGTCAGTAATATTTTCTCACAAGAATGAAATGATCTTAAAGTTTAACGTCCCACGATTATGCCCTTTAGAGTAAGGGAGACGGATGATTAAGATCAGTGAATGATCATGGAAGAATTGGTGGAATGAGAAGTGGGAGGAAAGGGGAGTACCCTGAGAAAACCCACTCACACCATGTTGTCCACCACAAACTTACTTGTCCGGGAATCGAAGTAAGAACTTCACCAGAGGTAAGCGGTTTACTACTGAGGCACCGTACACTCCATATGTACCTAGGTATGCTCTTAGAACCTAATTCTAGGGGTACGAATTAGTAACATATCCTTACATAGCACAATGGACATCAAAGACGCAAGTGATAGAGTTGTAGAATGTGCATTTCTGATGAGTGAGGTCCTTGGTTTGACCCCAGCTAGCGTCAAGTGGGTCTTGTAGTGAACAAACATCTTGTGCTTGACTTTTCCGGTTCTTCCGTTTCCTCCCACTTCGCTTATTCCACCATTTCGTTCTCTATCATAATCAGAGTCTTCGTTAACAGCGGGGCATATTCATTGGACGTTACAAAGGGATTCATAATGCTGTTTTTCGTTGTGTAATTTTCAGAACTAAAATATACTTTTATTAAACAGAAATTGCGTGCTTGGAGAAATAAATGTAAGTTACGACGTAGCATGAAATTGATACTTGTCTAAAGTTGTTAAACGTCGCCAGGTGATATGTCATTTAAATGACACAGTCAACACTTTCTGAAATGTTGCCAAAAGAAAATCCTTTTTTTTTCCATCTAGAGTGTAGCATAATTTAGTTACATTCCTCAATTAACGTAGAAAATATATATACTACTAACACAGGAAAAAAAGAAAGAAAAATTTAGGTTAGCTTTGTAGAAAAACATGACATTCATTACGTGTTATTCAATCAGGATGACAGTGTAGTTTATGCACAACAAGAAACAAATAGTTTTGTCTAATTTCGCTGAGTGATACCTTGTTTTCCTTCAGACAATTTGTGTATTTATCTCTACACTATAGAATAACCGTATTTCCTCTATTCAATGATGACAACCTGAAAAGTTATAAATCCCACCTCTAAAGTCAAAAAGTCTAATTTTCCTTTTACATTCCGCACGTTATATTTTGCCGAAATTCGTTTGTATACAATATTATTATTATTATTATTATTACTATTATTATTATTATTATTATTATTATTATTATTAATCTTTATTTCAGTGCCGTGAACAGCTTTTTGGCAAAACTACAGCATGTGGTATCAGAAGACTACATTGATGGAATAATATTACTAAAGATAATAATAGTAATAATAATAGAAATAATAATAATAATAAATAAGAAAACAGTAAAAAGATGAGAATTAAAATAAAACAGAATGTCGATACAAGTCAGTTAAGTAGAAATAATTCCTTGTCAACACTATAAAAGTTATCAAGCTCTCCATCTATCTACAACAACGAAAAGCTAAGAGCAACAGTCTTAAAATTAAATTTTGGTAATATATATAATGCCATTGTTTAAAAATATCAGTTAGATCTTAGAAAACATTCACTTGCTTAATACAGTAAGTTTAAAATGTGCTTAAAGAATCTGTCAATATATACATTTTTTAAAATCACATTCCCAATTCAGATTAATTAAAATCGTGTTGTTTCTTATGTTATGATAGAGTACTTTTAACCTATGTTTCGTAAACAGTATTTACTGATATAAACATTATCTAGTATTTTTTGCATGCACTCGAAATTTTTTTCGTGTATTCATAAGACTTTCCAAAATATGCATTTCGCCAGCCCCCCCCCCCAACCATGGAGTGTCGAAACTAAACCTATACCAATCGTTTGTGCTACGTTTGTGCCGGAATGTACAGCAAAAAGTTTAGTTTGCACCACTTCCGGTACGAAGTTATAAGAGTTTTAAAGTGGGGGGGGGGCTGGGGAAACGGCAGCCTCCAACCTTGGAATTTCGAAACAAAACCTATTTTAATCGTTTGTGCTACATTTGTGCCGGAATATATTGAAAAAGTTTTCGTTTGCACCACATTCGGTACAAAGTTATATGGGTTTTCGAGAGGGGCTGTGGAAACGGCAGCCCCGCACCAACGAATTTCGAAATGAAACCTATGAACCAACCGTTTGTACTACTTTTGAACAGAAACGTATCGCAAAACTTTTTGTTTGTACCACTTCCGGTACAAAGATACAAGAGTTTCAAACTAGGGGGCTGCCGTTTTCACAGCCCCCTCGGAATTTTGAAACAAAACCTATGCAATCGTTTGTACAACGTTTGTACCGGAATGTATCGCAAACATTTTTGTTTGTATCACTTCCAGTACAAAAGTATGACAGTTTTAACTAGGGGGCTGTCGTTTCGAGAACCCCCCACCTTGGAATTTCGAGATAAGACTATGTCAATCGTTTGTGGTACGTTTCTACAGGAATGTACCCCCCCCCCCAAAAAAAATCATTTGTACCAGCTCCGTTACAAAAGTATAAGAGTTTAAAAGTCTGGGCTGTAGAAACGGAAATTCCTCCTTTCAATTTCCAAAATTTAGACTTTCCCAATCGTTTGTACTACGTTTGTAACGGAATGTACTACAAAACTTTTGCTTGTACTACTTCCGATAAAAAGACGTAGAAGTTTTAAACTAGGAAGCTGCCGTTTCCACAGCATCCCCACCATTGAGTTTCCAAACAAAACTTATGTCAATCTCTTTTACCATGTTAGTACCGGAACGTACAGCAAAAAGTTCGCTTGTGTCCCTTCCGGTACAGAGATAAGGAAGTTTTAATCTATGGGGCTGATGTTTCCACAGGCTCCCACCATTGAATTTCGAAATAAAATGTATGTCAATTATTTTTCTACGTTTGTAGCGGACTGTACAAGAAAAATTTTCGCTTGTACCACTTCCGGTACAAAGATATAAAAGTTTTAAACTAGGAGGATGCAGTTTCCACAGCTCCATACTTTAAAACTTCTATACCTTTTTAAAAGAAGCGGTACAACGAAAACTTTTTGCGATACATCTCGGTACAAACGATTCAGATACTTTTCATTTGGAAATTGAAAGGCATGGATGGAGCTGTCATTTCCACAACCCCCACTTGAAAACTCTTATATTTTTGTACCGGAAGTGTTGAAAACGAAAATGTTTGTGGTACATTCCGGTACAAAAGTAGTACAAACGATTATCACACGTTTTAATTCGAAATTCAATGGTGGCGAAGCTTTGGAAACGGCAGCCCCCTAGTTTAAAACATTTATAACTTTGTACCGGAAGTGGTACAAAAGAAACTTTTGCGGTACATTCCGGCACAAACGATTAACATAGGTTTTCTTTCGAAATTCCAAGGTTGGGGTTGCCGTTTCCTCAGCCCCCCCACTTTAAAACTCATACAACTTCGTACCGGAAGTGTCACAAACGAAAATGTTTGCGGCACATTTCGGTACAAATTTAGCACAAACGATCGGAATAGGTTTTGTTCTGAAACTTTAAGCTGGGAGGCTGCCGTTTTCCCCAGCCGCCCCACTTTAAAACTCTTATAACTTTGTACCGGAAGTGGTAAAAACGAAACTTTTTGCGGTACATTTCGGCACAAACGTAGCACAAACGATTGGAATAGGTTTTGTTTCGAAATTCCAAGGTTGGAGGCTGCCGTTTCCCCAGCCCCCCACTTTAAAACTCTTATAAATTCGTACCGGAAGTGGTACAAACGAAACTTTTTGCGGTACATTCCGGCACAAACGTAGCACAAACGATTGGCATAGGTTGTGTTTCGAAACTCCAAGGTGAGCGGGCTGGCGAAATGCACCTCTTTCCAAACTCCATTAATCATTCCAATATTCATAGTTGTGTGAGTAGTAGCTCATTTTCATCTTAAAACATAGCAGTGGAATAAATCATTTTTGCACAGATTCAATCTTGTTTGTCAAAGTTATAGAAATGCTGTTCTAATTTACGGAACCAAATTCTAATTTTCTTGTTACAAGTAATTTATTTAAATGTACATATATTTTTACGTTTTTGAGACACAAGTCACTTTTAATAATAATAATAATAATAATAATAATAATAATAATAATAATAATAATAATAATAATAATAATAATAATAATAATAATAATAATAATGTGAAATGAGAGTAATCGATCTTTCAAGAATTCAGAATAGCTTATGAATAAATGTTTCTTAATTAAGAACAAGTACCATACTTTTTAATGTCAGACATTTAATTTGCATCACTCTTTTATGCCATCAGACTCAGCTTAACTATCCTAGAAAAGCTTCGTTTTCAGATATTTTGTGAAAAAGTTGATTGTTTGTCATTTGAAATTTTACTTTCTTTTGCTTTTCGCTTGTTCTTAATTTTTAAATTCATTGTTTTTGTTCATTCTTTTATTTTATTAGAACACAATTTTCGTTTCTGGACAGTTGATTTTTAGTATCACACCCCACAAAACACTTCCTCAGTAGCATGAACGTCTGAGATAGAAACAAAATGAAAAACTAGCACTAATTTCACGCTCTTTGCTTACTATTATATCTTGTTTTCGTCCCTAGAGAATTTTCTCGGCGTGGATTCTATATATATATATATATATATATTGTAGAGGATATCAGGCTAAGCGCCTATTTTGAATTCTCCCTGTATGTTGTTATTGTTCTTCAAACAAGAAATTGTAATTATTAAATAATAAAGAAGAGACTTCCCTATGTTGTCACCTCATCCCAATACAAATTCATGCTTACCATTCTCTTCCTAGTTTCCGTAACTTCACCAAAACAAACTCAGCCACGCCGTTTCAGCAATTAAACTTCCCTATTAACCAACATAATTGTGATGAGCTAGTCATCCACGTGCGGAGCACCAGGAAGAAGCGAAAGCTAGGAAGTAGAACAAAACCAGGGGACACGGAACCCTCGAGGTGAGAAGTGTGACAGAAGCCGCCAGAAACATACTTTGGACCCCTATTCAGAAGAGTCGTCGTAACAGCAATTGAGAGACGGTCGGCACGCCTGGGCCCTCACCATCCACTGCATGACAGAGGTGTCATTCCGAAGAGGCCAGGACATCTGAAAGCTGTTGCCCTGAGATCGAGAGGTTCTTCACTCTCGAACGTGAGGTCCGGGATCGATACCAGACGGAAACACTCAACGGATTGGAGGATAAGGCTTCACCCGATAATTGAAGAGGCTCATCACATCGAAATGGCTGAGGTACAGTAAACCCTTTCCTTTCCTAACCTTTGCGTCTCTGTGATTTCTTCTATTAGAAAACATGCATTTCATTTCATTCATCCCCAATTAATTACTTCAGCGCTTACTGCTCAGATCCCCACGTACTTTCTCTCTTGCCATGCGAAGTGCTATCCCCACATTCTTTCAGTAAAGAACTGATAATAGAGCAAATAACTGTGGTTGTAACCCCGCAGTACAGTACAGCAAGATGGTGAATATTTCTTTATGAAGATTTTTGAGGCCTTTGCCTATCATTTAGGAACTTTTTCTCCTAATATAGAAATGCAGCTTCTGTGAGACATTGTTATTATAAATTCCGAACCATAAGACTTTTAAATTAACGTCAATCCATCGATTTTTATCATATCATTTTTTGTTACAATTCTGTTACATCAAACCATGTCTTTCTTATTATTTATTGTTTTGAAGTGACGCAAAGATTGGGTTTATTTTAACTTTAAGTATGTTGTGGTGACACTGATTTTATATGCATGTTTACTTAGCATTTTCTGCATGTTTCGATTATTAGCTGAACAGTATCTACAACCTTTTGATGATCTAAACGATATTTCCACTACGCAGTACTTTGAACCCATAATTTGTTCATCACCGATTGCCATTCCAGTTACTAGAAATTTTTATACTAATCTTAAAGACAATTTGCATTTATCTACCCCAGTTTCAAGTATTTCTTATTCTTTCACACCGGACAGTTTAAACATGGCCCAGAATAATAGTGAGAATGTAGAAGGTTCATTGACCTCGATCCATACGATAGTAAGGCCCGAACCATTTTATGCTAAATTAGGAGAAGACATCAGGCGATATTTGGAGAAATACGAGGCTATTGCCTCCATCAATAATTGGACAGGCATAAGAAAAAAGCTAATACTATGTACATTGATGAAGGGTCCGGCTGAATTTTGGATGGACAATACTTCCAAAAAACCCGAATTTGCTAATTGGACTTACGATGAGTTCAAAGCGAAATTAATAGAAGCTTTTGGGAGCAACACCATGCCTCAGTTGACAGAAAGTGAAATGCGTGCTCGCGAACAAGGAGAAACTGAGAGCATATCTGATTATGTTTATTCTAAACTCAACCTCATTTTGAGGGTAGACCCTCAAGCCCCCCCAGCGAAACAAACACAATTAATCATAGAAGGTTTGCAACCTGAGTATTTTAGGGCCGTAATTCGTAAGGAATATGATTCAGTTGAAAAACTGATATCAGACTTAATAACTGAGGAAAAAACAAAGATCTTATTAGAACGGAAAACCATCGAGAAATACATTAAGCGTAATTCGTCAATATTGCAGTCGTCATTAGTTTCTAGTAATACGAATGTTGACCCGATGAATACGCATTCTTGCTCTCAGCCTACCACACAGTCCAGAGCTGTTGAGAAAATTTCTGCTCAGAAAAATGCTGACGCGCATGTAAACTCTCAGGTCCCTGACTCCAATGCACTGCAGCAAATACAGCAACAGTTAGAGAAACTTTATTTAAATATTACGTCTCTCACTGCAAATCAAGGTCAATCGACAAACACAGGAAATGCAAGTTCATCTTTTCGTGGTAATAACAGAGGAAGAAGAGGCCGAGGTAGAGGGGGAAACCAAGTTCGCTACTACAACAATTATGCTCAAAATCAAGGGAGTAATAGTGACAGGGGTAACGCGATTGACAATAACTCGAGTGACCAGGGTTCAAGCCCCGCTGTGGGAACTTCTAAACCACCACGTTCTCCTATTGTCTGTTGGCGCTGCCAAGGATTAAATCATATAGCCCGAGATTGTCGCGCATTTTTAAACGAAGAAACGGAATAGTTGGTCGGGACACAACTATTCGTCATTCTGTGTTACAAGTCCCTATATTCAAGGAATCAGAACTCCCATACATTAATATTAGAGCAGGGAGCGTGTACACTCCATTGTTAATCGACTCAGGATCACAAGTTTCTTGTCTCCCTGAAAATTTAGTTCCTAAAGGAGCAAAGAAAATAGCAATTACTACAAAATTAAAGGGAGTGACGGGCAACACAATTGAAGTATCTCATATTGTTTTCTTGCGTTTCTTCATAGGAAAAAAGAGCTTTACGCATCCGTTCAGAATAATTCCTCGGTTTCCATTTAAGCCCTTGCTTGGTCAGGATTTCTTAACATCCCATAATGTTTTCCTGGATTTTCAAAACAATATTTTTTCAGTTAATAGATTTGGGAAACCACCTGTAAACCAGCTTCCACGTAATAACAATGAGGGTGTAATTTCTGAAACTTTAAAAGAGAAATTAGCGTCTCTTTCTAAAGCTGTTTACACACTTTCTGAACGAATAGTGCTTCCAGCGAAAACACATACTCGAGTTTCTCTCACTAAACGTTACGATATAGGAGGAAATAAGAATCTTTTAGTGCCAAATATTTCTTTGCAGAATAAATTAGAAATTTTTATTCCTTTTTGTGTGTTGTCACCATCTCAGCCTTGTGTATGGATTACGAATCCTACTATTAATGACATAACGTTAAACGAGGGTCAAGAAATAGGGTTAGCCGAAGTATTTGAAGAAATATCAGAGGAAGACTCTGCTTATCTAGTAGGTCAAATTCAGGAGGAATTGTCACCGGAAATTTTAGAAAAAAGAAAACTGTTTGACAGGTCACAAATTCAGGTTAACCCCGAACTTTCTGAAAGTGATAAAGAGAAATTTTATGATCTCGCTTATCGTTATAGTGATATTTTCATGTGGCACGACCAAGATTTTTCTTTTGCTAAGGATTATGAATATCAAATCCAGCTCAAAGACAACACGCCCATTTGTAAACCAGCCCTACCTATACCGTACCATTTGCGCGCTGTAGTTAAAAAACAGCTGGATAATTTATTACAAAGAGGGATCATTTCGAGAACTATATCCCCATGGAACTCACCTATTCTTTTAGTTAAAAAACGAACAGGTGATTATCGTTTTGTTTCTGATTTTCGGGCTGTAAATGTAAACTGTAGGGTGGATTCCTTTCCGATTCCTAGCATGGAGGACGTGTTAAATCGCGTTTCTGGAAAGAAATTTATTACAATGTGTGACCAAAAAGATGCCTTCTTCCAAATCCGCATTACAGAAGATAGCAAACCAATCACAGCATTCTCTGTTCCGGGGGAGGGATCCTTTCATTATAATGTGGTTCCTCAAAGATTACTTTGTTCTTCTACGGCGTTGAACCGGCTCATAAAACTGACATTAGCCGATATTCCATCGCCCCATATATTGAATTACCTAGATGACTATTTTATAGTATCCGACACCATACCGGAAATGTTAGAATTATGCACATTACTTTTTGATGCTTTTCGCAAGCGAGGTTTAAAATTGTCTCCAAAGAAAACCAAGTTTGCACAGACTTCTGTAGTTGTTCTTGGACATAAAGTGAATAAATATGGTATTTCTGTGTCTGACAAAGTAATTGACACTATAAAATGTTACAAACGTTCTAAAACTAAGAAACAACTAAAGTCATTTTTCGGCACTTGTAGTTTCGTGAGACGCTTTGTAAAGAATTTCAGTGAAATTTCAGCTCCTCTCTTACAATTACTTAAGCGTGATGCTAAATATAGCTGGAAAAAGCCACAACAGGATGCTTTTGAAAAACTCAAAGAAGCAATCATAAATTCACCAACTTTAATGAACTATCACCCCAACAGACCATTATTTCTGTACACGGATGGATGTAAATCTGGGGTGGGGGCGGTTGCTAAGCAACCAATTGATGATAACCCTAACAGTGAATTAGTTCCTATTGGGTATTGTTCGCGGTCTCTAAACGCCACAGAAAAAAATTACTCAATATATGAGATTGAGCTTCTTGGGGTGCTATATGCACTATGTTCTTTTCGTTACTGGCTCATCGGAAGACATTTTTTTCTAAAAACAGACTGTAGAGCGATCACATTTCTGAAACAATGTAAAAATGTTAGTGGCAAGCTAGCTCGGTGGCTTTCTCAACTGGAGCAATTTGACTTTACAATATCCCATATCTCAGGAACAGCCAATATAGAAGCCGATAATATCAGTCGTTTTGCTTCCAATAAAAGAGATCTCGAAGATGAAAAGTTAAGTTCAGAGGACCCCTGTGTTTTTTTTTTCTAGAAGATAACACCGATATTAATATTAGCGACGCTCAGAGAAAAGATAATGTTCTTAAGCACATTATTGACTGGCTTGAGGGCAAATCTAAAGACAATCAGTATGAAAGACAAGCTTCCTGTTATGAATTGCGCAATAACATTCTTTACAGAAAAAACAAAACACCTATGGGTATGAACTACTTGCTTGCCATTCCTTTGTCATTGCGGGAAACAGTTTTTAAGAAGTATCATGAGGAGATTTTGGGAGCCAATCACTCTGCTTTTAGTAAAACATATAAATTATTAGTTAACAGTGTATATTTTCCTGACATGAAACGTTTTGTATATAGACGCTGTAGAGAATGTCTTCACTGCCAAATGTTAAAGAAAAGAGTTGGTTTGAGTTATGGTAAGCTGCAAACTCACCCTAGTGTTATGCCCTTTTACCGGCTTTATTTGGACGTAGCTGGGCCTTATTGCACTAACAATATTTTGAAACACAAATATTTTGTAGTCTGTGTGGATGAAGCCACAAGATTTTGTATAACAGCTAGTATTCCAAACACCACTGCCAATACTTTGGCATCATTCCTTTTTAATGACGTCATTTTAAAATATGGGTTATTTTATGAACTCTGCCTAGACAGGGCAGCTGCTTTTACAAGCGCCATATTTAAGGAATTGTGCAATATTTGTGGTGTTACGTTGAAATTTGCAGACGTGAAAGCACATTTTTCTATTGGGCTTGCTGAGGTAACAATACGTAATTTGGAACAAAAATTGAAGCTCAACATTGACCCAGATAATTCAGGAAACTGGGTGGAGTTACTTCCCAAGGTTACATTTAGCCACAATATTTCTATTAACACAAGTATGGGACACTCCAGTTTTGAATTACTTCATGGTTTCAAACCAAGGTTAATACATCAAGCTATGTTTGACACACAGTGTCAATTTCAAGACAACGCAGTCAGGCTATCTCATCTTAATGATATTCGAGAGCAGGCTGCTGAAAAATTATTCAAAAGGTTCCAAACTTCTGCAAAATCATATGACAAGCGTCATAAACAAGTGCAATTTCAGAAGGGAGATCTTGTTTGGATATATGTAGATAATATGAAACGGGGCCAGACACGTGCTTTCACTGGGAAATACATTGGACCAGGTGAGATACAAGGCAAGAATAACGAAAATAGTTACTTCGTTAAATTCACTACTGGCACAGGAAGACAGAAGATAGACTCCATTACGGTTGACCGTCTTAAGAAATATTACCCTCCGTCGCCTCTGGACGAGTTAGGAGATCACGACCATCAACGCAAGAAGCCTCCCACCAGTGACGATATTGAAGCCAGAGACTCAGCCATTCAAGGAGAGAACGTACCCCCTGAAGAGAACTGTACAGAAGATGAGGAGGACCGGAATCAGCTGTCTCCACGGAATGATGAAGACGAAACAGGCTTACCAACATCTAGCTTTATTATTGAATTCACTGGAAGGAAAGAGGGAAAGGAAGAAAAGGATGATCAAACTGACAATTACACGTGCCTAAATATTGTTAAGGCCATTTCTATGCTCCATTTACCGGCGTGGGATGTCACAGCCAGACGTACGCCACCTAATGCACCTAAAGTTCCTTCAAAATTTGGTGTGAACACTGAGATCAATTCTAAAGTAGCTTTGTACCATGGAAGCATTGTAGAACTCCAGGGTGACGCCATTGTAATCCCATGCAACACGGATTTACTACCCATAGGGGGCGCAGACAGGGCAATACACTTAGCAGCAGGGCCACAATTAACTCAAGAATGTGCACGCATTGGGAAATTAAAAGAAGGTTCGTGCATAATTACAGAAGGCTTCAATCTTCCAGCTAAACACGTAATACACACTTGTGGACCTAAAGGTGAAAATAGCAAATCATTACAGTCTTGTTACGAGAAAATCTTATTTAGTGTTTTAAACAATGATTTTCGTACAGTTGCATTGCCCACCATTTCAACAGGTGCATTTTTATATCCTAAAACACCAGCATGTCACATAGCCTTAAGAACTGTGAGAAATTTCTTGGAGGAAAATTTGGATTCCATAGATAAAATTATTTTTTGTGTTTACGATGTACAGAATAAACGAATCTACAAACATTTGATGCATGAATATTTTCCTGTGGTGTAAAAAAAAAAAAAAAAGTAAGCTTGAGCATATGAGTTAATAAGCTAATCTTATTATTACGATACGTTAGTAATGTATAGTGAAGTATTGATACTCTATTTTTGATAATTTTGAAACTACCTTTTAGTTTCTGTGGGATATTTTTATAATCCTTTTATTTTGAGTATTATTTATTGTGTATGAGTAGTGGGTTGCATGACAAGTGTTCTTTGAATATGTTTTATATTCTTTCTTGACCTTTTTGTTGGTCGTTTTTTTTCACTGTCAGTGAGCCGTCAAGTAACATAGAAATAAATAAATAAATAAATAAATATGTACATATTAGACGAAATAAGGGAAAGAAGCACTCAAATGTTTCTAGTGCTGTATATAGTAGATAATTTTAATATTGTTTTATTATTGCTCATAGCTCTTCACCATGAAGTTAAGAAGTAAACACAGGAATACTGCTTCAAATCTATATTTAATTGTAGAATTAGGCATGATCTCTATTCTAATGTGCCACTTTTCTCACTTTGTTGCAGGCAAATTATCTCATTCTGCTTTTTGTGACGATAACTGCTGTCACCACTGTAGCAACTTTAGAATTCAGTATTTCGTCTGGATTTTATTTTAAAAAGTTAAGTAATATGGTCACCTATCAACACTCAGTACCATTAACTTTCAATATCAGTTTTGTGTTCCCGGAAAAATTAAACTCTTCTACGCTGTATAAATTTTTACACTGCAATACACAACAGTATTATCACATTGATGTGTGCAAAGCCGCAGATACGCTTAAGCAATTACACGATCACATTTTGAAAAACTTTTTGCATATACCGAAACCTATGTTTCATAAGCCGGCACCTAAGAAATCTAAGAGAGCGTTATTGGGTTTTATTGGCAATCTTCTAGGATATTGTTGTGATGTAGCTGAATCATCAACTGTAGATGCTTTGCATCAAAAGGAAGAAAAGTTAGAAGAAACTGTATTGCAAGTTCAAAAACAATTAATGAAAAATAACATACATACTTTTGAACAGAAACGTATCGCAAAAGTTTTTGTTTGTACCACTTCCGGTACAAAGATACAAGAGTTTCAAACTAGGGGGCTGCCGTTTTCACAGCCCCCTCGGAATTTTGAAACAAAACCTATGCAATCGTTTGTACAACGTTTGTACCGGAATGTATCGCAAACATTTTTGTTTGTATCACTTCCAGTACAAAAGTATGACAGTTTTAACTAGGGGGCTGTCGTTTCGAGAACCCCCCACCTTGGAATTTCGAGATAAGACTATGCCAATCGTTTGTGGTACGTTTTTACAGGAATGTACCCCCCCAAAAAAAAATCGTTTGTACCAGCTCCGTTACAAAAGTATAAGAGTTTAAAAGTCTGGGCTGTAGAAACGGAAATTCCTCCTTTCAATTTCCAAAATTTAGACTTTCCCAATCGTTTGTACTACGTTTGTAACGGAATGTACTACAAAACTTTTGCTTGTACTACTTCCGATAAAAAGACGTAGAAGTTTTAAACTAGGAAGCTGCCGTTTCCACAGCATCCCCACCATTGAGTTTCCAAACAAAACTTATGTCAATCTCTTTTACCATGTTAGTACCGGAACGTACAGCAAAAAGTTCGCTTGTGTCCCTTCCGGTACAGAGATAAGGAAGTTTTAATCTATGGGGCTGATGTTTCCACAGGCTCCCACCATTGAATTTCGAAATAAAATGTATGTCAATTATTTTTCTACGTTTGTAGCGGACTGTACAAGAAAAATTTTCGCTTGTACCACTTCCGGTACAAAGATATAAAAGTTTTAAACTAGGAGGATGCAGTTTCCACAGCTCCATACTTTAAAACTTCTATACCTTTTTAAAAGAAGCGGTACAACGAAAACTTTTTGCGATACATCTCGGTACAAACGATTCAGATACTTTTCATTTGGAAATTGAAAGGCATGGATGGAGCTGTCATTTCCACAACCCCCACTTGAAAACTCTTATATTTTTGTACCGGAAGTGTTGAAAACGAAAATGTTTGTGGTACATTCCGGTACAAAAGTAGTACAAACGATTATCATACGTTTTAATTCGAAATTCAACGGTGGCGAAGCTTTGGAAACGGCAGCCCCCTAGTTTAAAACATTTATAACTTTGTACCGGAAGTGGTACAAAAGAAACTTTTGCGGTACATTCCGGCACAAACGATTAACATAGGTTTTCTTTCGAAATTCCAAGGTTGGGGCTGCCGTTTCCTCAGCCCCCCCACTTTAAAACTCATACAACTTCGTACCGGAAGTGTCACAAACGAAAATGTTTGCGGCACATTCCGGTACAAATTTAGCACAAACGATCGGAATAGGTTTTGTTCTGAAACTCCAAGCTGGGAGGCTGCCGTTTTCCCCAGCCGCCCCACTTTAAAACTCTTATAACTTTGTACCGGAAGTGGTAAAAACGAAACTTTTTGCGGTACATTTCGGCACAAACGTAGCACAAACGATTGGAATAGGTTTTGTTTCGAAATTCCAAGGTTGGAGGCTGCCGTTTCCCCAGCCCCCCACTTTAAAACTCTTATAAATTCGTACCGGAAGTGGTACAAACGAAACTTTTTGCGGTACATTCCGGCACAAACGTAGCACAAACGATTGGCATAGGTTGTGTTTCGAAACTCCAAGGTGAGCGGGCTGGCGAATTGCACCTCTTTCCAAACTCCATTAATCATTCCAATATTCATAGTTGTGTGAGTAGTAGCTCATTTTCATCTTAAAACATAGCAGTGGAATAAATCATTTTTGCACAGATTCAATCTTGTTTGTCAAAGTTATAGAAATGCTGTTCTATTTTACGGAACCAAATTCTAATTTTCTTGTTACAAGTAATTTATTTAAATGTACATATATTTTTACGTTTTTGAGACACAAGTCACTTTAATAATAATAATAATAATAATAATAATAATAATAATAATAATAATAATAATAATAATAATAATAATAATAATAATAATGTGAAAAGAGAGTAATCGATCTTTCAAGAATTCAGAATAGCTTATGAATAAATGTTTCTTAATTAAGAACAAGTACCATACTTTTTAATGTCAGACATTTAATTTGCATCACTCTTTTATGCCATCAGACTCAGCTTAACTATCCTAGAAAAGCTTCGTTTTCAGATATTTTGTGAAAAAGTTGATTGTTTGTCATTTGAAATTTTACTTTCTTTTGCTTTCCGCCTGTTCTTAATTTTTAAATTCATTGTTTTTGTTCATTCTTTTATTTTATTAGAACACAATTTTCGTTTCTGGACAGTTGATTTTTAGTATCACACCCCACAAAACACTTCCTCAGTAGCATGAACGTCTGAGATAGAAACAAAATGAAAAACTAGCACTAATTTCACGCTCTTTGCTTACTATTATATCTTGTTTTCGTCCCTAGAGAATTTTCTCGGCGTGGATTCTATATATATATATATATATATATATATATATATATATATATATATATATATATATATATATATATATATATATATATATATCTTTTGTCAATCTGGCTGAATATTACCTTTATCTGTTTCGGAAAAATACATGTCCAAAGTTCTCACAAAATGGGAATTTTTACCATGGGTTGCTTTCACTGCCTCTATTTATAAAGTTATTTATTGAAACGACGAATTTTACCATTTCACTAGCGTTTAGGATAAACATACAAACTAATAACACAAGATGACACCTCACCAATTGCTAGATGTGATTGAATTGAGCAAAAGTTTTTATGTCGGTATAAATGAACAAACAAGTAAACCTGTAAAAACAATTAATTTGTAAATCTAAGATTCCGTGGTGTATGAGAACTTATTGGGGTAAAACAGGTATTGGATTATGACCTTATTAAGCTCTTGATTATGTTAAACGAGAGAGAATAGTACATTTTATGGTTAATAGAAATACATTCTAAAATTATATCAACTATTACATTTTAATTTGTGAACTACAGAAATACAAGGTCTGTCCCAACAAAACATTATTTACATAATAATAAGAGTAATAGTACATAGTACAATTAAAGTTCCTCAAAATAAGGTCCTCCTGTCTCGACATATCTTTGCCAACTGGATTTCCAATCTACGAAGGTGTCCTTGTAGGCCTATTCATTTAGTGCGTTTAAAACCATTTCACAAATTGCTTTCACGTCGTCAACTGTTGTGTAATATTATTCTACCAGGGAAGATTTCAACCGGGAAACGAAAAGAAGTCAGCGGCAGCCAAGTCGGGACTGTAGGTTGGCTGGGACAACGTTGCCACGTTAGATTTGGCCAGTTAGCTGATCGCGAAGAGGGCAGTCTGGGCTGGCGCATTGTCGTGATTAAGTTCCCAATCGTCACTTTTGACAAATCGGATCTTTGATATCAGTATCTTGAGGATTTCTACGTAAAAGTTATAGTTAACGGTTATCCTAGGAGTTACAAACTCACGGTAGATGATCTCTCCGATGTCAAGAAGTACAATGAGCATAGTCTTGATCTTTGATTTTTATATTCACGCCTTCTTGAGGCGAAGGACTCCGAGGTGTGACACTCGGCACTTTGCCTCTTTGTTTCAGGGTTCACGTTTCATCACCACATACACATTTTCAACGTCTTGACTAGTTTCTACTTGTCGAGCTTTCTCGCCGTCGATTAAAATTCTTGGGACAAGTGTCGCGTACACTTTCCTCATGTGTAAATCCTGATGAAAATTACATAGACGATAGGTTTTGAAATATTTAACATGTAGTCCATTAAACTAACGCATTCGAAGGTCTGTTTGCAAACGTTCTTTCACACGACTCACATTTTCGTCGTTTGAGGCGGTTAACAGGCATCCAGTGCGGAGTTCGTAGCCTTCCAAAACCGCCATGTGTATTTATTTATTTCGATGCCCTTGGGAGAACTATATGCTCCATTTAACAAGTGGCAAGTAAAATAATACATAGCTAAATTACAATAAAAGAAAGTATACAAAAGTCTAAGAAAAATCTACAAATATAAGACATTACAGAACTATTGACAAATTATATGAAAAATGTGTGAATACATGAATATAATACAAAGAAATAATGCTGGGAATACTAAAAGTAAAAAAGTACTAATATGAATAATACAAGTGATGTGTAAATACATAGAAAATGAAAAAAAAATGATGAGGTACAGATGGAAATACAAGAGTGTCTATTGATATATAAATTTCAAAGCAGAATTGCTACATTGAACATTGTTACTTATAGTAATTTCTAATTATAGAGACATATTGACAATAAGGCATAGAAAAATCAATCTATGCCTTTCATAATTAACTGATTGTGAAGATTACACAATGTAATTGCTCGGGAATATTGATGTTGAATGATATTTGGCCTGCTTATAGAAAATGGTGCATGCAATCTTAGACGTACAGATTTTACATTTAATTTAATATATTGCAGAAAACCTTGCACATAGATAAAATAATTAATAATCTTATACAATAAAACATTTTGTGCGTGCAATCTACGAGTAATTAGCATAGACATAGATCATTCTAACACAAAGCAGAATAAGATACTCTATTTAATTTTATTTATTTATTTTATGACTTCTTTTACGTGGCGAAGTTAAGGCTCTGCAGCCTTCTCCGAGCACTTAACCACGTGCATACATTCTTTTTTTTTAAAGCACCAATATATAGAAAATATTAACAATTACAAAAGAAAAGTATTGAACCACATAAGAAAAAAGAATCTACTACTTAAGTAAAAAAATAGTTAAACACTTCAAAAACAAAAATTGAAAATAATATACAATATGGGAAACAAAATAACATGGAGAAACTTAAAATGCATATTGCATATAGCGGTACCAGAACTATGAATATATAAGCTGTACAAACTAACATAGGTTACCTATTGGTTGTGTGTTCATATGTGGGTTATTAATAATCTCATAAAACGAAGATGCCTCATGTGCTACCAGTATCCTTATCTTTACTTAAGAGAAGGGAATTTACAGATTTTTTAAATTTGGCGACTGTGAAAACGTTGTGTATTAATTGAGGTAGACTGTTCCAGAGGCGTGTAGTGCTTACTGTGAAGGATTTTGAGTATGAATCAGAATTGTGACTGGGTATGGAGAGCAAGAAATTATCTTGTGATCTTGTGCTTCTAGTATGAAAGTCTGATAAATATAAAAATCTACGGGCTAGATACGATGGTTCTGACGTAGTAAGTATTTTGTATACACGACTCCAAAAGTGCATTACCACCTACAATTCTCCTTTTCCTGCAATAGCAGGCAACCCAAAAAGCTCGGCGGTTGGGTTGGTTGCGAATTCGAAAGGCGTTGGACTAAACCTCAAATTTGTCACAAATATATCAGTGTGGCAAATTGCAAATAAGGGAATAAAACAAATTGTTAAGAATGACAATTTTATTATTGTGACGGAGTTGGATGACATCAAAAGTTACAAAATGACTTACTTAAGCAGTTCAAACAAGATGAATGGTAAGAAACAGATATCAGAAGAAAGCATTTCTCTCTTTCCCCCCATCCCACCCAAAAAAAGAAACTCATAAAAAGAAAAAGTTACATAATATAAAAGTTTCATATAAAAGCCTAACAGCACAAAAACAAATATCTACACGAAACAAAAAAGAAACAAACACAGAATAGGAGACACCAGTGGCGTAGCAGACTTGCGGCCCTCCCATGGAAGATAAAGAGACGGGACCCTAGCTGTAAACCCCATTGTTATAATAATAATAATAATAATAATAATAATAATAATAATAATAATTATTATTATTATTATTAAAAAGTCGTTTCCTTTTCTAAATCTCTGACTCTGACTCAGAGCATGAATGCATATAGCGATAATGTGTGCACCTTTTGTCAATTAGCGGTCCCAAAGGCCAAAAGGGATGGAAATCTCCAAGAGAGAGAAGCAAAAAAAATTTCTTATGGTAAATTCTAGTTCAAAGTTCGAAGTACTTGCTTTTGCACATGATTTTTTGTTTCTTTTTTCAAGGAACAAAAAAGTTCTGGTGCCTAAGAAATTACATCATATAATATTGCAAATTTGCTAGTGGATGTATTTACATTGCAATGTTTGGTAATAAAGATATTATGATTAGAAAACAATCTTGCAAAAAGTAAGTTTAATTTCTTCATCCATCGCAAGTCTTAGGGGTCCTTTATACTTCGTCTCCCCACTCCCCGAATATCGATATCGAAAATTTAGAATATATTCATGTCCATATATTTGCGATATCGAATATTAATATATGATAATATAGATATCGATGATAGCGATATATCGACATATCACAGGCCCAGATTCCGAGAAGTGATGCTTGAAATATACTGGAACCAACAATAAAATTCTAAATAAGTTTTCCATTTCCGTATCCAATGTTGAGGGGGAAGGGTGGGAGTCTACTTAGCTAACAGGCCATATCAATTATGTTCTTAAATCAGCCATTACACCAGCTATTGTCAAAGTGTTAAGTCAGCCATTGTCAGCGAGTTACCCCAGTTCCATTTGAAGTTTGAATTGGAAACCTGAATTACAAAACATCCCAAGTCCACTCTTTTTCTTCGTATTTTTCGTTTTCTGTTTTCTATGTTAGCACCTATGTTTCAGGGCTATTCACTTGCATAATACGTAAGTCCAAATCAAAACTTTTTAAAAAAATTCAAAATAATTTCAGCTAAACAGAATAGCATTCCAAGTATAATCTTTTTGTCTTTCTTCTAAAAACAAAAAAAGTACTCTGGTGGACTTCGGATGTTCTGCAATTCAGATCTTCAATTTTATTCACGGTCTTTATCCATCTTTAACTCGCAGGCTCATCGCTTTCGTAAAAAGCATTTGTTGTATAGATTAAAATCAAAAATGAATTAATCTATATTCTTGGGAACTTACTGTTGCACCAACACACATATATACAAGGTGTAACATAAAGGTACGGCAAAATTTCAGGGGTCCTTATGGGTAGACAAGCAAAATCGTTCATATGACCATATGTCGGGAAATGTATCATTACAGAGTTACGGCCATTGAGCCGCCTAATGGTGGAAATAGTCATATTCTGATCGCTCCTTAATGTGATTCAATTTAAACCTCAATAGCTCAGACCCTAATTAACCTAGTAAGATATTTTTGGTATCTATGTATTTCTAAAGGACGATGCTTTCCGCCTACATATATAGGGTGAGTCAAAAGTCTTTGGACACCTGCATAAGTTTTAAAATCGACGGGAAAAGTAAAAAGTGATGATGAGAAAAGAGGTTTGATGAGGGGCTGCAACTTTTGGAGTGTATGTCATTCATGGCCGCCATCTTGAAATCTGCCATTTTGGATTCAAGCTATTTTTCTAAATGGGACGTCACATCAAATAACACTAGCTTGAGCTCAGAAAATTAGTGGTGTAATCTTGTACAGTTTAGAAGTTATTAATGTTCAAAAGTGGGAAATTACCTTGTAACTGACCCAGTTCTCTCTGTTCCAGGTGATCTAAAATAGGTCTGACACGTGAACCGAAGATCGAAATCATAGTTATATCAGTGGAACGCAGCTACCGAACAATAGCAGCTGACTACAACCGACGGCACTCAGACAGAGAACCGGTATCGCACAGCACGGTGGCTCACGTGATCACCAAATTCCGAGAGACGGGCTCTGTTCAAGATAGGACACGTAGTGGGCGACCAAAGACTGCCACCAATGAGGAAACTGCAACGGTGGTTGTCACGTCATTTGTGAAAAGTCCTAAACGAAGAACCCGTCGTGTGTCCCTAGCATGTCCAATAAGTCAATCCTCCGTTGTCCGGATATTACACGCCAATCAGAGGCATCCTTACAAGTTGCACATGCAACATAAACTGAACGAGGATGACCCTGATCGCTGGTTGGAGTTCTGCGTGTGGGCTACTGAACAACACGAACTGAATCCTGAGTTTGTCAAGGGCATGCTGTTCACGACGAGGCGTATTTCATTTTGAACGGGGAGGTTAATCGACATAATTGTCGATACTGGTGTGACGCAAATCCGAACTGGGTTGACCCGAGTCGAGAACATAGTCCAGCGAAGGTGATGGTGTGGTGTGGCATATGGGACACCCGCATCATTGGGCCATTTTTCATTTACAACACCTTAACTGCACCACAGTATCTGATGCTGTTGCAGGATTTTGTGTTCCCTGCCACACTGAACGCTGACGGCATTTTCCCATCTTATTTTCAGCACGATGGAACCCCTCCACACTATAGACTTGGTGTCCGTCAATGGTTGGATGAACAACTGCCACGGAAGTGAATTGGTCGCCGTGGTCCCGTGGAGTGGCCGCCCAGATCCCCTGACTTAATGCCCCTTGATTTTTATCTATGGGGACATCTTAAGCAGATAGTGTATGCTGAGACAATCCGTGATTTGAGACACCTGGAGGAACGCATCCAACAAGCCTGTGACCAAATTTCAGGAGACATCTCCTCCGTGTGCAGTCAGAGTGGTTGCGGCGACTACAGTTGTGCATTGCACGGGATGGCCAACACGTAGAACATGTGTTGTAGCATTCAGTATCAAAGTAATTTCCCACCTATGAACATTAATAACTTCTAAACTGTACTAGATAGGAAAAACAAATTACACCACTAAAGTCCTGAGCTCAAGCTAGTGTTATTTGATGAGTCATACACCCCTTCCCATTTAAAAAGTGACTTGAATCCAAAATAGCGGATTTCAAGATGGCGGCCATGAATGACATGCACTTCAAAAGTTGCGGCCCCTCATCAAACCTCTGTTCCCATCATCACTTTTTACTTTTCCGTCGATTTTCAAACTTATGCAGGTGTCCAAGGACTTTTGACTCACCCTGTATATTTTATGTATGTGTGGGAGTACCACGGAGGACTGGGAGGGTAATTACTTGTTTTTTAATTGATTTTTGCATAAGCATTTTGGAGATGGCATTTCTTGGGGATACACTCATAAAATGCATATAAGCGGAAAGCTTAATTTTTGCAGAACACATTGCTACTAAAATTACCTTCCTATCTTAATCAGAGTTTGATATATTGAGGTTTAAATTGAGTCACATTAAGGAGCGACCAGAATGTGACTATTTCACACCATTAGTCGGCTCAAAGGCCGTAACTCTGGAATGATGCATTTCCCGACATATGGTCATCTGAACTTTCTTGCTTATCTACCAATAAAAAATCCACCCATGAAGTCTTGCCGTACCTTTTAGTTACACCCTCTATATACAAGATCCGTTTTGTTGATTTACGAAATCACTCTTTTTTCCTCAATCAATTTACAAAACGGGTCTTGAATGAGGTGGTCGCACTAGTAATGACATCCCGTAGCGTCGTTACGTAACACACACAGTATAAATAAAGCTACGAAACCACAAATGTTCTGCCGCAGATAATTCGGTAAGGTGTCTGCTTGTTGAGTGGGCAACCCAGATTCATAACACGGCTTCTACGGTTTGCTTTTTTTTTCTTTCAAAATACATTTCTATATGTTTATATTTCTTCTTAATAATTACTTTCTTGCAATCTTAAATTAGTCGGGGTTAAGTAGTCAGAAGATTAAAATACATGTATGACTACTTTATCCGTGTGTGTGTGTACTCATATATATATCTTTACATATTTGTTTCTTTCTTGGGGCCGCGGTGGCTCAGTGGTAGAGCGTTCAACTGGGGTGCTTGGGGTCTCGGGTTCGATCCCAGTCCTCGACAAGTGAACTTTGTGGTGGACAAACACACCGTGTGCGTGGGTTTTCTCGGGGTTCTCCCACTTTGTTCATTCCACCATTTCATTCATTACCCATCATCACCGTCTCCTTTAGCCTAACCGGCATAATCGTGGGACGTAAAACTCAAAGATTTCATTTGTTTCTTTCTTTCAACTAGTGTTGCCACGAGACGAGACAGAAACCTTTGATACGAGACACGAGACGAGACAGACTACTTGTTCCGTCTCGTTTCCAAGACGAGACGAGACGTCTCTTGAAATGCCTCGTATCGTGTCATGTCTCAAAAATGCAAAGACAGTTTTTGAAATTGTTTAAAAATTTATTAACTCGGAATAAATTATTGCCTTCGAAAGTATACCAGCGTTTTTTTCAAATGACGACTATCCTAAAAGAACAAGGAAGACCTAAAGTTATTTTTTAAATGATTCTTACAAACAGCTTTTATTTCCTTTTTCTAACCGATTCAAGTTTAAATATTTAGTGATACTGTTCCAGATTCAAGTAAAATGTTAAACCATTCTTTGAGATCAGTGTTTCAGAAGATTTCATTCCGAGGGCTGGTGGTTATATCTATGTATAAAAATCCTTTATAGAAATACAAGTTCTCTTAATGCCAGTTTCATCAGCAACTAACCATTGTTTCATGAGTTTTCTCGTTCCGAACAAAGACAGAAACGTGTAGGACTTTTTCTGTACTGAGTTTGAAAGGATGCTGGTTTGACAATAAAATTTAGTTTCGTTTTATTGTTTTATGATGTTATTCGAACCAAAGTCATTTTTGAAATCAGAAAGTCACATAGGCCTTCTTATTTTTTGAATTGGCGCCAGAGGTTTTGAAAAAAGGATTTCAGAATAAGTGGCGAAGGCTTGCCTTTCGACTGTACCGACGATATTGACAAATATTCCTGTCGTAATAATTCATTACTGAAAACCATTGGCGCCCGAAGAAATTTTTAAGGGGGTCATCTCCTTGATTGCTATATTACGCCTGGTATTTAATATACGTAGTTTGCTATATTACACATATATTTTCGTGAGCAAGGGGGGCCGGGCCCCTTCCCCCTCCCTTCGGGCGCCCGTGGTCGAAATTAAGTAGTCGTTGTTTTAAGCAGTGTTTCTTCCAGACATGTTTTTGGGGTGCTGCCCCCTGGAACTCTGAGAGTACCCCCGACGGGGAGACCAAAATAATACATCTATAATAGAATAATATCAGCAGTACCCCCAGAATCCTAAATATAACTCCCAGGAACATTTTTTCTGAAAGAAACACTGATTGGAAGATTGTAGTCGTGTTGTGTATTGTGCTGATAACCAAACGAAAGTGGTTAAAAGCTGTAATTTTAACCCCTTTGTATAACAGCTCCTTTTTGTGGGCCTCATCCGTTCTAGTGTTGCCACGAGACGATTCATTTCTCGTGTCTCGTCTCACGAGACGAGATATGTGACGAGACGGGACAGCTTGAAGTCTTCTCTCGTCTCATCTCGTGGAAACACTACTTTCGACCATGTGGGTCACTGCCCCGATCTTGGAAATGTCCTCGAAGGGATTGTGCTAGGAATAACAGATTTTATTCGAACTAAATGACTGACTCCAATGCAACATTGTTCCAATTTCGCCTATTCGCAATGCAATGGAATAGACAAACATACGTTTATATGATTACGTGAAGGCGTTCCCGTGTTCGATTCCTGGTGGGGGCACTCGGTCGAAAAATTTAAAAGTTTTTCAGGCCAGTCACCCTGAATGAGATTTTCCTTGGTTTTCCACATTCACACCAGGAAGATGCCAGGGTGATACCTTAGGTTTCAGATCACTTCCTTTCTTCCTCAATCTTTTCTTCCTTCCCTTTCCCCAGAAAGCGTGTTCGCCTAGAGACGTCATCCCTCGAACGTGACGGGCTAAATTGTCTCAGATGCCGAAAGCCCAGAAATCTAAATCCTAAATCCTAAATTTACAAGGTTACTTCTGGGGAACATTGTTCTTTCAAAATATATTTCTATATGTTGATATTTATTATTATTAATTGTTTTCTTGCATCTTTCCTACATTATTCTAGATTAGTTACCATCGGTTAGTTTAGTCAGATTATGTATAGTTAAGTATGTTTACCGTTTCTTTTCTTTTTTTTTCAAAATACATTCCTATCTGATCACATGTATTGTTAATAATTTATTTGTTGCATTTTTAATAATTTATTTCATACACACAACAGATAAAACAATTCATACATTTTAATTACACAGTACATAGTTCTTTGACATGGAGGGAAATCTCCTTTGGTTATAGGAACATATAGTATTACCAATGGGGATTTACCTCATCCCCCTTGTAATTCGCACACCGTCAACAGATATAAAACATTGTTGAACATTTCTCGAACCACTTCATCACACTCCTGGCCTTGTGACATGGTGCATTATTTTGTCGAAAAATGCCACTACCGTTGGGAAACATGGTCGTCATCAAGGGGTGTACGTAGTCTGCAAGCAGTGTGCGTGCGCCGTCATTGTGCCTTGCTCAAGCTATACTAGATACATTCTCACGTGTATGTTCCCCAGAGCATTTATTATTATTATTATTATTATTATTATTATTATTATTATTATTATTATTATTATTATTATTATTATTATTATTATTATTATTATATTTGAAGTACAATCAAATATCACGACATTAATTATTAGTTTTAATTAACTGAATTTTGCTGAAAATTAAATCTTGATTTCGAATGATTAACCATTAAGTTTATGCGTTCGGTACCTTTCTAAAGTAATAAATACTGGAATTGGTTTCAAGGCTGTTTCTGACTGAATACTTTCTTCAAAATAATATTAAAAATTATAGAAAGATTTTCGAGACATTCGAGTCGAGTCGAGATTTTTACGAAAAGTCTCGACTGGACTCGTGTCTCGGCTCGAAAATTAGAGTCGAGAAATAAGTTTGTCTTGACTCGCCTCGAATTTTACAAAGTGTGTCTGAACTCGAATTCCAGCCCAGATTCGAGACATGTCTCGACTCGTGCGCATCCTTAAATATTCATATTTTAAATGTGCAATACTACCTCGCAGAAAATGACCCCGAAGTTAATTTACTAAAGCCAACTTTCTTCTTGTTAGATTAGTGATCGTGGTTTAGGCTTGATTACGTAAAGTCAGACATGGTTATGTATGTTTACACTTTCGTTTCTTTCTTTCAAAATGCATTGCTATCTGTTTCCATTTATTATTAATAATTTATTTCTTGCATTTAGTAGTAACTATCAGAAAAACCATTATTCGCGTGGTGGCTGTATTTGGAAGTCAACGCCTGTATTAGTAGTATCACCGTTGATTTCAGCGAGTGCGAAAACTTTGGATTTGACGTTAATATCGGCCATTTTGGATTATTTTTACATGTCAGGTATCCCCTCCGGCACCCCGACCCGCAACTAAGTGGGGTTAATTTGGAAGTTAATGCAATCGGAGTTTCACCATTGATCTCAGCGACCGCCAAAACTTTGAATTCGACACTAATATCGGTTATCTTCTACTACTTTTATATGTCCCTGTAAACGTCTCCTGAGACTTCTTGGTTCGATTTAAAAAAAAAAAACGCTTCGTCTTGATCTGGAACCTGGGCCAAGGTACTCAAGATAAAAATTTGGTAACTCTCGGTCCTCTCGTCTGGTCTCCAGGCAGCACACAGATACATACAGACAGACAGACACACAAACAAACTTTTTATTTTATTTATATTAGATTAGGTGTATTTCAAACAGTGTTTCTTCCAGAAGTGTTTTTGGGGGTACTGCCCGCCCGGAGCTCTGAGACTGCCCCCCGGAAGAGACCAAAATAATACGTCTATAATATAATAAAAAAAATAGAAAGTTATCAATAGTGCCCCCGGAATACGAAGTGTGCTCCCCCGGAACATAGTTTCTGAAAGAAACACTGATTTCAAACACAACAGATAGAACCAACGGCGCCGACTTTCCAAAATGTATGTGGGTGCATATAAATGCGGGACGTGTTATATGTTTTCAGGGAAGTCTCGATTTTTTTTATTGATTTCTTTTTAGTTAAAATCTTTTATGAACACTGTCATAAAGGGCTGTGCTGTGATAAAGTAAAATATACCGGTAATATAAGGATAAGTTGGGACTGTCCTAGCTCAGTCGGTAACACGGCTGACTTAAACGTAAAGAAACAGGTTTAAACCCGGGTTCAAGTTTAATTACTGTAATGCATATTCCCAACATATATAATCGTGGTATTTAGTGTATATTTCAACAACTTAGATGATGCAGAATGAGTGCAAGAGGCAGTGATGTTATCAAAAGTTACTAAAAGAAAATACTACATTCATACAAATTAAAATGAAAATATCATCATAAAAGAAAATAATTTTAATTGTATTGCAAAAAGAACTTGCAAGGATTTTGAAAATGTAATCCTTGAGTCTTACGTCCCACGGTATGCGGGTTAGGCTAAACGAGACGGTATGATTAGAGATGAATGAAATGGTGGAATGAAGAAAGTGGGAGGAAACGGTAGTACACCGAGAAAACCCACGAGCACAATGTTTGTGCACCACAAGGTTCACTTGGCGGGGACTGTGATCGAGCCCGGGACCCCAAGCACCAGAGGTGAACGCTCTACTACTGAGCCACCGCGCCCCCTGCAAGGATTTTGTTGTGAACGTAAAGTATAAAGTGACTAACTTAGTGTGTTCCTTGGTTGCCTTTGCACAAACACATTTGAAACAAATAATTATGTTTTAGAGGTTAGAAATTTTAACTCCCATCTCTATGTTTTAATTGTTTATTTTTTGATAGTGTCAAGCGAGAAATATTTATTTTATTATGTTTATGTTTCGAAACTAAAAATCTTGCCTGCAGCGCCCTGACAAGATTATTTGTGTGAGTGTTGGAACCAGGGAACACCAAGGAGGCGGCGCACATGGACAGAACAACCCCTAGCATTTCTTACACAGTACAACGTTGTTTGGTATATAACGTTGCTACTGTACTAGCGAGTTCCAGCTAGTTAAGCTTTTATTAACAGCCGGAGGCAGCATTCTGTTATATCGTTGTAGTGAGTGACGTGTTAAAATACTCCTAGTATCAGTTTTTTCATTGTTCGATTGACCTTGAAGGACCAACAAATGCCTTTCGAGGAATACAAGTTCCCTTTAATTCATGAAGTTAATATAGAAATGACCTTCAAACCTATGCTGTGCATAAATGCTGGAAGTCTTATAGAACGGTTTTATCCGTGTGTCTGTAGACCAGAGCCCTGCAAAGCCAGGCCCGAAGACGGCCCGGATGGATCTGTATTCTGTGTCCGGCTAGACCCGATCCGGCCCGAATCTCAAGCCGGGCAGAGAATGGGCCGGGCTCTAACCGGATCGGGCACAAACGGACCGGACCCTAAACTGGCCGGCCACAAATGAGCCGGGCTCTAAACGGGCCGGGCGTAACCGGCCTGAGAACAACCAAGTTGATAAGTCAAGTCAATTCTTCAATATGCAATGCAAAATGAGAGATGTGTCGTTATAATGTTGCAATGTCTATTTGTCCTTCTCAAATGGGAAAATCGTATGAAAAGTTACCCAAAGTTTGTTTTCTATATCCCTATATTGTCTGTCTATTTGTTATTTGTGCTTGCTCTGTCCAGCCATGTTTATTATACAATAATACAGCTCATGGACGTAAAAGTCTTATACTACACTCATTAATTCATTACGAGTAACAGATAAGATATATAAAACTTCTACACCGTATGTGATACTAATACTACAACTACTACTGCTAATACTATTATTACTATTACGATTACCAATGCTAGTGCTAATTCCACTATTGCTGCCACTGCTACTACTGTTACTATTACCACTACTGCTACTACTTATTACTGTACTAATACGACAGCGAATACCACTACTGCTGTTACTAGTAATACGAAAACAAAACAATGCAAATGAAATCTTTGAGTTTTACGTCCCACAGATATGCCGGCTAGGCTAAAGGAGACGGTGATGATGAGAAATAAATGAAATGGTGGATTTAATAAAGTGGGAGGAAACGGGAGAACGTCGAGAACCCCCCACACACGGTGTTTGTCCACCACAAATTTCATTTGGCGAGACCTGGGACCGAACCAGGGACCCCATCCACCAGTGGTGAACGCTCAATCACTGAGCCACCGTTCCAGGAACACCTAATCGACCCTGGCGTCTTGGTGATTTATTTCATCATAATATTTTGTTATATTTGTAGTATCATACTATGATATAAAGAATACAGGAACATGTAACATCATTTGGTATTTGGCTTGTTAATTGAACATAACTACAAATTGCACTGATCTTATGAGCACGCCAGTTCACGGCTTTGGCCTCCGTGGTCTAAAGGTAGCGTACCAAATTCTACTTAGTAGGTCAAGTACTTGACTTTGTCATACGTTCTTTAGGTAACTACGGCTCAGGCTGTATGGATGATAATGGGATGAATTGGTGGAATGAAAACAGTGGGAGGAAGCGGGACCACCCCGAAAACTCCCACGCACACGGTATTTGTCCACCACAAAGCTCACATAGCATCTGGGTGGTAGTTCTGTATGGATCCAATAAACTACGGAATAACGTAGCAGAAACTCCCTACTCTGTAAATATATATTGCTAATATTTGTATGTTTCAAGCTTGTAAAAGAACGTAGCTGTTTTGTCTTTCTATTAAGGTTTACGATATTTCTATCGTATCTTGTCTGAGCTGCAAAACGAAAGGTAATACATTTATCAATTTATGGTTAGGTATTGGTCCTTTAAAACATTTAATTATTTCGAGAGGTGATAGAAGGATACTATCCCGCGAAAAACGTGCATTTTCTTTTGTGATAGATGATAACACTACTTCAAGTTTCACTATTGAATTCATATAGTTTGGAAATCTACGTTTCACACTGTGAAACGATACTCACTTCTTTTAGTTTGCTATTGGTATTGGTAACTCGTCTAATATATGCAACAAGTTGAAAGTCTTAGTCATACATTAAACTTGTAGCAATACACGTTGAAACCGAACTTGGCTAACTTCAGCTACTTCTGTTTTGAATAGGAATTGGTGGAAAATATTCTTGGGATGCTGAATTCTTGGAGGAACATTTCCTTACGACCCTGAGTTGATTTAAAAAAGCCGTATCTTGATGTCTCTTATTGTTTTGATTCCTGGAAACAAGAATTGAAATAGGAAATAATAGTTAATTTGAACCATTTCCTGTTCCGGTAGGGTGTTGACAATAATTATGGTATGTTGCCTAGAGACGGTAAATTGTTTGGACAAAAATGTTCTATCTGTTACTGTTTTTGCTCTATGGCGAGGAACGTTCAAACAGAATATGGCTAATTTTAACAAATTCTGCTTTGATCAAAGCTGCCACGGAGATGGAGGAGGGTATTCTTGAGACGTTGAATCGATTGCAAAAAGTCACTTTTTAATATATTTTACCATTTTTGCTCTACGGAAATCAGTATTGGAACAGGAAGTACTAGTAAATTTGAACAATTTCCAGTTTTAGTAGAGTTATATGGATAGTAACGATATGTTTGTTGAGAGGCTGAATCGTTTGCTTAAAACTGTTTCTAGCTATCTACTGCCGTTTTCATTCTATAGCGATAAACGTTGAAACCGCTATTGAAACCAGAACTTATAATAAATTCTAATTACAGCCGAATTTAGTATTGTAGATATTTGTCTTTAGACTCTAAATCGTTTGCAGAAACCACTTCTCACTATCCGTTATCATTTTCTTTATATATCGACAAACGTTGAAATCGGAAATGGCTAATTTGAAGCAATTCCGGTTTGAGTAGAAGGTTAACGTAGGAATAAAATATATTCTTTGGATACTGAATTAATTGCAAAAGACCACATCTTGAAGCATTTACTATTTCTATTAGGCGGAAATTGGAAATTGAAACCGGAAGTAATAGTAAATTTCAACCATTTATAATTTCGGTAGAATATTTTGTGTACCCATGATGTTGTCTCTAGATGGTAACTCGTTTTCAAAAATCAGTTCTCGCTATGTTACCGTTTTATGCTATGACGATTAAAGTTGAAACTGTTGTTGAAACCGGAAGCAATAATAAATTTAAACCATTTTCAATTTTAGTAGAGATTGTGAATGACCATGATATGTTGCCTATACACGCGCAATCGTCTACAAAAAAAAAAAAGTTTTTATGTATGTTACCGTTTTCATCTATGGGTTAAATGTTAGAACCGGAAATTGCTAATTTGAACCACTTCTGGGTTCAATATAAAGTTAACGGATGAGATGGAACCTATTCTATTCATTGGATGAAGAATTAATAGCAGAAAACCATTTCTGTATATCACTTTCATCTTTGCTCTGGTATACATCAACAGACACACGGATGAAACCACTCTATAAGATTTCCAACTTTTATGCACAGCACAGTTTGGAAGTTTAAAACCTATCTTTGGTTCCATAAATATTATTAACACTAACATATCAATGATACTCTTGTGTATGACTCAAAAAGTTAAGCGTGAAATTTAATCTAGATTGGAAGTAGTTGTGGAAAGACCTCTTGCTATAACAGATTTGTGGGAGTTCAGATAAAATCAACATAATCTTTCTATTTCACAACGGGTGAATAATGCGTAGGTCATTTCTACTGTATATCAACTTCACGGACCAAAGCGACTTGTGACTTCATGAGAAACCATTTGTTAGTTCTTCAAGGTCAATAATAACAAAACAGCTAATACTAGATAGAACTACACGCGACCCATTACTTCGATAGAAGAGGCAGATTCACTAGACGTGTTTACGTATAAAAGAAGCCCTCCGGCACTTAGGCTGGGTGGAAGCAACATTCTATGCGAAAGAACGCTGTTTGTTCTATCTGTTCGAGTTTGCTTGTGTGTCTGTCTGTGTGCGGCCTGGGAATCAGACGAGTTGACAGAAAGTTACTAAATTTTAATAACGGATATTTTTGTCCAGGCCCCAGACCAGGACAAACTGGTTTTTATTAAAAAAAAAATTCGAACCAGGGGTCTCAGGGGAGGGGGACGTTTACCGAGACATGTAATATTAGAAAATGGCCGATATTTGTGTCGAATTCATAGTTTTCACGGTCACTAAGATCAATGGTGACATTCAATTAGCGATGACTTTCAAAATCAGCTCCCGGGAGGGGGGAGATGTACCGAAACACGTAAAAATAATCCAAAATGACCTTTATTAGTATCAAATCCTTAGTTTTCACGGTCGCTGAGATGAATGGTGATTCTTCCAGAGGCGTTGACTTCTAAATACAGCTCCCATCGCTTGGGAGCCAGAGGCGTTCTTTTTAAATTTTGAACCAGGAGGTCTCAAGGGGCATTTCCCGCGATATGTAAAAGAAAATTACCGATATATTTTCGTTTCGTTGTTCAGTTTGTTTACATAGATATTTTATCTGATCCATGCGAAAAGTGGTTATTTTTAGCTAGTTATTATTAAATGCAAGAAATAAATTGTTAATAATATACAGGGTGGCCCAAAAGTACGTATACAGTACTATACTGATCAGCTCATTGCATTTTATATAATTTCTTATTTTTATCCATCAGGTAGACTTAGTTTCTTTATTATTTTGTTCTTAATATGTTTTTACTTACATCTTAAGTTCAGAAGAGCCAAAGCAAATAAACTCATAAACTAGAATGTTATAGTTGATCAATACAGAAGTGTATGCCTACGTTTGGATTACGTGAACAGATAGGAGTGCATTTTGAAAGGAAGAAACGAAAGTGTAAACATACATAACCGTATTTGACTTTACATAATCTATCCTAAACCGCGATCACTAATCTAAGATAATGTAGGAAAAAATGCAAGAATGTAATTAATAATAATAATAAATATGAACATATAAAAATATATTTTTAAAGAAAAAAGTTCCCCTGGCAGAACTTGTTTACTCCAGACGCCGAAGCGTTGACCAGAGTTGGAGTGGGTCAGTGGGTCGGTGGGTCAAGTGGGTCAAGTTTTCTGAGTGGGACGTGGGTCAACAGCATGTGACCCACCACCCACCGTGACCACTGCGACCCATCACCCACCATGACCCACTCTGCTCACTGCATTGTAAACAGCATTTACTGAACAGCATATTTTTTTACTCTCGACTCTAGCCATAGAAACTAAAAACTAAAAAGAAGAACATTGAAGAAGCAGTTGAAGTTAAATTTATATCATGGCAGTCAAGGTGGTTCATATCAAGGACTGCCTAATATCAATATTAGGCAGTCAACTAATATCGATCGTTTTCGATTATTTTTAGAAATCAATCCTATATATAGAAAATGCCCCCACCCTCAACAAAAGGGAGTTTTAAAAAATTATATTGAGATTAGGGCCTAACTATGTATATGCCAAATGTCATTTCAGTTGACTTTGCAATTTGATCATGATGATCACACATACATAGTTATATTCAATTTTTATATAATAATTCATACATTATAGGTGATTCAAAAAAAATTCCAGTAGTTAGCTCCTCTAAAAACTCTTAGGCTGTGTCTGAAAAGTCAAGAAGTAACTCCTATTGCTATTACTACAATTGCAAATATGATCAATTTCCTGAAGTTCTGCAAGAGTGCCTGAAGTTCTTTTTTCAATAGAAACAAATGAAAAAAGAAGAAAAAAGAAGGCCTTGAAAGTAAAATGTAGACAAATTCACCAGTGCTCAGAAGAAGCTGTCTACAATGCACTAAGCAGAATGAGTTGGTGAGTCAGAGTGGTTAGGTGGGTCAGAATGGATTGTTGGGTCAAAGTGGGTCACGGTGGGTTGTGTGTCGCAGTGAGTCATATCCTGTTGACTCTTAACCCACTTAAAAATCTTAATCCAATTGATCCACTGACACACTCCATCATTTCAGTCATTTTTACCGAAATCCAGAACATCAACATTTTCCATTACTTTCCAAAATTGGCCCTGTAGTGGCGAAACGGTCAGTCATTAGTGGTTGTGCCTATTAAATCCTTTTCTCAGAATCACAATATCTACAACATATCACAGTTTCAGTCATTTTTACCGGAATCGAGAATATCACCATCTTTTGTTACTTTCAAGTGGCCTGGTTGTGGCCAAACGGACAGTAATTATTGGTTGTGCCCATTAGAACATTTTCTCAGAATCAGCAATCTACAACATATCACAGTTTCAGTCATTTTTTCCGAAATCCAGGACATCAACATTTTTAGTTACTTTCAAGAAAGTGGCCTGTAATGGCCAAACAGAAAGTGATTAGTGTGTGTGCCCATTAAGACCTTTTCTCGAAATCACAAGATCTACAACATATCACAGTTTCAGTCATTTCTATCGAAATCCAGAACATCACCATCTTCGGTTACTTTCAAGAAAGTGGCCCGGTAGTGGCCAAACGGTCAGTGATTAGTGGTTGTGTTCTTTTCTCAGAATCACAAGATCTACAACATATCAAAGTTTCAGTCATTTTTACCGAAATCCAGAACATCACCATCTTCGGTTACTTTCAAGAAATTGGCCTGGTTGTTGCCAAAGGTCAGTAATTAGTTTGTGTGCCCATGGAGACCTTACAAGTTCTACAATATATCCCATTTCAGTCATTTTTACCTAAATTCAGAACATCACCATGTTCCGTTACTTTTAAAAAAAGTGACGCTGTAATGGCCAAACGCTCAGTGATTAATGGGTCTGCCCATTGAGACTTAATCTCGGAATCACAAGATCTACAACATATCACAGTTTCAGTTATTTTTTAAGAAAACCAGAATATCACCATGTTCCGTTACTTTCAAAAAAGTGGCCCTCTAGTATCGAAAAGATCAGTGATTAGTGGTTGTGCTTATTAAATCCTTTTCTCAGAATCACAAGATCTACAACATATCACAGTTTCAGTCATTTTTACCGAAATCCTGAACATCAACATTTTCGATTACTTTCCAAAATTGGCCCTGTAGTGGCGAAACGGTCAGTGATTAGTGGTTGTGTCTATAATTCCTTTTGTCAGAATCACAATATCTACAACATCTCACAGTTTCAGTCATTTTTACCGAAATCATTTTTACCGAATCTTTGGTTACTTTCAAGTGGTCTGGTTGTGGCCAAACGGTCAGTAATTATTTGGTTGTGCCCATTAGGACATTTTCTCAGAATCACAATATCTACAACATATCACAGTTTCAGTCATTTTTACCGAAATTTAGGCCATCAATATTTTCAGCTCTTTCAAGAAAGCGGCCTAGTTGTGGCCAATGGTCAGCGATTAGTGGTTGTACCTATTAAGACCTTCCCTCAGAATCAGCAATCTACAATATATCACAGTTCAGTCTTTTTTTTTTAACCGAAATCCAGGACATCAACATTTTCGGTTACTTTCAAGAAAGTGGCCTGTAATGGACAAACGGAAAGTGAGCAGTATGTGTGCCCATCGAGACCTTTTCTCGGAATCACAAGATCTACAACATATCACAGTTTGAGTCATTTCTATCGAAATCCAAAACATCACCATGTTCCGTTACTTTCAAGAAAGTGGCCTGGTTATTGCCAAAGGTCAGTGATTAGTTTGTGTGCCCATGGAGACCTTTTCATGGAATCACAAGATCTACAACATATCACAGTTTCAGTCATTTTTACCTAAATCCAGAACATCATGTTCCGTTACTTTAAAAGAAAGTGGCCCTGTAATGACCAAACGGTCAGTGATTAGTGGGTGTGCCCATTCAGATCTCTTCTCGGAATCACAAGATCTACAACATATCACAGTTTCAGTCATTTCTATCGAAATCCAGAACATGGCCATCTTCGGTTACTTTCAAGAAAGTGGCCCGGTAGTGGCCAAACGCTCAGTAATTATTGATTGTGCCCATTAGGACATTTTCTCAGAATCACGATATCTACAACATATCAGAGTTTCAGTCATTTATACCGAAATCCAGAACATCAACATTTTCGATTACTTTCCAAAAAGTGGCCCTGTAGTGGCCAAACGGTCAGTGATTAGTATGTGTGCCCTTTTCTCAGAATAACGAGATCTACTACATATCACAGTTTCACCATATTAAATAAAGTGCCCTCGTAGTGTTCAAACGACCAATGATTATTGGCTGTGACTATTAAGACTTTTTCACAATCACAATGGCTGCAACATATCTCAGTTTCAGTCAATTTTACCGAAATCCAGGCCATCAATATTTTCGGTTACTTTCAAGAAAGTGGCCTGATTGTGGCCAAAGGTCAGTGATTAATGGTTGTGCCTATTAAGACCTTTTCTTAGAATCACCACATCTACAACATATCACAGTTTCAGTCATTTTTACCGAAATCCAGAACATCACCATGTTCCGTTACTTTTAAAAAGTGGCCCTGTAGTGGCCAAACGGTCAGTAATTATTGGTTGTGCCATTAGGACATTTTCTCAGAATCACAAAATCTACAACATATCATAGTTTCAGTCATTTTTACCTAAATCCAAAACATCACCATTTTCGCTTACTTTCAAAAAAGTGGCCTCGTTGTGTCCAAACGGCCAGTGATTATTGGCTGTGCCCATTAAGACTTTTTGTCATAATCACAATGTCTACAACATATCATATTTTCAGTCATTTTTACCGAAATCCAGGCCATCAATATTTTCGGTTACTTTCAAGAAAGTGGCCTCGTTATGGCCAAACGGTCATTGATTAGTGTATGTGCCCATTAAGACCTTTTCTCAGAATCACAATATCTACAACATAACACAGTTTTAGTCATTTCTACCGAAATCAAGAACATCGCCATCTTCGGTTACTTTCAAAACGATCAGTGATTGGTGGCCAAACGATCAGTGATTAGTGGTTGTGCTCATTAAGACCTTTTCTCAGAATCACAATATCTACAAAATATCACAGTTTCAGTCATTTTACCGAAATCCAGAACATGGCCATCTTCGGTTACTTTCAAGAAAGTGGCCTCGTTGTGGCCAAACGGTCATTGATTAGTGTTTGTGCCCATTAAGACCTTTTCTCAGAATCTCAATATCTACAACATATCACCGTTTCAAGCAATTGGTATGAAATCCAAAATAACGTTAAGTTCTGCTGTTGGCAAAAATGTGGCTCTGTAGTTACCAAACGGTCAGTGATTGGCGGTTGTGCTTATTGAGACTTTTTCTCAGGATCACAACATCTACAACACATCACAGTTTTACTGATTTTCATTGAAATCCAGAATATCACCATATTTGGCTGTTTTCAAAAAACTGGCCCTGTAGTGGCCAAATACCAGTGATTGGTGGTTATGGCCATTAATACTTTTTCGGAATCACAATATCTACAAAATCACGGTTTTAGTCATTTTATCCAAAATCTCGAATGTCGTTTTCTTCGGCTTTTTTTTAAGAAAGTGTCCTCGTGGTGGACAAACGGCCAACGATTTTTGGTTGTGCCCACTGAGACTTTTTCTCAGGAACATCATATCTACAACATAACACGGTTCCAAGCAATTCCACCGAAATCTAATTTCCATAAAGATTGTTCGGGGTCCTTTCTCATTTCGAAGGAGCATTGCCTCCGCAATATTTCTCTGTGAAAAACTTCAAAACCCGTATTTTGTACTTGGAAGTCATCTTTGCATCGGCAGAGTTTCGTTTCTTTAATTTGGTCCTTTTAAATCAAAGGTACCCTTTTTTTAAAAGGGACCCTTTGCCTCCTTTAACCTGTTCTCCGAAAGAAACAAAAAAAAAACATGTGTGCATTTATTTTCGGTCTAGTATATATGTGCCAAGTTTGAAGAAAATCAGATGAATAGAAATCCTTGTGAAGCTATCTCCTTTATAGTTTCACATTTTGGACTTGACAAGTCGTTTGTCCCGAAGTCCTCAATTTCTTTATTACCTCAAATTGCATTGTAAATAAATGCACTTGCAAATTTGCAATATTATATACTGTAATTTCTTAGCCGATACAATTTTCTGTCCCCGAAAAACAAGAAAGCACCCGTCAAAAGTAATTCTTCGAACTTTCTCCTAGAATTTATCATAAGAAAGTTTTTGTTCCTCTCTCTGAGATTTGCATCCCTTTTGACCTTTAGGGCCACTCATTGACAAAAGGTACTCACATGACCACTATATGCAGACATGCTCTTAGGTACGGTCAGAGATTGGGAAAGTAGACGATTTTTAATAATAATAATAATAATAATAATAATTATTATTATTATTATAACAATTAGGTTTACAACTAGGTTCCCATCTCTTTATCTTGTATGAGGGGCCCGCTAGTCAGCTAAGCCATTGGTGTTCCTTATTCTGTGTTTCTCTCTCTTTCTGTGTCGTGTGGATGTTTGTTTTGGGGTTGTTAGGCTTTTATATTAAACCTTTACATTATATAATCTTTTTCTTTTTTACGAGATTTTCTTTTGGAAAAAGGAAAGAAACTGCTTTCCTCTTATGTCTATTTCTTACCATTCACCTTGTTTGAACTGCTTAGGTAAGATGATTTTGTAACTTTTATGTCATCCATTGCCATCACGATAATAAAATGTTAAGTCTTAACAATTTATTTTATTCTGTTATTTGCAGTTTGGCACACTGATATATTTGTAACAAAATTGTGGTTTGGTCCAATGCCTTTCGAATGTGCAACCAACCCAACCGCTGAGCTTTTTGGGTTGCCTGCTATTGCAGGAAAGGGAGAATTGCAGGTGGTAATGCACTTTTGGAGTCGTGTATACAATAGGGTAAGATTATGTAAATTTCTTCTTCCAACTAACGTCAGCCATGGCAGTTTTTTATAAAAGGATGTGAGATGTTCCCTGTAAGTTATATTGAAAATAAATCTAATGCAGGCATTTCGCACTCTTTGCAAGCGCTTTGATTGATTTTCTTTGAGATCAGAATAGACTGAGTCAAAATAGTCAAGATGTGGAAACACCAGTAACTTGACAAGTTTGATCTTCTGAGATATTGGTAAGAAATTTCTTAGTAGATTTAACGTATGCAGGGCACCAAATGCTCTCTTACAAACTCCATTTATTTGATCTGACCAGGAGAGATTTTGATTTAGTATGACTCCCAAATTTTTGACAGTTGTGGAGAATGGAATAACAGTATTGGACAATTTTATACTTGGGAGTTGATAGATATTAATAGAAGAGAGAATTCTTGGGGAGCCAATTAAGATGCACTGCGATTTTGTTGCATTTAATTTTAACCCATGAGCCGTAGACCAGTGGTTGATTTTGTTTAACTCAGTATTTATTTTCTCAATCGGATTATTAATATCTTGTTGGGGAAAAGAAGCATATAACTGAAAATCATCAGCGTAAATATGGTATTTACAATAGGTGAGAATTTTAGGGAGATCATTAATGTAAAGGGCAAAGAGAAGGGGACCTAGTACGCTACCCTGCGGCACTCCACTGTTGATACAATGCCATGTCGATATATGATCCTGATTGATCACTACTCTTTGTTTACGTTCGTGAAGGTAAGAATGAAACCATTGAACCACTGGTTCAGAAAAAATAAACAATAGTGATAATTTCTGAAGTAATATGTCAAAATCAATTGTTTGAAATGCCTTACTATAGTCAAGTAGAGTCAGGAGCGTTAGTTTCCTGTTATCAATAGCCCATCTTATATCCTCCGTTACGTTTACTAGTGCAGTGCATGTGCTATGATTACTTCGAAAACCAGATTGAAATGTATCCAATAAATTATTTGTTGTTAAGTATTCCCGAATTTGATCATTTAATAGATCAAATTCAAAAACAATATATTAAGAAACATTTGAAAGCACGGGAAGGACACTGATAGGACGATAGTTTGCGATATTGTCAGCGTCGTTCTTTTTTTGGAAGTGGGCGGACCTTAGTGGAAGTGGGCGGACACAGTTTCCATACTGTGGGAAAAGTACCTGTGGAAAGAGAGTAATTAAATATGTCAGTGATATGATCTATTGGCTGATCTATTGTAGTTTTTTAAAATACAAATAACAAAGAAATTGATATTGAACATGTTCTAAGTCGTCAATGTGAGTTTGAAAATAAAGGCTACAAATTTGACAAAAATATCCAAATTTACTCCGAAAAAATGTGTAGTACAAAGTTGTAATTGTAGAAATGTCAGTCATAGACTTTATCGTTCTTATGATAAATATTAGACGTTTATATGATTCAGAAACTAAACATTTCAAATGTAAATAAAATGACAGTTTAGTGTCAAATGTAATGCCCAAATCAACATCATCATTCTTATTCAACAGAGTTCCATTGATATTATAATTATATTTTCTGAACATCTTTCTCTTAGTAAAAGTAATGGCAGAGCACTCATTAATTAAGTGGTAAATTGTTAGTTACACTCCACTGATAACAGGAAATAATATCTTGTTGCAGATTGTCAGAATCTCTAATTGAGTTAATCTGCTTGTAAATTTTTAGATCATCAGCGTAAAGTAACGACCCTTTATAACATATGATAAGTCATTAATGAAAAGTAAAAATAATAAAGGACTTAGATTAGATCCTTGAGGAACGCCGGATGAAGCTGTATAAGGGGAAGATTGTGTACGATTGAAAATAAATGTATATTTACAATTGAGTAAAAATGAAGATAATTTTAATAAGTTGTTAGATAACCCAAAGGAATCCAACTTAGCCAATAAAAGAGAGTGATCTAATTTACCAAACGCCTTGAAAAAATCAGTATATACTACATCAACCAGGTGATTGAAATTTAATTATTCTGATAGGAATTGAGTAAATGAAAGAAGATTGGTGTTTTCGTCTTCTATGGAATTCTTTAGACTTCAAAATTTGAATAATCTCAGAGGAAAACAGGGGGATAAATGTGTTTTACAACTTTTTTAATGGTACATATTTCGGAACTAAACTAGTTATAAAATTCATTGACAACAACATTAAGGTCAGTAGAAATGTTTAATATATCCCACCTTATAGTTTTGAGATCCCTATAAAAATTATAAAATCAGGTTTAGAAAAATATTGTATTATGTTTACATTATTTGTAATTTTATAACCAAGAGGTAACTCAAATGTTACTGGTGGATGATGCTCATCCACAGATAGAAGTGGGAAAACACATTCTTCAATGTCAAAACAAAGGGGAACATTAGTAAGCACAAGGTCAAGGGTTTTATCATTTGAATTAGGTATATTATTAAGACTACGTAACCCTAAGACAGACATAAAGTTATGTAAAGTTAAACATAGAGAGTTGACATTTAAGAGATCTGTGTAAGAATTACGAATCGAAGGTACAGTATATTATAATCAGCAACCATTAAAATATCACAATTATATATGTTCTGCAACTCCCCGACAAGTGCATACAAAGATTCATAAGCATATAAATCAGTGGCAGGGGGAATATATGTTGCTACAAGAATAAAAGGGTTTGGGTACAAAACCTCGCGGCCAGAACCTCGCGGCGACAACCTCGCGGACCAAAACCTCGCCTGGCCAAAACCTCGCCTCCCAAAACCTCGCGGCTCAAAATCTCGCCGGGCCGAAACCTCGCCTGGCCAAAACCTCGCCGCCCAAAACCTCGCGGGACAAAATCTCGCCGGGCCAAAACCCCGCCTTGCCAAAACCTCGCCGCCCAAAACCTCGCGGGCCAAAATCTCGCCGGGCCAAAACCTCGCCTTGCCAAAACCTCGCGCCCCAAAATATCGCCATACCCAAAATCTCGCCTGACCAAAATGAAAATGTTCCAACAGATGATAAGGATGACGGTATAAAAGACGCTGTTTCAGAAAATGTATCAAGGGTATTTGACCAAGTCTCACGATACCATAAGAAAATTCTATTTCTGTATTAGAGGATTTCAATGTGAAGATAGTGCGACAGGATGTTTTTAAACTGGTTATAGGGAAAGAAAGTCTGCATAAGGAAAGCAATGACAACTAACGGGGTTAGTTTCGTGAACTTTGGAGCATCCAAAAACTTAAAATTTCAACAAAAATCTAATAATATTTATGAAAGTATGAAATAATATATGAGTTTTTACGACGTCCCTTGATTATGTCCTGTAGTTTAAAGGAGACGTAGATGACCAGGATGAAGGAAATGATCGAATAAAGATAGTGGGAGGAAACGGGAATAACCCGAGAAGGCCCATGCACACGATGTTTTTTGTATCTTCTTCTTCTTCTTCTTCTTCTTCTTCTTCTTATTATTATTATTATTATTATTATTATTATTATTTGTAATGTGGAATTGCATATTAAGAAACTCATTGGGTAAATTTTAAAGAAAAGTTTCATTCGCGGCGAGGTTTTGGCCACGCGATGTTTTGGGTGGCGAGGTTTTGGCCCGGCGAGATTTTGGGCGGCGAGGTTTTGGCAACGCGAGGTTTTGGCCCGGCGAGATTTTGTCCCGCGAGGTTTTGGGCGGCGAGGTTTTGGCCACGCGAGGTTTTGGCCCGGCGAGATTTTGTCCCGCGAGGTTTTGGGCGGCGAGGTTTTGGCCACGCGAGGTTTTGGCCCGGCGAGATTTTGTCCCGCGAGGTTTTGGCCGGCGAGATTTTGGGCGGCGATGTTTCGGCCGCGAGATTTTGTCCGTATCCCGAATAAAAGAGCAGGAATTTGTAACAATACCCAGACGAACTTTTTCAATATGGTTAATGCTAATATAACATCAAATACTCTAATGGATCTCTTAACTGCAACCAAAACGCCGCCACCCCTGATATTAGGTCTATCCTGCCTATAAATAAAATGCCTATCATCAAGTAATTCAGGGTTACATATGTTACTTTCTAACCAGGATTCAGTAATAATAACAACATCAAAACTTGAAGAAAGTACACTCAGATAAAAACCTTCAAGTTTTGAGTTGAGACCTCTGACATTCTGATAATAGAATGCCAATACCGTTCTCAGATCATATACTTGGGTATCATTTGAGGTCTTTCTTAACTTTATAGCCCCTGACCAGTGAATCCACAAAAACGCACATTTATTTTCCCTTTGAACCTTCCTAGCTTCATTGAACACTTTTCTGCGATAAGGAGTTAAATTGTGGTTGACTTATATAATAGAACCTGAATATATTGCCTATGTCAGCACAACAGAGATTTCGTTTAACTTTTCGTCTCTGCAGAAAAGCGTTCTTGTCTGTACGCCTAACAAATCCTACAATCAGTGGCGTATTTACGATTTTGTTTCGGGGGGCTTTGCCTGAATATGTGAAAATTCTGCAAGATATTTCATATACTTTACTATAGTAAGTAAGATTTCGGGGGGCTTCAGCCCGGAAGCCCCCCTAAATACGCCACTGCTTACAATTATTCCGGGAGCACTCCCTGACACAGGCGGATTTAATCGATGACAACAATAATTCATATCTCTGTTGATCCTAAGATCGAGAGCAGAACCGATATCATTAACTACTTAGAAAACATCTTCATTGGGTTTCTGAGGGACTCCGTGAATTTCAAGTGTGTTGCAACAGACATATTGATCCAGATCATCGAGCTGAGACTCTAATGTTTTTGTAAATTTCTGTAATACATCATTTTCAGATATCAAATTGTCAATCATATTCATATACTTACAAGTATTAATGGATTCACTCTATGTTTTAAAGAGTTTAGAATTTTAATCTAATTTTTCGTGAATTACATCTAAAGATTTTCCCAGATCACTTTCAGTTTTCTTCACTTCATTTATTTCATCTTTAATAGATAGCAACAGTTGGTAAACTTGGAGCAACGTTGGGCTATCACCAGTTGAGATCGATGGAGAATTAGCCTGAGAACTAAGTCTTCTTGTTTTCAAGCATTGCTCACAGAGCCACTGTTGATCACAAGATTGCAAATATTTTAGTTCTTCTTCTTTTAAATTAACACACGGGCCGTGGTAAATGCCCTTGCAGGTAGTACATTGAATCTTTAAGTTTTCGTCGCGTCGTGTAACAATTTTCGAACACTTTACACAAACACTCATTGTAATTCACTGGGCGATGAAAATATAAAACAACAAAAATAGATTGAATGATAAGTGAAATGGTATTCGATTATGTGGCTATGAATCGGTCGTGCTCAGAGAGTAAATAGAAATTAGTAACTGGCAACAGTGAGGGATGGCTGGTAGACTGGTTACATTCCGTTCAGTGCAAAAAAATCACAATTAACCAGCAATCATGACGAAATAAGAGTTACCAACTAATAGGTACGAGAGAATAAGTACTTACGTTAAATAAAAATGCACTTAATTTTACTCGAACTTTATTACATACACTCAAAAAACACATATTACACGACCCGCTCGGGAGAGTAATACTCCTGGAAGTACGTTTTTTCGCGCGCTACTCTAGCCAGCTGTTTTACGCCCTATCCTAGTCAGTTGTTTTAAGTTGGTCACAAAATCTATATCATTTAGTACAAGGGGAACAAAACAAGCCTTATATCATGGAGTACAAGGGCAACAGAACGATCCCTGCGGGGCTTCTAACCCGTTCCTACTACTACTACTTATCTGCACAAAAGTAAGTAAATCACATTTTTGAGTATTATTTTCGTATTATTTTAATTTAAAAAGTGTTATAAAAATGTAAAAAAATGTTAAAAGAAACTTTCCTCGGGCCGGGGTTGAACTCACGCCGAAAGAGATTTTCGTTACTAGCATATAGCGCTAGCCCACTCGGGCACGAGGGCCGACAACAACAATCCTCTGAATTCTGCTATTTGAAGGCATCGTGGCAAGACATAGATAACGCCAACCAATCAGAACTGTGTTTTTCTTTTTTACTTCCGGGACATTACTCTCCTGAGCTAGTCCTCATATTACGGAGCACCACCGAGACACTGACTGATCAATCCATGGTTGCCAACTCGTATACTTCCCTTGTGATAAACGCTCATCCTCCTTTGTGATAAGGCTTACTGAATCATTAGGAAAGTTTCCACCGCAGTCTTGCCGAGTTTCGCACCATACTTGATCTGGTATCTTTGTTCCGGTGAGCGCTGCATCGCGACTTATACGAAAGACGAAACACAGGTTTTCGAAATGGCCCGTCCTTCACGTCCGAGAGCTCGCAGACAACTTAGCAAGCACTCTCTTGACAGTGAACGTACACCACCATCGATTTTGTCTGATAGAAGGTGCAGCAATGTACAGTCGCTTAAGAATAAAATACAATGACATTACCTTCCGGACAGACTTTGTATAATTGTCCCAAGTAGTTAACTCTAATTAACTTAAACTTTTTTCTGATGTTAGACTCATAGTAATTCTCTCTCTCTCTCTCTCTCTCTCTCTCTCTCTCTATATATATATATATATATATATATATATATATATATATATTGACAAATACACTTCGTTAACTGGTGGATCATTCTTTGTCCTTTTTGAAACGTAATACATTTGTACACATACGGTATTACTTATATATTCTACTATTTACTTGAAGAATTGTAAATAACATGCAAGTTGTGCTTATTTTTCTAAAACTAGAGGGAAGGATTTTACACGTTTAACTATTCAGCCTGTCCAAAATTATCAACATTTATCAGAAGGTAAATAATTTAGTCTGTGCATTAACAATGAATTTTACATTATGCTTACTGCTATTATAGTTTTTCAATTACCAGAGGTAAAAATATCGAAATTTATACACTAATTATCCCGGTAACAAGCCACAAATGGCCAACATTTATTACCCTCGATTACACTCAGAAATACCATAGAGAAGGCATAACCTTCTGCGGCCCGCCCATCCCCGGATGGGAATGAAAGACACTCAGAAATAACGCATTTTGAAAATTGAGAGTGGGGCAATAACTGCACCTTGCCCTCCGCTGCGGGTACTCCATGCGTGGCACCTAAAAGCTCCTTTTTCTGGGTGTGGAATGAAGTAATTTATCATAAAGTAAGAAAGATATCGCAACTGGTATTGTGATGTAATCTTGAGATAAAGACTTTCGTTTATGCAAAATGAATATACAGAGTGATTAAAAATAAGTGTATATTACAAATATTTAACAATTCCAATATATTGCACAGTAGATTGATAGATCCACACCACAATGGTAAAAGTAGGCATTGTCAAGTATTTTTGCAGTCGTGTGGGAACATTCTCCACTAACCTCAACAGGAACTAAGTAATATGTAGGCTGTGGATTATGTGGCTTCTAAGATACTTGTTTAACTGTTTTAAACAATTCATATTATAAGTGACTACTTTCAAGTATGACCTGGCGTATTTTGACTTTTGTGAACTTTGAACATTTCATGCACGAAGTATAGTCTCCTTCATGTTTAAATGTTGAAGACGAATGTTTTCGCGAGTATCTCTATTACATCCAGTAGTCATGAATTTAGATTAACAGTTGATGGCATAATTGTGTCATCAAAAGTAAAGTGCGAGGCCCCTGAACAGTGTGTCATTGGGTTTGTACCTATAGAACACACTATCACCGCTTGCGATCTTCACACCATTATACAGTGTCATGAGTTGCGTTACTCTGAGCTGCTGTTACCACTCTGAAATCAAAACATAACTTAACAATAAAATCTTGCCACAACCTTTAGTTTTCAAGGATGGCCAGATCCCCGTCAACTTTGGTCACGGTGTAAAAAGTCAAAAAGTATTAGAAATCAACCACTGTCAGTTTTAACGTTCATCACTAGAGAGCAAAAAGGGTAATTCATAACGAGAAACAATCGGTTAAGCGCCCCAACCAAAACACTTTATTTCCATTCTCAACTTACTACTAAAACCGGAAATGATATAAAATTCATTGCAACTTCCTGTTTCAATATTGATCTAAGAGCAAAATCGTAACAGATAGCAAATATTTCTTTTAAAATAAAAATGACATAGAACAACTTCAATCTTAAGTCTCTATTCAAACCGGAAGTTGCATATATCAGTCACTTCCGCATTTAACTTTAATCACCATAGAGTAAAAGCATGAAGCGGTAGAGTAGAGTAAAATATAGCATGAAGCGGTTTTCTGGAAGCAATTAAGCATCCAAAGAATATATTCCATCTCCAATCTCATCAGGGGCATTGCGGCTCAATGGTAGAGCGCTTACATCTGATGCGTGCGATCCCTGTTTCGAACCTCGTTCAAATAAGTTTGTGGTGTACAACATTATGTCCATGAGTTTTCTCGGGATACTCCCGTTTCTTCCTGCCTAATCGTTACACCAATTCTTCCATCATTATTCACTTGCCTTAATCACCCGTCTCCCTTAACCTAAAGAGCATAATCATGGGACGTTAAGCTGAGAGATTACATTTCAATTCATTAATATTGTAGAAAATTTCCAGAGCTATAATGAACAGTGGCGGATCTAGGCCGCGGTCGGGTGGCCTAGCCCCCCCTCAGTTTTTTTGGTGACAAGGAATATTGACCGTATTATTTTTACATTTTTGACAGTTTATAGTAAACTCATGATATACCTATCATAGTCTGGCTTCTGGCAGCCCCCCAGTTTTTATCTTCTACATCCGCCACTGATAATAAGAAAATATAAGAATAAGATATTGTAATTTATCGAGTTGTTTGAATTAGATTACCAAAGATAATCCATTTAACAATACTGTGCATGCTGTAATCTATATATAGAAGTCTTGTGTAAGTAAGGTAGATATATTTAACAAAAATTGTTGCAGAAAAAAATCGTTGAAAAGATGTGATGGCTCGTTAGCGAAAGCGAGTTTAAGATTTTCCGCTACGAACAAATGGAAATAAGAAGAACCAATAATGCATGAAAGTAATTAAAATAGCAAGCATATTTTATATGTTATAAGCGCTTTAATCCACTGTTTTGTTTCATACAATATATTTTTAGTGCACCTCTTGCTCACATCACTGACATAAACAAGCAACTACAATTTTTGTGCTTTATGTATTTGTGTGTTCATATGGAAATCTGCAGTGGTTCCTGAGTGACAAAACCTGGAGTCATTTGCATCACCGGAACAAGGAGAATTTAAAATAGAATTGAGAAGCGAAAGCGACGGATGCGTAGGAGATTTTTTAAGTAGTTGACGAGGAATTCAATAGATGAACCAAAGATTAAGGAAAGCAGAAAAAAAAAAACACTTGGCATCAGACGCTATTTCATATTAGAAATTTACAGAATTTGTCCCAGCTACGGACATTTTTATGTCTTACTTGCCTTCATAACATCAAAAAATAACTTACACGCAGACTCTGTGTACGGTATGTAATAGTTCAGTAGTAAAGATCTTATGTCTAGTATGTACAGTCTTGTGAAAAAAGTCGTCCACCCAGTGTCTTTAAAATTATATATATATATATATAGAGAGAGAGAGAGATCGATATATAGATAGATAAATAGATACGAGTATAGATATATTTATCTTTGCATTTATACGCAGGAAACTTTAATAGTAGCTTGAAATCAAAATCTGAATTGGCAAAAGATTTCATATCTGTTTACTAGAATCACACACGAGGAACATACAAGATTGTAATGTTTGAACGCATATTATTCAATGAAGCTAAGTTTTCTCTTAGATCACCTTAGCCCGATATGAAACCATTTTGGGAGTTGAATTGATTTTGATTTTATTGTCACCATCAGGAGCGAGGGTATATGGCACGGGACCTACTGATTAACGTGGAATCAGAACCACATGTGCTCCCGCCAGGAATCGATCACGGGTCTCCCACGCCAAAGGCGTGTACATTAATCGCTTAGTCACTAAGGAAGAGCTCGAAACCATTTTAGGAGATGTGTCCAAAGAAAATCAGTTCAAACTATTCTACTAGCTTTGTAGCGTTTATATTACAAACTAGGTTGTAAACTCACTACATTCCACCCGGTGGCGCGTATTGCTTTGGGATTCGTCTAGTTATAACATATCAAATGCAAACACAATTGTCTCGTTCGGATCTCAGCGGATCCACTACTTGACCCTTCCTTGTCAGTATTTCATTTCACATATAATTGCCTAATATCATACATGGTACAATACAATAAAACTATTATATATATATATATATATATATATATATATATATATATATATATATATATATATATATATATATATATATATATATATATGTCACCAATATACTTAGTAAAACATGTGAAAACCATGTTCACTTACGTATTTACTCTTGGTATTGCCATTGGGCATTTTCCGAAATCAGTTTACCTTTTTCTTTCACTATAGTGTATGTATTGCTCAGTTATGAACAGCGTCATAACCTAAAGCATTTCCTAGGGTGTAAATGATATTTGGGTCTGTAGACAAATATGTTGTTGGCTCCTAAAGCAAAATATGAAATATCAAGACCAGGAACCTAGAATTTAAAACCTTAATACACTCTTTACTTACTTCTAAAAGTCTTACAAGTAAAGTTACGTTTGGGTGAATCGAGTTGCTGCCCGAGACACACGTGACAGAGTAGTGCTAAATGCATTTACATATCAGGGAAGTTTTAGGTGCAAAGCTCAATGGGTTATGAGGTACAGCCACTAGAAGTCACATGGAGGTATATGTTATAGTCGTAATACGTAGTACAAAACACAAGAGAGATGTCTTGTACCTCTTATTTCCTCTTAGCTAGATCATGTTCGTGTTTCCAGCATATTTAACTGATGAAACACGAGAGAGAGTTGTTTGTTTTTTAAATCCGAAGTGATTTTGTTATTGCATAGAAAAGTTACCAATTACTACGATCAATATGCAGTTCAGAAAGGAGTGCATACCTCGCACAAACACTCTACTAACAGTGAGCACATCTGACAAGCGCAATGAAGACGCACTTGAAACATTTGCTGTTCACAATTCCGTTAAAGTAAGGAGCGCTCCAACTTCTAGGCTCCTTATTCAAGTATCCAGCCTTATGGAAAACGAATCGAATCATGTTGCAACAACGAGGAGCACAGAACTAGTAAATTGTGAAAAACTTAAGTTGTATGAATTTGTCATGATGCCAAATATTCACGTTACTTTCTGTTATTGTTGTATTAGTGATGAAACCAACGAAGGCTTTGTTTGGACGACGGAACAAGTGAACATGCAGAGGCTGAATTATGACAGTACATCCAACACGTATCATCCATTTGATCAATTCAAATCCTTCTGACTCACCTTCTGATGAAAGTTTGTCGTATTTGTTTGCAGAGCAGGAATCAAGTAACAGGAGGATTTTATCTTCTTATCGCTTGGAATGATATTCCACATGATGTCCGAAAAGATACATTTGATGTCACATCTCCTAGTAGTTATATGTCCTAAACCTTTTGAGCTTTACACCTAAAACTTCCCTGACATATTGAGCACACTTAGTACTACTCTAACACCTGTATCTCGGGCAGCAACTCGATTTACCCAAACGAAACTTTTACTTGTCATTTGACGTTTCACTAAAGCATTGTAGTCTACACGTTACCTTCATGCTTCATCTCAGGATAGATGGTGAGGCAGCAACCCCAGCTTAAATATTTTTTCAGTTCTTTTAGAATGGTGCGGTAGGCTAATTCCATGGTTCACTAGTTAAATTGAGGAAACAATGTTTGATACAACTTATATCCTTAAGAAATAAATATTATTTTTACAGTAGTAGACATGTTAGTGAAAATGATTCAGATCATATTTCCGTTTCATTTAGAGTTTTCTTTAAATTATAGTGAACACAGTAACCATACTTCATTTATACATTCATGTTATTGTTTCATACGATGTAAGAAAGTTTGATCTTGTTGAAATCCCTTGAATTGCGGAGAGATTAAATGGGAGAGCAGTTGTCCCCCTCCTGAATGTGTTCGTGAAGGATGAAGCTTTCGACTGATATGTATTTTGTGTATGTGGAGAGTATCACGGTGGTAACTACGTGATGCAAAAGACAAAAAAACAGGTATTTTCCCTCCCCCGTCTTCCGTGGTACCCCCAACATAAATGTAATACATAATAGTCGAAAGCTTCATCTTTTAGAAACACATCGATACTAAAATTAACTTCTATGCTTAATTAAAGGGTGAACTATTGAGGTATAAATTGAGTCACATTAAGGGGTGACCAGAATGTGACTATTTCACAGTATCAAACGTTTCAATAACCGTAGCTTTATAACGATGCATTATATATAGGATATCGATATAAAGTGGGTTTTATAAATAAATAAATTTTGTCTGAGAGTTCACGATTAGTCTGCCCACCAGAGAAACAGTGAAAAGAACTGAAATTCTTTCACCATCGCTCTCCGTCTTTTTAAAGAAGCTCTTTTATATTAATATTACAGTATTATAAATCAACTATTTATATCAGTTATACAGGGTTTGTCCGGAAAGTAATAGAACTGAGTCGATTTAAAATAAAAAAAAAATATATTGAGCCAATCATTACAATTCTTTAAAAACTTTCAAAATAGGCTCCTTCTGCATCGCTGCAGCGCTGGCAGCGCGATTTCCAACCATTGAAGGCGTCACGGAAGTCATTCTCCGGAATAGCCTTGAGAGCCGCGGTGCAAGCTGCTTGGATCCCCTCTGTCGTCTCAAAATGCTTGCCTTTCATCGGGCGTTTCAGGCGAGGAAACAAAAAGAAGACCGGGGGGCCCACATCTGGGCTGTAGGGCGGCTGCGGAAGCGTTGGGATGCCGGCCTTGGTCAGGTAGCTGTTCACAAGAAAGGTGGTGTGAGCCGGGGCGTTGTCGTGGTGCAGCTTCCAGTCGGCTCCAATGTCTGGTCGGACCCGATTGACCCTTCGTTTGAGTCTCTTGAGCACTTCCACGTAAAACTTGGCGTTGACGGTTTGTCCAGGAGGAACAAATTCATGGTGGACGATGCCTTTGATGTCAAAAAAGACAATGAGCATCGTTTTCACTTTGGATTTGCTCATTCTTCCCTTTTTTGGGCGAGGAGACGAAGGCGTGTGCCACTCGGAAGATTGCCTCTTTGTCTCGGGATCATACTCAAAGATTCATGATTCGTCACCTGTGATTACGTTATTCAAAAATTGGGGGTCACTTTCACACATGTTCTTGGCACAATTCCACTCGCCGCAATTTCTGGTCGTCAGTGAGCACTTTTGGGACAATCTTCGCGCACACCTTGCGCATGTTCAAATGCTCCATTAAAATTTCATGAACCACAGATTTTGTTAAATTTAACATCTGGACAATTAAACGAATACTTAGTCGACGGTCTGAGTTCAAAACCTCGCGCACACGAGTCACATTGTCGGTGTTTGTCGAAGTCGAAGGTCTTCCAGCACGGTCTTCATCGACGACCTCTTCCCGGCCCTCCGAAAAGGCCTTGTGCCACCGAAACACACCACTTCTTGCTAAAGCCTGCTTGATCATATCAAACGTCTCTGTCGCAGATTTGCCGAGTTTAACACAGAATTTAATCGCGTACCTCTGCTCTAACGAACGCTGCATTTTCGGCTTGCACCACTCACAGAAACACGTCGCGCGAAAAAGCCTGGCCTGACCCTTCCTGTGCTCGAAGACAACTGACCAGCCACTCGTTCGTTAGCTAGGAACGCCCTCTAGCGGATCCAGTCGGTGCGCGCACGCTCCAAAGTACAGCCATGGCGGAATAAAATCAGTCCTATTACTTCCCGGACAAACCCTGTATACGTGACTGAAACCTTACTTAGGACTTTATGAGAAGATATAAAACCTCAATTGAGATTAAGAAAGATAAAAGAAAGGGAGAGAATAACATATGATTCATATTCAAAAATAATCACCAAACGATGGACATTGCTCGAGCAGACGGTTCTGCTAAATTTATACACATCTCTTACAATTTGGTTAGGTTACAACTTTGTATTTCCTTCAGTAGTTCATACACTAAATGATGAGTTCCATTACTACTTGCACATAAACTCCAGGAGGGCTTGGTGTAATTACATGAATGAAATGGTGAAATGAAGAAAGTAGCAGGGAACGAAAGAATCCCGAAAAAAACACGCACACGATGTTTGTCCATCATAATGTTCACTTGGCGGGAGCAGGGTTTGAATCCGAGACCCCATCCAAAAGAGGTGAAAATCTACCATGAGCCATCGCATACCCTGCTATCTAACCGAGTCTGGGCAGGAGCACAGCCGGGGAAATGAGCCTTAGCCTGGGAGTATGTCCGTAGGGAGCAGGCGCGTAAACGACAGGGGTATATGCATAAACAATTATAGTCGAAGAGCACACTTTCACATACAATACTTTCGCTATCAGTCAAAATTCATTTCAATGTGCGTGCACTCTCAGTAATTACTTATAATTCACACACTCATTTCTTCACAAAAATGTATCACATTGTATTTCGCTATACATTTTCTATTTGGTAGAACCGTCTGCTCGAGTGAACACAAAAGATGTTTCATTTCAAATGCCTATGAGAGTTGTTTGGACAGTGCTAATTCCGTGTCATATCACAATCATAACGTCATTATGTTTTACGTTTTAAAAGAATTAAATAATATTTATTTAGAAATATGTATTGTTGTAGTAGAGTTTTCAATTTTATAAAGGGCTTACAAACTTCATCTGGACGATGTAATACATACTCTTCAGTCCATATTTTCATTAATAGGTTGTAAAGATAGACAGGTCGATCAAAGAACTATTGACTTGTTTACTTACAACGTTTACCTTGCTCTAATATAAACCATATTAGAGCTCAAGGATACATACATGCCTTTATATAATATACAGTTCCTTCATCAGGAATTGGTAGTTTATGAATTATTTATTGTCGTTGAATTCCATTTCTGGGTACCCTGGCTATAGATTTAGTTTAGAAAGACTTAAATGTTAAGGGTATAATTATAGTGTCCGGACAAATGTCATAAAAACTACGACGAGAAAACACAAACTAACTTCTGCTAGTTTGACCTAAAAAGCCCGAAAGTTGTCTAAAAGATCTGGGCAGGGCGAAGCTGGTAAGTCCATACATAGTCACTGATATCCATGCCTGTAGTCAAAACTGTGTCGTCACCATCTTTAGGGTTTTCGTGTCGCAAGAAGCATTACAAAGCTTCTTTATTTTCAAAACTGCTCCAACGATTTCCATGAAATTTTGTGATGATAATTTCCTGGATGCGAGAATTTAACTTAAGTTGGACTCAACTTTTGAGAAACTTGTTTAGCAGCGTTTCTAGGAGCTTCACTTGTTGGCGTCAAAATTTTAACTTAAATACAGCTCTTACAATAGCATTGAAATTTAACAAATACATCTTGAAAAGCAAGAGGTAATTTACCTTAGTCTCAAGCACTTCATTATGGAAATGCTGAAATTTTAACCTGGAAACAGATCAAATGAACTTCATGAATTTAAGAAGTCTTTTAATGACACTACAGCTGGCAGATTACAGCATGGCTTTAATAAAGGAATGCTTTGCAGTGTTTCATTTGAGTGTTTCTCCTTAAAAAAGGCTTCATTGCAGGTGTAAGGACGCATCATGTTCAATTCAAGTGTATGTACACGTTTACAATAGTGTGTCAAAACAAATACACACAAAGTACTCTCCTGCACTTTACTTGCTTTAAATGATTACCTTGACATTCGGGAATGTTATTTTCCTAGTGCATGTGGGAATGATTCCGTGCAGATTGACAATATGAGTGGAAATTGATGTGAAATAAAAACCATAATTAAAAAAAATCACAATTCAGTGACGACGCTTATGGGGACAAGGGGCTGGTGGCACTGTTTGCTCTCCCGACTACCTCCCAGACAAGTTATATTGTAATGTAGGTTATGCAATATAAAAGTATTGTTTTCAGTATACTTATGAAAACTGCCCACCCCAAAAGCTCTTTGCCTCTATTAGAGTATGAGGGTTCGATTACCGTGTGTCCCTGTTCTGGATAAACCATATATTAGAGGGTATTTGGGTTCGTTTCCTGTGGGCTACCGTTTGTATAAACAGATTTAACGGTATCGGGTTTAATCCCTGAATGTCCTTGTACTGATTCATGCAAGAAAACAGACTCTTGGACTAAGTGATACCAACCCACAAGTAAACATTAACCAACTCCGAACAAAACTGATGAAACTCAGGATTCAAATCATGGACTTTTGGTATATACCGTGTTTGTGATTATTTTTTGTTTCCACCTCAGCTGAATCAGCTGATTGTTCCGTTCATGTTTACCTAGCGTACGGTCACTGTTCGGTGAACGTTGAGTTGGGTATGCATTTCTTTTCCATGTATTCCCGAAAAAACAATACTAACCTGTTGCACTACTGAAACTATAAATATAATGAATAAAATACATGCACAATCCTTATCCTCTAACACAAAATATTATTATATAGCATGTACACTTTTACGTCACTTGGATATCAACTAACACACACACAAAGCATATATTTGATACGTATATTTCAAAATATTTAATTATTGTGGCACTTCACATTTTACAAGCACTAAAATATTTTCAAATTGTAATAATGTGGCCCCGCATAGTGCTGACGACCGAATACCAATATTTTCTTGCACGTATTTACGGTAACGAAAGCCGAATCATTGAAGATGTTGGCGTGGTCACTGTTCACTGGAGTTGAGAATTTAATGCATCATTAGTTAGTATGTTCAATCCTTCTGCATACTGATTACGTACTAGCTAGCACAAGCTACTCCACTACATCATTTTGTAGATTTTATAGATAATTAAAACTTAGATGCATTTTCATATTGGAATCTGGTTTTCAATTACTTTTCTAGTTGAAACATTACTAATGAAATTAACACAAAGAGTTGCATTGAAACTTTTGAGATTGCATTTATCATTGTATAAAACATTGGAGTGGATGGTGATATGCTCTGATCTCTTTCGTTGCCAAAGTTCCACTCTCAGCCTCCAGTCATTCCTAAAGTTTTCTCTCGCATTGAAGGCGCATGGATACATTATGGGAATAAAAAATAGTTCCCACAAAACATTTCGTTTTAATGTAACTACTTCACTAATAAGAGATGATTGAGTACTTATTGGATTATTGAAAGTACATTAACTACATTTAAACAGATGATAATATTAATAATTTGTCATTAACACAAAATATGCACATTTTTGCATATAGTCCTCTTCCTGCAATTCAGGTTCCGAAGGTGTTGAGAAGAAAATTAAGCTGAGTTGAATTCTTCGTCCATATTTGGCCATACGAAGAGAGAATTACGTGATCAACCACACACATACATAGAAATTTGTGAGCGAGAAACTTCGCAGCATTCCAATTTTAAGAATTTTGTCTTGGTGTGCATTAATTCTAAGAGATCCTCTTCCATATACGAGGGTTGGTTAAAGGGTACATATAACGATAGCGTTTTACCTCTATGCTCTTTCGTCTCAAATATTAAAGCTACTATCGTCACTAACAATAATTTATGCAATGGTGGAGTATAATATAGTATAGTATTGTGGGGTACAATAACTAGAGAAAACTCGAAATTATGCTCGAGAGTCCCGAGTTCGATCACACTGATATGCAAGGTTTTCTTGTTTTCTAGTGAAGAGGTGTATCGATTTTTTCTGCAGATTACGAAAATGATCTTCAAAATTTGTATCACGTCAGGTTTTTTCACAAATCACGAAAATGTCAAAATTTGATAAAAACGTATTTTTTAACCTGCCAGGGAATTCATATCTGGACGTTGTCATTTCTGATGCCTCTTTTAATCGTTACAAAGACATGAACAACCCCTTGTTGAAAAGCTAATAGAACAAGTAATGCAACGAGCTGTGTTTGGTGCATCTGAGCTCCCATTAGTAGAAGAACAAAAAGAAGAAGATATCGAAATATTTGTAAAAAATGTCATTTTTTGAAATTCCAGCCATGCTGGCAACACTGTTAGTTATTCTACGTTGGTAAAAAATAATATTATTTCCTTATATAAAAATATCAACCATATAAAAAAATGAAAGCAGTAGCTACAATAGGAAGCGAGGGAAAAATGCAACCAACGTTTATAAAAATTTGTAGTTCGTAAACATTCACGTTGTTACCCCTGGCGCCTCCTAATTGTTACAGGGATATGATCGGCACCTTGTTGGAAAGGTAATAGAACAGAAAATTCAGCGAGATATGTTTGGTACCCCTGAGCTCCCATTTGTAGAAGAAGAAGAAATTTGAAATATTTGTAAAAAAAATAAATTTCAGGTCCGCTGACAACATTGTTTGTAATCCCATGCTGATAAAAAAATAATACAGGTGCATTACATAGTAATACCAAGCATATAGAAAATGAAATCCGTAGCTACAGTAGAAAGGAAGATACAAAAGGAAGTTCAATCACCTGTAGAAAATTTATAATTTGTTTTGTATGCATTCACATTGGCAACCCTTGCGTCTCCCTCACTCCTAATTGTCACAGAGATATGAATGATATCTTGATAGAAAAGCTCATGAAACAGGGAATGCAATGAGGTATGCTTCGGACCCATAGTCTAATAGTCAAGAAGAATGGTAAGAAGAAAGAGAAAAAAGAAGATAAACATAAATGCATAATTTAAAACATACGTACCTAACATTCGTCACCTGACGTGCCTTGAAACTTCTTCTATTTGGATTTTCGTTGGTGCTCTTCCGTACAGTCTCTTTTAAACATCCAGCAATAGTCGGACATCATATGGACATTCCACCTTCCTTGGTATCTCTTTTTCATCACTTTAATGTCCTGATGGAAAGCTTTTCATGTTCTTCCGTAAAATGAAGAAGATTGTCAGGAAAGTAATTGAGATGCGCACGAAGAATGCGAATTTTGACGCTCATGTTGCAGCCAAGTAGTTTAAAAGATTCCAACATCTCGTCGAATAAAAGGCTGTAATTTGCAGCCTTTTGTTCCCTAAAAAGTTTTGTACCACATTTCTGAACGTAGTCCATGCTTGTAATTCTATCTCACTCATACTTTCCTCAAATGTTTTGTCCGGTGTAACGGGCAATTTTTACCCTAGCAAATTATTACCCTAGAGGGTAAAATTTGCCCGGGAAAATTTGACGTCAACAATAGGGGTACAAATATTATCGTGAAAATATTACCCTACATGTCAATCAAATATATTGTTGAAACGAGGGTAAAAATTGACCGGGAAAAAATGACTTCTCACGTAAGAGGGTAATAATATCCCGGGCAAATTGTACCCTATAGCTAAACTCGCTTAAACTACAAAGTAAATTTCTCCTAAAGAGGGTAATAATTGACCAGGAAAAAATGACTTCTCACGAAAGAGGGTAATAATTTCCCGGGCAAATAGTACCCTCTTGCTAAACTTTATAGAATTACAGTATACATTTATCCTAAAAAGGGTAATAATTGACTAGGAAAAAATGACTTCTCACGAAAGAGGGTAATAATTTCCCGGGCAAATTGTACCCTATAGCTAAACTCGCTTGAACTACACAGTAAATTTCTCCTAAAGAGGGTAATAATTGACCAGGAAAAAATGACTTCTCACAAAAGAGGGTAATAATTTCCCGGGCAAATTGTACCCTATAGCTAAACTCGCTTGAACTACACAGTAAATTTCTCCTAAAGAGGGTAATAATTGACCAGGAAAAAATGACTTCTCACGAAAGAGGGTAATAATATCCCGGGCAAATAGTACCCTCTTGCTAAACTCTACAGAATTACAGTATACATTTCTCCTAAAAAGGGTAATAATTGACCAGGAAAAAATGACTTCTCACGAAAGAGGGTAATAATATCCCGGGCAAAAAGTACCCTCTTGCTAAACTCAGCAGAATTACAGTATACATTTCTCCTAAAAAGGGTAATAATTGACCAGGAAAAAATGACTTCTCACGAAAGAGGGTAATAATTTCCCGGGCAAATTATACCCTATAGCTAAACTCGCTTGAACTACTCAGTAAATTTCTCCTAAAGAGGGTAATAATTGACCAGGAAAAAAAGACTTCTCACGAAAGAGGGTAATAATTTCCCGGGCAAATAGTACCCTCTTGCTAAACTCTACAGAATTATAGTATACATTTCTCCTAAAAAGGGTAATAATTGACCAGGAAAAAATGACTTCTCACGAAAGAGGGTAATAATATCCCGGGCAAATTGTACCCTATAGCTAAACTCGCTTGAAATACACAGTAAATTTCTCCTAAAGAGGGTAATAATTGACCAGGAAAAAATGACTTCTCACGAAAGAGGGTAATAATTTCCCGGGCAAATAGTACCCTCTTGCTAAATTTATAGAATTACAGTATACATTTCTCTTAAGAAGGGTAATAATTGACCAGGAAAAAATGACTTCTCACGAAAGAGGGTAATAATTTCCCGGGCAAATAGTACCCTATAACTAAACTCGCTTGAACTACACAGTAAATTTCTCCTAAAGAGGGTAATAATTGACCAGGAAAAAATGACTTCTCACGAAAGAGGGTAATAATATCCCGGGCAAATAGTACCCTCTTGCTAAACTCTACAGAATTACAGCATACATTTCTTCTAAAAAGGGTAATAATTGACCAGGAAAAAAAGACTTCTCACGAAAGAGGGTAATAATATCCCGGGCAAAAAGTACCCTCTTGCTAAACTCAGCAGAATTACAGTATACATTTCTCCTAAAAAGGGTAATAATTGACCAGGAAAAAATGACTTCTCACGAAAGAGGGTAATAATTTCCCGGGCAAATTATACCCTATAGCTAAACTCGCTTGAACTACTCAGTAAATTTCTCCTAAAGAGGGTAATAATTGACCAGGAAAAAAAGACTTCTCACGAAAGAGGGTAATAATTTCCCGGGCAAATAGTACCCTCTTGCTAAACTCTACAGAATTATAGTATACATTTCTCCTAAAAAGGGTAATAATTGACCAGGAAAAAATGACTTCTCACGAAAGAGGGTAATAATATCCCGGGCAAATTGTACCCTATAGCTAAACTCGCTTGAAATACACAGTAAATTTCTCCTAAAGAGGGTAATAATTGACCAGGAAAAAATGACTTCTCACGAAAGAGGGTAATAATTTCCCGGGCAAATAGTACCCTCTTGCTAAATTTATAGAATTACAGTATACATTTCTCTTAAGAAGGGTAATAATTGACCAGGAAAAAATGACTTCTCACGAAAGAGGGTAATAATTTCCCGGGCAAATAGTACCCTATAACTAAACTCGCTTGAACTACACAGTAAATTTCTCCTAAAGAGGGTAATAATTGACCAGGAAAAAATGACTTCTCACGAAAGAGGGTAATAATATCCCGGGCAAATAGTACCCTCTTGCTAAACTCTACAGAATTACAGCATACATTTCTTCTAAAAAGGGTAATAATTGACCAGGAAAAAAAGACTTCTCACGAAAGAGGGTAATAATATCCCGGGCAAATAGTACCCTCTTGCTAAACTCTGCAGAATTACAGTATACATTTCTCCTAAAAAGGGTAATAATTGACCAGGAAAAAATGACTTCTCACGAAAGAGGGTAATAATTTCCCGGGCAAATTGTACCCTATAGCTAAACTCGCTTGAACTACACAGTAAATTTGTCCTAAAGAGGGTAATAATTGACCAGGAAAAAATGACTTCTCACGAAAGAGGGTAATAATATCCCGGGCAAATCGTACCCTCTTGCTAAACTCTATAGAATTACAGTATACATTTCTCCTAAGAAGGGTAATAATTGACCAGGAAAAAATGACTTCTCACGAAAGAGGGTAATAATTTCCCGGGCAAATTGTACCCTATGGCTAAACTCGCTTGAACTACACAGTAAATTTCTCCTAAAGAGGGTAATAATTCACCAGGAAAAAATGACTTCTCACGAAAGAGGGTAATAATATCCCGGGCAAATAGTACCCTCTTGCTAAACTCGCTTGAACTACACAGTAAATTTCTCCTAAAGAGGGTAATAATTGACCAGGAAAAAATGTCTTCTCACGAAAGAGGGTAATAATATCCCGGGCAAATAGTACCCTCTTGCTAAACTCTACAGAATTGCAGTATACATTTCTCCTAAAAAGGGTAATAATTGACCAGGAAAAAATGACTTCTCACGAAAGAGGGTAATAATTTCCCGGGCAAATTGTACCCTATAGCTAAACTCGCTTGAACTACACAATAAATTTGTCCTAAAGAGCGTAATAATTGACCAGGAGAAAATGACTTCTCACGAAAGAGGGTAATAATTTCCCGGGCAAATAGTACCCTCTTGCTAAATTTATAGAATTACAGTATACATTTCTCTTAAGAAGGGTAATAATTGACCAGGAAAAAATGACTTCTCACGAAAGAGGGTAATAATTTCCCGGGCAAATAGTACCCTATAACTAAACTCGCTTGAACTACACAGTAAATTTCTCCTAATGAGGGTAATAATTGACCAGGAAAAAATGACTTCAAACGAAAGAGGGTAATAATATCCCGGGCAAATAGTACCCTCTTGCTAAACTCTACAGAATTACAGCATACATTTCTTCTAAAAAGGGTAATAATTGACCAGGAAAAAATGACTTCTCACGAAAGAGGGTAATAATTTCCCGGGCAAATTATACCCTATAGCTAAACTCGCTTGAACTACACAGTAAATTTCTCCTAAAGAGGGTAATAATTGACCAGGAAAAAATGACTTCTCACGAAAGAGGGTAATAATATCCCGGGCAAATCGTACCTCTTGCTAAACTCTATAGAATTACAGTATACATTTCTCCTAAGAAGGGTAATAATTGACCAGGAAAAAATGACTTCTCACGAAAGAGGGTAATAATTTCCCGGGCAAATAGTACCCTCTTGCTAAACTTTATAGAATTACACTATACATTTCTCTTAAGAAGGGTAATAATTGACCAGGAAAAAATGACTTCTCACGAAAGAGGGTAATAATTTCCCGGGCAAATTGTACCCTATAGCTAAACTCGCTTGAACTACACAGTAAATTTCTCCTAAAGAGGGTAATAATTGACCAGGAAAAAATGACTTCTCACGAAAGAGGGTAATAATATCCCGGGCAAATAGTACCCTCTTGCTAAACTCTACAGAATTGCAGTATACATTTCTCCTAAAAAGGGTAATAATTGACCAGGAAAAAATGACTTCTCACGAAAGAGGGTAATAATTTCCCGGGCAAATTGTACCCTATAGCTAAACTCGCTTGAACTACACAGTAAATTTGTCCTAAAGAGGGTAATAATTGACCAGGAAAAAATGACTTCTCACGAAAGAGGGTAATAATATCCCGGGCAAATAGTACCCTCTTGCTAAACTCTATAGAATTACAGTATACATTTCTCCTAAGAAGGGTAATAATTGACCAGGAAAAAATGACTTCTCACGAAAGAGGGTAATAATTTCCCGGGCAAATTGTACCCTATAGCTAAACTCGCTTGAAATACACAGTAAATTTCTCGTAATGAGGGTAATAATTGACCAGGAAAAAATGACTTCTCACGAAAGAGGGTAATAATTTCCCGGGCAAACTGTACCCTATAGCAAAACTCGCTTGAACTACACAGTAAATTTCTCCTAAAGGGGGTAATAATTGACCAGGAAAAAATGACTTCTCACGAAAGAGGGTAATAATATCCCGGGCAAATAGTACCCTCTTGCTAAACTCTACAGAATTACAGTATACATTTCTCCTAAAAAGGGTAATAATTGACCAGGAAAAAATGACTTCTCACGAAAGAGGGTAATAATTTCCCGGGCAAATAGTACCCTCTTGCTAAACTTTATAGAAATACACTATACATTTCTCTTACGAAGGGTAATAATTGACCAGGAAAAAATGGCTTCTCACGAAAGAGGGTAATAATTTCCCGGGCAAATTGTACCCTATAGCTAAACTCGCTTGAACTACACAGTAAATTTCTCCTAGAGAGGGTAATAATTGACCAGGAAAAAATGACTACTCACGAAAGAGGGTAATAATATCCCGGGCAAATAGTACCCTCTTGCTAAACTCTACAGAATTACAGTATACATTTCTCCTAAAAAGGGTAATAATTGACCAGGAAAAAATGACTTCTCACGAAAGAGGGTAATAATTTCCCGGGCAAATAGTACCCTCTTGCTAAACTTTATAGAATTACACTATACATTTCTCTTAAGAAGGGTAATAATTGACCAGGAAAAAATGACTTCTCACGAAAGAGGGTAATAATTTCCCGGGCAAATTGTACCCTATAGCTAAACTCGCTTGAACTACACAGTAAATTTCTCCTAAAGAGGGTAATAATTGACCAGGAAAAAATGACTTCTCACGAAAGAGGGTAATAATATCCCGGGCAAATAGTACCCTCTTGCTAAACTCTACAGAATTACAGTATACATTTCTCCTAAAAAGGGTAACAATTGACCAGGAAAAAATGACTTCTCACGAAAGAGGGTAATAATATCCCGGGCAAATAGTACCCTCTTGCTAAACTCTGCAGAATTACAGTATACATTTCTCCTAAAAATGGTAATAATTGAGCAGGAAAAAATGACTTCTCACGAAAGAGGGTAATAATTTCCCGGGCAAATTGTACCCTATAGCTAAACTCGCTTGAACTACACAGTAAATTTCTCTTAAAGAGGGTAATAATTGACCAGGAAAAAATGACTTCTCACGAAAGAGGGTAATAATATCCCGGGCAAATAGTACCCTCTTGCTAAACTCTACAGAATTACAGCATACATTTCTTCTAAAAAGGGTAATAATTGACCAGGAAAAAAGACTTCTCACGAAAGAGGGTAATAATATCCCGGGCAAATAGTACCCTCTTGCTAAACTCTGCAGAATTACAGTATACATTTCTCCTAAAAAGGGTAATAATTGACCAGGAAAAAATGACTTCTCACGAAAGAGGGTAATAATTTCCAGGGCAAATTGTACCCTATAGCTAAACTCGCTTGAACTACACAGTAAATTTTTCCTAAAGAGGGTAATAATTGACCACGAAAAAATGACTTCTCACGAAAGAAGGTAATAATATCGCGGGCAAATCGTACCCTCTTGCTAAACTCTATAGAATTACAGTATACATTTCTCCTAAGAAGGGTAATAATTGACCAGGAAAAAATGACTTCTCACGAAAGAGGGTAATAATTTCCCGGGCAAATTGTGCCCTATAGCTAAACTCGCTTGAACTACACACTAAATTTCTCCTAAAGAGGGTAATAATTGACCAGGAAAAAATGACTTCTCACGAAAGAGGGTAATAATGTCCCGGGCAAATTGTACCCTATAGCTAAACTCGCTTGAACTACACAGTAAATTTCTCCTAAAGAGGGTAATAATTGACCAGGAAAAAATGACTTCTCACGAAAGAGGGTAATAATATCCCGGGCAAATAGTACCCTCTTGCTAAACTCTACAGAATTGCAGTATACATTTCTCCTAAAAAGGGTAATAATTGACCAGGAAAAAATGACTTCTCACGAAGGAGGGTAATAATTTCCCGGGCAAATAGTACCCTCTTGCTAAACTTTATAGAATTACACTATACATTTGTCTTAAGAAGGGTAATAATTGACCAGGAAAAAATGACTTCTCACGAAAGAGGGTAATAATTTCCCGGGCAAATTGTACCCTATAGCTAAACTCGCTTGAACTACACAGTAAATTTCTCCTAAAGAGGGTAATAATTGACCAGGAAAAAATGACTTCTCACGAAAGAGGGTAATAATATCCCGGGCAAATAGTACCCTCTTGCTAAACTCGCTTGAACTACACAGTAAATTTCTCCTAAAGAGGGTAATAATTGACCAGGAAAAAATGTCTTCTCACGAAAGAGGGTAATAATATCCCGGGCAAATAGTACCCTCTTGCTAAACTCTAAAGAATTGCAGTATACATTTCTCCTTAAAAGGGTAATAATTGACCAGGAAAAAATGACTTCTCACGAAAGAGGGTAATAATTTCCCGGGCAAATTGTACCCTATAGCTAAACTCGCTTGAACTACACAGTAAATTTGTCCTAAAGAGGGTAATAATTGACCAGGAGAAAATGACTTCTCACGAAAGAGGGTAATAATATCCCGGGCAAATAGTACCCTCTTGCTAAACTCTATAGAATTACAGTATACATTTCTCCTAAGAAGGGTAATAATTGACAAAGAAAAATGACTTCTCACGAAAGAGGGTAATAATTTCCCGGGCAAATTGTACCCTATAGCTAAACTCGCTTGAAATACACAGTAAATTTCTCCTAAAGAGGGTAATAATTGACCAGGAAAAAATGACTTCTCACGAAAGAGGGTAATAATTTCCCGGGCAAATTGTACCCTATAGCAAAACTCGCTTGAACTACACAGTAAATTTCTCCTAAAGGGGGTAATAATTGACCAGGAAAAAATGACTTCTCACGAAAGAGGGTAATAATATCCCGGGCAAATAGTACCCTCTTGCTAAACTCTACAGAATTACAGTATACATCTCTCCTAAAAAGGGTAATAATTGACCAGGAAAAAATGACTTCTCACGAAAGAGGGTAATAATTTCCCGGGCAAATAGTACCCTCTTGCTAAACTTTATAGAAATACACTATACATTTCTCTTACGAAGGGTAATAATTGACCAGGAAAAAATGACTTCTCACGAAAGAGGGTAATAATTTCCCGGGCAAATTGTACCCTATAGCTAAACTCGCTTGAACTACACAGTAAATTTCTCCTAGAGAGGGTAATAATTGACCAGGAAAAAATGACTTCTCACGAAAGAGGGTAATAATATCCCGGGCAAATAGTACCCTCTTGCTAAACTCTACAGAATTACAGTATACATTTCTCCTAAAAAGGGTAATAATTGACCAGGAAAAAATGACTTCTCACGAAAGTGGGTAATAATTTCCCGGGCAAATAGTACCCTCTTGCTAAACTTTATAGAATTACACTATACATTACTCTTAAGAAGGGTAATAATTGACCAGGAAAAAATGACTTCTCACGAAAGAGGGTAATAATTTCCCGGGCAAATTGTACCCTATAACTAAACTCGCTTGAACTACACAGTAAATTTCTCCTAAAGAGGGTAATAATTGACCAGGAATAAATGACTTCTCACGAAAGAGGGTAATAATATCCCGGGCAAATCGTACCCTCTTGCTAAACTCTACAGAATTAAGTATACATTTCTCCTAAAAAGGGTAATAATTGACCAGGAAAAAATGACTTCTCACGAAAGAGGGTAATAATATCCCGGGCAAATAGTACCCTCTTGCTAAACTCTGCAGAATTACAGTATACATTTCTCCTAAAAATGGTAATAATTGAGCAGGAAAAAATGACTTCTCACGAAAGAGGGTAATAATTTCCCGGGCAAATTGTACCCTATAGCTAAACTCGCTTGAACTACACAGTAAATTTCTCCTAAAGAGGGTAATAATTGACCAGGAAAAAATGACTTCTCACGAAAGAGGGTAATAATATCCCGGGCAAATAGTACCCTCTTGCTAAACTCTACAGAATTACAGCATACATTTCTTCTAAAAAGGGTAATAATTGACCAGGAAAAAAAGACTTCTCACGAAAAAGGGTAATAATATCCCGGGCAAATAGTACCCTCTTGCTAAACTCTGAAGAATTACAGTATACATTTCTCCTAAAAAGGGTAATAATTGACCAGGAAAAAATGACTTCTCACGAAAGAGGGTAATAATTTCCCGGGCAAATTTTACCCTATAGCTAAACTCGCTTGAACTACACAGTAAATTTCTCCTAAAGAGGGTAATAATTGACCAGGAAAAAATGACTTCTCACGAAAGAGGGTAATAATATCCCGGGCAAATCGTACCCTCTTGCTAAACTCTATAGAATTACAGTATACATTTCTCCTAAGAAGGGTAATAATTGACCAGGAAAAAATGACTTCTCACGAAAGAGGGTAATAATTTCCCGGGCAAATTGTACCCTATAGCTAAACTCGCTTGAACTACACAGTAAATTTCTCCTAAAGAGGGTAATAATTGACCAGGAAAAAATGACTTCTCACGAAAGAGGGTAATAATTTCCCGGGCAAATTGTACCCTATAGCTAAACTCGCTTGAACTACACAGTAAATTTCTCCTAAAGAGGGTAATAATTGACCAGGAAAAAATGACTTCTCACGAAAGAGGGTAATAATATCCCGGGCAAATGGTACCCTCTTGCTAAACTCTACATAATTAAGTATACATTTCTCCTAAAAAGGGTAATAATTGACCAGGAAAAAATGACTTCTCACGAAAGAGGGTAATAATATCCCGGGCAAATAGTACCCTCTTGCTAAACTCTGCAGAATTACAGTATACATTTCTCCTAAAAATGGTAATAATTGACCAGGAAAAAATGACTTCTCACGAAAGAGAGTAATAATTTCCCGGGCAAATTGTACCCTATAGCTAAACTCGCTTGAAATACACAGTAAATTTCTCCTAAAGAGGGTAATAATTGACCAGGAAAAAATGACTTCTCACGAAAGAGGGTAATAATTTCCCGGGCAAATAGTACCCTCTTGCAAAATTTATAGAATTACAGTATACATTTCTCTTAAGAAGGGTAATAATTGACCAGGAAAAAATGACTTCTCACGAAAGAGGGTAATAATTTTCCGGGCAAATAGTACCCTATAACTAAACTCGCTTGAACTACACAGTAAATTTCTCCTAAAGAGGGTAATAATTGACCAGGAAAAAATGACTTCTCACGAAAGAGGGTAATAATATCCCGGGCAAATAGTACCCTCTTGCTAAACTCTACAGAATTACAGCATACATTTCTTCTAAAAAGGGTAATAATTGACCAGGAAAAAAAGACTTCTCACGAAAGAGGGTAATAATATCCCGGGCAAATAGTACCCTCTTGCTAAACTCTGCAGAATTACAGTATACATTTCTCCTAAAAAGGGTAATAATTGACCAGGAAAAAATGACTTCTCACGAAAGAGGGTAATAATTTCCCGGGCAAATTGTACCCTATAGCTAAACTCGCTTGAACTACACAGTAAATTTGTCCTAAAGAGGGTAATAATTGACCAGGAAAAAATGACTTCTCACGAAAGAGGGTAATAATTTCCCGGGCAAATTGTACCCTATAGCTAAACTCGCTTGAACTACACAGTAAATTTGTCCTAAAGAGCGTAATAATTGACCAGGAGAAAATGACTTCTCACGAAAGAGGGTAATAATTTCCCGGGCAAATAGTACCCTCTTGCTAAATTTATAGAATTACAGTATACATTTCTCTTAAGAAGGGTAATAATTGACCAGGAAAAAATGACTTCTCACGAAAGAGGGTAATAATTTCCCGGGCAAATAGTACCCTATAACTAAACTCGCTTGAACTACACAGTAAATTTCTCCTAAAGAGGGTAATAATTGACCAGGAAAAAATGACTTCTCACGAAAGAGGGTAATAATATCCCGGGCAAATAGTACCCTCTTGCTAAACTCTACAGAATTACAGCATACATTTCTTCTAAAAAGGGTAATAATTGACCAGGAAAAAATGACTTCTCACGAAAGAGGGTAATAATTTCCCGGGCAAATTATACCCTATAGCTAAACTCGCTTGAACTACACAGTAAATTTCTCCTAAAGAGGGTAATAATTGACCAGGAAAAAATGACTTCTCACGAAAGAGGGTAATAATATCCCGGGCAAATCGTACCTCTTGCTAAACTCTATAGAATTACAGTATACATTTCTCCTAAGAAGGGTAATAATTGACCAGGAAAAAATGACTTCTCACGAAAGAGGGTAATAATTTCCCGGGCAAATTGTACCCTATAGCTAAACTCGCTTGAACTACACAGTAAATTTCTCCTAAAGAGGGTAATAATTGACCAGGAAAAAATGACTTCTCACGAAAGAGGGTAATAATATCCCGGGCAAATCGTACCCTCTTGCTAAACTCTGCAGAATTACAGTATACATTTCTCCTAAAAAGGGTAATAATTGACCAGGAAAAAATGACTTCTCACGAAAGAGGGTAATAATATCCCGGGCAAATAGTACCCTCTTGCTAAACTCTACAGAATTACAGCATACATTTCTTCTAAAAAGGGTAATAATTGACCAGGAAAAAAAGACTTCTCACGAAAGAGGGTAATAATATCCCGGGCAAATAGTACCCTCTTGCTAAACTCTGCAGAATTACAGTATACATTTCTCCTAAAAAGGGTAATAATTGACCAGGAAAAAATGACTTCTCACGAAAGAGGGTAATAATTTCCCGGGCAAATTGTACACTATAGCTAAACTCGCTTGAACTACACAGTAAATTTGTCCTAAAGAGGGTAATAATTGACCAGGAAAAAATGACTTCTCACGATAGAGGGTAATAATATCCCGGGCAAATGGTACCCTCTTGCTAAACTCTACATAATTAAGTATACATTTCTCCTAAAAAGGGTAATAATTGACCAGGAAAAAATGACTTCTCACGAAAGAGGGTAATAATATCCCGGGCAAATAGTACCCTCTTGCTAAACTCTGCAGAATTACAGTATACATTTCTCCTAAAAATGGTAATAATTGACCAGGAAAAAATGACTTCTCACGAAAGAGAGTAATAATTTCCCGGGCAAATTGTACCCTATAGCTAAACTCGCTTGAACTACACAGTAAATTTCTCCAAAAGAGGGTAATAATTGACCAGGAAAAAATGACTTCTCACGAAAGAGGGTAATAATATCCCGGGCAAATAGTACCCTCTTGCTAAACTCTACAGAATTACAGCATACATTTCTTCTAAAAAGGGTAATAATTGACCAGGAAAAAATGACTTCTCACGAAAGAGGGTAATAATTTCCCGGGCAAATTATACCCTATAGCTAAACTCGCTTGAACTACACAGTAAATTTCTCCTAAAGAGGGTAATAATTGACCAGGAAAAAATGACTTCTCACGAAAGAGGGTAATAATATCCCGGGCAAATCGTACCTCTTGCTAAACTCTATAGAATTACAGTATACATTTCTCCTAAGAAGGGTAATAATTGACCAGGAAAAAATGACTTCTCACGAAAGAGGGTAATAATTTCCCGGGCAAATAGTACCCTCTTGCTAAACTTTATAGAATTACACTATACATTTCTCTTAAGAAGGGTAATAATTGACCAGGAAAAAATGACTTCTCACGAAAGAGGGTAATAATTTCCCGGGCAAATTGTACCCTATAGCTAAACTCGCTTGAACTACACAGTAAATTTCTCCTAAAGAGGGTAATAATTGACCAGGAAAAAATGACTTCTCACGAAAGAGGGTAATAATATCCCGGGCAAATAGTACCCTCTTGCTAAACTCTACAGAATTGCAGTATACATTTCTCCTAAAAAGGGTAATAATTGACCAGGAAAAAATGACTTCTCACGAAAGAGGGTAATAATTTCCCGGGCAAATTGTACCCTATAGCTAAACTCGCTTGAACTACACAGTAAATTTCTCCTAAAGAGGGTAATAATTGACCAGGAAAAAATGACTTCTCACGAAAGAGGGTAATAATATCCCGGGCAAATCGTACCCTCTTGCTAAACTCTATAGAATTACAGTATACATTTCTCCTAAGAAGGGTAATAATTGACCAGGAAAAAATGACTTCTCACGAAAGAGGGTAATAATTTCCCGGGCAAATTGTACCCTATAGCTAAACTCGCTTGAACTACACAGTAAATTTCTCCTAAAGAGGGTAATAATTGACCAGGAAAAAATGACTTCTCACGAAAGAGGGTAATAATTTCCCGGGCAAATTGTACCCTATAGCTAAACTCGCTTGAACTACACAGTAAATTTCTCCTAAAGAGGGTAATAATTGACCAGGAAAAAATGACTTCTCACGAAAGAGGGTAATAATATCCCGGGCAAATGGTACCCTCTTGCTAAACTCTACATAATTAAGTATACATTTCTCCTAAAAAGGGTAATAATTGACCAGGAAAAAATGACTTCTCACGAAAGAGGGTAATAATATCCCGGGCAAATAGTACCCTCTTGCTAAACTCTGCAGAATTACAGTATACATTTCTCCTAAAAATGGTAATAATTGACCAGGAAAAAATGACTTCTCACGAAAGAGAGTAATAATTTCCCGGGCAAATTGTACCCTATAGCTAAACTCGCTTGAAATACACAGTAAATTTCTCCTAAAGAGGGTAATAATTGACCAGGAAAAAATGACTTCTCACGAAAGAGGGTAATAATTTCCCGGGCAAATAGTACCCTCTTGCTAAATTTATAGAATTACAGTATACATTTCTCTTAAGAAGGGTAATAATTGACCAGGAAAAAATGACTTCTCACGAAAGAGGGTAATAATTTCCCGGGCAAATAGTACCCTATAACTAAACTCGCTTGAACTACACAGTAAATTTCTCCTAAAGAGGGTAATAATTGACCAAGGAAAAAATGACTTCTCACGAAAGAGGGTAATAATATCCCGGGCAAATAGTACCCTCTTGCTAAACTCTACAGAATTACAGCATACATTTCTTCTAAAAAGGGTAATAATTGACCAGGAAAAAAAGACTTCTCACGAAAGAGGGTAACAATATCCCGGGCAAATAGTACCCTCTTGCTAAACTCTGCAGAAATACAGTATACATTTCTCCTAAAAAGGGTAATAATTGACCAGGAAAAAATGACTTCTCACGAAAGAGGGTAATAATTTCCCGGGCAAATTGTACCCTATAGCCAAACTCGCTTGAACTACACAGTAAATTTGTCCTAAAGAGGGTAATAATTGACCAGGAAAAAATGACTTCTCACGAAAGAGGGTAATAATTTCCCGGGCAAATTGTACCCTATAGCTAAACTCGCTTGAACTACACAGTAAATTTGTCCTAAAGAGCGTAATAATTGACCAGGAGAAAATGACTTCTCACGAAAGAGGGTAATAATTTCCCGGGCAAATAGTACCCTCTTGCTAAATTTATAGAATTACAGTATACATTTCTCTTAAGAAGGGTAATAATTGACCAGGAAAAAATGACTTCTCACGAAAGAGGGTAATAATTTCCCGGGCAAATAGTACCCTATAACTAAACTCGCTTGAACTACACAGTAAATTTCTCCTAAAGAGGGTAATAATTGACCAGGAAAAAATGACTTCTCACGAAAGAGGGTAATAATATCCCGGGCAAATAGTACCCTCTTGCTAAACTCTACAGAATTACAGCATACATTTCTTCTAAAAAGGGTAATAATTGACCAGGAAAAAATGACTTCTCACGAAAGAGGGTAATAATTTCCCGGGCAAATTATACCCTATAGCTAAACTCGCTTGAACTACACAGTAAATTTCTCCTAAAGAGGGTAATAATTGACCAGGAAAAAATGACTTCTCACGAAAGAGGGTAATAATATCCCGGGCAAATCGTACCTCTTGCTAAACTCTATAGAATTACAGTATACATTTCTCCTAAGAAGGGTAATAATTGACCAGGAAAAAATGACTTCTCACGAAAGAGGGTAATAATTTCCCGGGCAAATAGTACCCTCTTGCTAAACTTTATAGAATTACACTATACATTTCTCTTAAGAAGGGTAATAATTGACCAGGAAAAAATGACTTCTCACGAAAGAGGGTAATAATTTCCCGGGCAAATTGTACCCTATAGCTAAACTCGCTTGAACTACACAGTAAATTTCTCCTAAAGAGGGTAATAATTGACCAGGAAAAAATGACTTCTCACGAAAGAGGGTAATAATATCCCGGGCAAATAGTACCCTCTTGCTAAACTCTACAGAATTGCAGTATACATTTCTCCTAAAAAGGGTAATAATTGACCAGGAAAAAATGACTTCTCACGAAAGAGGGTAATAATTTCCCGGGCAAATTGTACCCTATAGCTAAACTCGCTTGAACTACACAGTAAATTTGTCCTAAAGAGGGTAATAATTGACCAGGAAAAAATGACTTCTCACGAAAGAGGGTAATAATATCCCGGGCAAATAGTACCCTCTTGCTAAACTCTATAGAATTACAGTATACATTTCTCCTAAGAAGGGTAATAATTGACCAGGAAAAAATGACTTCTCACGAAAGAGGGTAATAATTTCCCGGGCAAATTGTACCCTATAGCTAAACTCGCTTGAAATACACAGTAAATTTCTCGTAATGAGGGTAATAATTGACCAGGAAAAAATGACTTCTCACGAAAGAGGGTAATAATTTCCCGGGCAAACTGTACCCTATAGCAAAACTCGCTTGAACTACACAGTAAATTTCTCCTAAAGGGGGTAATAATTGACCAGGAAAAAATGACTTCTCACGAAAGAGGGTAATAATATCCCGGGCAAATAGTACCCTCTTGCTAAACTCTACAGAATTACAGTATACATTTCTCCTAAAAAGGGTAATAATTGACCAGGAAAAAATGACTTCTCACGAAAGAGGGTAATAATTTCCCGGGCAAATAGTACCCTCTTGCTAAACTTTATAGAAATACACTATACATTTCTCTTACGAAGGGTAATAATTGACCAGGAAAAAATGGCTTCTCACGAAAGAGGGTAATAATTTCCCGGGCAAATTGTACCCTATAGCTAAACTCGCTTGAACTACACAGTAAATTTCTCCTAGAGAGGGTAATAATTGACCAGGAAAAAATGACTACTCACGAAAGAGGGTAATAATATCCCGGGCAAATAGTACCCTCTTGCTAAACTCTACAGAATTACAGTATACATTTCTCCTAAAAAGGGTAATAATTGACCAGGAAAAAATGACTTCTCACGAAAGAGGGTAATAATTTCCCGGGCAAATAGTACCCTCTTGCTAAACTTTATAGAATTACACTATACATTTCTCTTAAGAAGGGTAATAATTGACCAGGAAAAAATGACTTCTCACGAAAGAGGGTAATAATTTCCCGGGCAAATTGTACCCTATAGCTAAACTCGCTTGAACTACACAGTAAATTTCTCCTAAAGAGGGTAATAATTGACCAGGAAAAAATGACTTCTCACGAAAGAGGGTAATAATATCCCGGGCAAATAGTACCCTCTTGCTAAACTCTACAGAATTGCAGTATACATTTCTCCTAAAAAGGGTAATAATTGACCAGGAAAAAATGACTTCTCACGAAAGAGGGTAATAATTTCCCGGGCAAATTGTACCCTATAGCTAAACTCGCTTGAACTACACAGTAAATTTCTCCTAAAGAGGGTAATAATTGACCAGGAAAAAATGACTTCTCACGAAAGAGGGTAATAATATCCCGGGCAAATCGTACCCTCTTGCTAAACTCTATAGAATTACAGTATACATTTCTCCTAAGAAGGGTAATAATTGACCAGGAAAAAATGACTTCTCACGAAAGAGGGTAATAATTTCCCGGGCAAATTGTACCCTATAGCTAAACTCGCTTGAACTACACAGTAAATTTCTCCTAAAGAGGGTAATAATTGACCAGGAAAAAATGACTTCTCACGAAAGAGGGTAATAATTTCCCGGGCAAATTGTACCCTATAGCTAAACTCGCTTGAACTACACAGTAAATTTCTCCTAAAGAGGGTAATAATTGACCAGGAAAAAATGACTTCTCACGAAAGAGGGTAATAATATCCCGGGCAAATGGTACCCTCTTGCTAAACTCTACATAATTAAGTATACATTTCTCCTAAAAAGGGTAATAATTGACCAGGAAAAAATGACTTCTCACGAAAGAGGGTAATAATATCCCGGGCAAATAGTACCCTCTTGCTAAACTCTGCAGAATTACAGTATACATTTCTCCTAAAAATGGTAATAATTGACCAGGAAAAAATGACTTCTCACGAAAGAGAGTAATAATTTCCCGGGCAAATTGTACCCTATAGCTAAACTCGCTTGAAATACACAGTAAATTTCTCCTAAAGAGGGTAATAATTGACCAGGAAAAAATGACTTCTCACGAAAGAGGGTAATAATTTCCCGGGCAAATAGTACCCTCTTGCTAAATTTATAGAATTACAGTATACATTTCTCTTAAGAAGGGTAATAATTGACCAGGAAAAAATGACTTCTCACGAAAGAGGGTAATAATTTCCCGGGCAAATAGTACCCTATAACTAAACTCGCTTGAACTACACAGTAAATTTCTCCTAAAGAGGGTAATAATTGACCAGGAAAAAATGACTTCTCACGAAAGAGGGTAATAATATCCCGGGCAAATAGTACCCTCTTGCTAAACTCTACAGAATTACAGCATACATTTCTTCTAAAAAGGGTAATAATTGACCAGGAAAAAAAGACTTCTCACGAAAGAGGGTAATAATATCCCGGGCAAATAGTACCCTCTTGCTAAACTCTGCAGAATTACAGTATACATTTCTCCTAAAAAGGGTAATAATTGACCAGGAAAAAATGACTTCTCACGAAAGAGGGTAATAATTTCCCGGGCAAATTGTACCCTATAGCTAAACTCGCTTGAACTACACAGTAAATTTGTCCTAAAGAGGGTAATAATTGACCAGGAAAAAATGACTTCTCACGATAGAGGGTAATAATATCCCGGGCAAATGGTACCCTCTTGCTAAACTCTACATAATTAAGTATACATTTCTCCTAAAAAGGGTAATAATTGACCAGGAAAAAATGACTTCTCACGAAAGAGGGTAATAATATCCCGGGCAAATAGTACCCTCTTGCTAAACTCTGCAGAATTACAGTATACATTTCTCCTAAAAATGGTAATAATTGACCAGGAAAAAATGACTTCTCACGAAAGAGAGTAATAATTTCCCGGGCAAATTGTACCCTATAGCTAAACTCGCTTGAACTACACAGTAAATTTCTCCTAAAGAGGGTAATAATTGACCAGGAAAAAATGACTTCTCACGAAAGAGGGTAATAATATCCCGGGCAAATAGTACCCTCTTGCTAAACTCTACAGAATTACAGCATACATTTCTTCTAAAAAGGGTAATAATTGACCAGGAAAAAATGACTTCTCACGAAAGAGGGTAATAATTTCCCGGGCAAATTATACCCTATAGCTAAACTCGCTTGAACTACACAGTAAATTTCTCCTAAAGAGGGTAATAATTGACCAGGAAAAAATGACTTCTCACGAAAGAGGGTAATAATATCCCGGGCAAATCGTACCTCTTGCTAAACTCTATAGAATTACAGTATACATTTCTCCTAAGAAGGGTAATAATTGACCAGGAAAAAATGACTTCTCACGAAAGAGGGTAATAATTTCCCGGGCAAATAGTACCCTCTTGCTAAACTTTATAGAATTACACTATACATTTCTCTTAAGAAGGGTAATAATTGACCAGGAAAAAATGACTTCTCACGAAAGAGGGTAATAATTTCCCGGGCAAATTGTACCCTATAGCTAAACTCGCTTGAACTACACAGTAAATTTCTCCTAAAGAGGGTAATAATTGACCAGGAAAAAATGACTTCTCACGAAAGAGGGTAATAATATCCCGGGCAAATAGTACCCTCTTGCTAAACTCTACAGAATTGCAGTATACATTTCTCCTAAAAAGGGTAATAATTGACCAGGAAAAAATGACTTCTCACGAAAGAGGGTAATAATTTCCCGGGCAAATTGTACCCTATAGCTAAACTCGCTTGAACTACACAGTAAATTTCTCCTAAAGAGGGTAATAATTGACCAGGAAAAAATGACTTCTCACGAAAGAGGGTAATAATATCCCGGGCAAATCGTACCCTCTTGCTAAACTCTATAGAATTACAGTATACATTTCTCCTAAGAAGGGTAATAATTGACCAGGAAAAAATGACTTCTCACGAAAGAGGGTAATAATTTCCCGGGCAAATTGTACCCTATAGCTAAACTCGCTTGAACTACACAGTAAATTTCTCCTAAAGAGGGTAATAATTGACCAGGAAAAAATGACTTCTCACGAAAGAGGGTAATAATTTCCCGGGCAAATTGTACCCTATAGCTAAACTCGCTTGAACTACACAGTAAATTTCTCCTAAAGAGGGTAATAATTGACCAGGAAAAAATGACTTCTCACGAAAGAGGGTAATAATATCCCGGGCAAATGGTACCCTCTTGCTAAACTCTACATAATTAAGTATACATTTCTCCTAAAAAGGGTAATAATTGACCAGGAAAAAATGACTTCTCACGAAAGAGGGTAATAATATCCCGGGCAAATAGTACCCTCTTGCTAAACTCTGCAGAATTACAGTATACATTTCTCCTAAAAATGGTAATAATTGACCAGGAAAAAATGACTTCTCACGAAAGAGAGTAATAATTTCCCGGGCAAATTGTACCCTATAGCTAAACTCGCTTGAAATACACAGTAAATTTCTCCTAAAGAGGGTAATAATTGACCAGGAAAAAATGACTTCTCACGAAAGAGGGTAATAATTTCCCGGGCAAATAGTACCCTCTTGCTAAATTTATAGAATTACAGTATACATTTCTCTTAAGAAGGGTAATAATTGACCAGGAAAAAATGACTTCTCACGAAAGAGGGTAATAATTTCCCGGGCAAATAGTACCCTATAACTAAACTCGCTTGAACTACACAGTAAATTTCTCCTAAAGAGGGTAATAATTGACCAGGAAAAAATGACTTCTCACGAAAGAGGGTAATAATATCCCGGGCAAATAGTACCCTCTTGCTAAACTCTACAGAATTACAGCATACATTTCTTCTAAAAAGGGTAATAATTGACCAGGAAAAAAAGACTTCTCACGAAAGAGGGTAACAATATCCCGGGCAAATAGTACCCTCTTGCTAAACTCTGCAGAATTACAGTATACATTTCTCCTAAAAAGGGTAATAATTGACCAGGAAAAAATGACTTCTCACGAAAGAGGGTAATAATTTCCCGGGCAAATTGTACCCTATAGCTAAACTCGCTTGAACTACACAGTAAATTTGTCCTAAAGAGGGTAATAATTGACCAGGAAAAAATGACTTCTCACGAAAGAGGGTAATAATTTCCCGGGCAAATTGTACCCTATAGCTAAACTCGCTTGAACTACACAGTAAATTTGTCCTAAAGAGCGTAATAATTGACCAGGAGAAAATGACTTCTCACGAAAGAGGGTAATAATTTCCCGGGCAAATAGTACCCTCTTGCTAAATTTATAGAATTACAGTATACATTTCTCTTAAGAAGGGTAATAATTGACCAGGAAAAAATGACTTCTCACGAAAGAGGGTAATAATTTCCCGGGCAAATAGTACCCTATAACTAAACTCGCTTGAACTACACAGTAAATTTCTCCTAAAGAGGGTAATAATTGACCAGGAAAAAATGACTTCTCACGAAAGAGGGTAATAATATCCCGGGCAAATAGTACCCTCTTGCTAAACTCTACAGAATTACAGCATACATTTCTTCTAAAAAGGGTAATAATTGACCAGGAAAAAATGACTTCTCACGAAAGAGGGTAATAATTTCCCGGGCAAATTATACCCTATAGCTAAACTCGCTTGAACTACACAGTAAATTTCTCCTAAAGAGGGTAATAATTGACCAGGAAAAAATGACTTCTCACGAAAGAGGGTAATAATATCCCGGGCAAATCGTACCTCTTGCTAAACTCTATAGAATTACAGTATACATTTCTCCTAAGAAGGGTAATAATTGACCAGGAAAAAATGACTTCTCACGAAAGAGGGTAATAATTTCCCGGGCAAATAGTACCCTCTTGCTAAACTTTATAGAATTACACTATACATTTCTCTTAAGAAGGGTAATAATTGACCAGGAAAAAATGACTTCTCACGAAAGAGGGTAATAATTTCCCGGGCAAATTGTACCCTATAGCTAAACTCGCTTGAACTACACAGTAAATTTCTCCTAAAGAGGGTAATAATTGACCAGGAAAAAATGACTTCTCACGAAAGAGGGTAATAATATCCCGGGCAAATAGTACCCTCTTGCTAAACTCTACAGAATTGCAGTATACATTTCTCCTAAAAAGGGTAATAATTGACCAGGAAAAAATGACTTCTCACGAAAGAGGGTAATAATTTCCCGGGCAAATTGTACCCTATAGCTAAACTCGCTTGAACTACACAGTAAATTTGTCCTAAAGAGGGTAATAATTGACCAGGAAAAAATGACTTCTCACGAAAGAGGGTAATAATATCCCGGGCAAATAGTACCCTCTTGCTGAACTCTATAGAATTACAGTATACATTTCTCCTAAGAAGGGTAATAATTGACCAGGAAAAAATGACTTCTCACGAAAGAGGGTAATAATTTCCCGGGCAAATTGTACCCTATAGCTAAACTCGCTTGAAATACACAGTAAATTTCTCGTAATGAGGGTAATAATTGACCAGGAAAAAATGACTTCTCACGAAAGAGGGTAATAATTTCCCGGGCAAACTGTACCCTATAGCAAAACTCGCTTGAACTACACAGTAAATTTCTCCTAAAGGGGGTAATAATTGACCAGGAAAAAATGACTTCTCACGAAAGAGGGTAATAATATCCCGGGCAAATAGTACCCTCTTGCTAAACTCTACAGAATTACAGTATACATTTCTCCTAAAAAGGGTAATAATTGACCAGGAAAAAATGACTTCTCACGAAAGAGGGTAATAATTTCCCGGGCAAATAGTACCCTCTTGCTAAACTTTATAGAAATACACTATACATTTCTCTTACGAAGGGTAATAATTGACCAGGAAAAAATGGCTTCTCACGAAAGAGGGTAATAATTTCCCGGGCAAATTGTACCCTATAGCTAAACTCGCTTGAACTACACAGTAAATTTCTCCTAGAGAGGGTAATAATTGACCAGGAAAAAATGACTACTCACGAAAGAGGGTAATAATATCCCGGGCAAATAGTACCCTCTTGCTAAACTCTACAGAATTACAGTATACATTTCTCCTAAAAAGGGTAATAATTGACCAGGAAAAAATGACTTCTCACGAAAGAGGGTAATAATTTCCCGGGCAAATAGTACCCTCTTGCTAAACTTTATAGAATTACACTATACATTTCTCTTAAGAAGGGTAATAATTGACCAGGAAAAAATGACTTCTCACGAAAGAGGGTAATAATTTCCCGGGCAAATTGTACCCTATAGCTAAACTCGCTTGAACTACACAGTAAATTTCTCCTAAAGAGGGTAATAATTGACCAGGAAAAAATGACTTCTCACGAAAGAGGGTAATAATATCCCGGGCAAATAGTACCCTCTTGCTAAACTCTACAGAATTACAGTATACATTTCTCCTAAAAAGGGTAACAATTGACCAGGAAAAAATGACTTCTCACGAAAGAGGGTAATAATATCCCGGGCAAATAGTACCCTCTTGCTAAACTCTGCAGAATTACAGTATACATTTCTCCTAAAAATGGTAATAATTGAGCAGGAAAAAATGACTTCTCACGAAAGAGGGTAATAATTTCCCGGGCAAATTGTACCCTATAGCTAAACTCGCTTGAACTACACAGTAAATTTCTCTTAAAGAGGGTAATAATTGACCAGGAAAAAATGACTTCTCACGAAAGAGGGTAATAATATCCCGGGCAAATAGTACCCTCTTGCTAAACTCTACAGAATTACAGCATACATTTCTTCTAAAAAGGGTAATAATTGACCAGGAAAAAAGACTTCTCACGAAAGAGGGTAATAATATCCCGGGCAAATAGTACCCTCTTGCTAAACTCTGCAGAATTACAGTATACATTTCTCCTAAAAAGGGTAATAATTGACCAGGAAAAAATGACTTCTCACGAAAGAGGGTAATAATTTCCAGGGCAAATTGTACCCTATAGCTAAACTCGCTTGAACTACACAGTAAATTTTTCCTAAAGAGGGTAATAATTGACCAGGAAAAAATGACTTCTCACGAAAGAAGGTAATAATATCGCGGGCAAATCGTACCCTCTTGCTAAACTCTATAGAATTACAGTATACATTTCTCCTAAGAAGGGTAATAATTGACCAGGAAAAAATGACTTCTCACGAAAGAGGGTAATAATTTCCCGGGCAAATTGTGCCCTATAGCTAAACTCGCTTGAACTACACACTAAATTTCTCCTAAAGAGGGTAATAATTGACCAGGAAAAAATGACTTCTCACGAAAGAGGGTAATAATGTCCCGGGCAAATTGTACCCTATAGCTAAACTCGCTTGAACTACACAGTAAATTTCTCCTAAAGAGGGTAATAATTGACCAGGAAAAAATGACTTCTCACGAAAGAGGGTAATAATATCCCGGGCAAATAGTACCCTCTTGCTAAACTCTACAGAATTGCAGTATACATTTCTCCTAAAAAGGGTAATAATTGACCAGGAAAAAATGACTTCTCACGAAGGAGGGTAATAATTTCCCGGGCAAATAGTACCCTCTTGCTAAACTTTATAGAATTACACTATACATTTGTCTTAAGAAGGGTAATAATTGACCAGGAAAAAATGACTTCTCACGAAAGAGGGTAATAATTTCCCGGGCAAATTGTACCCTATAGCTAAACTCGCTTGAACTACACAGTAAATTTCTCCTAAAGAGGGTAATAATTGACCAGGAAAAAATGACTTCTCACGAAAGAGGGTAATAATATCCCGGGCAAATAGTACCCTCTTGCTAAACTCGCTTGAACTACGCAGTAAATTTCTCCTAAAGAGGGTAATAATTGACCAGGAAAAAATGTCTTCTCACGAAAGAGGGTAATAATATCCCGGGCAAATAGTACCCTCTTGCTAAACTCTAAAGAATTGCAGTATACATTTCTCCTTAAAAGGGTAATAATTGACCAGGAAAAAATGACTTCTCACGAAAGAGGGTAATAATTTCCCGGGCAAATTGTACCCTATAGCTAAACTCGCTTGAACTACACAGTAAATTTGTCCTAAAGAGGGTAATAATTGACCAGGAGAAAATGACTTCTCACGAAAGAGGGTAATAATATCCCGGGCAAATAGTACCCTCTTGCTAAACTCTATAGAATTACAGTATACATTTCTCCTAAGAAGGGTAATAATTGACAAAGAAAAATGACTTCTCACGAAAGAGGGTAATAATTTCCCGGGCAAATTGTACCCTATAGCTAAACTCGCTTGAAATACACAGTAAATTTCTCCTAAAGAGGGTAATAATTGACCAGGAAAAAATGACTTCTCACGAAAGAGGGTAATAATTTCCCGGGCAAATTGTACCCTATAGCAAAACTCGCTTGAACTACACAGTAAATTTCTCCTAAAGGGGGTAATAATTGACCAGAAAAAATTACTTCTCACGAAAGAGGGTAATAATATCCCGGGCAAATAGTACCCTCTTGCTAAACTCTACAGAATTACAGTATACATCTCTCCTAAAAAGGGTAATAATTGACCAGGAAAAAATGACTTCTCACGAAAGAGGGTAATAATTTCCCGGGCAAATAGTACCCTCTTGCTAAACTTTATAGAAATACACTATACATTTCTCTTACGAAGGGTAATAATTGACCAGGAAAAAATGACTTCTCACGAAAGAGGGTAATAATTTCCCGGGCAAATTGTACCCTATAGCTAAACTCGCTTGAACTACACAGTAAATTTCTCCTAGAGAGGGTAATAATTGACCAGGAAAAAATGACTTCTCACGAAAGAGGGTAATAATATCCCGGGCAAATAGTACCCTCTTGCTAAACTCTACAGAATTACAGTATACATTTCTCCTAGAAAGGGTAATAATTGACCAGGAAAAAATGACTTCTCACGAAAGTGGGTAATAATTTCCCGGGCAAATAGTACCCTCTTGCTAAACTTTATAGAATTACACTATACATTACTCTTAAGAAGGGTAATAATTGACCAGGAAAAATGACTTCTCACGAAAGAGGGTAATAATTTCCCGGGCAAATTGTACCCTATAGCTAAACTCGCTTGAACTACACAGTAAATTTCTCCTAAAGAGGGTAATAATTGACCAGGAATAAATGACTTCTCACGAAAGAGGGTAATAATATCCCGGGCAAATCGTACCCTCTTGCTAAACTCTACAGAATTAAGTATACATTTCTCCTAAAAAGGGTAATAATTGACCAGGAAAAAATGACTTCTCACGAAAGAGGGTAATAATATCCCGGGCAAATAGTACCCTCTTGCTAAACTCTGCAGAATTACAGTATACATTTCTCCTAAAAATGGTAATAATTGAGCAGGAAAAAATGACTTCTCACGAAAGAGGGTAATAATTTCCCGGGCAAATTGTACCCTATAGCTAAACTCGCTTGAACTACACAGTAAATTTCTCCTAAAGAGGGTAATAATTGACCAGGAAAAAATGACTTCTCACGAAAGAGGGTAATAATATCCCGGGCAAATAGTACCCTCTTGCTAAACTCTACAGAATTACAGCATACATTTCTTCTAAAAAGGGTAATAATTGACCAGGAAAAAAAGACTTCTCACGAAAAAGGGTAATAATATCCCGGGCAAATAGTACCCTCTTGCTAAACTCTGAAGAATTACAGTATACATTTCTCCTAAAAAGGGTAATAATTGACCAGGAAAAAATGACTTCTCACGAAAGAGGGTAATAATTTCCCGGGCAAATTGTACCCTATAGCTAAACTCGCTTGAACTACACAGTAAATTTCTCCTAAAGAGGGTAATAATTGACCAGGAAAAAATGACTTCTCACGAAAGAGGGTAATAATATCCCGGGCAAATCGTACCCTCTTGCTAAACTCTATAGAATTACAGTATACATTTCTCCTAAGAAGGGTAATAATTGACCAGGAAAAAATGACTTCTCACGAAAGAGGGTAATAATTTCCCGGGCAAATTGTACCCTATAGCTAAACTCGCTTGAACTACACAGTAAATTTCTCCTAAAGAGGGTAATAATTGACCAGGAAAAAATGACTTCTCACGAAAGAGGGTAATAATTTCCCGGGCAAATTGTACCCTATAGCTAAACTCGCTTGAACTACACAGTAAATTTCTCCAAAAGAGGGTAATAATTGACCAGGAAAAAATGACTTCTCACGAAAGAGGGTAATAATATCCCGGGCAAATGGTACCCTCTTGCTAAACTCTACATAATTAAGTATACATTTCTCCTAAAAAGGGTAATAATTGACCAGGAAAAAATGACTTCTCACGAAAGAGGGTAATAATATCCCGGGCAAATAGTACCCTCTTGCTAAACTCTGCAGAATTACAGTATACATTTCTCCTAAAAATGGTAATAATTGACCAGGAAAAAATGACTTCTCACGAAAGAGAGTAATAATTTCCCGGGCAAATTGTACCCTATAGCTAAACTCGCTTGAACTACACAGTAAATTTCTTCTAAAGAGGGTAATAATTGACCAGGAAAAAATGACTTCTCACGAAAGAGGGTAATAATATCCCGGGCAAATAGTACCCTCTTGCTAAACTCTACAGAATTACAGTATACATTTCTCCTAAAAAGGGTAATAATTGACCAGGAAAAAATGACTTCTCACGAAAGTGGGTAATAATTTCCCGGGCAAATAGTACCCTCTTGCTAAACTTTATAGAATTACACTATACATTACTCTTAAGAAGGGTAATAATTGACCAGGAAAAAATGACTTCTCACGAAAGAGGGTAATAATTTCCCGGGCAAATTGTACCCTATAGCTAAACTCGCTTGAACTACACAGTAAATTTCTCCTAAAGAGGGTAATAATTGACCAGGAATAAATGACTTCTCACGAAAGAGGGTAATAATATCCCGGGCAAATCGTACCCTCTTGCTAAACTCTACAGAATTAAGTATACATTTCTCCTAAAAAGGGTAATAATTGACCAGGAAAAAATGACTTCTCACGAAAGAGGGTAATAATATCAAGGGCAAATAGTACCCTCTTGCTAAACTCTGCAGAATTACAGTATACATTTCTCCTAAAAATGGTAATAATTGAGCAGGAAAAAATGACTTCTCACGAAAGAGGGTAATAATTTCCCGGGCAAATTGTACCCTATAGCTAAACTCGCTTGAACTACACAGTAAATTTCTCCTAAAGAGGGTAATAATTGAACAGGAAAAAATGACTTCTCACGAAAGAGGGTAATAATATCCCGGGCAAATAGTACCCTCTTTCTAAACTCTACAGAATTACAGCATACATTTCTTCTAAAAAGGTAATAATTGACCAGGAAAAAAAGACTTCTCACGAAAAAGGGTAATAATATCCCGGGCAAATAGTACCCTCTTGCTAAACTCTGCAGAATTACAGTATACATTTCTCCTAAAAAGGGTAATAATTGACCAGGAAAAAATGACTTCTCACGAAAGAGGGTAATAATTTCCAGGGCAAATTGTACCCTATAGCTAAACTCGCTTGAACTACACAGTAAATTTCTCCTAAAGAGGGTAATAATTGACCAGGAAAAAATGACTTCTCACGAAAGAGGGTAATAATATCCCGGGCAAATCGTACCCTCTTGCTAAACTCTATAGAATTACAGTATACATTTCTCCTAAGAAGGGTAATAATTGACCAGGAAAAAATGACTTCTCACGAAAGAGGGTAATAATTTCCCGGGCAAATTGTACCCTATAGCTAAACTCGCTTGAACTACACAGTAAATTTCTCCTAAAGAGGGTAATAATTGACCAGGAAAAAATGACTTCTCACGAAAGAGGGTAATAATTTCCCGGGCAAATTGTACCCTATAGCTAAACTCGCTTGAACTACACAGTAAATTTCTCCTAAAGAGGGTAATAATTGACCAGGAAAAAATGACTTCTCACGAAAGAGGGTAATAATATCCCGGGCAAATAGTACCCTCTTGCTAAACTCTACAGAATTAAGTATACATTTCTCCTAAAAAGGGTAATAATTGACCAGGAAAAAATGACTTCTCACGAAAGAGGGTAATAATATCCCGGGCAAATAGTACCCTCTTGCTAAACTCTGCAGAATTACAGTATACATTTCTCCTAAAAATGGTAATAATTGACCAGGAAAAAATGACTTCTCACGAAAGAGGGTAATAATTTCCCGGGCAAATTGTACCCTATAGCTAAACTCGCTTGAACTACACAGTAAATTTCTTCTAAAGAGGGTAATAATTGACCAGGAAAAAATGACTTCTCACGAAAGAGGGTAATAATATCCCGGGCAAATAGTACGCTCTTGCTAAACTCTACAGAATTACAGCATACATTTCTTATAAAAAGGGTAATAATTGACCAGGAAAAAAAGACTTCTCACGAAAGAGGGTAATAATATCCCGGGCAAATAGTACCCTCTTGCTAAACTCTGCAGAATTACAGTATACATTTCTCCTAAAAAGGGTAATAATTGACCAGGAAAAAATGACTTCTCACGAAAGAGGGTAATAATTTCCCGGGCAAATTGTACCCTATAGCTAAACTCGCTTGAACTACACAGTAAATTTCTCCTAAAGAGGGTAATAATTGACCAGGAAAAAATGACTTCTCACGAAAGAGGGTAATAATATCCCGGGCAAATCGTACCCTCTTGCTAAACTCTATAGAATTACAGTATACATTTCTCCTAAGAAGGGTAATAATTGACCAGGAAAAAATGACTTCTCACGAAAGAGGGTAATAATTTCCCGGGCAAATTGTACCCTATAGCTAAACTCGCTTGAAGTACACAGTAAATTTCTCCTAAAGAGGGTAATAATTGACCAGGAAAAAATGACTTCTCACGAAAGAGGGTAATAATTTCCCGGGCAAATTGTACCCCATAGCTAAACTCGCTTGAACTACACAGTAAATTTCTCCTAAAGAGGGTAATAATTGACCAGGAAAAAATGACTTCTCACGAAAGAGGGTAATAATATCCCGGGCAAATAGTACCCTCTTGCTAAACTCTACAGAATTGCAGTATACATTTCTCCTAAAAAGGGTAATAATTGACAAGAAAAAAATGACTTCTCACGAAAGAGGGTAATAATTTCCCGGGCAAATAGTACTCTCTTGCTAAACTTTATAGAATTACACTATACATTTCTCTTAAGAAGGGTAATAATTGACCAGGAAAAAATGACTTCTCACGAAAGAGGGTAATAATTTCCCGGGCAAATTGTACTCTATAGCTAAACTCGCTTGAACGACACAGTAAATTTCTCCTAAACAGGGTAATAATTGACCAGGAAAAAATGACTTCTCACGAAAGAGGGTAATAATATCCCGGGCAAATAGTACCCTCTTGCTAAACTCTACAGAATTACAGTATACATTTCTTCTAAAAAGGGTAATAATTGACCAGGAAAAAATGACTTCTGACGAAAGATGGTAATAATATCCCGAGCAAATAGTACCCTCTTGCTAAACTCTGCAGAATTACAGTATACATTTCTCCTAAAGAGGGTAATAATTGACCAGGAAAAAATGACTTCTCACGAAAGAGGGTAATAATTTCCCGGGCAAATTGTACCCTATAGCTAAACTCGCTTGAACTACACAGTAAATTTCTCCTAAAGAGGGTAATAATTGACCAGGAAAAAATGACTTCTCACGAAAGAGGGTAATAATTTCCCGGGCAAATAGTACCCTCTTGCTAAAGTTTATAGAATTACAGTATACATTTCTCCTAAAAAGGGTAATAATTGACCAGGAAAAAATGACTTCTCACGAAAGATAGTAATAATTTCCCGGGCAAATTATACCCTATAGCTAAACTCGCTTGAACTACACAGTAAATTTCTCCTAAAGAGGGTAATAATTGACCAGGAAAAAATGACTTCTCACGAAAGAGGGTAATAATTTCCCGGGCAAATAGTACCCTCTTGCTAAACTTTATAGAATTACAGTATACATTTCTCTTAAGAAGGGTAATAATTGACCAGGAAAAATGACTTCTCACGAAAGAGGGTAATAATTTCCCGGGCAAATTGTACCCTATAGCTAAACTCGCTTGAACTACACAGTAAATTTCTCCTAAACAGGGTAATAATTGACCAGCAAAAAATGACTTCTCACGAAAGAGGGTAATAATATTCCGGGCAAATAGTACCCTCTTGCTAAACTCTACAGAATTACAGTATACATTTCTCCTAAAAAGGGTAATAATTGACCAGGAAAAAATGACTTCTCACGAAAGAGGGTAATAATATCCCGGGCAAATAGTACCCTCTTGCTAAACTCAGCAGAATTACAGTATACATTTCTCCTAAAAAGGGTAATAATTGACCAGGAAAAAATGACTTCTCACGAAAGAGGGTAATAATTTCCCGGGCAAATTATACCCTATAGCTAAACTCGCTTGAACTACTCAGTAAATTTCTCCTAAAGAGGGTAATAATTGACCAGGAAAATAAGACTTCTCACGAAAGAGGGTAATAATTTCCCGGGCAAATAGTACCCTCTTGCTAAACTCTACAGAATTATAGTATACATTTCTCCTAAAAAGGGTAATAATTGACCAAGAAAAAATGACTTCTCACGAAAGAGGGTAATAATATCCCGGGCAAATTGTACCCTATAGCTAAACTCGCTTGAAATACACAGTAAATTTCTCCTAAAGAGGGTAATAATTGACCAGGAAAAAATGACTTCTTACGAAAGAGGGTAATAATTTCCCGGGCAAATAGTACCCTATAACTAAACTCGCTTGAACTACACAGTAAATTTCTCCTAAAGAGGGTAATAATTGACCAGGAAAAAATGACTTCTCACGAAAGAGGGTAATAATATCCCGGGCAAATAGTACCCTCTTGCTAAACTCTACAGAAATACAGCATACATTTCTTCTAAAAAGTGTAATAATTGACCAGGAAAAAAAGACTTCTCACGAAAGAGGGTAATAATATCCCGGGCAAATAGTACCCTCTTGCTAAACTCTGCAGAATTACAGTATACATTTCTCCTAAAAAGGGTAATAATTGACCAGGAAAAAATGACTTCTCACGAAAGAGGGTAATAATTTCCCGGGCAAATTGTACCCTATAGCTAAACTCGCTTGAACTACACAGTAAATTTCTCCTAAAGAGGGTAATAATTGACCAGGAAAAAATGACTTCTCACGAAAGAGGGTAATAATATCCCGGGCAAATCGTACCCTCTTGCTAAACTCTATAGAATTACAGTATACATTTCTCCTAAGAAGGGTAATAATTGACCAGGAAAAAATGACTTCTCACGAAAGAGGGTAATAATTTCCCGGGCAAATTGTACCCTATAGCTAAACTCGCTTGAACTACACAGTAAATTTCTCCTAAAGAGGGTAATAATTGACCAGGAAAAAATGACTTCTCACGAAAGAGGGTAATAATTTCCCGGGCAAATTGTACCCTATAGCTAAACTCGCTTGAACTACACAGTAAATTTCTCCTAAAGAGGGTAATAATTGACCAGGAAAAAATGACTTCTCACGAAAGAGGGTAATAATATCCCGGGCAAATAGTACCCTCTTGCTAAACTCTACAGAATTGCAGTATACATTTCTCCTAAAAAGGGTAATAATTGACCAGGAAAAAATGACTTCTCACGAAAGAGGGTAATAATTTCCCGGGCAAATTGTACCCTATAGCTAAACTCGCTTGAACTACACAGTAAATTTCTCCTAAACAGGGTAATAATTGACCAGGAAAAAATGACTTCTCACGAAAGAGGGTAATAATATCCCGGGCAAATAGTACCCTCTTGCTAAACTCTACAGAATTACAGTATACATTTCTCCTAAAAAGGGTAATAATTGACCAGGAAAAAATGACTTCTCACGAAAGAGGGTAATAATATCCCGGGCAAATAGTACCCTCTTGCTAAACTCTGCAGAATTACAGTATACATTTCTCCTAAAAATGGTAATAATTGACCAGGAAAAAATGACTTCTCACGAAAGAGGGTAATAATTTCCCGGGCAAATTGTACCCTATAGCTAAACTCGCTTGAACTACACAGTAAATTTCTTCTAAAGAGGGTAATAATTGACCAGGAAAAAATGACTTCTCACGAAAGAGGGTAATAATATCCCGGGCAAATAGTACGCTCTTGCTAAACTCTACAGAATTACAGCATACATTTCTTATAAAAAGGGTAATAATTGACCAGGAAAAAAAGACTTCTCACGAAAGAGGGTAATAATATCCCGGGCAAATAGTACCCTCTTGCTAAACTCTGCAGAATTACAGTATACATTTCTCCTAAAAAGGGTAATAATTGACCAGGAAAAAATGACTTCTCACGAAAGAGGGTAATAATTTCCCGGGCAAATTGTACCCTATAGCTAAACTCGCTTGAACTACACAGTATATTTCTCCTAAAGAGGGTAATAATTGACCAGGAAAAAATGACTTCTCACGAAAGAGGGTAATAATATCCCGGGCAAATCGTACCCTCTTGCTAAACTCTATAGAATTACAGTATACATTTCTCCTAAGAAGGGTAATAATTGACCAGGAAAAAATGACTTCTCACGAAAGATGGTAATAATTTCCCGGGCAAATTGTACCCTATAGCTAAACTCTGCAGAATTACAGTATACATTTCTCCTAAAAATGGTAATAATTGACCAGGAAAAAATGACTTCTCACGAAAGAGGGTAATAATTTCCCGGGCAAATTGTACCCTATAGCTAAACTCGCTTGAACTACACAGTAAATTTCTCCTAAACAGGGTAATAATTGACCAGCAAAAAATGACTTCTCACGAAAGAGGGTAATAATATCCCGGGCAAATAGTACCCTCTTGCTAAACTCTACAGAATTACAGTATACATTTCTCCTAAAAAGGGTAATAATTGACCAGGAAAAAATGACTTCTCACGAAAGAGGGTAATAATATCCCGGGCAAATAGTACCCTCTTGCTAAACTCAGCAGAATTACAGTATACATTTCTCCTAAAAAGGGTAATAATTGACCAGGAAAAAATGACTTCTCACGAAAGAGGGTAATAATTTCCCGGGCAAATTATACCCTATAGCTAAACTCGCTTGAACTACTCAGTAAATTTCTCCTAAAGAGGGTAATAATTGACCAGGAAAATAAGACTTCTCACGAAAGAGGGTAATAATTTCCCGGGCAAATAGTACCCTCTTGCTAAACTCTACAGAATTATAGTATACATTTCTCCTAAAAAGGGTAATAATTGACCAAGAAAAAATGACTTCTCACGAAAGAGGGTAATAATATCCCGGGCAAATTGTACCCTATAGCTAAACTCGCTTGAAATACACAGTAAATTTCTCCTAAAGAGGGTAATAATTGACCAGGAAAAAATGACTTCTTACGAAAGAGGGTAATAATTTCCCGGGCAAATAATACCCTATAACTAAACTCGCTTGAACTACACAGTAAATTTCTCCTAAAGAGGGTAATAATTGACCAGGAAAAAATGACTTCTCACGAAAGAGGGTAATAATATCCCGGGCAAATAGTACCCTCTTGCTAAACTCGCTTGAACTACACAGTAAATTTCTCCTAAAGAGGGTAATAATTGACCAGGAAAAAATGACTTCTCACGAAAGAGGGTAATAATATCCCGGGCAAATAGTACCCTCTTGCTAAACTCTACAGAATTGCAGTATACATTTCTCCTAAAAAGGGTAATAATTGACCAGGAAAAAATGACTTCTCACGAAAGAGGGTAATAATTTCCCGGGCAAATTGTACCCTATAGCTAAACTCGCTTGAACTACACAGTAAATTTCTCCTAAAGAGGGTAATAATTGACCAGGAAAAAATGACTTCTCACGAAAGAGGGTAATAATATCCCGGGCAAATAGTACCCTCTTGCTAAACTCTACAGAAATACAGCATACATTTCTTCTAAAAAGTGTAATAATTGACCAGGAAAAAAAGACTTCTCACGAAAGAGGGTAATAATATCCCGGGCAAATAGTACCCTCTTGCTAAACTCTGCAGAATTACAGTATACATTTCTCCTAAAAAGGGTAATAATTGACCAGGAAAAAATGACTTCTCACGAAAGAGGGTAATAATTTCCCGGGCAAATTGTACCCTATAGCTAAACTCGCTTGAACTACACAGTAAATTTCTCCTAAAGAGGGTAATAATTGACCAGGAAAAAATGACTTCTCACGAAAGAGGGTAATAATATCCCGGGCAAATCGTACCCTCTTGCTAAACTCTATAGAATTACAGTATGCATTTCTCCTAAGAAGGGTAATAATTGACCAGGAAAAAATGACTTCTCACGAAAGAGGGTAATAATTTCCCGGGCAAATTGTACCCTATAGCTAAACTCGCTTGAACTACACAGTAAATTTCTCCTAAAGAGGGTAATAATTGACCAGGAAAAAATGACTTCTCACGAAAGAGGGTAATAATTTCCCGGGCAAATTGTACCCTATAGCTAAACTCGCTTGAACTACACAGTAAATTTCTCCTAAAGAGGGTAATAATTGACCAGGAAAAAATGACTTCTCACGAAAGAGGGTAATAATATCCCGGGCAAATAGTACCCTCTTGCTAAACTCTACAGAATTGCAGTATACATTTCTCCTAAAAAGGGTAATAATTGACCAGGAAAAAATGACTTCTCACGAAAGAGGGTAATAATTTCCCGGGCAAATTGTACCCTATAGCTAAACTCGCTTGAACTACACAGTAAATTTGTCCTAAAGAGGGTAATAATTGACCAGGAAAAAAAGACTTCTCACGAAAGAGGGTAATAATATCCCGGGCAAATAGTACCCTCTTGCTAAACTCTATAGAATTACAGTAAACATTTCTCCTAAGAAGGGTAATAATTGACAAAGAAAAATGACTTCTCACGAAAGAGGGTAATAATTTCCCGAGCAAATTGTACCCTATAGCTAAACTCGCTTGAAATACACAGTAAATTTCTCGTAAAGAGGGTATCAATTGACCAGGAAAAAATGACTTCTCACGAAAGAGGGTAATAATTTCCCGGGCAAACTGTACCCTATAGCAAAACTCGCTTGAACTACACAGTAAATTTCTCCTAAAGGGGGTAATAATTGACCAGGAAAAAATGACTTCTCACGAAAGAGGGTAATAATTTCCCGGGCAAATTGTACCCTATAGCTAAACTCGCTTGAACTACACAGTAAATTTCTCCTAAAGAGGGTAATAATTGACCAGGAAAAAATGACTTCTCACGAAAGAGGGTAATAATATCCCGGGCAAATAGTACCCTCTTGCTAAACTCTACAGAATTACAGCATACATTTCTTCTAAAAAGGGTAATAATTGACCAGGAAAAAAAGACTTCTCACGAAAGAGGGTAATAATATCCCGGGCAAATAGTACCCTCTTGCTAAACTCTGCAGAATTACAGTATACATTTCTCCTAAGAAGGGTAATAATTGACCAGGAAAAAATGACTTCTCACGAAAGAGGGTAATAATTTCCCGGGCAAATTGTACCCTATAGCTAAACTCGCTTGAAGTACACAGTAAATTTCTCCTAAAGAGGGTAATAATTGACCAGGAAAAAATGACTTCTCACGAAAGAGGGTAATAATTTCCCGGGCAAATTGTACCCCATAGCTAAACTCGCTTGAACTACACAGTAAATTTCTCCTAAAGAGGGTAATAATTGACCAGGAAAAAATGACTTCTCACGAAAGAGGGTAATAATATCCCGGGCAAATAGTACCCTCTTGCTAAACTCTACAGAATTGCAGTATACATTTCTCCTAAAAAGGGTAATAATTGACAAGAAAAAAATGACTTCTCACGAAAGAGGGTAATAATTTCCCGGGCAAATAGTACTCTCTTGCTAAACTTTATAGAATTACACTATACATTTCTCTTAAGAAGGGTAATAATTGACCAGGAAAAAATGACTTCTCACGAAAGAGGGTAATAATTTCCCGGGCAAATTGTACTCTATAGCTAAACTCGCTTGAACGACACAGTAAATTTCTCCTAAACAGGGTAATAATTGACCAGGAAAAAATGACTTCTCACGAAAGAGGGTAATAATATCCCGGGCAAATAGTACCCTCTTGCTAAACTCTACAGAATTACAGTATACATTTCTTCTAAAAAGGGTAATAATTGACCAGGAAAAAATGACTTCTGACGAAAGATGGTAATAATATCCCGAGCAAATAGTACCCTCTTGCTAAACTCTGCAGAATTACAGTATACATTTCTCCTAAAGAGGGTAATAATTGACCAGGAAAAAATGACTTCTCACGAAAGAGGGTAATAATTTCCCGGGCAAATTGTACCCTATAGCTAAACTCGCTTGAACTACACAGTAAATTTCTCCTAAAGAGGGTAATAATTGACCAGGAAAAAATGACTTCTCACGAAAGAGGGTAATAATTTCCCGGGCAAATAGTACCCTCTTGCTAAAGTTTATAGAATTACAGTATACATTTCTCCTAAAAAGGGTAATAATTGACCAGGAAAAAATGACTTCTCACGAAAGATAGTAATAATTTCCCGGGCAAATTATACCCTATAGCTAAACTCGCTTGAACTACACAGTAAATTTCTCCTAAAGAGGGTAATAATTGACCAGGAAAAAATGACTTCTCACGAAAGAGGGTAATAATTTCCCGGGCAAATAGTACCCTCTTGCTAAACTTTATAGAATTACAGTATACATTTCTCTTAAGAAGGGTAATAATTGACCAGGAAAAATGACTTCTCACGAAAGAGGGTAATAATTTCCCGGGCAAATTGTACCCTATAGCTAAACTCGCTTGAACTACACAGTAAATTTCTCCTAAACAGGGTAATAATTGACCAGCAAAAAATGACTTCTCACGAAAGAGGGTAATAATATTCCGGGCAAATAGTACCCTCTTGCTAAACTCTACAGAATTACAGTATACATTTCTCCTAAAAAGGGTAATAATTGACCAGGAAAAAATGACTTCTCACGAAAGAGGGTAATAATATCCCGGGCAAATAGTACCCTCTTGCTAAACTCAGCAGAATTACAGTATACATTTCTCCTAAAAAGGGTAATAATTGACCAGGAAAAAATGACTTCTCACGAAAGAGGGTAATAATTTCCCGGGCAAATTATACCCTATAGCTAAACTCGCTTGAACTACTCAGTAAATTTCTCCTAAAGAGGGTAATAATTGACCAGGAAAATAAGACTTCTCACGAAAGAGGGTAATAATTTCCCGGGCAAATAGTACCCTCTTGCTAAACTCTACAGAATTATAGTATACATTTCTCCTAAAAAGGGTAATAATTGACCAAGAAAAAATGACTTCTCACGAAAGAGGGTAATAATATCCCGGGCAAATTGTACCCTATAGCTAAACTCGCTTGAAATACACAGTAAATTTCTCCTAAAGAGGGTAATAATTGACCAGGAAAAAATGACTTCTTACGAAAGAGGGTAATAATTTCCCGGGCAAATAGTACCCTATAACTAAACTCGCTTGAACTACACAGTAAATTTCTCCTAAAGAGGGTAATAATTGACCAGGAAAAAATGACTTCTCACGAAAGAGGGTAATAATATCCCGGGCAAATAGTACCCTCTTGCTAAACTCTACAGAAATACAGCATACATTTCTTCTAAAAAGTGTAATAATTGACCAGGAAAAAAAGACTTCTCACGAAAGAGGGTAATAATATCCCGGGCAAATAGTACCCTCTTGCTAAACTCTGCAGAATTACAGTATACATTTCTCCTAAAAAGGGTAATAATTGACCAGGAAAAAATGACTTCTCACGAAAGAGGGTAATAATTTCCCGGGCAAATTGTACCCTATAGCTAAACTCGCTTGAACTACACAGTAAATTTCTCCTAAAGAGGGTAATAATTGACCAGGAAAAAATGACTTCTCACGAAAGAGGGTAATAATATCCCGGGCAAATCGTACCCTCTTGCTAAACTCTATAGAATTACAGTATACATTTCTCCTAAGAAGGGTAATAATTGACCAGGAAAAAATGACTTCTCACGAAAGAGGGTAATAATTTCCCGGGCAAATTGTACCCTATAGCTAAACTCGCTTGAACTACACAGTAAATTTCTCCTAAAGAGGGTAATAATTGACCAGGAAAAAATGACTTCTCACGAAAGAGGGTAATAATTTCCCGGGCAAATTGTACCCTATAGCTAAACTCGCTTGAACTACACAGTAAATTTCTCCTAAAGAGGGTAATAATTGACCAGGAAAAAATGACTTCTCACGAAAGAGGGTAATAATATCCCGGGCAAATAGTACCCTCTTGCTAAACTCTACAGAATTGCAGTATACATTTCTCCTAAAAAGGGTAATAATTGACCAGGAAAAAATGACTTCTCACGAAAGAGGGTAATAATTTCCCGGGCAAATTGTACCCTATAGCTAAACTCGCTTGAACTACACAGTAAATTTCTCCTAAACAGGGTAATAATTGACCAGGAAAAAATGACTTCTCACGAAAGAGGGTAATAATATCCCGGGCAAATAGTACCCTCTTGCTAAACTCTACAGAATTACAGTATACATTTCTCCTAAAAAGGGTAATAATTGACCAGGAAAAAATGACTTCTCACGAAAGAGGGTAATAATATCCCGGGCAAATAGTACCCTCTTGCTAAACTCTGCAGAATTACAGTATACATTTCTCCTAAAAATGGTAATAATTGACCAGGAAAAAATGACTTCTCACGAAAGAGGGTAATAATTTCCCGGGCAAATTGTACCCTATAGCTAAACTCGCTTGAACTACACAGTAAATTTCTTCTAAAGAGGGTAATAATTGACCAGGAAAAAATGACTTCTCACGAAAGAGGGTAATAATATCCCGGGCAAATAGTACGCTCTTGCTAAACTCTACAGAATTACAGCATACATTTCTTATAAAAAGGGTAATAATTGACCAGGAAAAAAAGACTTCTCACGAAAGAGGGTAATAATATCCCGGGCAAATAGTACCCTCTTGCTAAACTCTGCAGAATTACAGTATACATTTCTCCTAAAAAGGGTAATAATTGACCAGGAAAAAATGACTTCTCACGAAAGAGGGTAATAATTTCCCGGGCAAATTGTACCCTATAGCTAAACTCGCTTGAACTACACAGTATATTTCTCCTAAAGAGGGTAATAATTGACCAGGAAAAAATGACTTCTCACGAAAGAGGGTAATAATATCCCGGGCAAATCGTACCCTCTTGCTAAACTCTATAGAATTACAGTATACATTTCTCCTAAGAAGGGTAATAATTGACCAGGAAAAAATGACTTCTCACGAAAGATGGTAATAATTTCCCGGGCAAATTGTACCCTATAGCTAAACTCTGCAGAATTACAGTATACATTTCTCCTAAAAATGGTAATAATTGACCAGGAAAAAATGACTTCTCACGAAAGAGGGTAATAATTTCCCGGGCAAATTGTACCCTATAGCTAAACTCGCTTGAACTACACAGTAAATTTCTCCTAAACAGGGTAATAATTGACCAGCAAAAAATGACTTCTCACGAAAGAGGGTAATAATATCCCGGGCAAATAGTACCCTCTTGCTAAACTCTACAGAATTACAGTATACATTTCTCCTAAAAAGGGTAATAATTGACCAGGAAAAAATGACTTCTCACGAAAGAGGGTAATAATATCCCGGGCAAATAGTACCCTCTTGCTAAACTCAGCAGAATTACAGTATACATTTCTCCTAAAAAGGGTAATAATTGACCAGGAAAAAATGACTTCTCACGAAAGAGGGTAATAATTTCCCGGGCAAATTATACCCTATAGCTAAACTCGCTTGAACTACTCAGTAAATTTCTCCTAAAGAGGGTAATAATTGACCAGGAAAATAAGACTTCTCACGAAAGAGGGTAATAATTTCCCGGGCAAATAGTACCCTCTTGCTAAACTCTACAGAATTATAGTATACATTTCTCCTAAAAAGGGTAATAATTGACCAAGAAAAAATGACTTCTCACGAAAGAGGGTAATAATATCCCGGGCAAATTGTACCCTATAGCTAAACTCGCTTGAAATACACAGTAAATTTCTCCTAAAGAGGGTAATAATTGACCAGGAAAAAATGACTTCTTACGAAAGAGGGTAATAATTTCCCGGGCAAATAATACCCTATAACTAAACTCGCTTGAACTACACAGTAAATTTCTCCTAAAGAGGGTAATAATTGACCAGGAAAAAATGACTTCTCACGAAAGAGGGTAATAATATCCCGGGCAAATAGTACCCTCTTGCTAAACTCGCTTGAACTACACAGTAAATTTCTCCTAAAGAGGGTAATAATTGACCAGGAAAAAATGACTTCTCACGAAAGAGGGTAATAATATCCCGGGCAAATAGTACCCTCTTGCTAAACTCTACAGAATTGCAGTATACATTTCTCCTAAAAAGGGTAATAATTGACCAGGAAAAAATGACTTCTCACGAAAGAGGGTAATAATTTCCCGGGCAAATTGTACCCTATAGCTAAACTCGCTTGAACTACACAGTAAATTTCTCCTAAAGAGGGTAATAATTGACCAGGAAAAAATGACTTCTCACGAAAGAGGGTAATAATATCCCGGGCAAATAGTACCCTCTTGCTAAACTCTACAGAAATACAGCATACATTTCTTCTAAAAAGTGTAATAATTGACCAGGAAAAAAAGACTTCTCACGAAAGAGGGTAATAATATCCCGGGCAAATAGTACCCTCTTGCTAAACTCTGCAGAATTACAGTATACATTTCTCCTAAAAAGGGTAATAATTGACCAGGAAAAAATGACTTCTCACGAAAGAGGGTAATAATTTCCCGGGCAAATTGTACCCTATAGCTAAACTCGCTTGAACTACACAGTAAATTTCTCCTAAAGAGGGTAATAATTGACCAGGAAAAAATGACTTCTCACGAAAGAGGGTAATAATATCCCGGGCAAATCGTACCCTCTTGCTAAACTCTATAGAATTACAGTATGCATTTCTCCTAAGAAGGGTAATAATTGACCAGGAAAAAATGACTTCTCACGAAAGAGGGTAATAATTTCCCGGGCAAATTGTACCCTATAGCTAAACTCGCTTGAACTACACAGTAAATTTCTCCTAAAGAGGGTAATAATTGACCAGGAAAAAATGACTTCTCACGAAAGAGGGTAATAATTTCCCGGGCAAATTGTACCCTATAGCTAAACTCGCTTGAACTACACAGTAAATTTCTCCTAAAGAGGGTAATAATTGACCAGGAAAAAATGACTTCTCACGAAAGAGGGTAATAATATCCCGGGCAAATAGTACCCTCTTGCTAAACTCTACAGAATTGCAGTATACATTTCTCCTAAAAAGGGTAATAATTGACCAGGAAAAAATGACTTCTCACGAAAGAGGGTAATAATTTCCCGGGCAAATTGTACCCTATAGCTAAACTCGCTTGAACTACACAGTAAATTTGTCCTAAAGAGGGTAATAATTGACCAGGAAAAAAAGACTTCTCACGAAAGAGGGTAATAATATCCCGGGCAAATAGTACCCTCTTGCTAAACTCTATAGAATTACAGTAAACATTTCTCCTAAGAAGGGTAATAATTGACAAAGAAAAATGACTTCTCACGAAAGAGGGTAATAATTTCCCGAGCAAATTGTACCCTATAGCTAAACTCGCTTGAAATACACAGTAAATTTCTCGTAAAGAGGGTATCAATTGACCAGGAAAAAATGACTTCTCACGAAAGAGGGTAATAATTTCCCGGGCAAACTGTACCCTATAGCAAAACTCGCTTGAACTACACAGTAAATTTCTCCTAAAGGGGGTAATAATTGACCAGGAAAAAATGACTTCTCACGAAAGAGGGTAATAATTTCCCGGGCAAATTGTACCCTATAGCTAAACTCGCTTGAACTACACAGTAAATTTCTCCTAAAGAGGGTAATAATTGACCAGGAAAAAATGACTTCTCACGAAAGAGGGTAATAATATCCCGGGCAAATAGTACCCTCTTGCTAAACTCTACAGAATTACAGCATACATTTCTTCTAAAAAGGGTAATAATTGACCAGGAAAAAAAGACTTCTCACGAAAGAGGGTAATAATATCCCGGGCAAATAGTACCCTCTTGCTAAACTCTGCAGAATTACAGTATACATTTCTCCTAAAAAGGGTAATAATTGACCAGGAAAAAATGACTTCTCACGAAAGAGGGTAATAATATCCCGGGCAAATTGTACCCTCTTGCTAAACTCTGCAGAATTACAGTATACATTTCTCCTAAAAATGGTAATAATTGAGCAGGAAAAAATGACTTCTCACGAAAGAGGGTAATAATTTCCCGGGCAAATTGTACCCTATAGCTAAACTCGCTTGAACTACACAGTAAATTTCTCCTAAAGAGGGTAATAATTGACCAGGAAAAAATGACTTCTCACGAAAGAGGGTAATAATATCCCGGGCAAATAGTACCCTCTTGCTAAACTCTACAGAATTACAGTACCGGTATACATTTCTTCTAAAAAGGGTACTAATTAACCAGGAAAAAAAGACTTCTCACGAAAGAGGGTAATAATATCCCGGGCAAATAGTACCCTCTTGCTAAACTCTGCAGAATTACAGTATACATTTCTCCTAAAAAGGGTAATAATTGACCAGGAAAAAATGACTTCTCACGAAAGAGGGTAACAATTTCCCGGGCAAATTGTACCCTATAGCTAAACTAGCTTGAACTACACAGTAAATTTCTCCTAAAGAGGGTAATAATTGACCAGGAAAAAATGACTTCTCACTTTAGAGGGCAATAATATCCCGGGCAAATCGTACCCTCTTGCTAAACTCTATAGAATTACAGTATACATTTCTCCTAAGAAGGGTAATAATTGACCAGGAAAAAATGACTTCTCACGAAAGAGGGTAATAATTTCCCGGGCAAATTGTACCCTATAGCTAAACTCGCTTGAACTACACAGTAAATTTCTCCTAAAGAGGGTAAAAATTGACCAGGAAAAAATGACTTCTCACGAAAGAAGGTAATAATTTCCCGGGCAAATTGTACTCTATAGCTAAACTCGCTTGAACTACACAGTAAATTTCTCCTAAAGAGGGTAATAATTGACCAGGAAAAAATGACTTCTCACGAAAGAGGGTAATAATATCCCGGGCAAATAGTACCCTCTTGCTAAACTCTACATAATTAAGTATACATTTCTCCTAAAAAGGGTAATAATTGACCAGGAAAAAATGACTTCTCACGAAAGAGGGTAATAATATCCCGGGCAAATAGTACCCTCTTGCTAAACTCTGCAGAATTACAGTATACATTTCTCCTAAAAATGGTAATAATTGACCAGTAAAAAATGACTTCTCACGAAAGAGGGTAATAATTTCCCGGGCAAATTGTACCCTATAGCTAAACTCGCTTGAACTACACAGTAAATTTCTTCTAAAGAGAGTAATAATTGACCAGGAGAAAATGACTTCTCACGAAAGAGGGTAATAATATCCCGGGCAAATAGTACCCTCTTGCTAAACTCTACAGAATTACAGCATACATTTCTTCTAAAAAGGGTAATAATTGACCAGGAAAAAAAGACTTCTCACGAAAGAGGGTAATAATATCCCGGGCAAATAGTACCCTCTTGCTAAACTCTGCAGAATTACAGTATACATTTCTCCGAAAAAGGGTAATAATTGACCAGGAAAAAATGACTTCTCACGAAAGAGGGTAATAATTTCCCGGGCAAATTGTACCCTATAGCTAAACTCGCTTGAACTACACAGTAAATTTCTCCTAAAGAGGGTAATAATTGACCAGGAAAAAATGACTTCTCACGAAAGAGGGTAATAATATCCCGGGCAAATCGTACCCTCTTGCTAAACTCTATAGAATTACAGTATACATTTCTCCTAAGAAGGGTAATAATTGACCAGGAAAAAATGACTTCTCACGAAAGAGGGTAATAATTTCCCGGGCAAATTGTACCCTATGGCTAAACTCGCTTCAACTACACAGTAAATTTCTCCTAAAGAGGGTAATAATTGACCAGGAAAAAATGACTTCTCACGAAAGAGGGTAATAATATCCCGGGCAAATAGTACCCTCTTGCTAAACTCGCTTGAACTACACAGTAAATTTCTCCTAAAGAGGGTAATAATTGACCAGGAAAAAATGTCTTCTCACGAAAGAGGGTAATAATATCCCTGGCAAATAGTACCCTCTTGCTAAACTCTACAGAATTGCAGTATACATTTCTCCTAAAAAGGGTAATAATTGACCAGGAAAAAATGACTTCTCACGAAAGAGGGTAATAATTTCCCGGGCAAATTGTACCCTATAGCTAAACTCGCTTGAACTACACAGTAAATTTGTCCTAAAGAGCGTAATAATTGACCAGGAGAAAATGACTTCTCACGAAAGAGGGTAATAATTTCCCGGGCAAATAGTACCCTCTTGCTAAATTTATAGAATTACAGTATACATTTCTCTTAAGAAGGGTAATAATTGACCAGGAAAAAATGACTTCTCACGAAAGAGGGTAATAATTTCCCGGGCAAATAGTACCCTATAACTAAACTCGCTTGAACTACACAGTAAATTTCTCCTAAAGAGGGTAATAATTGACCAGGAAAAAATGACTTCTCACGAAAGAGGGTAATAATATCCCGGGCAAATAGTACCCTCTTGCTAAACTCTACAGAATTACAGCATACATTTCTTCTAAAAAGGGTAATAATTGACCAGGAAAAAATGACTTCTCACGAAAGAGGGTAATAATTTCCCGGGCAAATTATACCCTATAGCTAAACTCGCTTGAACTACACAGTAAATTTCTCCTAAAGAGGGTAATAATTGACCAGGAAAAAATGACTTCTCACGAAAGAGGGTAATAATATCCCGGGCAAATCGTACCTCTTGCTAAACTCTATAGAATTACAGTATACATTTCTCCTAAGAAGGGTAATAATTGACCAGGAAAAAATGACTTCTCACGAAAGAGGGTAATAATTTCCCGGGCAAATAGTACCCTCTTGCTAAACTTTATAGAATTACACTATACATTTCTCTTAAGAAGGGTAATAATTGACCAGGAAAAAATGACTTCTCACGAAAGAGGGTAATAATTTCCCGGGCAAATTGTACCCTATAGCTAAACTCGCTTGAACTACACAGTAAATTTCTCCTAAAGAGGGTAATAATTGACCAGGAAAAAATGACTTCTCACGAAAGAGGGTAATAATATCCCGGGCAAATAGTACCCTCTTGCTAAACTCTACAGAATTGCAGTATACATTTCTCCTAAAAAGGATAATAATTGACCAGGAAAAAATGACTTCTCACGAAAGAGGGTAATAATTTCCCGGGCAAATTGTACCCTATAGCTAAACTCGCTTGAACTACACAGTAAATTTGTCCTAAAGAGGGTAATAATTGACCAGGAAAAAATGACTTCTCACGAAAGAGGGTAATAATATCCCGGGCAAATAGTACCCTCTTGCTAAACTCTATAGAATTACAGTATACATTTCTCCTAAGAAGGGTAATAATTGACCAGGAAAAAATGACTTCTCACGAAAGAGGGTAATAATTTCCCGGGCAAATTGTACCCTATAGCTAAACTCGCTTGAAATACACAGTAAGTTTCTCGTAATGAGGGTAATAATTGACCAGGAAAAAATGACTTCTCACGAAAGAGGGTAATAATTTCCCGGGCAAACTGTACCCTATAGCAAAACTCGCTTGAACTACACAGTAAATTTCTCCTAAAGGGGGTAATAATTGACCAGGAAAAAATGACTTCTCACGAAAGAGGGTAATAATATCCCGGGCAAATAGTACCCTCTTGCTAAACTCTACAGAATTACAGTATACATTTCTCCTAAAAAGGGTAATAATTGACCAGGAAAAAATGACTTCTCACGAAAGAGGGTAATAATTTCCCGGGCAAACTGTACCCTATAGCTAAACTCGCTTGAACTACACAGTAAATTTCTCCTAAAGAGGGTAATAATTGACCAGGAAAAAATGACTTCTCACGAAAGAGGGTAATAATTTCCCGGGCAAATTGTACCCTATAGCTAAACTCGCTTGAACTACACAGTAAATTTCTCCTAAAGAGGGTAATAATTGACCAGGAAAAAATGACTTCTCACGAAAGAGGGTAATAATATCCCGGGCAAATAGTACCCTCTTGCTAAACTCTACATAATTAAGTATACATTTCTCCTAAAAAGGGTAATAATTGACCAGGAAAAAATGACTTCTCACGAAAGAGGGTAATAATATCCCGGGCAAATAGTACCCTCTTGCTAAACTCTGCAGAATTACAGTATACATTTCTCCTAAAAATGGTAATAATTGACCAGTAAAAAATGACTTCTCACGAAAGAGGGTAATAATTTCCCGGGCAAATTGTACCCTATAGCTAAACTCGCTTGAACTACACAGTAAATTTCTTCTAAAGAGAGTAATAATTGACCAGGAGAAAATGACTTCTCACGAAAGAGGGTAATAATATCCCGGGCAAATAGTACCCTCTTGCTAAACTCTACAGAATTACAGCATACATTTCTTCTAAAAAGGGTAATAATTGACCAGGAAAAAAAGACTTCTCACGAAAGAGGGTAATAATATCCCGGGCAAATAGTACCCTCTTGCTAAACTCTGCAGAGTTACAGTATACATTTCTCCTAAAAAGGGTAATAATTGACCAGGAAAAAATGACTTCTCACGAAAGAGGGTAATAATTTCCCGGGCAAATTGTACCCTATAGCTAAACTCGCTTGAACTACACAGTAAATTTCTCCTAAAGAGGGTAATAATTGACCAGGAAAAAATGACTTCTCACGAAAGAGGGTAATAATATCCCGGGCAAATCGTACCCTCTTGCTAAACTCTATAGAATTACAGTATACATTTCTCCTAAGAAGGGTAATAATTGACCAGGAAAAAATGACTTCTCACGAAAGAGGGTAATAATTTCCCGGGCAAATTGTACCCTATGGCTAAACTCGCTTGAACTACACAGTAAATTTCTCCTAAAGAGGGTAATAATTCACCAGGAAAAAATGACTTCTCACGAAAGAGGGTAATAATATCCCGGGCAAATAGTACCCTCTTGCTAAACTCGCTTGAACTACACAGTAAATTTGTCCTAAAGAGGGTAATAATTGACCAGGAAAAAATGTCTTCTCACGAAAGAGGGTAATAATATCCCGGGCAAATAGTACCCTCTTGCTAAACTCTACAGAATTACAGCATACATTTCTTCTAAAAAGGGTAATAATTGACCAGGAAAAAAAGACTTCTCACGAAAGAGGGTAATAATATCCCGGGCAAATAGTACCCTCTTGCTAAACTCTGCAGAATTACAGTATACATTTCTCCTAAAAAGGGTAATAATTGACCAGGAAAAAATGACTTCTCACGAAAGAGGGTAATAATTTCCCGGGCAAATTGTACCCTATAGCTAAACTCGCTTGAACTACACAGTAAATTTGTCCTAAAGAGGGTAATAATTGACCAGGAAAAAATGACTTCTCACGAAAGAGGGTAATAATATCCCGGGCAAATCGTACCCTCTTGCTAAACTCTATAGAATTACAGTATACATTTCTCCTAAGAAGGGTAATAATTGACCAGGAAAAAATGACTTCTCACGAAAGAGGGTAATAATTTCCCGGGCAAATTGTACCCTATGGCTAAACTCGCTTGAACTACACAGTAAATTTCTCCTAAAGAGGGTAATAATTCACCAGGAAAAAATGACTTCTCACGAAAGAGGGTAATAATATCCCGGGCAAATAGTACCCTCTTGCTAAACTCGCTTGAACTACACAGTAAATTTCTCCTAAAGAGGGTAATAATTGACCAGGAAAAAATGTCTTCTCACGAAAGAGGGTAATAATATCCCGGGCAAATAGTACCCTCTTGCTAAACTCTACAGAATTGCAGTATACATTTCTCCTAAAAAGGGTAATAATTGACCAGGAAAAAATGACTTCTCACGAAAGAGGGTAATAATTTCCCGGGCAAATTGTACCCTATAGCTAAACTCGCTTGAACTACACAGTAAATTTGTCCTAAAGAGCGTAATAATTGACCAGGAGAAAATGACTTCTCACGAAAGAGGGTAATAATTTCCCGGGCAAATACTACCCTCTTGCTAAATTTATAGAATTACAGTATACATTTCTCTTAAGAAGGGTAATAATTGACCAGGAAAAAATGACTTCTCACGAAAGAGGGTAATAATTTCCCGGGCAAATAGTACCCTATAACTAAACTCGCTTGAACTACACAGTAAATTTCTCCTAAAGAGGGTAATAATTGACCAGGAAAAAATGACTTCTCACGAAAGAGGGTAATAATATCCCGGGCAAATAGTACCCTCGTGCTAAACTCTACAGAATTACAGCATACATTTCTTCTAAAAAGGGTAATAATTGACCAGGAAAAAATGACTTCTCACGAAAGAGGGTAATAATTTCCCGGGCAAATTATACCCTATAGCTAAACTCGCTTGAACTACACAGTAAATTTCTCCTAAAGAGGGTAATAATTGACCAGGAAAAAATGACTTCTCACGAAAGAGGGTAATAATATCCCGGGCAAATCGTACCTCTTGCTAAACTCTATAGAATTACAGTATACATTTCTCCTAAGAAGGGTAATAATTGACCAGGAAAAAATGACTTCTCACGAAAGAGGGTAATAATTTCCCGGGCAAATAGTACCCTCTTGCTAAACTTTATAGAATTACACTATACATTTCTCTTAAGAAGGGTAATAATTGACCAGGAAAAAATGACTTCTCACGAAAGAGGGTAATAATTTCCCGGGCAAATTGTACCCTATAGCTAAACTCGCTTGAACTACACAGTAAATTTCTCCTAAAGAGGGTAATAATTGACCAGGAAAAAATGACTTCTCACGAAAGAGGGTAATAATATCCCGGGCAAATAGTACCCTCTTGCTAAACTCTACAGAATTGCAGTATACATTTCTCCTAAAAAGGGTAATAATTGACCAGGAAAAAATGACTTCTCACGAAAGAGGGTAATAATTTCCCGGGCAAATTGTACCCTATAGCTAAACTCGCTTGAACTACACAGTAAATTTGTCCTAAAGAGGGTAATAATTGACCAGGAAAAAATGACTTCTCACGAAAGAGGGTAATAATATCCCGGGCAAATAGTACCCTCTTGCTAAACTCTATAGAATTACAGTATACATTTCTCCTAAGAAGGGTAATAATTGACCAGGAAAAAATGACTTCTCACGAAAGAGGGTAATAATTTCCCGGGCAAATTGTACCCTATAGCTAAACTCGCTTGAAATACACAGTAAATTTCTCGTAATGAGGGTAATAATTGACCAGGAAAAAATGACTTCTCACGAAAGAGGGTAATAATTTCCCGGGCAAACTGTACCCTATAGCAAAACTCGCTTGAACTACACAGTAAATTTCTCCTAAAGGGGGTAATAATTGACCAGGAAAAAATGACTTCTCACGAAAGAGGGTAATAATATCCCGGGCAAATAGTACCCTCTTGCTAAACTCTACAGAATTACAGTATACATTTCTCTTACGAAGGGTAATAATTGACCAGGAAAAAATGGCTTCTCACGAAAGAGGGTAATAATTTCCCGGGCAAATTGTAGCCTATAGCTAAACTCGCTTGAACTACACAGTAAATTTCTCCTAGAGAGGGTAATAATTGACCAGGAAAAAATGACTACTCACGAAAGAGGGTAATAATATCCCGGGCAAATAGTACCCTCTTGCTAAACTCTACAGAATTACAGTATACATTTCTCCTAAAAAGGGTAATAATTGACCAGGAAAAAATGACTTCTCACGAAAGAGGGTAATAATTTCCCGGGCAAATAGTACCCTCTTGCTAAACTTTATAGAATTACACTATACATTTCTCTTAAGAAGGGTAATAATTGACCAGGAAAAAATGACTTCTCACGAAAGAGGGTAATAATTTCCCGGGCAAATTGTACCCTATAGCTAAACTCGCTTGAACTACACAGTAAATTTCTCCTAAAGAGGGTAATAATTGACCAGGAAAAAATGACTTCTCACGAAAGAGGGTAATAATATCCCGGGCAAATAGTACCCTCTTGCTAAACTCTACAGAATTACAGTATACATTTCTCCTAAAAAGGGTAACAATTGACCAGGAAAAAATGACTTCTCACGAAAGAGGGTAATAATATCCCGGGCAAATAGTACCCTCTTGCTAAACTCTGCAGAATTACAGTATACATTTCTCCTAAAAATGGTAATAATTGAGCAGGAAAAAATGACTTCTCACGAAAGAGGGTAATAATTTCCCGGGCAAATTGTACCCTATAGCTAAACTCGCTTGAACTACACAGTAAATTTCTCTTAAAGAGGGTAATAATTGACCAGGAAAAAATGACTTCTCACGAAAGAAGGTAATAATATCGCGGGCAAATCGTACCCTCTTGCTAAACTCTATAGAATTACAGTATACATTTCTCCTAAGAAGGGTAATAATTGACCAGAAAAAAATGACTTCTCACGAAAGAGGGTAATAATTTCCCGGGCAAATTGTGCCCTATAGCTAAACTCGCTTGAACTACACACTAAATTTCTCCTAAAGAGGGTAATAATTGACCAGGAAAAAATGACTTCTCACGAAAGAGGGTAATAATGTCCCGGGCAAATTGTACCCTATAGCTAAACTCGCTTGAACTACACAGTAAATTTCTCCTAAAGAGGGTAATAATTGACCAGGAAAAAATGACTTCTCACGAAAGAGGGTAATAATATCCCGGGCAAATAGTACCCTCTTGCTAAACTCTACAGAATTGCAGTATACATTTCTCCTAAAAAGGGTAATAATTGACCAGGAAAAAATGACTTCTCACGAAGGAGGGTAATAATTTCCCGGGCAAATAGTACCCTCTTGCTAAACTTTATAGAATTACACTATACATTTGTCTTAAGAAGGGTAATAATTGACCAGGAAAAAATGACTTCTCACGAAAGAGGGTAATAATTTCCCGGGCAAATTGTACCCTATAGCTAAACTCGCTTGAACTACACAGTAAATTTCTCCTAAAGAGGGTAATAATTGACCAGGAAAAAATGACTTCTCACGAAAGAGGGTAATAATATCCCGGGCAAATAGTACCCTCTTGCTAAACTCGCTTGAACTACACAGTAAATTTCTCCTAAAGAGGGTAATAATTGACCAGGAAAAAATGTCTTCTCACGAAAGAGGGTAATAATATCCCGGGCAAATAGTACCCTCTTGCTAAACTCTAAAGAATTGCAGTATACATTTCTCCTTAAAAGGGTAATAATTGACCAGGAAAAAATGACTTCTCACGAAAGAGGGTAATAATTTCCCGGGCAAATTGTACCCTATAGCTAAACTCGCTTGAACTACACAGTAAATTTGTCCTAAAGAGGGTAATAATTGACCAGGAGAAAATGACTTCTCACGAAAGAGGGTAATAATATCCCGGGCAAATAGTACCCTCTTGCTAAACTCTATAGAATTACAGTATACATTTCTCCTAAGAAGGGTAATAATTGACAAAGAAAAATGACTTCTCACGAAAGAGGGTAATAATTTCCCGGGCAAATTGTACCCTATAGCTAAACTCGCTTGAAATACACAGTAAATTTCCCCTAAAGAGGGTAATAATTGACCTGGAAAAAATGACTTCTCACGAAAGAGGGTAATAATTTCCCGGGCAAATTGTACCCTATAGCAAAACTCGCTTGAACTACACAGTAAATTTCTCCTAAAGGGGGTAATAATTGACCAGGAAAAAATGACTTCTCACGAAAGAGGGTAATAATATCCCGGGCAAATAGTACCCTCTTGCTAAACTCTACAGAATTACAGTATACATCTCTCCTAAAAAGGGTAATAATTGACCAGGAAAAAATGACTTCTCACGAAAGAGGGTAATAATTTCCCGGGCAAATAGTACCCTCTTGCTAAACTTTATAGAAATACACTATACATTTCTCTTACGAAGGGTAATAATTGACCAGGAAAAAATGACTTCTCACGAAAGAGAGTAATAATTTCCCGGGCAAATTGTACCCTATAGCTAAACTCGCTTGAACTACACAGTAAATTTCTCCTAGAGAGGGTAATAATTGACCAGGAAAAAATGACTTCTCACGAAAGAGGGTAATAATATCCCGGGCAAATAGTACCCTCTTGCTAAACTCTACAGAATTACAGTATACATTTCTCCTAAAAAGGGTAATAATTGACCAGGAAAAAATGACTTCTCACGAAAGTGGGTAATAATTTCCCGGGCAAATAGTACCCTCTTGCTAAACTTTATAGAATTACATTATACATTACTCTTAAGAAGGGTAATAATTGACCAGGAAAAAATGACTTCTCACGAAAGAGGGTAATAATTTCCCGGGCAAATTGTACCCTATAGCTAAACTCGCTTGAACTACACAGTAAATTTCTCCTAAAGAGGGTAATAATTGACCAGGAATAAATGACTTCTCACGAAAGAGGGTAATAATATCCCGGGCAAATCGTACCCTCTTGCTAAACTCTACAGAATTAAGTATACATTTCTCCTAAAAAGGGTAATAATTGACCAGGAAAAAATGACTTCTCACGAAAGAGGGTAATAATATCCCGGGCAAATAGTACTCTCTTGCTAAACTCTGCAGAATTACAGTATACATTTCTCCTAAAAATGGTAATAATTGAGCAGGAAAAAATGACTTCTCACGAAAGAGGGTAATAATTTCCCGGGCAAATTGTACCCTATAGCTAAACTCGCTTGAACTACACAGTAAATTTCTCCTAAAGAGGGTAATAATTGACCAGGAAAAAATGACTTCTCACGAAAGAGGGTAATAATATCCCGGGCAAATAGTACCCTCTTGCTAAACTCTACAGAATTACAGCATACATTTCTTCTAAAAAGGGTAATAATTGACCAGGAAAAAAAGACTTCTCACGAAAAAGGGTAATAATATCCCGGGCAAATAGTACCCTCTTGCTAAACTCTGAAGAATTACAGTATACATTTCTCCTAAAAAGGGTAATAATTGACCAGGAAAAAATGACTTCTCACGAAAGAGGGTAATAATTTCCCGGGCAAATTGTACCCTATAGCTAAACTCGCTTGAACTACACAGTAAATTTCTCCTAAAGAGGGTAATAATTGACCAGGAAAAAATGACTTCTCACGAAAGAGGGTAATAATATCCCGGGCAAATCGTACCCTCTTGCTAAACTCTATAGAATTACAGTATACATTTCTCCTAAGAAGGGTAATAATTGACCAGGAAAAAATGACTTCTCACGAAAGAGGGTAATAATTTCCCGGGCAAATTGTACCCTATAGCTAAACTCGCTTGAACTACACAGTAAATTTCTCCTAAAGAGGGTAATAATTGACCAGGAAAAAATGACTTCTCACGAAAGAGGGTAATAATTTCCCGGGCAAATTGTACCCTATAGCTAAACTCGCTTGAACTACACAGTAAATTTCTCCTAAAGAGGGTAATAATTGACCAGGAAAAAATGACTTCTCACGAAAGAGGGTAATAATATCCCGGGCAAATGGTACCCTCTTGCTAAACTCTACATAATTAAGTATACATTTCTCCTAAAAAGGGTAATAATTGACCAGGAAAAAATGACTTCTCACGAAAGAGGGTAATAATATCCCGGGCAAATAGTACCCTCTTGCTAAACTCTGCAGAATTACAGTATACATTTCTCCTAAAAATGGTAATAATTGACCAGGAAAAAATGACTTCTCACGAAAGAGAGTAATAATTTCCCGGGCAAATTGTACCCTATAGCTAAACTCGCTTGAACTACACAGTAAATTTCTTCTAAAGAGGGTAATAATTGACCAGGAAAAAATGACTTCTCACGAAAGAGGGTAATAATATCCCGGGCAAATAGTACCCTCTTGCTAAACTCTACAGAATTACAGTATACATTTCTCCTAAAAAGGGTAATAATTGACCAGGAAAAAATGACTTCTCACGAAAGTGGGTAATAATTTCCCGGGCAAATAGTACCCTCTTGCTAAACTTTATAGAATTACACTATACATTACTCTTAAGAAGGGTAATAATTGACCAGGAAAAAATGACTTCTCACGAAAGAGGGTAATAATTTCCCGGGCAAATTGTACCCTATAGCTAAACTCGCTTGAACTACACAGTAAATTTCTCCTAAAGAGGGTAATAATTGACCAGGAATAAATGACTTCTCACGAAAGAGGGTAATAATATCCCGGGCAAATCGTACCCTCTTGCTAAACTCTACAGAATTAAGTATACATTTCTCCTAAAAAGGGTAATAATTGACCAGGAAAAAATGACTTCTCACGAAAGAGGGTAATAATATCCCGGGCAAATAGTACCCTCTTGCTAAACTCTGCAGAATTACAGTATACATTTCTCCTAAAAATGGTAATAATTGAGCAGGAAAAAATGACTTCTCACGAAAGAGGGTAATAATTTCCCGGGCAAATTGTACCCTATAGCTAAACTCGCTTGAACTACACAGTAAATTTCTCCTAAAGAGGGTAATAATTGAACAGGAAAAAATGACTTCTCACGAAAGAGGGTAATAATATCCCGGGCAAATAGTACCCTCTTTCTAAACTCTACAGAATTACAGCATACATTTCTTCTAAAAAGGGTAATAATTGACCAGGAAAAAAAGACTTCTCACGAAAAAGGGTAATAATATCCCGGGCAAATAGTACCCTCTTGCTAAACCCTGCAGAATTACAGTATACATTTCTCCTAAAAAGGGTAATAATTGACCAGGAAAAAATGACTTCTCACGAAAGAGGGTAATAATTTCCAGGGCAAATTGTACCCTATAGCTAAACTCGCTTGAACTACACAGTAAATTTCTCCTAAAGAGGGTAATAATTGACCAGGAAAAAATGACTTCTCACGAAAGAGGGTAATAATATCCCGGGCAAATCGTACCCTCTTGCTAAACTCTATAGAATTACAGTATACATTTCTCCTAAGAAGGGTAATAATTGACCAGGAAAAAATGACTTCTCACGAAAGAGGGTAATAATTTCCCGGGCAAATTGTACCCTATAGCTAAACTCGCTTGAACTACACAGTAAATTTCTCCTAAAGAGGGTAATAATTGACCAGGAAAAAATGACTTCTCACGAAAGAGGGTAATAATTTCCCGGGCAAATTGTACCCTATAGCTAAACTCGCTTGAACTACACAGTAAATTTCTCCTAAAGAGGGTAATAATTGACCAGGAAAAAATGACTTCTCACGAAAGAGGGTAATAATATCCCGGGCAAATAGTACCCTCTTGCTAAACTCTACATAATTAAGTATACATTTCTCCTAAAAAGGGTAATAATTGACCAGGAAAAAATGACTTCTCACGAAAGAGGGTAATAATATCCCGGGCAAATAGTACCCTATTGCTAAACTCTGCAGAATTACAGTATACATTTCTCCTAAAAATGGTAATAATTGACCAGGAAAAAATGACTTCTCACGAAAGAGGGTAATAATTTCCCGGGCAAATTGTACCCTATAGCTAAACTCGCTTGAACTACACAGTAAATTTCTTCTAAAGAGGGTAATAATTGACCACGAAAAAATGACTTCTCACGAAAGAGGGTAATAATATCCCGGGCAAATAGTACGCTCTTGCTAAACTCTACAGAATTACAGCATACATTTCTTATAAAAAGGGTAATAGTTGACCAGGAAAAAAAGACTTCTCACGAAAGAGGGTAATAATATCCCGGGCAAATAGTACCCTCTTGCTAAACTCTGCAGAATTACAGTATACATTTCTCCTAAAAAGGGTAATAATTGACCAGGAAAAAATGACTTCTCACGAAAGAGGGTAATAATTTCCCGGGCAAATTGTACCCTATAGCTAAACTCGCTTGAACTACACAGTAAATTTCTCCTAAAGAGGGTAATAATTGACCAGGAAAAAATGACTTCTCACGAAAGAGGGTAATAATATCCCGGGCAAATCGTACCCTCTTGCTAAACTCTATAGAATTACAGTATACATTTCTCCTAAGAAGGGTAATAATTGACCAGGAAAAAATGACTTCTCACGAAAGAGGGTAATAATTTCCCGGGCAAATTGTACCCTATAGCTAAACTCGCTTGAAGTACACAGTAAATTTCTCCTAAAGAGGGTAATAATTGACCAGGAAAAAATGACTTCTCACGAAAGAGGGTAATAATTTCCCGGGCAAATTGTACCCCATAGCTAAACTCGCTTGAACTACACAGTAAATTTCTCCTAAAGAGGGTAATAATTGACCAGGAAAAAATGACTTCTCACGAAAGAGGGTAATAATATCCCGGGCAAATAGTACCCTCTTGCTAAACTCTACAGAATTACAGTATACATTTCTTCTAAAAAGGGTAATAATTGACCAGGAAAAAATGACTTCTGACGAAAGATGGTAATAATATCCCGAGCAAATAGTACCCTCTTGCTAAACTCTGCAGAATTACAGTATACATTTCTCCTAAAGAGGGTAATAATTGACCAGGAAAAAATGACTTCTCACGAAAGAGGGTAATAATTTCCCGGGCAAATTGTACCCTATAGCTAAACTCGCTTGAACTACACAGTAAATTTCTCCTAAAGAGGGTAATAATTGACCAGGAAAAAATGACTTCTCACGAAAGAGGGTAATAATTTCCCGGGCAAATAGTACCCTCTTGCTAAAGTTTATAGAATTACAGTATACATTTCTCCTAAAAAGGGTAATAATTGACCAGGAAAAAATGACTTCTCACGAAAGATAGTAATAATTTCCCGGGCAAATTATACCCTATAGCTAAACTCGCTTGAACTACACAGTAAATTTCTCCTAAAGATGGTAATAATTGACCAGGAAAAAATGACTTCTCACGAAAGAGCATAATAATTTCCCGGGCAAATAGTACCCCCTTGCTAAACTTTATAGAATTACAGTATACATTTCTCTTAAGAAGGGTAATAATTGACCAGGAAAAATGACTTCTCACGAAAGAGGGTAATAATTTCCCGGGCAAATTGTACCCTATAGCTAAACTCGCTTGAACTACACAAAAAATTTCTCCTAAACAGGGTAATAATTGACCAGGAAAATATGACTTCTCAAGAAATAGGGTAATAATATCCCGGGCAAATAGTACCCTCTTGCTAAACTCTACAGAATTACAGTATACATTTCTCCTAAAAAGGGTAATAATTGACCAGGAAAAAATGACTTCTCACGAAAGAGGGTAATAATATCCCGGGCAAATAGTACCCTCTTGCTAAACTCAGCAGAATTACAGTATACATTTCTCCTAAAAAGGGTAATAATTGACCAGGAAAAAATGACTTCTCACGAAAGAGGGTAATAATTTCCCGGGCAAATTATACCCTATAGCTAAACTCGCTTGAACTACTCAGTAAATTTCTCCTAAAGAGGGTAATAATTGACCAGGAAAATAAGACTTCTCACGAAAGAGGGTAATAATTTCCCGGGCAAATAGTACCCTCTTGCTAAACTCTACAGAATTATAGTATACATTTCTCCTAAAAAGGGTAATAATTGACCAAGAAAAAATGACTTCTCACGAAAGAGGGTAATAATATCCCGGGCAAATTGTACCCTATAGCTAAACTCGCTTGAAATACACAGTAAATTTCTCCTAAAGAGGGTAATAATTGACCAGGAAAAAATGACTTCTTACGAAAGAGGGTAATAATTTCCCGGGCAAATAGTACCCTATAACTAAACTCGCTTGAACTACACAGTAAATTTCTCCTAAAGAGGGTAATAATTGACCAGGAAAAAATGACTTCTCACGAAAGAGGGTAATAATATCCCGGGCAAATAGTACCCTCTTGCTAAACTCTACAGAAATACAGCATACATTTCTTCTAAAAAGTGTAATAATTGACCAGGAAAAAAAGACTTCTCACGAAAGAGGGTAATAATATCCCGGGCAAATAGTACCCTCTTGCTAAACTCTGCAGAATTACAGTATACATTTCTCCTAAAAAGGGTAATAATTGACCAGGAAAAAATGACTTCTCACGAAAGAGGGTAATAATTTCCCGGGCAAATTGTACCCTATAGCTAAACTCGCCTGAACTACACAGTAAATTTCTCCTAAAGAGGGTAATAATTGACCAGGAAAAAATGACTTCACACGAAAGAGGGTAATAATATCCCGGGCAAATCGTACCCTCTTGCTAAACTCTATAGAATTACAGTATACATTTCTCCTAAGAAGGGTAATAATTGACCAGGAAAAAATGACTTCTCACGAAAGAGGGTAATAATTTCCCGGGCAAATTGTACCCTATAGCTAAACTCGCTTGAACTACACAGTAAATTTCTCCTAAAGAGGGTAATAATTGACCAGGAAAAAATGACTTCTCACGAAAGAGGGTAATAATTTCCCGGGCAAATTGTACCCTATAGCTAAACTCGCTTGAACTACACAGTAAATTTCTCCTAAAGAGGGTAATAATTGACCAGGAAAAAATGACTTCTCACGAAAGAGGGTAATAATATCCCGGGCAAATAGTACCCTCTTGCTAAACTCTACAGAATTGCAGTATACATTTCTCCTAAAAAGGGTAATAATTGACCAGGAAAAAATGACTTCTCACGAAAGAGGGTAATAATTTCCCGGGCAAATTGTACCCTATAGCTAAACTCGCTTGAACTACACAGTAAATTTCTCCTAAACAGGGTAATAATTGACCAGGAAAAAATGACTTCTCACGAAAGAGGGTAATAATATCCCGGGCAAATAGTACCCTCTTGCTAAACTCTACAGAATTACAGTATACATTTCTCCTAAAAAGGGTAATAATTGACCAGGAAAAAATAACTTCTCACGAAAGAGGGTAATAATATCCCGGGCAAATAGTACCCTCTTGCTAAACTCTGCAGAATTACAGTATACATTTCTCCTAAAAATGGTAATAATTGACCAGGAAAAAATGACTTCTCACGAAAGAGGGTAATAATTTCCCGGGCAAATTGTACCCTATAGCTAAACTCGCTTGAACTACACAGTAAATTTCTTCTAAAGAGGGTAATAATTGACCAGGAAAAAATGACTTCTCACGAAAGAGGGTAATAATATCCCGGGCAAATAGTACGCTCTTGCTAAACTCTACAGAATTACAGCATACATTTCTTATAAAAAGGGTAATAATTGACCAGGAAAAAAAGACTTCTCACGAAAGAGGGTAATAATATCCCGGGCAAATAGTACCCTCTTGCTAAACTCTGCAGAATTACAGTATACATTTCTCCTAAAAAGGGTAATAATTGACCAGGAAAAAATGACTTCTCACGAAAGAGGGTAATAATTTCCCGGGCAAATTGTACCCTATAGCTAAACTCGCTTGAACTACACAGTAAATTTCTCCTAAAGAGGGTAATAATTGACCAGGAAAAAATGACTTCTCACGAAAGAGGGTAATAATATCCCGGGCAAATCGTACCCTCTTGCTAAACTCTATAGAATTACAGTATACATTTCTCCTAAGAAGGGTAATAATTGACCAGGAAAAAATGACTTCTCACGAAAGAGGGTAATAATTTCCCGGGCAAATTGTACCCTATAGCTAAACTCGCTTGAAGTACACAGTAAATTTCTCCTAAAGAGGGTAATAATTGACCAGGAAAAAATGACTTCTCACGAAAGAGGGTAATAATTTCCCGGGCAAATTGTACCCCATAGCTAAACTCGCTTGAACTACACAGTAATTTTCTCCTAAAGAGGGTAATAATTGACCAGGAAAAAATGACTTCTCACGAAAGAGGGTAATAATATCCCGGGCAAATAGTACCCTCTTGCTAAACTCTACAGAATTGCAGTATACATTTCTCCTAAAAAGGGTAATAATTGACAAGAAAAAAATGACTTCTCACGAAAGAGGGTAATAATTTCCCGGGCAAATAGTACTCTCTTGCTAAACTTTATAGAATTACACTATACATTTCTCTTAAGAAGGGTAATAATTGACCAGGAAAAAATGACTTCTCACGAAAGAGGGTAATAATTTCCCGGGCAAATTGTACTCTATAGCTAAACTCGCTTGAACGACACAGTAAATTTCTCCTAAACAGGGTAATAATTGACCAGGAAAAAATGACTTCTCACGAAAGAGGGTAATAATATCCCGGTCAAATAGTACCCTCTTGCTAAACTCTACAGAATTACAGTATACATTTCTTCTAAAAAGGGTAATAATTGACCAGGAAAAAATGACTTCTGACGAAAGATGGTAATAATATCCCGAGCAAATAGTACCCTCTTGTTAAACTCTGCAGAATTACAGTATACATTTCTCCTAAAGAGGGTAATAATTGACCAGGAAAAAATGACTTCTCACGAAAGAGGGTAATAATTTCCCGGGCAAATTGTACCCTATAGCTAAACTCGCTTGAACTACACAGTAAATTTCTCCTAAAGAGGGTAATAATTGACCAGGAAAAAATGACTTCTCACGAAAGAGGGTAATAATTTCCCGGGCAAATAGTACCCTCTTGCTAAAGTTTATAGAATTACAGTATACATTTCTCCTAAAAAGGGTAATAATTGACCAGGAAAAAATGACTTCTCACGAAAGATAGTAATAATTTCCCGGGCAAATTATACCCTATAGCTAAACTCGCTTGAACTACACAGTAAATTTCTCCTAAAGAGGGTAATAATTGACCAGGAAAAAATGACTTCTCACGAAAGAGGGTAATAATTTCCCGGGCAAATAGTACCCTCTTGCTAAACTTTATAGAATTACAGTATACATTTCTCTTAAGAAGGGTAATAATTGACCAGGAAAAATGACTTCTCACGAAAGAGGGTAATAATTTCCCGGGCAAATTGTACCCTATAGCTAAACTCGCTCGAACTACACAGTAAATTTCTCCTAAACAGGGTAATAATTGACCAGGAAAAAATGACTTCTCACGAAAGAGGGTAATAATATCCCGGGCAAATAGTACCCTCTTGCTAAACTCTACAGAATTACAGTATACATTTCTCCTAAAAAGGGTAATAATTGACCAGGAAAAAATGACTTCTCACGAAAGAGGGTAATAATATCCCGGGCAAATAGTACCCTCTTGCTAAACTCAGCAGAATTACAGTATACATTTCTCCTAAAAAGGGTAATAATTGACCAGGAAAAAATGACTTCTCACGAAAGAGGGTAATAATTTCCCGGGCTAATTATACCCTATAGCTAAACTCGCTTGAACTACTCAGTAAATTTCTCCTAAAGAGGGTAATAATTTACCAGTAAAATAAGACTTCTCACGAAAGAGGGTAATAATTTCCCGGGCAAATAGTACCCTCTTGCTAAACTCTACAGAATTATAGTATACATTTCTCCTAAAAAGGGTAATAATTGACCAAGAAAAAATGACTTCTCACGAAAGAGGGTAATAATATCCCGGGCAAATTGTACCCTATAGCTAAACTCGCTTGAAATACACAGTAAATTTCTCCTAAAGAGGGTAATAATTGACCAGGAAAAAATGACTTCTTACGAAAGAGGGTAATAATTTCCCGGGCAAATAATACCCTATAACTAAACTCGCTTGAACTACACAGTAAATTTCTCCTAAAGAGGGTAATAATTGACCAGGAAAAAATGACTTCTCACGAAAGAGGGTAATAATATCCCGGGCAAATAGTACCCTCTTGCTAAACTCTACAGAAATACAGCATACATTTCTTCTAAAAAGTGTAATAATTGACCAGGAAAAAAAGACTTCTCACGAAAGAGGGTAATAATATCCCGGGCAAATAGTACCCTCTTGCTAAACTCTGCAGAATTACAGTATACATTTCTCCTAAAAAGGGTAATAATTGACCAGGAAAAAATGACTTCTCACGAAAGAGGGTAATAATTTCCCGGGCAAATTGTACCCTATAGCTAAACTCGCTTGAACTACACAGTAAATTTCTCCTAAAGAGGGTAATAATTGACCAGGAAAAAATGACTTCTCACGAAAGAGGGTAATAATATCCCGGGCAAATAGTACCCTCTTGCTAAACTCTACAGAAATACAGCATACATTTCTTCTAAAAAGTGTAATAATTGACCAGGAAAAAAAGACTTCTCACGAAAGAGGGTAATAATATCCCGGGCAAATAGTACCCTCTTGCTAAACTCTGCAGAATTACAGTATACATTTCTCCTAAAAAGGGTAATAATTGACCAGGAAAAAATGACTTCTCACGAAAGAGGGTAATAATTTCCCGGGCAAATTGTACCCTATAGCTAAACTCGCTTGAACTACACAGTAAATTTCTCCTAAAGAGGGTAATAATTGACCAGGAAAAAATGACTTCTCACGAAAGAGGGTAATAATATCCCGGGCAAATAGTACCCTCTTGCTAAACTCAGCAGAATTACAGTATACATTTCTCCTAAAAAGGGTAATAATTGACCAGGAAAAAATGACTTCTCACGAAAGAGGGTAATAATTTCCCGGGCAAATTATACCCTATAGCTAAACTCGCTTGAACTACTCAGTAAATTTCTCCTAAAGAGGGTAATAATTGACCAGGAAAATAAGACTTCTCACGAAAGAGGGTAATAATTTCCCGGGCAAATAGTACCCTCTTGCTAAACTCTACAGAATTATAGTATACATTTCTCCTAAAAAGGGTAATAATTGACCAAGAAAAAATGACTTCTCACGAAAGAGGGTAATAATATCCCGGGCAAATTGTACCCTATAGCTAAACTCGCTTGAAATACACAGTAAATTTCTCCTAAAGAGGGTAATAATTGACCAGGAAAAAATGACTTCTTACGAAAGAGGGTAATAATTTCCCGGGCAAATAGTACCCTATAACTAAACTCGCTTGAACTACACAGTAAATTTCTCCTAAAGAGGGTAATAATTGACCAGGAAAAAATGACTTCTCACGAAAGAGGGTAATAATATCCCGGGCAAATAGTACCCTCTTGCTAAACTCTACAGAAATACAGCATACATTTCTTCTAAAAAGTGTAATAATTGACCAGGAAAAAAAGACTTCTCACGAAAGAGGGTAATAATATCCCGGGCAAATAGTACCCTCTTGCTAAACTCTGCAGAATTACAGTATACATTTCTCCTAAAAAGGGTAATAATTGACCAGGAAAAAATGGCTTCTCACGAAAGAGGGTAATAATTTCCCGGGCAAATTGTACCCTATAGCTAAACTCGCTTGAACTACACAGTAAATTTCTCCTAAAGAGGGTAATAATTGACCAGGAAAAAATGACTTCTCACGAAAGAGGGTAATAATATCCCGGGCAAATCGTACCCTCTTGCTAAACTCTATAGAATTACAGTATACATTTCTCCTAAGAAGGGTAATAATTGACCAGGAAAAAATGACTTCTCACGAAAGAGGGTAATAATTTCCCGGGCAAATTGTACCCTATAGCTAAACTCGCTTGAACTACACAGTAAATTTCTCCTAAAGAGGGTAATAATTGACCAGGAAAAAATGACTTCTCACGAAAGAGGGAAATAATTTCCCGGGCAAATTGTACCCTATAGCTAAACTCGCTTGAACTACACAGTAAATTTCTCCTAAAGAGGGTAATAATTGACCAGGAAAAAATGACTTCTCACGAAAGAGGGTAATAATATCCCGGGCAAATAGTACCCTCTTGCTAAACTCTACAGAATTGCAGTATACATTTCTCCTAAAAAGGGTAATAATTGACCAGGAAAAAATGACTTCTCACGAAAGAGGGTAATAATTTCCCGGGCAAATTGTACCCTATAGCTAAACTCGCTTGAACTACACAGTAAATTTCTCCTAAACAGGGTAATAATTGACCAGGAAAAAATGACTTCTCACGAAAGAGGGTAATAATATCCCGGGCAAATAGTACCCTCTTGCTAAACTCTACAGAATTACAGTATACATTTCTCCTAAAAAGGGTAATAATTGACCAGGAAAAAATGACTTCTCACGAAAGAGGGTAATAATATCCCGGGCAAATAGTACCCTCTTGCTAAACTCTGCAGAATTACAGTATACATTTCTCCTAAAAATGGTAATAATTGACCAGGAAAAAATGACTTCTCACGAAAGAGGGTAATAATTTCCCGGGCAAATTGTACCCTATAGCTAAACTCGCTTGAACTACACAGTAAATTTCTTCTAAAGAGGGTAATAATTGACCAGGAAAAAATGACTTCTCACGAAAGAGGGTAATAATATCCCGGGCAAATAGTACGCTCTTGCTAAACTCTACAGAATTACAGCATACATTTCTTATAAAAAGGGTAATAATTGACCAGGAAAAAAAGACTTCTCACGAAAGAGGGTAATAATATCCCGGGCAAATAGTACCCTCTTGCTAAACTCTGCAGAATTACAGTATACATTTCTCCTAAAAAGGGTAATAATTGACCAGGAAAAAATGACTTCTCACGAAAGAGGGTAATAATTTCCCGGGCAAATTGTACCCTATAGCTAAACTCGCTTGAACTACACAGTAAATTTCTCCTAAAGAGGGTAATAATTGACCAGGAAAAAATGACTTCTCACGAAAGAGGGTAATAATATCCCGGGCAAATCGTACCCTCTTGCTAAACTCTATAGAATTACAGTATACATTTCTCCTAAGAAGGGTAATAATTGACCAGGAAAAAATGACTTCTCACGAAAGAGGGTAATAATTTCCCGGGCAAATTGTACCCTATAGCTAAACTCGCTTGAAGTACACAGTAAATTTCTCCTAAAGAGGGTAATAATTGACCAGGAAAAAATGACTTCTCACGAAAGAGGGTAATAATTTCCCGGGCAAATTGTACCCCATAGCTAAACTCGCTTGAACTACACAGTAATTTTCTCCTAAAGAGGGTAATAATTGACCAGGAAAAAATGACTTCTCACGAAAGAGGGTAATAATATCCCGGGCAAATAGTACCCTCTTGCTAAACTCTACAGAATTGCAGTATACATTTCTCCTAAAAAGGGTAATAATTGACAAGAAAAAAATGACTTCTCACGAAAGAGGGTAATAATTTCCCGGGCAAATAGTACTCTCTTGCTAAACTTTATAGAATTACACTATACATTTCTCTTAAGAAGGGTAATAATTGACCAGGAAAAAATGACTTCTCACGAAAGAGGGTAATAATATCCCGGGCAAATAGTACCCTCTTGCTAAACTCTACAGAATTGCAGTATACTTTTCTCCTAAAAAGGGTAATAATTGACAAGAAAAAAATGACTTCTCACGAAAGAGGGTAATAATTTCCCGGGCAAATTGTACTCTATAGCTAAACTCGCTTGAACGACACAGTAAATTTCTCCTAAACAGGGTAATAATTGACCAGGAAAAAATGACTTCTCACGAAAGAGGGTAATAATATCCCGGGCAAATAGTACCCTCTTGCTAAACTCTACAGAATTACAGTATACATTTCTTCTAAAAAGGGTAATAATTGACCAGGAAAAAATGACTTCTGACGAAAGATGGTAATAATATCCCGAGCAAATAGTACCCTCTTGCTAAACTCTGCAGAATTACAGTATACATTTCTCCTAAAGAGGGTAATAATTGACCAGGAAAAAATGACTTCTCACGAAAGAGGGTAATAATTTCCCGGGCAAATTGTACCCTATAGCTAAACTCGCTTGAACTACACAGTAAATTTCTCCTAAAGAGGGTAATAATTGACCAGGAAAAAATGACTTCTCACGAAAGAGGGTAATAATTTCCCGGGCAAATAGTACCCTCTTGCTAAAGTTTATAGAATTACAGTATACATTTCTCCTAAAAAGGGTAATAATTGACCAGGAAAAAATGACTTCTCACGAAAGATAGTAATAATTTCCCGGGCAAATTATACCCTATAGCTAAACTCGCTTGAACTACACAGTAAATTTCTCCTAAAGAGGGTAATAATTGACCAGGAAAAAATGACTTCTCACGAAAGAGGGTAATAATTTCCCGGGCAAATAGTACCCTCTTGCTAAACTTTATAGAATTACAGTATACATTTCTCTTAAGAAGGGTAATAATTGACCAGGAAAAATGACTTCTCACGAAAGAGGGTAATAATTTCCCGGGCAAATTGTACCCTATAGCTAAACTCGCTTGAACTACACAGTAAATTTCTCCTAAAGAGGGTAATAATTGACCAGGAAAAAATGACTTCTCACGAAAGAGGGTAATAATATCCCGGGCAAATCGTACCCTCTTGCTAAACTCTATAGAATTACAGTATACATTTCTCCTAAGAAGGGTAATAATTGACCAGGAAAAAATGACTTCTCACGAAAGAGGGTAATAATTTCCCGGGCAAATTGTACCCTATAGCTAAACTCGCTTGAACTACACAGTAAATTTCTCCTAAAGAGGGTAATAATTGACCAGGAAAAAATGACTTCTCACGAAAGAGGGTAATAATTTCCCGGGCAAATTGTACCCTATAGCTAAACTCGCTTGAACTACACAGTAAATTTCTCCTAAAGAGGGTAATAATTGACCAGGAAAAAATGACTTCTCACGAAAGAGGGTAATAATATCCCGGGCAAATAGTACCCTCTTGCTAAACTCTACAGAATTGCAGTATACATTTCTCCTAAAAAGGGTAATAATTGACCAGGAAAAAATGACTTCTCACGAAAGAGGGTAATAATTTCCCGGGCAAATTGTACCCTATAGCTAAACTCGCTTGAACTACACAGTAAATTTGTCCTAAAGAGGGTAATAATTGACCAGGAAAAAATGACTTCTCACGAAAGAGGGTAATAATATCTCGGGCAAATAGTACCCTCTTGCTAAACTCTATAGAATTACAGTATACATTTCTCCTAAGAAGGGTAATAATTGACAAAGAAAAATGACTTCTCACGAAAGAGGGTAATAATTTCCCGAGCAAATTGTACCCTATAGCTAAACTCGCTTGAAATACACAGTAAATTTCTCGTAAAGAGGGTATCAATTGACCAGGAAAAAATGACTTCTCACGAAAGAGGGTAATAATTTCCCGGGCAAACTGTACCCTATAGCAAAACTCGCTTGAACTACACAGTAAATTTCTCCTAAAGGGGGTAATAATTGACCAGGAAAAAATGACTTCTCACGAAAGAGGGTAATAATTTCCCGGGCAAATTGTACCCTATAGCTAAACTCGCTTGAACTACACAGTAAATTTCTCCTAAAGAGGGTAATAATTGACCAGGAAAAAATGACTTCTAACGAAAGAGGGTAATAATATCCCGGGCAAATAGTACCCTCTTGCTAAACTCTACAGAATTACAGCATACATTTCTTCTAAAAAGGGTAATAATTGACCAGGAAAAAAAGACTTCTCACGAAAGAGGGTAATAATATCCCGGGCAAATAGTACCCTCTTGCTAAACTCTGCAGAATTACAGTATACATTTCTCCTAAAAAGGGTAATAATTGACCAGGAAAAAATGACTTCTCACGAAAGAGGGTAATAATATCCCGGGCAAATTGTACCCTCTTGCTAAACTCTGCAGAATTACAGTATACATTTCTCCTAAAAATGGTAATAATTGAGCAGGAAAAAATGACTTCTCACGAAAGAGGGTAATAATTTCCCGGGCAAATTGTACCCTATAGCTAAACTCGCTTGAACTACACAGTAAATTTCTCCTAAAGAGGGTAATAATTGACCAGGAAAAAATGACTTCTCACGAAAGAGGGTAATAATATCCCGGGCAAATAGTACCCTCTTGCTAAACTCTACAGAATTACAGTACCGGTATACATTTCTTCTAAAAAGGGTAATAATTAACCAGGAAAAAAAGACTTCTCACGAAAGAGGGTAATAATATCCCGGGCAAATAGTACCCTCTTGCTAAACTCTGCAGAATTACAGTATACATTTCTCCTAAAAAGGGTAATAATTGACCAGGAAAAAATGACTTCTCACGAAAGAGGGTAACAATTTCCCGGGCAAATTGTACCCTATAGCTAAACTAGCTTGAACTACACAGTAAATTTCTCCTAAAGAGGGTAATAATTGACCAGGTAAAAATGACTTCTCACTTTAGAGGGTAATAATATCCCGGGCAAATCGTACCCTCTTGCTAAACTCTATAGAATTACAGTATACATTTCTCCTAAGAAGGGTAATAATTGACCAGGAAAAAATGACTTCTCACGAAAGAGGGTAATAATTTCCCGGGCAAATTGTACCCTATAGCTAAACTCGCTTGAACTACACAGTAAATTTCTCCTAAAGAGGGTAATAATTGACCAGGAAAAAATGACTTCTCACGAAAGAGGGTAATAATTTCCCGGGCAAATTGTACCCTATAGCTAAACTCGCTTGAACTACACAGTAAATTTCTCCTAAAGAGGGTAATAATTGACCAGGAAAAAATGACTTCTCACGAAAGAGGGTAATAATATCCCGGGCAAATAGTACCCTCTTGCTAAACTCAGCAGAATTACAGTATACATTTCTCCTAAAAAGGGTAATAATTGACCAGGAAAAAATGACTTCTCACGAAAGAGGGTAATAATTTCCCGGGCAAATTATACCCTATAGCTAAACTCGCTTGAACTACTCAGTAAATTTCTCCTAAAGAGGGTAATAATTGACCAGGAAAATAAGACTTCTCACGAAAGAGGGTAATAATTTCCCGGGCAAATAGTACCCTCTTGCTAAATTCTACAGAATTATAGTATACATTTCTCCTAAAAAGGGTAATAATTGACCAAGAAAAATTACTTCTCACGAAAGAGGGTAATAATATCCCGGGCAAATTGTACCCTATAGCTAAACTCGCTTGAAATACACAGTAAATTTCTCCTAAAGAGGGTAATAATTGACCAGGAAAAAATGACTTCTTACGAAAGAGGGTAATAATTTCCCGGGCAAATAGTACCCTATAACTAAACTCGCTTGAACTACACAGTAAATTTCTCCTAAAGAGGGTAATAATTGACCAGGAAAAAATGACTTCTCACGAAAGAGGGTAATAATATCCCGGGCAAATAGTACCCTCTTGCTAAACTCTACAGAAATACAGCATACATTTCTTCTAAAAAGTGTAATAATTGACCAGGAAAAAAAGACTTCTCACGAAAGAGGGTAATAATATCCCGGGCAAATAGTACCCTCTTGCTAAACTCTGCAGAATTACAGTATACATTTCTCCTAAAAAGGGTAATAATTGACCAGGAAAAAATGACTTCTCACGAAAGAGGGTAATAATTTCCCGGGCAAATTGTACCCTATAGCTAAACTCGCTTGAACTACACAGTAAATTTCTCCTAAAGAGGGTAATAATTGACCAGGAAAAAATGACTTCTCACGAAAGAGGGTAATAATATCCCGGGCAAATCGTACCCTCTTGCTAAACTCTATAGAATTACAGTATACATTTCTCCTAAGAAGGGTAATAATTGACCAGGAAAAAATGACTTCTCACGAAAGAGGGTAATAATTTCCCGGGCAATTTGTACCCTATAGCTAAACTCGCTTGAACTACACAGTAAATTTCTCCTAAAGAGGGTAATAATTGACCAGGAAAAAATGACTTCTCACGAAAGAGGGTAATAATTTCCCGGGCAAATTGTACCCTATAGCTAAAGTCGCTTGAACTACACAGTAAATTTCTCCTAAAGAGGGTAATAATTGACCAGGAAAAAATGACTTCTCACGAAAGAGGGTAATAATATCCCGGGCAAATAGTACCCTCTTGCTAAACTCTACAGAATTGCAGTATACATTTCTCCTAAAAAGGGTAATAATTGACCAGGAAAAAATGACTTCTCACGAAAGAGGGTAATAATTTCCCGGGCAAATTGTACCCTATAGCTAAACTCGCTTGAACTACACAGTAAATTTCTCCTAAACAGGGTAATAATTGACCAGGAAAAAATGACTTCTCACGAAAGAGGGTAATAATATCCCGGGCAAATAGTACCCTCTTGCTAAACTCTACAGAATTACAGTATACATTTCTCCTAAAAAGGGTAATAATTGACCAGGAAAAAATGACTTCTCACGAAAGAGGGTAATAATATCCCGGGCAAATAGTACCCTCTTGCTAAACTCTGCAGAATTACAGTATACATTTCTCCTAAAAATGGTAATAATTGACCAGGAAAAAATGACTTCTCACGAAAGAGGGTAATAATTTCCCGGGCAAATTGTACCCTATAGCTAAAGTCGCTTGAACTACACAGTAAATTTCTTCTAAAGAGGGTAATAATTGACCAGGAAAAAATGACTTCTCACGAAAGAGGGTAATAATATCCCGGGCAAATAGTACGCTCTTGCTAAACTCAACAGAATTACAGCATACATTTCTTATAAAAAGGGTAATAATTGACCAGGAAAAAAAGACTTCTCACGAAAGAGGGTAATAATATCCCGGGCAAATAGTACCCTCTTGCTAAACTCTGCAGAATTACAGTATACATTTCTCCTAAAAAGGGTAATAATTGACCAGGAAAAAATGACTTCTCACGAAAGAGGGTAATAATTTCCCGGGCAAATTGTACCCTATAGCTAAACTCGCTTGAACTACACAGTAAATTTCTCCTAAAGAGGGTAATAATTGACCAGGAAAAAATGACTTCTCACGAAAGAGGGTAATAATATCCCGGGCAAATCGTACCCTCTTGCTAAACTCTATAGAATTACAGTATACATTTCTCCTAAGAAGGGTAATAATTGACCAGGAAAAAATGACTTCTCACGAAAGAGGGTAATAATTTCCCGGGCAAATTGTACCCTATAGCTAAACTCGCTTGAAGTACACAGTAAATTTCTCCTAAAGAGGGTAATAATTGACCAGGAAAAAATGACTTCTCACGAAAGAGGGTAATAATTTCCCGGGCAAATTGTACCCCATAGCTAAACTCGCTTGAACTACACAGTAATTTTCTCCTAAAGAGGGTAATAATTGACCAGGAAAAAATGACTTCTCACGAAAGAGGGTAATAATATCCCGGGCAAATAGTACCCTCTTGCTAAACTCTACAGAATTGCAGTATACATTTCTCCTAAAAAGGGTAATAATTGACAAGAAAAAAATGACTTCTCACGAAAGAGGGTAATAATTTTCCGGGCAAATAGTACTCTCTTGCTAAACTTTATAGAATTACACTATACATTTCTCTTAAGAAGGGTAATAATTGACCAGGAAAAAATGACTTCTCACGAAAGAGGGTAATAATTTCCCGGGCAAATTGTACTCTATAGCTAAACTCGCTTGAACGACACAGTAAATTTCTCCTAAACAGGGTAATAATTGACCAGGAAAAAATGACTTCTCACGAAAGAGGGTAATAATATCCCGGGCAAATAGTACCCTCTTGCTAAACTCTACAGAATTACAGTATACATTTCTTCTAAAAAGGGTAATAATTGACCAGGAAAAAATGACTTCTGACGAAAGATGGTAATAATATCCCGAGCAAATAGTACCCTCTTGCTAAACTCTGCAGAATTACAGTATACATTTCTCCTAAAGAGGGTAATAATTGACCAGGAAAAAATGACTTCTCACGAAAGAGGGTAATAATTTCCCGGGCAAATTGTACCCTATAGCTAAACTCGCTTGAACTACACAGTAAATTTCTCCTAAAGAGGGTAATAATTGACCAGGAAAAAATGACTTCTCACGAAAGAGGGTAATAATTTCCCGGGCAAATAGTACCCTCTTGCTAAAGTTTATAGAATTACAGTATACATTTCTCCTAAAAAGGGTAATAATTGACCAGGAAAAAATGACTTCTCACGAAAGATAGTAATAATTTCCCGGGCAAATTATACCCTATAGCTAAACTCGCTTGAACTACACAGTAAATTTCTCCTAAAGAGGGTAATAATTGACCAGGAAAAAATGACTTCTCACGAAAGAGGGTAATAATTTCCCGGGCAAATAGTACCCTCTTGCTAAACTTTATAGAATTACAGTATACATTTCTCTTAAGAAGGGTAATAATTGACCAGGAAAAATGACTTCTCACGAAAGAGGGTAATAATTTCCCGGGCAAATTGTACCCTATAGCTAAACTCGCTTGAACTACACAGTAAATTTCTCCTAAACAGGGTAATAATTGACCAGGAAAAAATGACTTCTCACGAAAGAGGGTAATAATATCCCGGGCAAATAGTACCCTCTTGCTAAACTCTACAGAATTACAGTATACATTTCTCCTAAAAAGGGTAATAATTGACCAGGAAAAAATGACTTCTCACGAAAGAGGGTAATAATATCCCGGGCAAATAGTACCCTCTTGCTAAACTCAGCAGAATTACAGTATACATTTCTCCTAAAAAGGGTAATAATTGACCAGGAAAAAATGACTTCTCACGAAAGAGGGTAATAATTTCCCGGGCTAATTATACCCTATAGCTAAACTCGCTTGAACTACTCAGTAAATTTCTCCTAAAGAGGGTAATAATTGACCAGGAAAATAAGACTTCTCACGAAAGAGGGTAATAATTTCCCGGGCAAATAGTACCCTCTTGCTAAACTCTACAGAATTATAGTATACATTTCTCCTAAAAAGGGTAATAATTGACCAAGAAAAAATGACTTCTCACGAAAGAGGGTAATAATATCCCGGGCAAATTGTACCCTATAGCTAAACTCGCTTGAAATACACAGTAAATTTCTCCTAAAGAGGGTAATAATTGACCAGGAAAAAATGACTTCTTACGAAAGAGGGTAATAATTTCCCGGGCAAATAATACCCTATAACTAAACTCGCTTGAACTACACAGTAAATTTCTCCTAAAGAGGGTAATAATTGACCAGGAAAAAATGACTTCTCACGAAAGAGGGTAATAATATCCCGGGCAAATAGTACCCTCTTGCTAAACTCTACAGAAATACAGCATACATTTCTTCTAAAAAGTGTAATAATTGACCAGGAAAAAAAGACTTCTCACGAAAGAGGGTAATAATATCCCGGGCAAATAGTACCCTCTTGCTAAACTCTGCAGAATTACAGTATACATTTCTCCTAAAAAGGGTAATAATTGACCAGGAAAAAATGACTTCTCACGAAAGAGGGTAATAATTTCCCGGGCAAATTGTACCCTATAGCTAAACTCGCTTGAACTACACAGTAAATTTCTCCTAAAGAGGGTAATAATTGACCAGGAAAAAATGACTTCTCACGAAAGAGGGTAATAATATCCCGGGCAAATAGTACCCTCTTGCTAAACTCTACAGAAATACAGCATACATTTCTTCTAAAAAGTGTAATAATTGACCAGGAAAAAAAGACTTCTCACGAAAGAGGGTAATAATATCCCGGGCAAATAGTACCCTCTTGCTAAACTCTGCAGAATTACAGTATACATTTCTCCTAAAAAGGGTAATAATTGACCAGGAAAAAATGACTTCTCACGAAAGAGGGTAATAATTTCCCGGGCAAATTGTACCCTATAGCTAAACTCGCTTGAACTACACAGTAAATTTCTCCTAAAGAGGGTAATAATTGACCAGGAAAAAATGACTTCTCACGAAAGAGGGTAATAATATCCCGGGCAAATCGTACCCTCTTGCTAAACTCTATAGAATTACAGTATACATTTCTCCTAAGAAGGGTAATAATTGACCAGGAAAAAATGACTTCTCACGAAAGAGGGTAATAATTTCCCGGGCAAATTGTACCCTATAGCTAAACTCGCTTGAACTACACAGTAAATTTCTCCTAAAGAGGGTAATAATTGACCAGGAAAAAATGACTTCTAACGAAAGAGGGTAATAATATCCCGGGCAAATAGTACCCTCTTGCTAAACTCTACAGAATTACAGCATACATTTCTTCTAAAAAGGGTAATAATTGACCAGGAAAAAAAGACTTCTCACGAAAGAGGGTAATAATATCCCGGGCAAATAGTACCCTCTTGCTAAACTCTGCAGAATTACAGTATACATTTCTCCTAAAAAGGGTAATAATTGACCAGGAAAAAATGACTTCTCACGAAAGAGGGTAATAATATCCCGGGCAAATTGTACCCTCTTGCTAAACTCTGCAGAATTACAGTATACATTTCTCCTAAAAATGGTAATAATTGAGCAGGAAAAAATGACTTCTCACGAAAGAGGGTAATAATTTCCCGGGCAAATTGTACCCTATAGCTAAACTCGCTTGAACTACACAGTAAATTTCTCCTAAAGAGGGTAATAATTGACCAGGAAAAAATGACTTCTCACGAAAGAGGGTAATAATATCCCGGGCAAATAGTACCCTCTTGCTAAACTCTACAGAATTACAGTACCGGTATACATTTCTTCTAAAAAGGGTAATAATTAACCAGGAAAAAAAGACTTCTCACGAAAGAGGGTAAGAATATCCCGGGCAAATAGTACCCTCTTGCTAAACTCTGCAGAATTACAGTATACATTTCTCCTAAAAAGGGTAATAATTGACCAGGAAAAAATGACTTCTCACGAAAGAGGGTAACAATTTCCCGGGCAAATTGTACCCTATAGCTAAACTAGCTTGAACTACACAGTAAATTTCTCCTAAAGAGGGTAATAATTGACCAGGAAAAAATGACTTCTCACGAAAGAGGGTAATAATATCCCGGGCAAATAGTACCCTCTTGCTAAACTCTACATAATTAAGTATACATTTCTCCTAAAAAGGGTAATAATTGACCAGGAAAAAATGACTTCTCACGAAAGAGGGTAATAATATCCCGGGCAAATAGTACCCTCTTGCTAAACTCTATAGAATTACAGTATACATTTCTCCTAAGAAGGGTAATAATTGACCAGGAAAAAATGACTTCTCACGAAAGAGGGTAATAATTTCCCGGGCAAATTGTACCCTATAGCTAAACTCGCTTGAACTACACAGTAAATTTCTCCTAAAGAGGGTAATAATTGACCAGGAAAAAATGACTTCTCACGAAAGAGGGTAATAATTTCCCGGGCAAATTGTACCCTATAGCTAAACTCGCTTGAACTACACAGTAAATTTCTCCTAAAGAGGGTAATAATTGACCAGGAAAAAATGACTTCTCACGAAAGAGGGTAATAATATCCCGGGCAAATAGTACCCTCTTGCTAAACTCTACATAATTAAGTATACATTTCTCCTAAAAAGGGTAATAATTGACCAGGAAAAAATGACTTCTCACGAAAGAGGGTAATAATATCCCGGGCAAATAGTACCCTCTTGCTAAACTCTGCAGAATTACAGTATACATTTCTCCTAAAAATGGTAATAATTGACCAGTAAAAAATGACTTCTCACGAAAGAGGGTAATAATTTCCCGGGCAAATTGTACCCTATAGCTAAACTCGCTTGAACTACACAGTAAATTTCTTCTAAAGAGAGTAATAATTGACCAGGAGAAAATGACTTCTCACGAAAGAGGGTAATAATATCCCGGGCAAATAGTACCCTCTTGCTAAACTCTACAGAATTACAGCATACATTTCTTCTAAAAAGGGTAATAATTGACCAGGAAAAAAAGACTTCTCACGAAAGAGGGTAATAATATCCCGGGCAAATAGTACCCTCTTGCTAAACTCTACAGAATTACAGTATACATTTCTCCTAAAAAGGGTAATAATTGACCAGGAAAAAATGACTTCTCACGAAAGAGGGTAATAATTTCCCGGGCAAATTGTACCCTATAGCTAAACTCGCTTGAACTACACAGTAAATTTCTCCTAAAGAGGGTAATAATTGACCAGGAAAAAATGACTTCTCACGAAAGAGGGTAATAATATCCCGGGCAAATCGTACCCTCTTGCTAAACTCTATAGAATTACAGTATACATTTCTCCTAAGAAGGGTAATAATTGACCAGGAAAAAATGACTTCTCACGAAAGAGGGTAATAATTTCCCGGGCAAATTGTACCCTATAGCTAAACTCGCTTGAACTACACAGTAAATTTCTTCTAAAGAGAGTAATAATTGACCAGGAAAAAATGACTTCTCACGAAAGAGGGTAATAATATCCCGGGCAAATAGTACCCTCTTGCTAAACTCTACAGAATTACAGCATACATTTCTTCTAAAAAGGGTAATAATTGACCAGGAAAAAAAGACTTCTCACGAAAGAGGGTAATAATATCCCGGGCAAATAGTACCCTCTTGCTAAACTCTGCAGAATTACAGTATACATTTCTCCTAAAAAGGGTAATAATTGACCAGGAAAAAATGACTTCTCACGAAAGAGGGTAATAATTTCCCGGGCAAATTGTACCCTATAGCTAAACTCGCTTGAACTACACAGTAAATTTCTCCTAAAGAGGGTAATAATTGACCAGGAAAAAATGACTTCTCACGAAAGAGGGTAATAATATCCCGGGCAAATCGTACCCTCTTGCTAAACTCTATAGAATTACAGTATACATTTCTCCTAAGAAGGGTAATAATTGACCAGGAAAAAATGACTTCTCACGAAAGAGGGTAATAATTTCCCGGGCAAATTGTACCCTATAGCTAAACTCGCTTGAACTACACAGTAAATTTGTCCTAAAGAGGGTAATAATTGACCAGGAAAAAATGACTTCTCACGAAAGAGGGTAATAATATCCCGGGCAAATAGTACCCTCTTGCTAAACTCTATAGAATTACAGTATACATTTCTCCTAAGAAGGGTAATAATTGACAAAGAAAAATGACTTCTCACGAAAGAGGGTAATAATTTCCCGAGCAAATTGTACCCTATAGCTAAACTCGCTTGAAATACACAGTAAATTTCTCGTAAAGAGGGTAATAATTGACCAGGAAAAAATGACTTCTCACGAAAGAGGGTAATAATATCCCGGGCAAATAGTACCCTCTTGCTAAACTCGCTTGAACTACACAGTAAATTTCTCCTAAAGGGGGTAATAATTGACCAGGAAAAAATGACTTCTCACGAAAGAGGGTAATAATTTCCCGGGCAAATTGTACCCTATAGCTAAACTCGCTTGAACTACACAGTAAATTTCTCCTAAAGAGGGTAATAATTGACCAGGAAAAAATGACTTCTCACGAAAGAGGGTAATAATATCCCGGGCAAATAGTACCCTCTTGCTAAACTCTACAGAATTACAGCATACATTTCTTCTAAAAAGGGTAATAATTGACCAGGAAAAAAAGACTTCTCACGAAAGAGGGTAATAATATCCCGGGCAAATAGTACCCTCTTGCTAAACTCTGCAGAATTACAGTATACATTTCTCCTAAAAAGGGTAATAATTGACCAGGAAAAAATGACTTCTCACGAAAGAGGGTAATAATATCCCGGGCAAATAGTACCCTCTTGCTAAACTCTGCAGAATTACAGTATACATTTCTCCTAAAAATGGTAATAATTGAGCAGGAAAAAATGACTTCTCACGAAAGAGGGTAATAATTTCCCGGGCAAATTGTACCCTCTAGCTAAACTCGCTTGAACTACACAGTAAATTTCTCCTAAAGAGGGTAATAATTGACCAGGAAAAAATGACTTCTCACGAAAGAGGGTAATAATATCCCGGGCAAATAGTACCCTCTTGCTAAACTCTACAGAATTACAGTACCGGTATACATTTCTTCTAAAAAGGGTAATAATTGACCAGGAAAAAAAGACTTCTCACGAAAGAGGGTAATAATATCCCGGGCAAATAGTACCCTCTTGCTAAACTCTGCAGAATTACAGTATACATTTCTCCTAAAAAGGGTAATAATTGACCAGGAAAAAATGACTTCTCACGAAAGAGGGTAATAATATATCGGGCAAATAGTACCCTCTTGCTAAACTCTGCAGAATTACAGTATACATTTCTCTTAAGAAGGGTAATAATTGACCAGGAAAAATGACTTCTCACGAAAGAGGGTAATAATTTCCCGGGCAAATTGTACCCTATAGCTAAACTCGCTTGAACTACACAGTAAATTTCTCCTAAACAGGGTAATAATTGACCAGGAAAAAATGACTTCTCACGAAAGAGGGTAATAATATCCCGGGCAAATAGTACCCTCTTGCTAAACTCTACAGAATTACAGTATACATTTCTCCTAAAAAGGGTAATAATTGACCAGGAAAAAATGACTTCTCACGAAAGAGGGTAATAATATCCCGGGCAAATAGTACCCTCTTGCTAAACTCAGCAGAATTACAGTATACATTTCTCCTAAAAAGGGTAATAATTGACCAGGAAAAAATGACTTCTCACGAAAGAGGGTAATAATTTCCCGGGCAAATTATACCCTATAGCTAAACTCGCTTGAACTACTCAGTAAATTTCTCCTAAAGAGGGTAATAATTGACCAGGAAAATAAGACTTCTCACGAAAGAGGGTAATAATTTCCCGGGCAAATAGTACCCTCTTGCTAAACTCTACAGAATTATAGTATACATTTCTCCTAAAAAGGGTAATAATTGACCAAGAAAAAATGACTTCTCACGAAAGAGGGTAATAATATCCCGGGCAAATTGTACCCTATAGCTAAACTCGCTTGAAATACACAGTAAATTTCTCCTAAAGAGGGTAATAATTGACCAGGAAAAAATGACTTCTCACGAAAGAGGGTAATAATTTCCCGGGCAAATAGTACCCTATAACTAAACTCGCTTGAACTACACAGTAAATTTCTCCTAAAGAGGGTAATAATTGACCAGGAAAAAATGACTTCTCACGAAAGAGGGTAATAATTTCCCGGGCAAATAGTACCCTCTTGCTAAACTTTATAGAAATACAGCATACATTTCTTCTAAAAAGTGTAATAATTGACCAGGAAAAAAAGACTTCTCACGAAAGAGGGTAATAATATCCCGGGCAAATAGTACCCTCTTGCTAAACTCTACAGAATTACACTATACATTTCTCCTAAAAAGGGTAATAATTGACCAGGAAAAAATGACTTCTCACGAAAGAGGGTAATAATTTCCCGGGCAAATTGTACCCTATAGCTAAACTCGCTTGAACTACACAGTAAATTTCTCCTAAACAGGGTAATAATTGACCAGGAAAAAATGACTTCTCACGAAAGAGGGTAATAATATCCCGGGCAAATAGTACCCTCTTGCTAAACTCTACAGAATTACAGTATACATTTCTCCTAAAAAGGGTAATAATTGACCATGAAAAAATGACTTCTCACGAAAGAGGGTAATAATATCCCGGGCAAATAGTACCCTCTTGCTAAACTCAGCAGAATTACAGTATACATTTCTCCTAAAAAGGGTAATAATTGACAAGGAAAAAATGACTTCTCACGAAAGAGGGTAATAATTTCCCGGGCAAATTATACCCTATAGCTAAACTCGCTTGAACTAGTCAGTAAATTTCTCCTAAAAAGGGTAACAATTGACCAGGAAAAAATGACTTCTCACGAAAGAGGGTAATAATATCCCGGGCAAATAGTACCCTCTTGCTAAACTCTGCAGAATTACAGTATACATTTCTCCTAAAAAGGGTAATAATTGACCAGGAAAAAATGACTTCTCACGAAAGAGGGTAATAATTTCCCGGGCAAATTGTACCCTATAGCTAAACTCGCTTGAACTACACAGTAAATTTCTCCTAAAGAGGGTAATAATTGACCAGGAAAAAATGACTTCTCAGGAAAGAGGGTAATAATATCCCGGGCAAATCGTACCCTCTTGCTAAACTCTATAGAATTACAGTATACATTTCTCCTAAGAAGGGTAATAATTGACCAGGAAAAAATGATTTCTCACGAAAGAGGGTAATAATTTCCCGGGCAAATTGTACCCTATAGCTAAACTCGCTTGAACTACACAGTAAATTTCTCCTAAAGAGGGTAATAATTGACCAGGAAAAAATGACTTCTCACGAAAGAGGGTAATAATTTCCCGGGCAAATTGTACCCTATAGCTAAACTCGCTTGAACTACACAGTAAATTTCTCCTAAAGAGGGTAATAATTGACCAGGAAAAAATGACTTCTCACGAAAGAGGGTAATAATATCCCGGGCAAATAGTACCCTCTTGCTAAACTCTACAGAATTGCAGTATACATTTCTCCTAAAAAGGGTAATAATTGACCAGGAAAAAATGACTTCTCACGAAAGAGGGTAATAATTTCCCGGGCAAATTGTACCCTATAGCTAAACTCGCTTGAACTACACAGTAAATTTGTCCTAAAGAGGGTAATAATTGACCAGGAAAAAATGACTTCTCACGAAAGAGGGTAATAATATCCCGGGCAAATAGTACCCTCTTGCTAAACTCTATAGAATTACAGTATACATTTCTCCTAAGAAGGGTAATAATTGGCAAAGAAAAATGACTTCTCACGAAAGAGGGTAATAATTTCCCGAGCAAATTGTACCCTATAGCTAAACTCGCTTGAAATACACAGTAAATTTCTCGTAAAGAGGGTAATAATTGACCAGGAAAAAATGACTTCTCACGAAAGAGGGTAATAATTTCCCGGGCAAACTGTACCCTATAGCAAAACTCGCTTGAACTACACAGTAAATTTCTCCTAAAGGGGGTAATAATTGACCAGGAAAAAATGACTTCTCACGAAAGAGGGTAATAATTTCCCGGGCAAATTGTACCCTATAGCTAAACTCGCTTGAACTACACAGTAAATTTCTCCTAAAGAGGGTAATAATTGACCAGGAAAAAATGACTTCTAACGAAAGAGGGTAATAATATCCCGGGCAAATAGTACCCTCTTGCTAAACTCTACAGAATTACAGCATACATTTCTTCTAAAAAGGGTAATAATTGACCAGGAAAAAAAGACTTCTCACGAAAGAGGGTAATAATATCCCGGGCAAATAGTACCCTCTTGCTAAACTCTGCAGAATTACAGTATACATTTCTCCTAAAAAGGGTAATAATTGACCAGGAAAAAATGACTTCTCACGAAAGAGGGTAATAATATCCCGGGCAAATAGTACCCTCTTGCTAAACTCTGCAGAATTACAGTATACATTTCTCCTAAAAATGGTAATAATTGAGCAGGAAAAAATGACTTCTCACGAAAGAGGGTAATAATTTCCCGGCAAATTGTACCCTATAGCTAAACTCGCTTGAACTACACAGTAAATTTCTCCTAAAGAGGGTAATAATTGACCAGGAAAAAATGACTTCTAACGAAAGAGGGTAATAATATCCCGGGCAAATAGTACCCTGTTGCTAAACTCTACAGAATTACAGCATACATTTCTTCTAAAAAGGGTAATAATTGACCAGGAAAAAAAGACTTCTCACGAAAGAGGGTAATAATATCCCGGGCAAATAGTACCCTCTTGCTAAACTCTGCAGAATTACAGTATACATTTCTCCTAAAAAGGGTAATAATTGACCAGGAAAAAATGACTTCTCACGAAAGAGGGTAATAATATCCCGGGCAAATAGTACCCTCTTGCTAAACTCTGCAGAATTACAGTATACATTTCTCCTAAAAATGGTAATAATTGAGCAGGAAAAAATGACTTCTCACGAAAGAGGGTAATAATTTCCCGGGCAAATTGTACCCTATAGCTAAACTCGCTTGAACTACACAGTAAATTTCTTCTAAAGAGGGTAATAATTGACCAGGAAAAAAAGACTTCTCACGAAAGAGGGTAATAATATCCCGGGCAAATAGTACCCTCTTGCTAAACTCTGCAGAATTACAGTATACATTTCTCCTAAAAAGGGTAATAATTGACCAGGAAAAAATGACTTCTCACGAAAGAGGGTAATAATTTCCCGGGCAAATTGTACCCTATAGCTAAACTAGCTTGAACTACACAGTAAATTTCTCCTAAAGAGGGTAATAATTGACCAGGAAAAAATGACTTCTCACTTTAGAGGGTAATAATATCCCGGGCAAATCGTACCCTCTTGCTAAACTCTATAGAATTACAGTATACATTTCTCCTAAGAAGGGTAATAATTGACCAGGAAAAAATGACTTCTCACGAAAGAGGGTAATAATTTCCCGGGCAAATTGTACCCTATAGCTAAACTCGCTTGAACTACACAGTAAATTTCTCCTAAAGAGAGTAATAATTGACCAGGAAAAAATGACTTCTCACGAAAGAGGGTAATAATTTCCCGGGCAAATTGTACCCTATAGCTAAACTCGCTTGAACTACACAGTAAATTTCTCCTAAAGAGGGTAATAATTGACCAGGAAAAAATGACTTCTCACGAAAGAGGGTAATAATATCCCGGGCAAATAGTACCCTCTTGCTAAACTCTACATAATTAAGTATACATTTCTCCTAAAAAGGGTAATAATTGACCAGGAAAAAATGACTTCTCACGAAAGAGGGTAATAATATCCCGGGCAAATAGTACCCTCTTGCTAAACTCTGCAGAATTACAGTATACATTTCTCCTAAATATGGTAATAATTGACCAGTAAAAAATGACTTCTCACGAAAGAGGGTAATAATTTCCCGGGCAAATTGTACCCTATAGCTAAACTCGCTTGAACTACACGGTAAATTTCTTCTAAAGAGAGTAATAATTGACCAGGAGAAAATGACTTCTCACGAAAGAGGGTAATAATATCCCGGGCAAATAGTACCCTCTTGCTAAACTCTACAGAATTACAGCATACATTTCTTCTAAAAAGGGTAATAATTGACCAGGAAAAAAAGACTTCTCACGAAAGAGGGTAATAATATCCCGGGCAAATAGTACCCTCTTGCTAAACTCTGCAGAATTACAGTATACATTTCTCCTAAAAAGGGTAATAATTGACCAGGAAAAAATGACTTCTCACGAAAGAGGGTAATAATTTCCCGGGCAAATTGTACCCTATAGCTAAACTCGCTTGAACTACACAGTAAATTTCTCCTAAAGAGGGTAATAATTGACCAGGAAAAAATGACTTCTCACGAAAGAGGGTAATAATATCCCGGGCAAATCGTACCCTCTTGCTAAACTCTATAGAATTACAGTATACATTTCTCCTAAGAAGGGTAATAATTGACCAGGAAAAAATGACTTCTCACGAAAGAGGGTAATAATTTCCCGGGCAAATTGTACCCTATAGCTAAACTCGCTTGAACTACACAGTAAATTTCTTCTAAAGAGAGTAATAATTGACCAGGAAAAAATGACTTCTCACGAAAGAGGGTAATAATATCCCGGGCAAATAGTACCCTCTTGCTAAACTCTACAGAATTACAGCATACATTTCTTCTAAAAAGGGTAATAATTGACCAGGAAAAAAAGACTTCTCACGAAAGAGGGTAATAATATCCCGGGCAAATAGTACCCTCTTGCTAAACTCTGCAGAATTACAGTATACATTTCTCCTAAAAAGGGTAATAATTGACCAGGAAAAAATGACTTCTCACGAAAGAGGGTAATAATTTCCCGGGCAAATTGTACCCTATAGCTAAACTCGCTTGAACTACACAGTAAATTTCTCCTAAAGAGGGTAATAATTGACCAGGAAAAAATGACTTCTCACGAAAGAGGGTAATAATATCCCGGGCAAATCGTACCCTCTTGCTAAACTCTATAGAATTACAGTATACATTTCTCCTAAGAAGGGTAATAATTGACCAGGAAAAAATGACTTCTCACGAAAGAGGGTAATAATTTCCCGGGCAAATTGTACCCTATAGCTAAACTCGCTTGAACTACACAGTAAATTTCTCCTAAAGAGGGTAATAATTGACCAGGAAAAAATGACTTCTCACGAAAGAGGGTAATAATTTCCCGGGCAAATTGTACCCTATAGCTAAACTCGCTTGAACTACACAGTAAATTTCTCCTAAAGAGGGTAATAATTGACCAGGAAAAAATGACTTCTCACGAAAGAGGGTAATAATATCCCGGGCAAATAGTACCCTCTTGCTAAACAATACAGAATTGCAGTATACATTTCTCCTAAAAAGGGTAATAATTGACCAGGAAAAAATGACATCTCACGAAAGAGGGTAATAATTTCCCGGGCAAATAGTACCCTCTTGCTAAACTTTATAGAATTACACTATACATTTCTCTTAAGAAGGGTAATAATTGACCAGGAAAAAATGACTTCTCACGAAAGAGGGTAATAATTTCCCGGGCAAATTGTACTCTATAGCTAAACTCGCTTGAACTACACAGTAAATTTCTCCTAAACAGGGTAATAATTGACCAGGAAAAATGACTTCTCACGAAAGAGGGTAATAATATCCCGGGCAAATAGTACTCTCTTGCGAAACTCTACAGAATTACAGTATACATTTCTCCTAAAAAGGGTAATAATTGACCAGGAAAAAATGACTTCTCACGAAAGAGGGTAATAATATCCCGGGCAAATAGTACTCTCTTGCTAAACTCTACACAATTACAGTATACATTTCTCCTAAAAAGGGTAATAATTGACCAGGAAAAAATGACTTCTCACGAAAGAGGGTAATAATATCCCGGGCAAATTGTACCCTATAACTAAACTCGCTTGAAATACACAGTAAATTTCTCCTAAAGAGGGTAATAATTGACCAGGAAAAAATGACTTCTCACGAAAGAGGGTAATAATTTCCCGGGCAAATAGTACCCTCTTGCTAAATTTATAGAATTACAGTATACATTTCTCTTAAGAAGGGTCATAATTGACCAGGAAAAAATGACTTCTCACGAAAGAGGGTAATAATATCCCGGGCAAATTGTACCCTATAACTAAACTCGCTTGAAATACACAGTAAATTTCTCCTAAAGAGGGTAATAATTGACCAGGAAAAAATGACTTCTCACGAAAGAGGGTAATAATTTCCCGGGCAAATAGTACCCTCTTGCAAAACTTTATAGAATTACAGTATACATTTCTCCTAAGAAGGGTAATAATTGACCAGGAAAAAATGACTTCTCACGAAAGAGGGTAATAATTTCCCGGGCAAATTGTACCCTATAGCTACACTCGCTTGAAATACACAGTAAATTTCTCCTAAAGAGGGTAATAATTGACCAGGAAAAAATGACTTCTCACGAAAAAGAGTAATAATTTCCCGGGCAAATTGTACCCTATAGCTAAACTCGCTTGAACTACACAGTAAATTTCTCCTAAAGAGGGTAATAATTGACCAGGAAAAAATGACTTCTCACGAAAGAGGGTTATAATTACCCGGGCAAATTGTACCCTATAGCTAAACTCGCTTGAACTACACAGTAAATTTCTCCTAAAGAGGGTAATAACTGACCAGGAAAAAATGACTTCTCACGAAAGAGGGTAATAATTTCCCGGGCAAATAGTACCCTCTTGCTAAACTCTATAGAATTACAGTTTACATTTCTCCTAAAAAGGGTAATAATTGACCAGGAAAAAATGACTTCTCACGAAAGAGGGTAATAATTTCCCGGGCAAATTGTACCCTATAGCTAAACTCGCTTGAACTACACAGTGAATTTCTCCTAAAGAGGGTAATAACTGACCAGGAAAAAATGACTTCTCACGAAAGAGGGTAATAATTTCCCGGGCAAATAGTACCCTCTTGCTAAACTCTATAGAATTACAGTTTACATTTCTCCTAAAAAGGGTAATAATTGACCAGGAAAAAATGACTTCTCACGAAAGAGGGTTATAATTACCCGGGCAAATTGTACCCTATAGCTAAACTCGCTTGAACTACACAGTAAATTTCTCCTAAAGAGGGTAATAACTGACCAGGAAAAAATGACTTCTCACGAAAGAGGGTAATAATTTCCCGGGCAAATAGTACCCTCTTGCTAAACTCTATAGAATTACAGTTTACATTTCTCCTAAAAAGGGTAATAATTGACCAGGAAAAAATGACTTCTGACGAAAGAGGGTAATAATATCCCGGGCAAATAGTACCCTCTTGCTAAACTCTGCAGAATTACAGTATACATTTCTCCTAAAAAGGGTAATAATTGACCAGGAAAAAATGACTTCTCACGAAAGAGGGTAATAATTTCCTGGGCAAATTGTACCCTATAGCTAAACTCGCTTGAACTACACAGTAAATTTCTCCTAAAGAGGGTAATAATTGACTAGGAAAAAATGACTTCTAACGAAAGAGGGTAATAATATCCCGGGCAAATAGTACTCTCTTGCTAAACTCTACACAATTACAATATACATTTCTCCTAAAAAGGGTAATAATTGACCAGGAAAAAATGACTTCTCACGAAAGAGGGTAATAATTTCCCGGTAAATTGTACCCTATAGCTAAACTCGCTTGAACTACACAGTAAATTTCTCCTAAAGAGGGTAATAATTGACCAGGAAAAAATGACTTCTCACGAAAGAGGGTAATAATTTCCCGGGCAAATAGTACCCTCTTGCTAAACTCTACAGAATTACAGTATACATTTCTCCTAAAAAGGGTAATAATTGACCAGGAAAAAATGACTTCTCACGAAAGAGGGTAATAATATCCCGGGCAAATTGTACCCTATAGCTAAACTCGCTTGAAATACACTGTAAATTTCTCCTAAAGAGGGTAATAATTGACCAGGAAAAAATGACTTCTCACGAAAGAGGGTAATAATTTCCCGGGCAAATAGTACCCTCTTGCTAAACTCTATAGAATTACAGTATACATTTCTCCTAAAAAGGGTAATAATTGACCAGGAAAAAATGACTTCTCACGAAAGAGGGTAATAATTTCCCGGGCAAATTGTACCCTATAGCTAAACTCGCTTGAACTACACAGTAAATTTCTCCTAAAGAGGGTAATAATTGACCAGGAAAAAATGACTTCTCACGAAAGAGGGTAATAATATCCCGGGCAAATAGTACCCTCTTGCTAAACTCTACAGAATTACAGTATACATTTCTTCTAAAAAGGGTAATAATTGACCAGGAAAAAATGACTTCTGACGAAAGAGGGTAATAATATCCCGGGCAAATAGTACCCTCTTGCTAAACTCTGCAGAATTACAGTATACATTTCTCCTAAAAAGGGTAATAATTGACCAGGAAAAAATGACTTCTCACGAAAGAGGGTAATAATTTCCCGGGCAAATTGTACCCTATAGCTAAACTCGCTTGAACTACACAGTAAATTTCTCCTAAAGAGGGTAAGAATTGACTAGGAAATAATGACTTCTAACGAAAGAGGGTAATAATATCCCGGGCAAATAGTACTCTCTTGCTAAACTCTACACAATTACAATATACATTTCTCCTAAAGAGGGTAATAATTGACCAGGAAAAAATGACTTCTCACGAAAGAGGGTAATAATTTCCCGGGCAAATTGTACCCTATAGCTAAACTCGCTTGAACTACACAGTAAATTTGTCCTAAAGAGGGTAATAATTGACCAGGAAAAAATGACTTCTCACGAAAGAGGGTAATAATATCCCGGGCAAATAGTACCCTCTTGCTAAACTCTATAGAATTACAGTATACATTTCTCCTAAGAAGGGTAATAATTGGCAAAGAAAAATGACTTCTCACGAAAGAGGGTAATAATTTCCCGAGCAAATTGTACCCTATAGCTAAACTCGCTTGAAATACACAGTAAATTTCTCGTAAAGAGGGTAATAATTGACCAGGAGAAAATGACTTCTCACGAAAGAGGGTAATAATTTCCCGGGCAAACTGTACCCTATAGCAAAACTCGCTTGAACTACACAGTAAATTTCTCCTAAAGGGGGTAATAATTGACCAGGAAAAAATGACTTCTCACGAAAGAGGGTAATAATTTCCCGGGCAAATTGTACCCTATAGCTAAACTCGCTTGAACTACACAGTAAATTTCTTCTAAAGAGGGTAATAATTGACCAGGAAAAAATGACTTCTAACGAAAGAGGGTAATAATATCCCGGGCAAATAGTACCCTCTTGCTAAACTCTACAGAATTACAGCATACATTTCTTCTAAAAAGGGTAATAATTGACCAGGAAAAAAAGACTTCTCACGAAAGAGGGTAATAATATCCCGGGCAAATAGTACCCTCTTGCTAAACTCTGCAGAATTACAGTATACATTTCTCCTAAAAAGGGTAATAATTGACCAGGAAAAAATGACTTCTCACGAAAGAGGGTAATAATATCCCGGGCAAATAGTACCCTCTTGCTAAACTCTGCAGAATTACAGTATACATTTCTCCTAAAAATGGTAATAATTGAGCAGGAAAAAATGACTTCTCACGAAAGAGGGTAATAATTTCCCGGCAAATTGTACCCTATAGCTAAACTCGCTTGAACTACACAGTAAATTTCTCCTAAAGAGGGTAATAATTGACCAGGAAAAAATGACTTCTAACGAAAGAGGGTAATAATATCCCGGGCAAATAGTACCCTGTTGCTAAACTCTACAGAATTACAGCATACATTTCTTCTAAAAAGGGTAATAATTGACCAGGAAAAAAAGACTTCTCACGAAAGAGGGTAATAATATCCCGGGCAAATAGTACCCTCTTGCTAAACTCTGCAGAATTACAGTATACATTTCTCCTAAAAAGGGTAATAATTGACCAGGAAAAAATGACTTCTCACGAAAGAGGGTAATAATATCCCGGGCAAATAGTACCCTCTTGCTAAACTCTGCAGAATTACAGTATACATTTCTCCTAAAAATGGTAATAATTGAGCAGGAAAAAATGACTTCTCACGAAAGAGGGTAATAATTTCCCGGGCAAATTGTACCCTATAGCTAAACTCGCTTGAACTACACAGTAAATTTCTCCTAAAGAGGGTAATAATTGACCAGGAAAAAAAGACTTCTCACGAAAGAGGGTAATAATATCCCGGGCAAATAGTACCCTCTTGCTAAACTCTGCAGAATTACAGTATACATTTCTAGTAAAAAGGGTAATAATTGACCAGGAAAAAATGACTTCTCACGAAAGAGGGTAATAATTTCCCGGGCAAATTGTACCCTATAGCTAAACTAGCTTGAACTACACAGTAAATTTCTCCTAAAGAGGGTAATAATTGACCAGGAAAAAATGACTTCTCACTTTAGAGGGTAATAATATCCCGGGCAAATCGTACCCTCTTGCTAAACTCTATAGAATTACAGTATACATTTCTCCTAAGAAGGGTAATAATTGACCAGGAAAAAATGACTTCTCACGAAAGAGGGTAATAATTTCCCGGGCAAATTGTACCCTATAGCTAAACTCGCTTGAACTACACAGTAAATTTCTCCTAAAGAGGGTAATAATTGACCAGGAAAAAATGACTTCTCACGAAAGAGGGTAATAATTTCCCGGGCAAATTGTACCCTATAGCTAAACTCGCTTGAACTACACAGTAAATTTCTCCTAAAGAGGGTAATAATTGACCAGGAAAAAATGACTTCTCACGAAAGAGGGTAATAATATCCCGGGCAAATAGTACCCTCTTGCTAAACTCTACATAATTAAGTATACATTTCTCCTAAAAAGGGTAATAATTGACCAGGAAAAAATGACTTCTCACGAAAGAGGGTAATAATATCCCGGGCAAATAGTACCCTCTTGCTAAACTCTGCAGAATTACAGTATACATTTCTCCTAAAAATGGTAATAATTGACCAGTAAAAAATGACTTCTCACGAAAGAGGGTAATAATTTCCCGGGCAAATTGTACCCTATAGCTAAACTCGCTTGAACTACACAGTAAATTTCTTCTAAAGAGAGTAATAATTGACCAGGAGAAAATGACTTCTCACGAAAGAGGGTAATAATATCCCGGGCAAATAGTACCCTCTTGCTAAACTCTACAGAATTACAGCATACATTTCTTCTAAAAAGGGTAATAATTGACCAGGAAAAAAAGACTTCTCACGAAAGAGGGTAATAATATCCCGGGCAAATAGTACCCTCTTGCTAAACTCTGCAGAATTACAGTATACATTTCTCCTAAAAAGGGTAATAATTGACCAGGAAAAAATGACTTCTCACGAAAGAGGGTAATAATTTCCCGGGCAAATTGTACCCTATAGCTAAACTCGCTTGAACTACACAGTAAATTTCTCCTAAAGAGGGTAATAATTGACGAGGAAAAAATGACTTCTCACGAAAGAGGGTAATAATATCCCGGGCAAATCGTACCCTCTTGCTAAACTCTATAGAATTACAGTATACATTTCTCCTAAGAAGGGTAATAATTGACCAGGAAAAAATGACTTCTCACGAAAGAGGGTAATAATTTCCCGGGCAAATTGTACCCTATAGCTAAACTCGCTTGAACTACACAGTAAATTTCTTCTAAAGAGAGTAATAATTGACCAGGAAAAAATGACTTCTCACGAAAGAGGGTAATAATATCCCGGGCAAATAGTACCCTCTTGCTAAACTCTACAGAATTACAGCATACATTTCTTCTAAAAAGGGTAATAATTGACCAGGAAAAAAAGACTTCTCTCGAAAGAGGGTAATAATATCCCGGGCAAATAGTACCCTCTTGCTAAACTCTGCAGAATTACAGTATACATTTCTCCTAAAAAGGGTAATAATTGACCAGGAAAAAATGACTTCTCACGAAAGAGGGTAATAATTTCCCGGGCAAATTGTACCCTATAGCTAAACTCGCTTGAACTACACAGTAAATTTCTCCTAAAGAGGGTAATAATTGACCAGGAAAAAATGACTTCTCACGAAAGAGGGTAATAATATCCCGGGCAAATCGTACCCTCTTGCTAAACTCTATAGAATTACAGTATACATTTCTCCTAAGAAGGGTAATAATTGACCAGGAAAAAATGACTTCTCACGAAAGAGGGTAATAATTTCCCGGGCAAATTGTACCCTATAGCTAAACTCGCTTGAAGTACACAGTAAATTTCTCCTAAAGAGGGTAATAATTGACCAGGAAAAAATGACTTCTCACGAAAGAGGGTAATAATTTCCCGGGCAAATTGTACCCTATAGCTAAACTCGCTTGAACTACACAGTAAATTTCTCCTAAAGAGGGTAATAATTGACCAGGAAAAAATGACTTCTCACGAAAGAGGGTAATAATATCCCGGGCAAATAGTACCCTCTTGCTAAACTCTACAGAATTGCAGTATACATTTCTCCTAAAAAGGGTAATAATTGACCAGGAAAAAATGACATCTCACGAAAGAGGGTAATAATTTCCCGGGCAAATAGTACCCTCTTGCTAAACTTTATAGAATTACACTATACATTTCTCTTAAGAAGGGTAATAATTGACCAGGAAAAAATGACTTCTCACGAAAGAGGGTAATAATTTCCCGGGCAAATTGTACTCTATAGCTAAACTCGCTTGAACTACACAGTAAATTTCTCCTAAACAGGGTAATAATTGACCAGGAAAAATGACTTCTCACGAAAGAGGGTAATAATATCCCGGGCAAATAGTACTCTCTTGCTAAACTCTACAGAATTACAGTATACATTTCTCCTAAAAAGGGTAATAATTGACCAGGAAAAAATGACTTCTCACGAAAGAGGGTAATAATATCCCGGGCAAATAGTACTCTCTTGCTAAACTCTACACAATTACAGTATACATTTCTCCTAAAAAGGGTAATAATTGACCAGGAAAAAATGACTTCTCACGAAAGAGGGTAATAATATCCCGGGCAAATTGTACCCTATAGCTAAACTCGATTGAAATACACAGTAAATGTCTCCTAAAGAGGGTAATAATTGACCAGGAAAAAATGACTTCTCACGAAAGAGGGTAATAATTTCCCGGGCAAATAGTACCCTCTTGCTAAATTTATAGAATTACAGTATACATTTCTCTTAAGAAGGGTCATAATTGACCAGGAAAAAATGACTTCTCACGAAAGAGGGTAATAATATCCCGGGCAAATTGTACCCTATAGCTAAACTCGCTTGAAATACACAGTAAATTTCTCCTAAAGAGGGTAATAATTGACCAGGAAAAAATGACTTCTCACGAAAGAGGGTAATAATTTCCCGGGCAAATAGTACCCTCTTGCAAAACTTTATAGAATTACAGTATACATTTCTCCTAAGAAGGGTAATAATTGACCAGGAAAAAATGACTTCTCACGAAAGAGGGTAATAATTTCCCGGGCAAATTGTACCCTATAGCTACACTCGCTTGAAATACACAGTAAATTTCTCCTAAAGAGGGTAATAATTTTCCAGGAAAAAATGACTTCTCACGAAAAAGAGTAATAATTTCCCGGGCAAATTGTACCCTATAGCTAAACTCGCTTGAACTACACAGTAAATTTCTCCTAAAGAGGGTAATAATTGACCAGGAAAAAATGACTTCTCACGAAAGAGGGTAATAATTTCCCGGGCAAATTGTACCCTATAGCTAAACTCGCTTGAACTACACAGTAAATTTCTCCTAAAGAGGGTAATAACTGACCAGGAAAAAATGACTTCTCACGAAAGAGGGTAATAATTTCCCGGGCAAATAGTACCCTCTTGCTAAACTCTATAGAATTACAGTTTACATTTCTCCTAAAAAGGGTAATAATTGACCAGGAAAAAATGACTTCTCACGAAAGAGGGTAATAATTTCCCGGGCAAATTGTACCCTATAGCTAAACTCGCTTGAACTACACAGTGAATTTCTCCTAAAGAGGGTAATAATTGACCAGGAAAAAATGACTTCTGACGAAAGAGGGTAATAATATCCCGGGCAAATAGTACCCTCTTGCTAAACTCTGCAGAATTACAGTATACATTTCTCCTAAAAAGGGTAATAATTGACCAGGAAAAAATGACTTCTCACGAAAGAGGGTAATAATTTCCTGGGCAAATTGTACCCTATAGCTAAACTCGCTTGAACTACACAGTAAATTTCTCCTAAAGAGGGTAATAATTGACTAGGAAAAAATGACTTCTAACGAAAGAGGGTAATAATATCCCGGGCAAATAGTACTCTCTTGCTAAACTCTACACAATTACAATATACATTTCTCCTAAAAAGGGTAATAATTGACCAGGAAAAAATGACTTCTCACGAAAGAGGGTAATAATTTCCCGGTAAATTGTACCCTATAGCTAAACTCGCTTGAACTACACAGTAAATTTCTCCTAAAGAGGGTAATAATTGACCAGGAAAAAATGACTTCTCACGAAAGAGGGTAATAATTTCCCGGGCAAATAGTACCCTCTTGCTAAACTCTACAGAATTACAGTATACATTTCTCCTAAAAAGGGTAATAATTGACCAGGAAAAAATGACTTCTCACGAAAGAGGGTAATAATATCCCGGGCAAATTGTACCCTATAGCTAAACTCGCTTGAAATACACTGTAAATTTCTCCTAAAGAGGGTAATAATTGACCAGGAAAAAATGACTTCTCACGAAAGAGGGTAATAATTTCCCGGGCAAATAGTACCCTCTTGCTAAACTCTATAGAATTACAGTATACATTTCTCCTAAAAAGGGTAATAATTGACCAGGAAAAAATGACTTCTCACGAAAGAGGGTAATAATTTCCCGGGCAAATTGTACCCTATAGCTAAACTCGCTTGAACTACACAGTAAATTTCTCCTAAAGAGGGTAATAATTGACCAGGAAAAAATGACTTCTCACGAAAGAGGGTAATAATATCCCGGGCAAATAGTACCCTCTTGCTAAACTCTACAGAATTACAGTATACATTTCTTCTAAAAAGGGTAATAATTGACCAGGAAAAAATGACTTCTCACGAAAGAGGGTAATAATATCCCGGGCAAATAGTACTCTCTTGCTAAACTCTACACAATTACAGTATACATTTCTCCTAAAAAGGGTAATAATTGACCAGGAAAAAATGACTTCTCACGAAAGAGGGTAATAATATCCCGGGCAAATTGTACCCTATAGCTAAACTCGATTGAAATACACAGTAAATGTCTCCTAAAGAGGGTAATAATTGACCAGGAAAAAATGACTTCTCACGAAAGAGGGTAATAATTTCCCGGGCAAATAGTACCCTCTTGCTAAATTTATAGAATTACAGTATACATTTCTCTTAAGAAGGGTCATAATTGACCAGGAAAAAATGACTTCTCACGAAAGAGGGTAATAATATCCCGGGCAAATTGTACCCTATAGCTAAACTCGCTTGAAATACACAGTAAATTTCTCCTAAAGAGGGTAATAATTGACCAGGAAAAAATGACTTCTCACGAAAGAGGGTAATAATTTCCCGGGCAAATAGTACCCTCTTGCAAAACTTTATAGAATTACAGTATACATTTCTCCTAAGAAGGGTAATAATTGACCAGGAAAAAATGACTTCTCACGAAAGAGGGTAATAATTTCCCGGGCAAATTGTACCCTATAGCTACACTCGCTTGAAATACACAGTAAATTTCTCCTAAAGAGGGTAATAATTTTCCAGGAAAAAATGACTTCTCACGAAAAAGAGTAATAATTTCCCGGGCAAATTGTACCCTATAGCTAAACTCGCTTGAACTACACAGTAAATTTCTCCTAAAGAGGGTAATAATTGACCAGGAAAAAATGACTTCTCACGAAAGAGGGTAATAATTTCCCGGGCAAATTGTACCCTATAGCTAAACTCGCTTGAACTACACAGTAAATTTCTCCTAAAGAGGGTAATAACTGACCAGGAAAAAATGACTTCTCACGAAAGAGGGTAATAATTTCCCGGGCAAATAGTACCCTCTTGCTAAACTCTATAGAATTACAGTTTACATTTCTCCTAAAAAGGGTAATAATTGACCAGGAAAAAATGACTTCTCACGAAAGAGGGTAATAATTTCCCGGGCAAATTGTACCCTATAGCTAAACTCGCTTGAACTACACAGTGAATTTCTCCTAAAGAGGGTAATAATTGACCAGGAAAAAATGACTTCTGACGAAAGAGGGTAATAATATCCCGGGCAAATAGTACCCTCTTGCTAAACTCTGCAGAATTACAGTATACATTTCTCCTAAAAAGGGTAATAATTGACCAGGAAAAAATGACTTCTCACGAAAGAGGGTAATAATTTCCTGGGCAAATTGTACCCTATAGCTAAACTCGCTTGAACTACACAGTAAATTTCTCCTAAAGAGGGTAATAATTGACTAGGAAAAAATGACTTCTAACGAAAGAGGGTAATAATATCCCGGGCAAATAGTACTCTCTTGCTAAACTCTACACAATTACAATATACATTTCTCCTAAAAAGGGTAATAATTGACCAGGAAAAAATGACTTCTCACGAAAGAGGGTAATAATTTCCCGGTAAATTGTACCCTATAGCTAAACTCGCTTGAACTACACAGTAAATTTCTCCTAAAGAGGGTAATAATTGACCAGGAAAAAATGACTTCTCACGAAAGAGGGTAATAATTTCCCGGGCAAATAGTACCCTCTTGCTAAACTCTACAGAATTACAGTATACATTTCTCCTAAAAAGGGTAATAATTGACCAGGAAAAAATGACTTCTCACGAAAGAGGGTAATAATATCCCGGGCAAATTGTACCCTATAGCTAAACTCGCTTGAAATACACTGTAAATTTCTCCTAAAGAGGGTAATAATTGACCAGGAAAAAATGACTTCTCACGAAAGAGGGTAATAATTTCCCGGGCAAATAGTACCCTCTTGCTAAACTCTATAGAATTACAGTATACATTTCTCCTAAAAAGGGTAATAATTGACCAGGAAAAAATGACTTCTCACGAAAGAGGGTAATAATTTCCCGGGCAAATTGTACCCTATAGCTAAACTCGCTTGAACTACACAGTAAATTTCTCCTAAAGAGGGTAATAATTGACCAGGAAAAAATGACTTCTCACGAAAGAGGGTAATAATATCCCGGGCAAATAGTACCCTCTTGCTAAACTCTACAGAATTACAGTATACATTTCTTCTAAAAAGGGTAATAATTGACCAGGAAAAAATGACTTCTGACGAAAGAGGGTAATAATATCCCGGGCAAATAGTACCCTCTTGCTAAACTCTGCAGAATTACAGTATACATTTCTCCTAAAAAGGGTAATAATTGACCAGGAAAAAATGACTTCTCACGAAAGAGGGTAATAATTTCCCGGGCAAATTGTACCCTATAGCTAAACTCGCTTGAACTACACAGTAAATTTCTCCTAAAGAGGGTAAGAATTGACTAGGAAATAATGACTTCTAACGAAAGAGGGTAATAATATCCCGGGCAAATAGTACTCTCTTGCTAAACTCTACACAATTACAATATACATTTCTCCTAAAGAGGGTAATAATTGACCAGGAAAAAATGACTTCTCACGAAAGAGGGTAATAATTTCCCGGGCAAATTGTACCCTATAGCTAAACTCGCTTGAACTACACAGTAAATTTCTCCTAAAGAGGGTAATAATTGACCAGGAAAAAATGACTTCTCACGAAAAGGGTAATAATTTCCCGGGCATGTTGTACCCTGTAGCTAAACTCGCTTGAACTACACAGTAAATTTCTCCTTAAGAGGGTAATAATTGACCAGGAAAAAATGACTTCTCACGAAAGAGGGTAATAATATCCCGGGCAAATAGTACCCTCTTGCTAAACTCAACAGAATTACAGTATACATTTCTCCTAAAAAGGGTAATAATTGACCAGGAAAAAATGACTTCTCACGAAAGAGGGTAATAATATCCCGGGCAAATAGTACCCTCTTGCTAAACTCTATAGAATTACAGTATACATTTCTCCTAAGAACGGTAATAATTGACCAGGAAAAAATGACTTCTCACGAAAGAGGGTAATAATATCCCGGGCAAATTGTTCCTGCTATCTAAACTCTGTTCAACTACATAGCATACTACATTTTTCCAAAGGTTGGTAATAATTAAGCAAAAAAATTATTTAGCAAGAAGGTGTTAATGATAATTGTTATTTTTATGTATTCTTTATTTTAGGCATATGCTGGGACTAATGAGGTTTTTTTTCAATTTTTTATTTAGGCATAGATGTGGTTCTTCCAGTTTTTTCGATGTTAATCTTATTATTTTAACTTCCGATAATTTTTACTTTCCTTCAAATCATGGGTCAGTCATGTCCTTTTTCTTCCTATTCCTCACTTCCTCTCTATCTTTCCTTCCTATCAGTGTGAAGAAGGCAGTTTCTTCGCAAGGTGTGTCCAATCCAGTTCGCATTTTTAGGAAGGAAGGTGCCTAGATGTGTCTTCTTCTATCCCTTTCAAAACTTGGTCATTTGTTGTCCTCTCGTCCATTTTATCTGCTCAATCTTCCTCCAACACCACTTTTCGAAGCTCTTTAAATATTTCTTCTCTAACTTCCGTAATGTCCAAGTCTCTGAGCCATACAGTCCAATGCTCCATATATATAGCACTTGACCAACTTCTTTTTAAATCCAATATTGAGCCTGCTAGTTAAGATTGATCTTTTCTTTTTGAATGCTTCTTTGGCTATGGCAATTCTTGACCTGAGTTCTTTGGTGTAGTAAGTGTCTCTCGTCAAAATACTTCCCAGATGCTTGAAATTGTCTACCTCCTCAAGTTCTCCTTGTTGTACACTGATCCGTAAGCCGTGTTTTCACGGGATTTTCTCATGACTTTCGACTTTTCGATGTTAATTTCCATTCCATACAATTTTCCAGAGTCAACTATTTTGTCAATCTTCTCCTGTATTCCTCCTTTGGTGTTAGCTATTATCACCATATCATCTGCATACCTGATCTTGTGAATGATCGTCCTCCAATCTTGAAATCTCCAATTCCCATTAATGCTTCTTTCTTTAAACTCTATGTAAATATTCAATAATTGGGGTGAAAAACTACATCCTTGTGTGACCCCTCTTTCAATCTTCATACTGTTTCTTTCTCTTGCATTCAAGCGCAGCTTCATTCGTTGTCGTGTGTACAGGTTTTGAATGAGTCGTCGATTTCTCCAGTTGACTGCGCTTTCTTTAAGTATTTTCAGAAGCTTTCAGGCAGTCGAAGAATCACAAACAAACTTCTTTCTTTACATCAAGCATTCTTTGGGGTAACAATATCCCTGATAAATTGTACCGACTAGCTGAATTTCATTAAACTGTTTATATAGTTCTATATATATGTGTGTAAATTTTGAAAAGGCTTCACAAAATAAGTTGTAATAATATTCCTTGAAAATTTTACACCTTGGTAAATTTAATCAAACTGTGTAGTAAATGACTCTAGAATTAGGTAGATTTTGACCAAAAAATGGAATCTCAGGAAATAGCTGTAAAAATTTCACTAAAAGTTTAGTATATTTTTCGAAGTGAGAGTAAATATTGACAAAGGGAAATGACTTCACAATATAAGAGGTTACTATACCTGGTACAAATTGTACATCAAATAGATTCTAAATAAGTAGTTTGTAAATTTTTGTGAAGGTGCGGTATATAACAAAAGATTATACTTAACATTAAAAAGTTTTTCCTTTCCCATGAAAATTGTACTGTAGATCTTAATTTGATTAAGATATCTATAAAGTACATTGTTTTGAATTCGTATAGTTTTTTTCTTATAATTTCTTCCCACGAGGTGTGTTAGCAATGCAAAAAGTATACCATCTCAACGTGCCATTGTAAGAAGTTAATGCATTTCTAAATGTGTGTGTGAAAGTTGATTGTGTATTAATTTATGTTGTTGTCTGTACCACATAACTACGAGGGTGGGCTGATAAGTTCTCGGCCCGACCCAGAAGGACTTGAACTGCAGGCATGAAAGTTTGAGGCTATTCAACATAGTCCCCTCGAAGGTAAAAACACTTGACACTTCGATTCTGCAACTTTTCCAACCCCTCAAAAAAAATAAAATAAAATAAAAATAAAACAAGATTTCTCAAGTTCTGCAAAAAACTGTTCCACAGCTGTAATCACCCCTTCATCACTGTGAAATTTCTGTCCTTTCACTGTTCTTTTGAGTTTCGGAAAAAGATAATAATCAGAAGAAGCCAGATCTGGCGAGTAAGGTGGGTGGTCAATGCACTGTACCCCTAGGTCCCTCAGAATATCCATTGTTCAGCTAGCCTTGTGGAAGGAAGCATTGTCCTGAAAAAACAAAACACCTCGTGTCAACTTTCAGGGGTCTTTTCATTAATAGCGTCCTTTACCTTAGCCAGCAGACTGCAGTAATAATCTGCAGTTATGATTTGGCCCATTGGAAGGTAGTCTGAGAGCAAAGCATCATCCTTATTTCAGAATATTGAGGCAAGCACGTTTCCTGCGGACTTTTGTGCTTTTGAATATATTCGGCCTTGGAGATCCTGAGTGGTGCCACTCGCATGACTCCTCTTCGGCTTTCGTATCAAAGTGATGAAACCACATTTCATCCTGGGTCACAAGCTGATTCAAAAAATCGTCCTAGGAGTTTCCAAATGCAGTAAAATCACATGCCGCAACTTGCACGGGATATTATTACAACCTTTCGTCAGAAGTAATTTTTAACTAGTCAATTATTACCCTCCTTAGGTGAAATTTACTGTTTAGTTCAATGGAGTTTAGCTATAAAGTATAATTTGAATCAGATTTTATTATCCCATTTAGTGCGAAATCATTTTTTCCTGGTCAATTATTACCAACTTTAGCGGAAATTTACTGTGTAGTTTAATGGAGTTTAGCAATAGCGTACAATTTGCCCGGGATATTATTACCCTCTTTCGTGAGAAGTCATTTTTTCCTGGTCAATTATTACCCTCTTTAGGAGAAATTTACTGTGTAGTTCAAGCGAGTTTAGCCATAGGGTACAATTTGCCCGGAAAATCATTACCCTCTTTCGTGAGAAGTCATTTTTTCCTGGTCAATTATTACCCTATTTAGGAGAAATTTACTGTGTAGTTCAAGCGAGTTTAGCTATAGGGTACAATTTGCCCGGGAAATTATTACCCTCTTTCGAGAGAAGTCATTTTTTCCTGGTCAATTATTATCCTTTTTAGGAGAAATGTATACTGTAATTCTATAGAGTTTAGCAAGAGGGTACTATTTGCCCGGGATATTATTACCCTCTTTCGTGAGAAGTCATTTTTTCCTGGTCAATTATTACCCTCTTTAGGAGAAATTTACTGTGAAGTTCAAGCGAGTTTAGCTATAGGGTACAATTTGCACGGGAAATCATTACCCTCTTTCGTGAGAAGTCATTTTTTCCTGCTCAATTATTACCCTCTTTAGGAGAAATTTACTGTGTAGTTCAAGCGAGTTTAGCTATAGGGTATATTGTCCGGGAAATTATTACCCTCTTTCGTGAGAAGTCATTTTTTCCTGGTCAATTATTACCCTTTTTAGGAGAAATGTATACTGTAATTCTGTAGAGTTTAGCAAGAGGGTACTATTTGCCCGGGATATTATTACCCTCTTTCGTGAGAAGTCATTTTTTCCTGGTCAATTATTACCCTCTTTAGGAGAAATTTACTGTGTAGTTCAAGCGAGTTTAGCTATAGGGTACAATTTGCCCGGGAAATTATTACCCTCTTTCGTGAGAAGTCATTTTTTCCTGGTCAATTATTACCCTTCTTAAGAGAAATGTATAGTGTAATTCTATAAAGTTTAGCAAGAGGGTACTATTTGCCCGGGAAATTATTACCCTCTTTCGTGAGAAGTCATTTTTTCCTGGTCAATTATTACCCTCTCTAGGAGAAATTTACTGTGTAGTTCAAGCGAGTTTAGCTATAGAGTACAATTTGCCCGGGAAATTATTACCCTCTTTCGTGAGAAGTCATTTTTTCCTGGTCAATTATTACGCTTCTTAAGAAAAATGTATAGTGTATTTCTATAAAGTTTAGCAAGAGGGTACTATTTGCCCGGGAAATTATTACCCTCTTTCGTGAGAAGTCATTTTTTCCTGGTCAATTATTACCCTTTTTAGGAGAAATGTATACTGTAATTCTGTAGAGTTTAGCAAGAGGGTACTATTTGCCCGGGATATTATTACCCTCTTTCGTGAGAAGTCATTTTTTCCTGGTCAATTATTACCCCCTTTAGGAGAAATTTACTGTGTAGTTCAAGCGAGTTTTGCTATAGGGTACAATTTGCCCGGGAAATTATTACCCTCTTTCGTGAGAAGTCATTTTTTCCTGGTCAATTATTACCCTCTTTAGGAGAAATTTACTGTGTAGTTCAAGCGAGTTTAGCGATAGGGTACAATTTGCCCGGGAAATTATTACCCTCTTTCGTGAGAAGTCATTTTTTCCTGGTCAATTATTACCCTTCTTAGGAGATATGTATACTGTAATTCTATAGAGTTTAGCAAGAGGGTACTATTTGCCCGGGATATTATTACCCTCTTTCGTGAGAAGTCATTTTTTCCTGGTCAATTATTACCCTCTTTAGGAGAAATTTACTGTGTAGTTCAAGCGAGTTTAGCTACAGGGTACAATCTGCCCGGGAAATTATTACCCTCTTTCGTGAGAAGTCATTTTTTCCTGGTCAATTATTACCCTCTTTAGGAGAAATTTACTGTGTAGTTCAAGCGAGTTTAGCTATAGAGTACAATTTGCCCGGGAAATTATTACCCTCTTTCGTGAGAAGTCATTTTTTCCTGGTCAATTATTACCCTTTTTAGGAGAAATGTATATTGTAATTGTGTAGAGTTTAGCAAGAGAGTATTATTTGCCCGGGATATTATTACCCTTTTTCGTGAGAAGTCATTTTTTCCTAGTCAATTATTACCCTCTTTAGGAGAAATTTACTGTGTAGTTCAAGCGAGTTTAGCTATAGGGTACAATTTGCCCGGGAAATTATTACCCTCTTTCGTGAGAAGTCATTTTTTCCTGGTCAATTATTACCCTTTTTAGGAGAAATGTATACTGTAATTCTGCAGAGTTTAGCAAGAGGGTACTATTTGCCCGGGATATTATTACCCTCTTTCGTCAGAAGTCATTTTTTCCTGGTCAATTATTACCCTTTTTAGAAGAAATGTATACTGTAATTCTGTAGAGTTTAGCAAGAGGGTACTATTTGCCCGGGATATTATTACCCTCTTTCGTGAGAAGTCATTTTTTCCTGGTCAATTATTACCCTCTTTAGGAGAAATTTACTGTGTAGTTCAAGCGAGTTTAGCTATAGGGTACAATTTGCCCGGGAAATTATTACCCTCTTTCGTGAGAAGTCATTTTTTCCTGGTCAATAATTACCCTTCTTAAGAGAAATGTATAGTGTAATTCTATAAAGTTTAGCAAGAGGGTACTATTTGCCCGGGAAATTATTACCCTCTTTCGTGAGAAGTCATTTTTTCCTGGTCAATTATTACCCTTTTTAGGAGAAATGTATACTGCAATTCTGTAGAGTTTAGCAAGAGGGTACTATTTGCCCGGGATATTATTACCCTCTTTCGTGAGAAGTCATTTTCTCCTGGTCAATTATTACCCCCTTTAGGAGAAATTTACTGTGTAGTTCAAGCGAGTTTTGCTATAGGGTACAATTTGCCCGGGAAATTATTACCCTCTTTCGTTAGAAGTCATTTTTTCCTGGTCAATTATTACCCTCTTTAAGAGAAATTTACTGTGTAGTTCAAGCGAGTTTAGCTATAGGGTACAATTTGCCCGGGAAATTATTACCCTCTTTCGTGAGAAGTCATTTTTTCCTGGTCAATTATTACCCTTCTTAGGAGATATGTATACTGTAGTTCTATAGAGTTTAGCAAGAGGGTACTATTTGCCCGGGATATTACTACCCTCTTTCGTGAGAAGTCATTTTTTCCTGGTCAATTATTACCCTCTTTAGGAGAAATTTACTGTGTAGTTCAAGCGAGTTTAGCTATAGGGTACAATTTGCCCGGGAAATTATTACCCTCTTTCGTGAGAAGTCATTTTTTCCTGGTCAATAATTACCCTTCTTAAGAGAAATGTATAGTGTAATTCTATAAAGTTTAGCAAGAGGGTACTATTTGCCCGGGAAATTATTACCCTCTTTCGTGAGAAGTCATTTTTTCCTGGTCAATTATTACCCTTCTTAGGAGATATGTATACTGTAGTTCTATAGAGTTTAGCTACAGGGTACAATCTGCCCGGGAAATTATTACCCTCTTTCGTGAGAAGTAATTTTTTCCTGGTCAATTATTACCCTCTTTAGGAGAAATTTACTGTGTAGTTCAAGCGAGTTTAGCTATAGGGTACAATTTGCCCGGGAAATTATTACCCTCTTTCGTGAGAAGTCATTTTTTCCTGGTCAATTATTACCCTTTTTAGGAGAAATGTATACTGTAATTCTGCAGAGTTTAGCAAGAGGGTACTATTTGCCCGGGATATTATTACCCTCTTTCGTCAGAAGTCATTTTTTCCTGGTCAATTATTACCCTTTTTAGAAGAAATGTATACTGTAATTCTGTAGAGTTTAGCAAGAGGGTACAATTTGCCCGGGATATTATTACCCTCTTTCGTGAGAAGTCATTTTTTCCTGGTCAATTATTACCCTCTTTAGGAGAAACTTACTGTGTAGTTCAAGCGAGTTTAGCTATAGGGTACAATTTGCCCGAGAAATTATTACCCTCTTTCGTGAGAAGTCATTTTTTCCTGGTCAATAATTACCCTTCTTAAGAGAAATGTATAGTGTAATTCTATAAAGTTTAGCAAGAGGGTACTATTTGCCCGGGAAATTATTACCCTCTTTCGTGAGAAGTCATTTTTTCCTGGTTAATTATTACCCTTTTTAGGAGAAATGTATACTATAATTCTGTAGAGTTTAGCAAGGGGGTACTATTTGCCCGGGATATTATTACCCTCTTTCGTGAGAAGCCATTATTTCCTGGTCAATTATTACCCTCTTTAGAAGAAATTTACTGTGTAGTTCAAGCGAGTTTAGCTATAGGGTACAATTTGCCCGGGATATTATTACCCTCTTTCGTGAGAAGTCATTTTTTCCTGGTCAATTATTACCCTTTTTAGGAAAAATGTATACTGTAATTCTGTAGAGTTTAGCTATAGGGTACAATTTGCCCGGGAAATTATTACCCTCTTTCGTGAGAAGTCATTTTTTCCTGGTCAATTATTACCCTTCTTAAGAGAAATGTATACTGTAATTCTATAAAGTTTAGCAAGAGGGTACTATTTGCCCGGGAAATTATTACCCTCTTTCGTGAGAAGTCATTTTTTCCTGGTCAATTATTACCCTCTTTAGGAGAAATTTACTGTGTATTTCAAGCGAGTTTAGCTATAGGGTACCATTTGCCCGGGATATTATTACCCTCTTTCGTGAGAAGTCATTTTTTCCTGGTCAATTATTACCCTTTTTAGGAGAAATGTATACTGTAATTCTGTAGAGTTTAGCAAGAGGGTACTATTTGCCCGGGATATTATTACCCTCTTTCGTGAGAAGTCATTTTTTCCTGGTCAATTATTACCCTCTTTAGGAGAAATTTACTGTGTAGTTCAAGCGAGTTTAGCTATACGGTACAATTTGCCCGGGAAATTATTACCCTCTTTCGTGAGAAGTCATTTTTTCCTGGTCAATTATTACCCTTCTTAGGAGAAATGTATACTGTAATTCTATAAAGTTTAGCAAGAGGGTACTATTTGCCCGGGAAATTATTACCCTCTTTCGTGCTAAGTAATTTTTTTCTGGTCAATTATTACCCTCTTTAAGAGAAATTTACTGTGTATTTCAAGCGAGTTTAGCTATATGGTACAATTTGCCCGGGATATTATTACCCTCTTTCGTGAGAAGTCATTTTTTCCTGGTCAATTATTACCCTTTTTAGGAGAAATGTATACTATAATTCTGTAGAGTTTAGCAAGGGGGTACTATTTGCCCGGGATATTATTACCCTCTTTCGTGAGAAGTCATTTTTTCCTGGTCAATTATTACCCTCTTTAGGAGAAATTTACTGTGTAGTTCAAGCGAGTTTAGCTATAGGGTACAATTTGCCCGGGATATTATTACCCTGTTTCGTGAGAAGTCATTTTTTCCTGGTCAATTATTACCCCCTTTAGGAGAAATTTACTGTGTAGTTCAAGCGAGTTTTGCTATAGGGTACAATTTGCCCGGGAAATTATTACCCTCTTTCGTGAGAAGTCATTTTTTCCTGGTCAATTATTACCCTCTTTAGGAGAAATTTACTGTGTAGTTCAAGCGAGTTTAGCGATAGGGTACAATTTGCCCGGGAAATTATTACCCTCTTTCGTGAGAAGTCATTTTTTCCTGGTCAATTATTACCCTTCTTAGGAGATATGTATACTGTAATTCTATAGAGTTTAGCAAGAGGGTACTATTTGCCCGGGATATTATTACCCTCTTTCGTGAGAAGTCATTTTTTCCTGGTCAATTATTACCCTCTTTAGGAGAAATTTACTGTGTAGTTCAAGCGAGTTTAGCTACAGGGTACAATCTGCCCGGGAAATTATTACCCTCTTTCGTGAGAAGTCATTTTTTCCTGGTCAATTATTACCCTCTTTAGGAGAAATTTACTGTGTAGTTCAAGCGAGTTTAGCTATAGAGTACAATTTGCCCGGGAAATTATTACCCTCTTTCGTGAGAAGTCATTTTTTCCTGGTCAATTATTACCCTTTTTAGGAGAAATGTATATTGTAATTGTGTAGAGTTTAGCAAGAGAGTATTATTTGCCCGGGATATTATTACCCTTTTTCGTGAGAAGTCATTTTTTCCTAGTCAATTATTACCCTCTTTAGGAGAAATTTACTGTGTAGTTCAAGCGAGTTTAGCTATAGGGTACAATTTGCCCGGGAAATTATTACCCTCTTTCGTGAGAAGTCATTTTTTCCTGGTCAATTATTACCCTTTTTAGGAGAAATGTATACTGTAATTCTGCAGAGTTTAGCAAGAGGGTACTATTTGCCCGGGATATTATTACCCTCTTTCGTCAGAAGTCATTTTTTCCTGGTCAATTATTACCCTTTTTAGAAGAAATGTATACTGTAATTCTGTAGAGTTTAGCAAGAGGGTACTATTTGCCCGGGATATTATTACCCTCTTTCGTGAGAAGTCATTTTTTCCTGGTCAATTATTACCCTCTTTAGGAGAAATTTACTGTGTAGTTCAAGCGAGTTTAGCTATAGGGTACAATTTGCCCGGGAAATTATTACCCTCTTTCGTGAGAAGTCATTTTTTCCTGGTCAATAATTACCCTTCTTAAGAGAAATGTATAGTGTAATTCTATAAAGTTTAGCAAGAGGGTACTATTTGCCCGGGAAATTATTACCCTCTTTCGTGAGAAGTCATTTTTTCCTGGTCAATTATTACCCTTTTTAGGAGAAATGTATACTGCAATTCTGTAGAGTTTAGCAAGAGGGTACTATTTGCCCGGGATATTATTACCCTCTTTCGTGAGAAGTCATTTTCTCCTGGTCAATTATTACCCCCTTTAGGAGAAATTTACTGTGTAGTTCAAGCGAGTTTTGCTATAGGGTACAATTTGCCCGGGAAATTATTACCCTCTTTCGTTAGAAGTCATTTTTTCCTGGTCAATTATTACCCTCTTTAAGAGAAATTTACTGTGTAGTTCAAGCGAGTTTAGCTATAGGGTACAATTTGCCCGGGAAATTATTACCCTCTTTCGTGAGAAGTCATTTTTTCCTGGTCAATTATTACCCTTCTTAGGAGATATGTATACTGTAGTTCTATAGAGTTTAGCAAGAGGGTACTATTTGCCCGGGATATTACTACCCTCTTTCGTGAGAAGTCATTTTTTCCTGGTCAATTATTACCCTCTTTAGGAGAAATTTACTGTGTAGTTCAAGCGAGTTTAGCTACAGGGTACAATCTGCCCGGGAAATTATTACCCTCTTTCGTGAGAAGTAATTTTTTCCTGGTCAATTATTACCCTCTTTAGGAGAAATTTACTGTGTAGTTCAAGCGAGTTTAGCTATAGGGTACAATTTGCCCGGGAAATTATTACCCTCTTTCGTGAGAAGTCATTTTTTCCTGGTCAATTATTACCCTTTTTAGGAGAAATGTATACTGTAATTCTGCAGAGTTTAGCAAGAGGGTACTATTTGCCCGGGATATTATTACCCTCTTTCGTCAGAAGTCATTTTTTCCTGGTCAATTATTACCCTTTTTAGAAGAAATGTATACTGTAATTCTGTAGAGTTTAGCAAGAGGGTACAATTTGCCCGGGATATTATTACCCTCTTTCGTGAGAAGTCATTTTTTCCTGGTCAATTATTACCCTCTTTAGGAGAAACTTACTGTGTAGTTCAAGCGAGTTTAGCTATAGGGTACAATTTGCCCGAGAAATTATTACCCTCTTTCGTGAGAAGTCATTTTTTCCTGGTCAATAATTACCCTTCTTAAGAGAAATGTATAGTGTAATTCTATAAAGTTTAGCAAGAGGGTACTATTTGCCCGGGAAATTATTACCCTCTTTCGTGAGAAGTCATTTTTTCCTGGTTAATTATTACCCTTTTTAGGAGAAATGTATACTATAATTCTGTAGAGTTTAGCAAGGGGGTACTATTTGCCCGGGATATTATTACCCTCTTTCGTGAGAAGCCATTATTTCCTGGTCAATTATTACCCTCTTTAGAAGAAATTTACTGTGTAGTTCAAGCGAGTTTAGCTATAGGGTACAATTTGCCCGGGATATTATTACCCTCTTTCGTGAGAAGTCATTTTTTCCTGGTCAATTATTACCCTTTTTAGGAAAAATGTATACTGTAATTCTGTAGAGTTTAGCTATAGGGTACAATTTGCCCGGGAAATTATTACCCTCTTTCGTGAGAAGTCATTTTTTCCTGGTCAATTATTACCCTTCTTAAGAGAAATGTATACTGTAATTCTATAAAGTTTAGCAAGAGGGTACTATTTGCCCGGGAAATTATTACCCTCTTTCGTGAGAAGTCATTTTTTCCTGGTCAATTATTACCCTCTTTAGGAGAAATTTACTGTGTATTTCAAGCGAGTTTAGCTATAGGGTACCATTTGCCCGGGATATTATTACCCTCTTTCGTGAGAAGTCATTTTTTCCTGGTCAATTATTACCCTTTTTAGGAGAAATGTATACTGTAATTCTGTAGAGTTTAGCAAGAGGGTACTATTTGCCCGGGATATTATTACCCTCTTTCGTGAGAAGTCATTTTTTCCTGGTCAATTATTACCCTCTTTAGGAGAAATTTACTGTGTAGTTCAAGCGAGTTTAGCTATACGGTACAATTTGCCCGGGAAATTATTACCCTCTTTCGTGAGAAGTCATTTTTTCCTGGTCAATTATTACCCTTCTTAGGAGAAATGTATACTGTAATTCTATAAAGTTTAGCAAGAGGGTACTATTTGCCCGGGAAATTATTACCCTCTTTCGTGCTAAGTAATTTTTTTCTGGTCAATTATTACCCTCTTTAAGAGAAATTTACTGTGTATTTCAAGCGAGTTTAGCTATATGGTACAATTTGCCCGGGATATTATTACCCTCTTTCGTGAGAAGTCATTTTTTCCTGGTCAATTATTACCCTTTTTAGGAGAAATGTATACTATAATTCTGTAGAGTTTAGCAAGGGGGTACTATTTGCCCGGGATATTATTACCCTCTTTCGTGAGAAGTCATTTTTTCCTGGTCAATTATTACCCTCTTTAGGAGAAATTTACTGTGTAGTTCAAGCGAGTTTAGCTATAGGGTACAATTTGCCCGGGATATTATTACCCTGTTTCGTGAGAAGTCATTTTTTCCTGGTCAATTATTACCCTTCTTAAGAGAAATGTATACTGTAATTCTATAAAGTTTAGCAAGAGGGTACTATTTGCCCGGGAAATTATTACCCTCTTTCGTGAGAAGTCATTTTTTCCTGGTCAATTATTACCCTCTTTAGGAGAAATTTACTGTGTATTTCAAGCGAGTTTAGCTGTAGGGTACAATTTGCCCGGGAAATTATTACCCTCTTTCGTGAGAAGTCATTTTTTCCTGGTCAATTATTACCCTTCTTAAGAGAAATGTATACTGTAATTCTACAAAGTTTAGCAAGAGGGTACTATTTGGCCGGGAAATTATTACCCTCTTTCGTGAGATGTCATTTTTTCCTGGTCAGTTATTACCCTCTTTAGGAGAAATTTACTGTGTATTTCAAGCGAGTTTAGCTATAGGGTACAATTTGCCCGGGATATTATTACCCTCTTTCGTGAGAAGTCATTTTTTCCTGGTCAATTATTACCCTTTTTAGGAGAAATGTATACTGTAATTCTGTAGAGTTTAGCAAGAGGGTACTACTTGCCCGGGATATTATTACCCTCTTTCGTGAGAAGTCATTTTTTCCTGGTCAATTATTACCCTTTTTAGGAGAAATGTATACTGTAATTCTGTAGAGTTTAGCAAGAGGGTGCTATTTGCCCGGGATATTATTACCCTCTTTCGTGAGAAGTCATTTTTTCCTGGTCAATTATTACCCTCTTTAGGAGAAATTTACTGTGTAGTTCAAGCGAGTTTAGCTATAGGGTACAATTTGCCCGGGAAATTATTACCCTCTTTCGTGAGAAGTCATTTTTTCCTGGTCAATTATTACCCTTTTTAGGAGAAATGTATACTGTAATTCTATAGAGTTTAGCAAGAGGGTACTATTTGCCCGGGATATTATTACCCTCTTTCGTGATAAGTCATTTTTTCCTGGTCAATTATTACCCTCTTTAGGAGAAATTTACTGTGTAGTTCAAGCGAGTTTAGCTATAGGGTACAATTTGCCCGGGAAATTATTACCCTCTTTCGTGAGAAGTCATTTTTTCCTGGTCAATTATTACCCTCCTTAGGGGAAATTTACTGTGTAGTTCAAGCGAGTTTAGCTATAGGGTACAATTTGCCCGGGATATTATTACCCTCTTTCGTGAGAAGTCATTTTTTCCTGGTCAGTTATTACCCTTTTTAGGAGAAATGTATACTGTAATTGTGTAGAGTTTAGCTATAGGGTACAATTTGCCCGGGAAATTATTACCCTCTTTCGTGAGAAGTCATTTTTTCCTGGTCAATTATTACCCTTCTTAAGAGAAATGTATACTGTAATTCTATAAAGTTTAGCAAGAGGGTACTATCTGCCCGGGAAATTATTACCCTCTTTCGTGAGAAGTCATTTTTTCCTGGTCAGTTATTACCCTCTTTAGGAGAAATTTACTGTGTATTTCAAGCGAGTTTAGCTATAGGGTACAATTTGCCCGGGATATTATTACCCTCTTTCGTGAGAAGTCATTTTTTCCTGGTCAATTATTACCCTTTTTAGGAGAAATGTATACTGTAATTCTGTAGAGTTTAGCAAGAGGGTACTATTTGCCAGGGATATTATTACCCTCTTTCGTGAGAAGTCATTTTTTCCTGGTCAATTATTAACCTCTTTAGGAGAAATTTACTGTGTAGTTCAAGCGAGTTTAGCTATAGGGTACAATTTGCCCGGGAAATTATTACCGTCTTTCGTGAGAAGTCATTTTTTCCTGGTCAATTATTACCCTTCTTAGGAGAAATGTATACTGTAATTCTATAAAGTTTAGCAAGAGGGTACTATTTGCCCGGGAAATTATTACCCTCTTTCCTGAGAAGTCATTTTTTCCTGGTCAATTATTACCCTCTTTAGGAGAAATTTACTGTGTATTTCAAGCGAGTTTAGCTATAGGGTACAATTTGCCCGGGATATTATTACCCTCTTTCGTGAGAAGTCATTTTTTCCTGGTCAATTATTACCCTTTTTAGGAGAAATGTATACTATAATTCTGTAGAGTTTAGCAAGGGGGTACTATTTGCCCGGGATATTATTACCCTCTTTCGTGAGAAGCCATTTTTTCCTGGTCAATTATTACCCTCTTTAGGAGAAATTTACTGTGTAGTTCAAGCGAGTTTAGCTATAGGGTACAATTTGCCCCGGAAATTATTACCCTCTTTCGTGAGAAGTCATTTTTTCCTGGTCAATTATTACCCTCTTTAGGAGAAATTTACTGTGTAGTTCAAGCGAGTTTAGCTATAGGGTACAATTTGCCCGGGATATTATTACCCTCTTACGTGAGAAGTCATTTTTTCCCGGTCAATTTTTACCCTCGTTTCAACAATATATTTGATTGACATGTAGGGTAATATTTTCACGATAATATTTGTACCCCTATTGTTGACGTCAAATTTTCCCGGGCAAATTTTACCCTCTAGGGTAATAATTTGCTAGGGTAAAAATTGCCCGTTACACCGGCATCAATTTTCGGATTTGTGGCGCGGTGAAAATTCCAGCTTTGATTTTTTTCTGACGTGAAAGATGGAAATTTACTGACAAGGTACTTAAAGGATTTACTATTTCTGCTTAAAGCTGTCACGAATTGTTTCATTAAACCTAATTTTATATGTAACGTTGGCAACAGTATTTTAGAGGAATCAACCAATGGAAGTGAAACAATGTTGTTTTTGTCAGGTATGAAAGTACTTCTGAATGGCCACTGCTTTCGATCCCAATGTTCAATTGTTGCTCTGGAGTGCCACTCACACAAGAACCAAGGATATTTTGTGTAGCCTGCTTGTTTCCCTAGCAATATTCCAATGACTTTGAAATCTTCCCATACATACCGCTCATAACGCTTGTACTGCACCTTTTCCAACAGAAATTGAAGGCTTTCGTATGTCTCTTTGATAGTCACTAAATGACCTATTGGAATGGAGGGATGGACGTTAGTGGTATGTAATAAAACACCTTTCAAGCTGGATTTGTTATAATCTATGAACAGACTCCATTCTCGTGAATTGCAATTGATGTTGTAGAATTTCATGACTGCCGGAATGTCTCGACAATATACCAAAATATTTTCCTCTGCTAAAAGCGGAACTAATTCTGCTTCTGGATGTATGTACCAGGAGAATCTCGTATTCGGACCCAATAAATTGTTTTCATGAAGTCACGATCCTAACAATTCTGCTGAGTCTTTAGGTAAATTAAGGTCACGTACCAAATCATTAAGTTCATGCTGGCTAAGGGACAAGGGCACTCTGATATTTGTTTCTCTTTACACATTAATTCCATTTAAACTTTTCAACAAAACGATCACATCATTTCTTATATGGTTGGAATGACTATGTGAGGCACTCATATGATTTTGTTTCACCAGCGTAGGATTACTAACAGTGTTGCCAGCGGAAATTCGAAAAAATAACATATTTTACAACTTTTTCGACTTTCTTCTTCCTTTTCTTCTACCAGAGTTACCAAACATATCTCGTTGGATTCCCTGTTCTATTACCTTTCGAACAAGGTGTTGATCATGTTTCTGTGACAATTAGGAAGCTCCAGGGGTAACAACGTGAATGTTTACGAACCACAAAATATTATAAACGGTGGTTGCACTTTGATTTTTCCTCTCTTCCTATTGTAGCTACGGCTTTCATTTTTCTATATGGTTGGTATCAGGGGCATCATTTAGGGGGGGCAGGAGGGGACAATTTTCAAAGTTTACGTATAATTTAATCGATTTTCTACTAGTATATGAGTATAAAATGTGATAGTCTTACGTACTATTTTTTTATCAACGTAGAATAACTAAAAGTCTCGCCATCGGGACCGGAAATTTAAAAAAAATGACATTTTTTTACAAATATTTCGAATTTCTTCTTGTTCTTTTTCTTCTTCTTCTACGAATGGGTGCTCTGATGCACCAAACATAGCTCGTTGCATTATTTCTTCTATTAGCTATCCAACAAGAGGTTGTTCATGTCTCTGCAACGATTAGAAGAGGCGCCAGGGATGACAACGTCAAGATATGAATTCCCTGACAGGCGTCTACAGGTTTAAAAAAATATTTTTTTTCAATTTTGAACTTTTTGGGATTTGTGAAAAAAACCTCAAGTGATACGCAACTTTGAAGGTCATTTTCGTAATCTGCAGAAAAAATCGATTAGGATTTCAAAACAACATAAAAAAGTTGAAAATTTGCAGATCAGTGCGAATTGGGCACTCGGTCGAAAAGGTGTAGCAGCTTTTTGAAACGAACCTTCTTGAGTGAGGTTTTTCCTCTCCCTACCGTCCCAGGTCACAATCTTCCTTTCCCTTTCCCAGGACAATGTGTTCACCGATGGACGTCATCTCTGATACTTTTGAAAGTAATGAGTGAAATGTACGTGAGGAACTTTTGCAGATGTAAACTCAGGTAGATATTTCGTAATAACATAAATTGTAATAACATGGATGATATAAACTCTAAAATCTTCAAGTTCATATCAGCAGGGATTTTCGAAATTAGAATTTGCTGAAATGATCACGAAAGCATGGAATACTAATGCTACTGTTGGAATTGCTTCGAATGCGTTTAAAGCTACTGGACTATGGTTAGTAGATGTACATGCTATATTAGATTACGCTTATGTTGCAGAGAATTATTTTCCCGATGTTTCTCAAGACACTTTAAGGTCATCTGCTGGTAATAATGATGCACCAAGCTCTTCTACACTACCTAATGTTGCTATGGTGCACACATCACCAACCAATATGTCCACAGGTCAAGAACTTGCCTGTTTGGCAAACAATGAACTTCAACCTGTATCATCAAACGCGTCAGGAAACACTATCAATCAAGTTCCTCAAACACCGCGGAAAATTGTGAAATCACTTTTTCCCCTCTGCCTGCTATTCAGAGCCAAAGCAACAAGAAAGGAAGACGTAGAGGTAAAGCACGAGAACTTGTATCAAGGCAATTGATAATACAATTTCAGTCCAACGGCATTTCTAAAGGAAAACATCTTCTAAAGGTGAACAAGCAGACATCCATAAATAAATCTAATGGATAATAGTAATTCTATTGAAGAAAATGCCAGAAATACAACGCCAAGAAAGAGGACAGGCTCATACTCACAGTGTGAGGAGAATGATAGTATTTGCCATATTTGTGAAGGGAAGTTTAATAAAAACTCCCAAGGGGAAGAATGGATCAAGTGTGATATGTGCCAAGATTGGTATCATGTCCGTTGTGTGAATGTTCAGTGCCCTGAGTTCTTTGTTTGTGATTAATGTAGCAGATTGAATACCTAGTTATTTATGTCAAACTAATAGAAATGACTCTTGAAATGAACTGTTTTACGTGCATGAGCAACTATCTTTTGCTCGTTATTATAATAATTTGTGTTTTATTTCTTGTTTTGTACAGTTTTGGTATCTGCTTTGTATTTTATGTGAAAATATTAAAAAAGAAATATTGCTCATATTTGGCCTATGAAGTGCTCATATTATTCTTGTACTACGGAAAATATGAGCACTGCATACTTACCTTACTAACCTGTTTATTGCTCACGAACAAAAGTGTGTATAACTTTGTACGTTTTAGCGTTTGTAGACGAAAGATCAGGCCTTCTTTTGGTCATAATTTTTATTTTCTGTAATTTATATATATATTTATATATTTTCTGTAATTTTTATTTTCTGTATTTAGTTTTGAGATATATTAGTATTTACATTAACTATGCTCATATTCAACTGACTTCTCCTATGATTATTTCCTTGTTAAATTACTAATACATTTTAATGGAAAATTGGATGAAATTTGAAAGTTTCAAGTCAAAGTAAAGTAGGCCAAGGTAAAAGAAAACTTAAAATTCGACTGTGTCCCAAAAGCAAGGTAATAAGTCCTATTGTTATTATTACAATTGCAAATATAAATATCCAAAAGTGCCTGAAGTTCTTTTTCATTTAGATATACTTATCTCAGGTAAATAAATATAAACAAATGGAAAAGGATGAGAAAAGGATGACTTGAAAGCAAAATGTAGACAAATTTACCAGCGTTCAGAAGATGCTGTGTATAATTCACTGAGCAGAGTGGCCAGTGGGTGGTAGTGGGTCGGTAAGTCAGAGTGGGTCATGATGCTTGGTGGGTCACAGTGAGTCACGTTATGTTGATCCACGACCTACTTACAAATCTTCACCGACTTGACCACCTTGACCCACGATCCACTGACCCACTCCATCTCTGGTTAGTAGAGCTATTAAGTTGGATTAGGTTGGAGGTTTGTGCTTGTAGTTGCATTTGACCCCAATGTGTGCTTTAGAGTAATACGTGTTCCTACAGCCCTTGTAATGGTCTCATAGTACTATAGCTATATTATAAACATAAAATGCAGCTTTTGTCTACTATGCAGAAATACTCCATTGCTGAAAAATTATATATAGTATGGTGCAAAATTCTGTACACAACGCTTGGGTGAAGAATCACGTGAAAACAAGCAAAAAGTTTATGTGACATTTTGTTAAATTCTGCGAGATTTTCGAATTACAAGCTGTCGCAAATGGCGGCAAAACGACGTATGACGCCTCATTACGAACAAAGGAAAGTTGTGAGGATACATCAATTGATTTAGAATAAGAAAATGAATCATTCGACAGCAATCTCGGCCACCCGGTGAAATCACAATTTGTTGTTTGGAGCTTGAACATTTCTAATGAATCTAAATCAGCAGAAATTGTTCAAAATTGTAGTTAATCGAATTGTTTTATCTCGAATCGATCGATGTGAATATGATGTATATATATATACACAAACACACGCATCACTTTAACGACTGGTCCAACAATCCGTTGCGAGACAGATTCATGTATTCGTTATAAACAATCCTTGATCTTCTTAACATTCACTGTAATTCCTAAAAGGAGTCATTGTTAATATGCTTTTGCGACAACAATATTCAAACATAGTATTTTACTAACATTAACACAAACAGTAATATTTCGTGGTTGCAACAAATTGAAACACTTGTATTTATTATGTTTTAATTTAGTTATTATATAAACATATATTTATTCTTTAGCCATAGATACACTGACTTATTGAACACAACTTTGCTATAGACATGATCTTTTGAGAAAATATATTTATCAAGGATTCCATACAAAACGAGATTCATTATTGAGCATTACATTTGGCATCAGATAATGTAACTACAAAAAGTAGAGTACATATTTAACAGATCCCCACAAATGCTATGTAATTAATGAATAGATAATCTTGAATATCGTCAATCTAAATGACTCAATAGAATTCACATACTATTTAAAAAATCATAATTTGAAAATTGACATTCTAGACTCACAAGGAAAGTCACGAACATTTCACTATGTTTCTTTACTTAAAAGCTTTGGTCAAAAAGTTAACGAAACAAGTTTTTAAAAAATGTTTTATCTAAAATTTTGTACCATGTGGAAACTAAAGAGCTCAAAATAATAAATACGAAAGCTGGTTAGGAATTAGAAAAGAAAATTACAAATTAAATCTATAAGAAAGCATTGGAATAGGGTAGGGAGACGAAAATAATTTCGGAAGAATCGACAATTTAGAAATGGGAAACATATGGTTCGATGGTGGTTAAACACTAAATTGTTTGGTGGGAAATATTATACGTCACGTTTAATGAACAACGGAATCAAGAACACTTTGTTTCTTTGTTAACATATTAAATATTTCAGAAATCTTCTGAAGCACTGTTTTATGTATAATTATCATAATGTAAAACAGCATAACCTTTTCTTGCAATCGAGTATTAGGTACAAACTTATGTAAAATTATCTCACAATTTTATTAGTACATCATGATTTTCTTGTGGTATGAAGGTCCCATACAACAAGATTGTGAAGAGAGACGATTCATAAACTGTTTTTAACTGAAATGAAAGTTCTTTTTTCAGTTTGACTCCACAAAATATATCAAAGTTCTATCTTGTTTCTATCTTCAGATGATTGAAAGTTGTCTCCGGCAGAAACAAAAATTTTATTCTCCAGAGTGAGAAGTGCAAATCTCTGGTCGTAACCGACAATTCCGACAATGTGGTCACAAGCATGTACGTTTTCTAAAACTGACGTGACTAATATTATTAGGCAGTACATCTTTCTGAATAATCACGGTTAATGTTGCGTACCAAATATGGTCCTATAAATGGGTGTTGGTACACAAGCGAGCCACGATCATATTAGCAAAAATTAAAATAATACAGTAGAATAAAAAATGAATGAATTATGTCGATGAAAGTTGTAGATAGTAATGAAGTATAACAGTCTGTCTAAACTGAATTTTGGGTTAGTAAGTCGATAGCTATGAAAAAAGCTTATCATAAAGGTATGACGATACTTAAATCTTTCTTCACTGTAAATCTCTAAATTCTACGTGTTTTACTATTTTTTGAGTGTCGCCATAAGATATACTCTACGGTAAATGAACATACACAAATACAGCATCCAAAAACAAGAACGAGAAAGACTCCGGCTAAATGCTTCATAGAAATCGGGAGAGGATTCTTACTTGCTTGAGCTCCTCGAAATGATCTTTCCATCACTTGTTCTTCCCATTTAGATGTTAGACCACCTTCAAACATTCTGGACAAAAGCATCGATATTCTGTCACGTAATATTGAGTGCTTTGGTAACAGAAAAACCGAAAAATAACTGATTACAGCCTCTTCCATTATATGTATCATTGCACCACCATCTTGTCTTGTGTAATTATGTGTAATGAGATATTTTAATGATGCTGACTGAAACGTAACAGCCATATCACGGTTAAATGCAACAACAGCTATCGCTTTGAACGGTTTCATAGCTTCATAATTCTTTGATATATAAAGTGATATAGGATCGTCAGCACTTTTAAACATCTTCACTATATTTGGTCCACAAGCTGATTTTAGCCCTGACTGAATAAGCTCTTCCATGGTGTTAATATCTTTCTGGTAAGTCGGAACTGTAAGGAAACTGATTAGCGAGCTCTGATATGCTGAACATATGATGAGGGAATAAAATACCCACATAATAAACATATATCTTAAAAATAATCTTTTAGGTTGTTGTGAACATGATACCGCAATTAATATCAACAATGAATTCAAAATGGGTGTTTCTAGAAACTTGTCCTGAAGATTACTTACATATTTTCTGATGTAAAGGAGTAATAGAACAAAGGAAATCTGAAATACTAGTATAACACTCCAACATTTTAAAGTAAAAGGTAAAAATATATTTCTCCATGCTGGGATCCGCATTGCCTTTGGGACTCCCCAAATAATATAACGCTGGATGTACGTTGTAACTAAATCAGTCGCTTCAAATCTTTGCACGTTGGGAAGTAGTCCGGCTGCTCCTATATCAGCTCTGCCATGAACTACGTCGCCAAGTACTCCACAATATGTACCGTTTGGAAACTTATATCCAAATTTCATTCCATCAGCTGGAACGTTCGCTACAATGCTGAAATTCATTTTGTTAGCTAAGGCATTTAATATCTTTCCCTCGGCACCATCAAGAAGTATTTCCATTTGTGGTTTTCGGGGCTGTATTGATATAATTGGAAGTAATTTTAACGTACTAATTTGTTGATTGCATTTATGTAAGTTTTGCACAATCCCTGGAAGCAATTCGGTATTTTTCAATGGCTTTTCATGATTTGTATCTGTAAAACATTTATGCGAAACACGAACATTGTGTGCGTAGAAACAGTTGGAATCAGAAAAGTAGTCACTTGTATAAATTGTTAAGTTGTTTTTATGCGAATTTACAACTATATGAACATTTATTAAATTGAATTTTAATAAAGCGTTAAATACCCACAGAATTTGTTCTTTGGTAACAAAATCGGAAACAAATATCATCACTCTCGAAGAGGAAATCCAAATTAGTTTATAATTAAAAATGGTTTCTATCAGTGTCTCAATTGATGTGAACATCAAGGTAATAATACTCTGTTTAGTAAAACTAGTGTTCTATCCTTCAAATTTCGTAATATTGGTTATAACAGTAATGGGTGATTGACAACACATTGTAAGTTGGGGTGGTAGTAGTAAATTGAAAATATGCCCAGTACCAATTATCACTATGTGATTCTGTCCTAGGATATTGTTCTTTAATATGTAACAAGCACATTTCTGTAAAGCTATTGTGTCTGGTGTAAACATAATGTTCTCTTTGTTTGATACTCCTCTTGTTATCAGTTGGAAGATAAGGATAGTAAGAATCCACATGGGTTTATATTTTAGCTTGCTTGTGGTTGTCCTGAAAGAAATATAAATCATAATATTACAATGTGAAAGAAACACTGGCAAATTCAATAATATAGATAGATTAAACTTCTGGAGTTTATGGAAGAAAAATACGTAGATATCATAGTTTTCTTTTGCTTTTCAAAATTATATATATATAAATTCTATGTATTTATATGTACATAGAATTCTATGTACATATATAAATTCTATGTATTTATTACCATGTATTGAAATATATTTAATTACTGAAGTTTTCAGATAAGTTCAATTTACAATGGAACAATTAGTAATAAAGCATTACATTACAACAACATTGAAAGAAGACACGGAAAGTAGTCCATAATTTCTGTTTGACTTTCTCACCCTTGCATTTTCCTAGTTAAATAATAAAAAAGTCAGTCAGTGTTTGGATATCGGTTTCGTATCCAGAATCCTCGGATGAAAAACGGGAAACTGAACGCTTTAGTTTACGTAATCCATCAAAAAATACTTCAACTACAATATGACAATTTTTCCTTTCCAAAGAAAAAAATAACTTGAATTGAAAGATATTTACAAGTACCACAAATTATGTATTCAATGGCGTGATCTGGTAAACCAACTTTTATGAAATAATTATTTTACGTTAAGTGTATTTACCATAGCGATTTGATTGATTTGTGTTTTGTGAGACAATAATCAATGTAAATTGCAGTTATGTTGATCCTCTGCGGTCCTCTTAGTTTCAGAAATTTACTCAAATCTTAGGACGTTCTACTACTTTTCCTGCAAGTAGAGGTGTAATATTTAATAAACGATACATTAATAATACTGACGAATTAAATTAAATTTTTTATGTGGGTGTCAAAATTACAAAACATACGGCTGCAGAGAACGAATATCCCAGAAATCCATAACATGTTAGCTGCACATTTGCCTTGATTCCAACAATCCTTGAAAGTAAGTAATTAGTAGAGTATTCTGTCTATTCAAAAGTAAAGCTTGCTTTACGAAGGTTTTGTTCAACCTGAGTTCCCGTTAAGGTGTAGATTCACATGTTAAACATCCTCGGGATTGAAAGAAATGTTAATATATCAAGAAATCAAGCAACGACTAAAGTTCAACTCACAAGTTGTAAATTCTTGGATAGAGATTGCACTTCGTCCTCAAATTTCCTTTGTTCAACATAGTAGAGAGTATTTAAAAAGCGGGAGAATATTTAAAAAGCTTTCGTTTTATCAGTATATTGCCAACTTAAGTAGCGAAGAAAAACTTAAAACTTTAGCAAAACAGCCAGATTCGATTGTTTGGCTTGTATGCAAATACAGTAGTATGAGAACAAATTTGGACTTTACAAATCATGAAATTATATCTGAGATAATTATTTGTATTTTAACAAGGTAAATAATGCTATGTTATGAAACATGCTAATTTTGAACTTTGATCAGTGAAGAGAACTAAGGAATATAACCTGGCATTAAAATTACGGTATGTGAAATTCAAAACTGAGGAAAAGAAGGTTACCAGCAAAACATACAGTATGCAAAAGATTAGCACAATTATCTTAGTACACAAACATTCGAGTTACTGTCGTCTATAAGCGTGAAGAATTTCATTAATTTTAATTAAATGGGTTATGGCATAGGGTAAAACCTGAGAGGTTGTGTCTGTATTTGTTAACCTTTGGGTATGTATTTATGTTAAACTTTAGACCGAATAACCGAGTAACTTGTAGGGCCATGAGATGTTTAGTGCATATGAAGTATAGGAAATACGGTGAAATATAATAGGAACGCGGAGTAGCAAAAAGGGGGTAAAGTGTAACATAAAGTACTCCTCTCGCTTAGCTCATTAAAAGGATTATCTGTAAAACATATCAACTTAATTTAAACTCAATATTTATGTTCAGAAAAAAGAAATTTTATTTCTTTAACGAACCAACCAACTAACTAACTAACTCTATGGCCTCTGCAACCCAGAGGTTCAATGCCGTGTTCACAAAAGCTTTTCACTGACTTCTGTCCTTAGCCAACTAAATCCAGGTTTTACTTTGTATTCGTATTTCTGCGAGGCCCACATTAGTATTGTCCTACCATTTGTGCCTAGGCTTTCCTAATGGTCGTTTTCTGATTGGTTTTCCAGTTAAGACTTTAAAAGCGTTCCTTACTCCTTCCATTCTGACTAAATTATCTTCCCCCTGGAGCCTCCTGGAATTGATGACCATATCAATGTTTGGTAAACCGTCTAAATTATATAGTTCTTCGTTATGAGGTTTCCGCCATTCCCCATTCCCATCCTCTAGGATCCGAATATTCGTATAAGGGTTTTGTTGTTAAATATTTTAGTCTACGTTCTTCCCTCAGAGTAAACGATTATGCTTCGCAGCCATACAGAACAACAGGCATGATTATTGTTTTATATATTTTAAGTTTCAAATTCCCAGACAGAAGTCTCGACGACAACAGATATTGAACTGAATAACAACAGGAATTCCCGGCTTTTAATCGAGATTTTATTTCTTCGTAAATATGGTTTTCGTCTCTTAATATTGATCCTAGATATTTGAAAGTATTGTTTCTTTCTTTCACCACAATGTGTTAATTTTGAAACATGGTTTAACTACGTAATGTTTCTTAAGTAGTATGTCTGATTAAAATTATAATTCTACGTTAATTTGCAAAGGTCAATGCAGTATCTAGGAAATTATGAAATCCTGGCAATTTTTATACTGTATATTTAAAAAAACCCTTGTGCTTGTTGTACTCCATAGTTGAGAGGAATGATCATTTAATTTTCGCGAAAAAGCCGACTGGAGGTACTTGAGAAAAGAATGATGCAAATATACAGAACAAGGAGAAACAAGATTACGGAAGGGAGGCAACTTCATAACTTGAAACTGTATTTTTTATACTTCTTCCTAGTTCAAAAAATATTGTTAAATCTAACACGCTCAAGTGGACAGGTCATGTAGCTAGTATATAGGAATGCCAAATTTCTTTTGAAGCTTTGAGCACCGAAATGAAAAATGACCATTACTACAGGTTAGGACCAATGTTAAGATGAATGTAATCGAAATTGGAAACCAGAGAAAAAGTGGATGGAGTTGCCTAAGGAGTGAAGGTCGTAGAGGATATTTATGAAAGCGACAATACAATTCTGAATTCCATAGGCCGTAGTTTTAGTTAGTTTGTTCGTTGTACATTTACTTCCCTCGGATATTCATCTAAGTTCGTTTCTCAGATCCTAGTTTCAAGAACAGGGATCGTCTCTCGAACCACTGGTTTTGATTTTAAAAAAGGCAGATACTCGTATTTTATAGTTGTACTCTGATCAAGTAATATAAATAATTGTACTTTATCGATAGTATTGATAATCTTGGTCACCGCTTTGCAGTAGAATGGCTATTTGAGACACACACAGAAAAAAATGAGGTGTTGAAATAACACAAAATGACTACCACTTTAGAGTGTTACTTGTGTCAATTCAACAACAGCCACATCTCCTTCAGAGCATATCAGAAATACCTCGCTACTTGCTGTAAGTATTTGCATTGTTTTTTATTGTTTGGTATGAGCAAAGCTTTGCAAAACATATTTCGCATTTATGGCAAGTAACTAATAACAATCTATGCAGTTTGCGAATTAGTAATCTGTATTGGGGGGGGACTAGGCTAACAGGACATAAAGTCTGAAGATGCAATAATTCAAAATAAGACAATGAAGCTTTACCCCCCCCCCCCGATACACATAGGCTTAAATATGACATCTGTAATAAATAAGAGATTTATTAATTCAATAAATCTAGACACTAACTATGTACGTATATATTGTCGGACATGCACACACTATACCTAACTTTTCTGAACGTATTTAAATGTAGTACTCACTCTTGTGCCCGCAGCTCTCTAAGGTTTATTTACTTAATAATTCGACCCGAGCGATAGCCATGAACACAAGCATATGCCAATTTTACCACTAATATTGTAATTTTCACTTCGCGTTATTACAAACAGCTTGCAAATGAAAACCTACTTCAGCGTTATGAAAACTAGTAAAATTATCCGTACAGTTAAACAGGACCTACTTTTAAAAAATCTAGGTATTAGCCTATCGTACGAGAAACGGATTGTTGCTTTTCCAGATTTCTGGCATTAGCGTCAAATCGAAGGCAAAATATTTAGATTTAAGAACTCTCAATTCAAATTTCGATCTTGTGCTTCTACTCTCCGCCAAAGCTGTGTTCTTCATGACTTTGTTTTTTCAAATATCGATTCCGTGACGGAGCTCACAAAGCCAATACTTAGAAATATAATTACTTTACTGTTAGGTTACAGATGAGTTGATTCACTATGTGCTACGTTATTCAAATAAAGTATAAATATTACATTAAAGTTTTCCAGACAACATTATTGGCGTGGTAGCAAACTGTACAATGAAACGAAAGATTGAAAAATGAAAGGTTAAAAGGCCGTTCCAGTCAAAGTGCTTATACAGGCATAGACAATGAGATGGAAAACCAGTCGTATTAGCAAATACTGAAGCAAATCTTCAATTATGCGTTTACTCACCATCGCTAACATGTTCGCCAACTAAGGCCGCATCCCCAGCGTGTACGTTAACATCAGGGCGTCATTTAGGGGGGCACGGGGGCAATTTTCCCCCTATGTTTGAGATATATATATATATATATATATATATATATATATATATATATATATATATATATATATATATATATATATATATATATATATATAATCAATAAAATAGTAGTAAACGAGCGAAAAATGCGAAATTTTACTTACATCAAGGAGTCTTGTCCCCCCCAAGAAAAATCTGAAATGACGCTCCTGGTTAACATTTAGCCACAAGAGAATATATATCTCAGATTTTGAGTACAAAAGTTCATTTCCGTAAACTGTAAAAGGCAGTGACTACTATGTTAATACCACAAATTAAACTCAACTTTTGAGTTGCATACACACAAACTACTACGCAATAAGGACCATGTGCTAACAAAGAATATACCGAAAAATGAAAAACGACAAAAATAAAAACGGGTAATCGGTACAAATGTAGAGGATGAATATGACATGTCCACCAAGTATGGTGGAAGAAGTTATTTGTTTACTTCTTCTTGGCCAACCGCTAAATCCATATGTGACTTTGTTATGCGCAATTAGAATATTCAAATTCACGAACGACGACGAAGTGAAGGATATGATGATACAGTTGCAGGTAACAATCGTAGTCATAATAACAACAATGGCGATAGTGGGGAAAGTAGAAATGACCAAAAGTGAAAAGATTACTTCGCTCATTCTAATACAGCTAGAAGATTAAACTTACAAGAAACGACAAAAATCAGTGATATTTGGCGGTATACGAAGCATAGTTTAGGGGGGGATACTTCAGCTGACTTCTTTGGGGGGAAGAAAATGTGATTGAGGCGGAAAATCCCCCTCATCCCCCCGGTAATTCGCACTCTGATTCTATGTTTTCTGTAATCGATCACAATAATATTTTTGTAAACCTGTCAATCATCTGAGAACAGTTACACAGATAGCTGTGCTTCCATCTGTTTCTTTATCTGTTATTCTTGTGTCTTAGCATATATGAACATAAGATGGTAGAACTGTTGGTTATGTAACTGTTGTCAGACGACTTACAGGTTTACAATATTATTGTGACAGATTACAGAAACCATAGAACATTATTCGTTACTTGGCATAAGTGCCAAAGATATTTCGCAAAGCTTTGCTCGTATTAAACGATAAACACAAATGCAAATTTTCTCAAGTAGTAATTAGTTATTTCTCATATGTCGACGATGTCTTGGTGCTGAACGTTGTATACGTATCAAGAATAATCAGAGTCCAACATACTTAGTCCACGTTCTTTTTGATCAACAACAACTGATCGACCAACTTCTTCTCCACGGTGCATACCGGCGTCGTTACAAGGTGGAACCATCTCGCACACCAGCACCTCTGCCTGTTAGATGCGAGAAATGCCAACAATACAATTCCCATCCGACATCTCAGTGTCCAAATACCATCAAATGTGGTTACTGTGGACTTGCACATCCTACAAAAAGCTTCCCTAGTCTTAAGGAACTACCACATTGCGTTCGATGTTCTGAGGGACACCCTACCTACAGCTATAAGTGTAAAGCTAAACTTAAACCCGATCCAGCTAAGCCAGAACTTGTTGTACCCATACGCTCTGTTGACACTCCAACAAATTCGCTGCGCCATCCAATAACTGTTGAAGACTTATTACGCTTCCTCACTATTTCTCTACAAAATATCCATCCTTTTGATCGCAATCATATCCTGAATCAGATCATGTATGCAGCCAAATTACTGTTTAACTTACAACTTCATGCTGCATATTCCAGACCTACAGTTCACTTTTAAGTTCAACCACTCGAAGTCTACGTTTAATATGGGTACTTCTACATGCGCTAGTATAATACGTATTATTATGGCTTATAACTTACTTTTTCTTAACATTCGATCAGTCTTAATACATCATATGCTCTTTACACAACTTCTTCAAGAAAAACAAATTGCAGCCTTTGCACTTAACGAAACGTATCTCGCACCACATCTTAACTGTTACTTTCCGAAATATCACTTACTGCGACATGATGTTCCATCCGGTCCAAGAGTCTACGGAGATACGGCTATAGGTGTTACCCAACGCCTTCCTTATAGAGAAGTCACGGTTCCACTTCCGCTCACACTCCACCTTCCTGAGCAAATGTCACGATTATTTATTTTCGAGGCCGCACTATTACATTGGTCACCATATATTTTCGTCCAGGCAAAACAATCAACTACGACATCTTTCGATACATCGATTCTACTTTTCGGCACTACATTATTATGGCGGATCTAAACATTCATAGTCGGTCACAGCGGGATAAAACTAACTTTCTAGACTTTCTTCACACTGAAACAGTTGCCGAGTTCCATGTGTTACCAAAGCCTACAGGCCCCGTCAGCAATACTACTCCTGATGTTGTAATCACATCAACAGCTCTCTTTCAGAGTATACAAATCGATGTGCTTGATTCCATTGGTAGTGATCATGTACCTATCAAACTTGAACTTTACTTCTCTCCTCACTCTCGACCTAAGCTACCTCCTCAGAAACGTACAGTCTTATCGCCCTATTCACCTCACCAGTTGCCTCTGCAAACACTGTCTAGTCCGCCGCCTGCACGCTCTTCTTGTAACTCATAACCTACTTCCTATCATCAAGCCGGTTTTCGACCTCAATTTAGTACGCTCGATCAGTTATTACGACTATCTACGGCTGTTTACCATCAATACAACACAGGTTTTCCTTCTTGTCTGGTAGCCTTTGATCTAGAAAAAGCTTTTGATTAAGTCTGGCACCCTGGTTTACTATACAAACTTTATAGCTATTTTCTACCGTCCTCATATATCAGATTCATCTATTCTTTCTAACACATATCTCTCTTAATGGAACACTTTCTCATCCAATCTTCCTCCAATCTGGCGTTCCTCAAGGCTCTTCACTGTCTCCTCTACTATACCTATTGTATTTTGCCTGCCTTGTTATTCCAAACAACATAAACATATTTCAGTTTGCTGACGACACCGCCTTTTCACGACGACCCGCACAGTGCAATCCATCAGTAAAACCATTCAAACGGCAATTGACGCATTCGTTCACTGGTGTAATATATGGCGATTAAGTATCAATTCTATGATAGCTCAGGCTATTGTTTTCCTGCCACGTAGACGTCGTTCACGAATATACAGGAATCCAAGTCGATTAAACCTCCAAGTAGATCATACGCCTGTCCTGGCGTAAAATACTCTCACTTATCTTGGTGTCATATTTACTCCAAACTTACTTGGATTCCACACCTAACTAAGATCATACGCCAAACACAAAATCGGCTCAACCTCCGCAAGCGATTAGTCTGTACAATCTGGGGGCTAAAACTATTAACAGTCCTTAATGTATATAAGGCCTTTATGCTCAGTACACTAACATATGGACACACTGCCTGGACATCCGCACCGCCAAAATTCTACCAGAAATTGGCTATTCTATAGCGTCATGCTCTACGCTTAGCACATTGCATCCGCCTACCGCATTCGACACGGTTACTTTACGAGCTGATTGATTTTCCACCTTTATTGCATCATCTCGAACACTTCGTACTCGGTACGTTTGCAAGCGAATTGACCAGCAGCATCCCATTGAAAAGTTATATTTTACGTTACCTTAAAATCCTAGACTGGGTAATCAAACTTGAAGAGTGCCAGTTCGATTCTATGGCTACAGAAGCCGACTTGAGACAATCCTGTGCTAGGTTGTCAACTTGAAACGAGACAATTTACAGTAATTAGAATTCTGGCTGGCATCGACAACTTGAAACGTTATATTTTACGTTACCTTAAATCCTGGCTGCGAAAGCCAACTTGAAACAAGCCAATCCTGGCTGTGAGTAGCCAACTTGAAACGCAACAATCTAGGCTATGCTGGGTTGTCAACCTGAACGCACTAGTTCGATTTATTCCAAATTAAATTTCGAACTGGAAAACTAAACTTGTAACGACCTTATATTAATTTCGTGGCTGGAAAGCCAACTCTGTAATGTACAAGTTTACACTAATGGATTACACTTTCATTCGTAGCTAATATTGTGTTGGGAAAAGGAAAGAAAAAAATCAAGTGGGTCGCCGTAACTACTTCCTTTCTTTAAGCTACGATTAAGGACCAGCAAACACAACGCTATTTGATTCCACACTCTTGCACACTAATGGTATTATCGGTATCATGAAAAAGAAAGGAAAAAACACCACATACCTTGCATATTACATTTATTTAATTCTTTGCAAACAGCAGATAATAATGAGAATTGTATCAATATTAGCGATTATGAACAGCTAGACTCAATTGCCCCAAAAAATCATCAGACATACGTATTTCAGTTTCTTGGAGAGTTTGGAAAACTCCTCACACCAACGCAACCGAACAGCTAGTAACAACAGCGTGTAAACCTTATCCTTGATAACAATTAAACAGTTGTTTATATTCCTCGACCAAATATTTGAGATATACACTTTAGTAAGCTACATCATAATGAGTAAAGGGAGATTACAAAATACATTACTGTTTACAAAACATCTCATCACAGAGGGAGTAAGTGCGCGGCTGCGTCGATTAACCTTCCTCCTCAAAAGCATAAAGTTTCCACTACTTTCCGCAACCAACTGTTAAGAGGGCGCTTCCCTCGACTTAGCTTACAACTAAACAGGGGCGGTAATAATAATAATACATATGGTAGAAACATTTGTAGGAAGTACTAAACCAGCCAGCAATCTGGACTCTACCCCTGACACCATCACATCTAGGCGTGAATACAATCGCAATAGCCATCGTCTCCGACGCGTCCAACTGGGCTATTTGAGTAGCTTCGTAATTTAAGATAAGACATGAAAACAATTCGAGGATTTACATAAATCTTTTCCTTACGTGGCGACTTAATACTTAGACTATGAACTATATGCTAAAGTAAACAACACGGAGTGCCCACTACTGGGACGAACATGAGCTAGCTGTTAACGAGTGATACACTATACATCTGCGCAGCTCGAGAGAATAATTTCGCTTAAAGCAAGAGAGAAATGGTGTTGACATCGGTCTACCCCGTCGGCGTATGAATTGACTTACTGGATGGAGAACTCACTTCCGTCTACTCGGATATGTTACGAGCGAAACTTACAATAATAGACAACATTGTGGACATTGTAGAATTAAATTGTATATTAAGTGAATTCACTGAGTAACAAGACAATTGATGAGTGATATAATATCTTCTAAATAAAGTGACTTGGAACAGCAGGGTAAACACACGATATTGATAATATTGTACCAGCTAATTACAAACGGAGACAAACATTTGAATGAATTATATGAATTATGGACAAAATTTCTTACAGTCCCCGGAACGATGTTCCTTTTTCCATAGATTGAGTCAGAAATAATAAAGACAGAGTTACCTGGAAGCGGTGACCAAAGCTCATCCAACCGCTACTTACAAAACACCCACTGGTAAACAATACCAGCACCGCGGACCAGTCCGAAGAGCACAGCTTCGGGCAGCATCTTTTGGGCAGCAACTGGTCTCCGACGAACTCTCAGGTAGCTTAACGTGCGGTAATCGCAAACTCTAGCCAAAGGTACAGGTTAACCAAATGGCGACCTTCTTCTTAGTCAGCAGCAACTAGAAACACATCCTCAACTTCCACCAGGTAAACATAAGTGAACTGTATAAGTCGTTGAAGCGCCTTTGCCCACAACGACGACCACAGATGACGATCCAAGGAGGCGGCAGGCCTAGGTCCCACTAAAGCTGGATGGAGCCAGTCGGCAAAATAACAAAGCACCAAGTCCCAAACTAGGAGATGAAGGAGATGAGAAAACGCTACGAAGAATGACCACGCTGACGACGTCACAGACAGTCAATCCAGGGAAAATGCAGCAGGCCGAACTAGAACTAAATTGAAGGGGTGGCTCCTGGTATAACTGTCATATTTCTACCTATGACATGATGAACAGTTAGATCAACAAGTAAGTCCCAATAGTAACAGGGGTAGACACGAACAGAATTGTAGATGAGCTATTATAGTTTATCACACGTTACACGGATTTTCCAATATCACTCCACTACACCATCTCCATAGAAATTTTTGATAGAAAACAAGTCACTTCACTGCGTAAATATACAGTAACTTCGTATTCAAAAGACAGGACGGAGCACTATCCCCTTTCTCTCGACGCCATGTTTTTGTTCAAAGAGCTAAAACAAAGGAGAACGCGCTCGGAGATCCCGCTCGTTCTCTGATTGGCCGCTCCTTACTACGCAACATCGCGTAAAACTAAAACAACGATTTTAATATTAACATGTATATAACTAAATGAAAATGAAAATTACATAAATTAATATTCATATATGTCCGTCCATAACAAATTACTCAGTTTTGAACGAAATACAAACTCCGATTTATTTCAAACAGCTAGCGTTATCTGTTGAGATTGAGAGATATCCACTCGATGCAGGCCATAAACGTACAAAGAAAGTAGCATACTTTGATTACACATACTAGCCCAATTGTCAACCATCTTGAATCCTTCATGAGGGCCGAGAATTGAGAGAATATAAAGAAAGAAATAACACTAACTAAGAGCTGATTAAATATTTCTATAAAGTAATCTCTTTGAGAAAATGTAACGCTCAAAGAGGAACGTTACACCATGTTACTTGATATCCTACATTACAATCAGGATCATGACGCACCCTCAACTTACGTCGATACTCCCCTACAGCACATCATGACTCTTCATCATTTGCAACTAGATGATGCTGTAGTGGATCCCTAAATCTCTCACATCTACGAACCACGTGAGCTTTCATCATTCATCTACCCATCATATGCACCGTAACTACCTATTAACATGGGATTCCTTTGTCTTCATCAGTTCCTGAATCGCCCCAGGAACAGGAGATAACTTGCATTCGTCACTACTAACAAATCCCTGTGATGTGGCATTCAGAGCACTGCATTTTATCTTCATCTACTTCTCTGCCCACTGCACTATATTCATTTCAGTTTTACATTCGTCATAACTCAGCACAGCATGGTAATAAATGCTTTTGATTCTACAATATTACTCTTGCACACTTGACCTCCCATTATATTATACTTATGCCTCATTATGTGTTGTTTCTCACTCTTCAATCACCCCTCTGTATGAATTTGTGTTACCTAACGCCTTCCTTATAGAGCAGTCACGATTCCACTTCCGCTCACACTCCACCTCCCTGAGTTAATGAATGAATATATATATATATATATATATATATATATATATATATATATATATATATATATATATATATATATATATATACCTCTTAGACCAACAACATTAAAGTTAGATCCAACCATTATATCTGAAACACTTACCCGGAGAAAGGGCAAAACCCTTCAACCGGGCCAACGGACAAAAAAAATCTTAGTGTTGAATTAACACACAAGTAGCACGCTAAAGTGGTTGTCATTTTGTGTTGTTTTAACACTCATTTTCTACAGTGCAGTCTACTGCTTAAAACGGGATTCAAATTGCTAGTTTAGTATAAATGTAAGGCTAATCGACCATACAAAGAATCCAACACAGGAATTAAGTACTATCAACACTAACATGTTAATCAATTGAACTATGAGCAGTTATACTTGGACCCTAAAAAATATTTTTCCTAAAGATTTCGATATACTGGAACCGAAAACGCTCCCGAAGACAACCTGAGTACTTCTTATACATTACCAATCTGTTGACCACAATTGTGTTCCGAAGTGCTAAGTATATTCGTGTATGAGGTCTCCATATCAGATTTTACTACTCACGTACTTGAATTAAGTCTTCAGTTACTCCTTAACTACGCTTCTGCTTTATTATATTACTCACTCAGTTTTCTTGAACTCCTATTATTTCAATTTCTCTATAATTTTCTCTTAATTATTTCTTCCCATGTATGGTACAAGTATACATACCACATATTACGAGAGGTACTTATGATTGTTACTTATGATAGTGTACTTAGATAGAGGTACTTCTCTCGAATGAATAAAATCTGACATCATAACGGACAATATAGGCCAGATATGAGAGAGAAATAGATTGCATATTTATGGCGCGACTATTGACTGTTATAAACAGTTATTGTGAAACAATCAAATGAAATGTTTATCTTGTTATGGAACTGCGCAAGGGTGAATATTAACATTTAGTGTATCATAACTTCGTAAAATACAAACTTGGATAAAAGGCAATAAAGCCAAAGTCAGTAAGCGTGAATGCAAATCGTAAGGGAATATAGCACATAGCATGACAAAGAGCAAATTATCGGCATTTCGTGCTTTTGTAAATAATGAATTTTTAATATCTCACTATCTCTGAGATCTTCTAGATTATTCCTAATGAGTTGCACTGAAACTAACAAATGCTTTATAGATTAGAGTCTGCGAAATCTATGGACGCAGAAACGAAGAGAATTATAATCAAGACTCTGAGGATTTTCTCGATTATATTTCTGGTGTATCAATAGCGTTTTTCTTAAAATAGTTCAGTAGAAAAGCTTAAAAATGAAATGAAATCTTTGATTTTTACGTCCCACGGTTATGCCGGTTAGGCTAAAGGAGACAGTGATGATGAGTAATGAATGAAATGGTGGAATGAAGAAAGTGGGAGGAAACGGGAGAACCCCGAGAAAACCCACTCACACGGTGTTTATCCACCACAAAGTTCACTTGGCGGGCGCTGGGATCGAACCCGAGACCCCAACCACCAGAGGTGAACGCTCTACCATTGAGCAACCGCTGCCCCTAGAAAAGCTTAAATTGCAACGGAGTCTTATATACTGCAGTCACTCTCTAACTGGCATATTTTAATCACAAATACTTTTGTATAGACTTCATTTTTTAAAAGCCATATTTAGATTCCGTAGTAACAAAGAGAATCCGGATTTTATGTTTATACTCCATACAAGGAGAAAAGTTGCTTTTTAAATTTTCAACTTTCTCCTCAAGTATGTTAATCTTAGGCTATTATTTCCATATTTTTCCTAATATTTTGTATTTGCTATTTACTGCATAATATTAAACGATTTTGACATTTGAGGCTCCTAGTATCAAAATCCGCGACATCCATTTCTCTTAGTTTCGAGTAATCTCGCAAAACATGAAGTGAAGCTATATATACACGAGTACAAAGTCCCATATTTGAACTAGGTTTTTAGTATGAAATATTGAACTTTTACACAAAATTCGCTATCCATCGAATTCCTTTAGATCAAACATACAATATGCTTCATATAACTGAATTTCGGGAAAAAGTAGATTTTTTGGCTTTTCTTACTAGGCGCCTCATTTATAATATTTATCTATTATGCCATTACTTCTAACATTACAATTATGTACACTATTTCTGAAAAGAAACTATCACCCGTTTTTGGTGTGATATTTGATTGATCAAAATTACTGTATTGAATATGTTTTGGAAAGTTTATTTTATAATTACTGTAGTGATCGTCCATTCCGGAGAAGTGAAATCTTTAGAACTACAGCTGGGTAACCATTAAATGTGACCAGGATTGAGACGAAAAGTGATCGGAATCGTGTTTAGTTGCTGCAGCTGATATTTGAACTTTACTTTCGTCGAAACTCAACGCGCTGTTTAATTGAAAATAATGTTGTATGCCATCAACTGTATTAATTGTTGTTGATACTGTGCAAGTCAGTACTTACTATTTCTTTTCTGTGCATTTTCTGGTATTAAAAAATAAATGTTTAAGAACAAAAATGTGAAATTTGGTTCTATAATATATCCTCCTTAGTACGGAATGTGGTTCATGAAAAATAACGTAACCTAAGGAAACATTCTGGTGATGGCAGAAATGGGAGAAATTGGAAGCCAGAGTAGAAACGGAATGCAGTTGAGTGACGGGAGTCGATACAAAGTTTTTTTTATGATAGCGAGAGTAAGTTCTTGGATTTAATAGACCATAGTGTTAGTTTGTTGCTTGTGGATGTATGTGGCTCGGATACCCATCTGAGCTAATTTCTCAGATCCTAGTCTTAAGAATAGGGAGTGTCCCTTGAAGCCCCAGAGCGTTGCGGAGTTTCAAATGAAGCATTCATACAATAGCTTGCAATTATATATTTTTTTTCTGAAGAGTGCATTTTTAAAATCCTAATCTCGATTCCATGTTGACAACTAATATCCAAGTTTCGTATCTACGCTGCATACAAGTAAAAAAGCGGTCATCTTTAAAAATTTTCCATTTTTTCTCAAGATCCTTAGTTTTAATATTTATCATATTTATTCAGAGTATTGCTTGTATTAGTTCTTTTGCTTCCAAGCCATTAAACTCAGACCTTCACATTAATAAAAACTGTAGACGTTATTATTAATTTTAACTTTATTATTGCGTACTATATTTGTTTATAGAAGCCATGACTCATTTTGCTAAGATGTTTCGTTTATCGAAATTCCTTTATACGTGGTGTGTTTGTAAGTATATCATTACTTCGTCTGTTCCTCCGTTAATTATACATAGAATCTCAAGAACTACATGACAGATCATTAATTTCAGTCAGAGTTCAGAAGGAAATTTGTGAGTTAGAGAGTAGAGTTCGTCGATGCAGGTAATGTAGCTAAGTAACAAAAATTAACCTTGTTTGGCTTTAACTTGATCACTTGATTAATATAGATGCAATATCAGTAATAGATAGCCAAAAGTAATTTCGTGAAATCTATTATCCGCTCAAGAAAATGTTCCATCTCCATCTTTGGTTGTCTAGGAATACCGGAAATTCTACTTGAATCCACAACAATTTCTGGTTTCAATCTTAATCTCTATGTACACTCATGTCCAAAATGATTGTAGCATATATATAACTGTCTTCTTGTAAGAATATAATTTGACAGTGATTTCCCAGGGTACTTCTAATACAGTTACTATGTGTGTAATTGGAAAATGTATATTTGTGGTAAATTTCATAGGAAAAGTATTATAAATACGAAAATTAGAATGAGTAAAACAAAATGTTGCTAAATGGACAAGAAAGTTCTGTTTTCGTTTTATTGTTCTTATTTAATGCTCTTTTGACATGAAATTTTCCACATACATGTCTTTGCCTATTATACACATACTAACATTACAAGAAATACCGGGCGAATTCGTTATCAAATTATATTCCTACAACATATTTATAGACATGCGACAATAATTTTGGACATGAGTGTACATATGACAAAAAAACTGTAACGGATAAAAGGCATATAAAAAACGTTATTTGTGTACTATTCAGCGTTTTAAGAATAAGTACCATTTTTCTCGTAATTCTGTATTTAAATCAAAAACAGCACCTCAATCACACCCGATCTTAATATTGCTCGGTATAGTGTAAAATGAAAAAGATAATGAAGGATATCAAGTGTTTTGTTTTGTATTCTATTAAACGTGGCTCGGATAATGTGATCGCCGAGGTACATCATCTCTCATACGTAACGAGCTACGAGACTGGAAGCCCAGAAATCTAATTCCTAATTCATATCATTGCCAAGACCGTCAATTGCTTTCACTACTCTCACACATATATCCACAAGCTTCAATATGCCCTGACTCTTTTAAATATAGTCCCCAAATTCTGGTTTTGTTGGCCACCTAGCAGAAGTTGGTTTGTGTTTTTGCACTGTAGTTTTTATTCCATATATCCAGATACTTTATTTATATGGAAGTAATACCTTAAAAGAATTGAAAAGGTCCCCTCATAGGGGGCCGAAGGTGGGGGCAGAGTGGCAGTGGGGACCCAAACCCTCTTGGCTCACGAAAATATATACATAATATGGCAAACCATAATATAATATAACAACCATGGGCCCTTAGAAAATTTTCTTCTTGCGCCACTGGTTCCTCTTCAATTTTATTTATACTAAATTTTGTAATGTGATGTCGCCTAGCGCAAATATTTTGGAGGACAATAAGAAAGGAATTAGTGAAAGAATTATAATTTTTCAACAAGTATTTCGACAGGTATGCCAAAACTTGACGTAAAGGAAACTTTTAGTTTAAGTAGTAATACCTCATGGTTGCAACACGTTTAATACATTTAATTATCACGTTGTAATTTAGTAACTACATAAACATTTATTAGTTCTTTAGAAATATATACACTGAAATATCGAATACATTTTTATCTATATAAATAATATTAAAAAGCTATTCTAGTAAGAATTCCATGCAAACGAGATTCATTATTCAACATTACATTTGGCGCCAGATGATGTAACTACAAAAAATAGAGTACCTATTTAACTGATTATCCCCATATGCTATGTAATTAATGGATAAAGTATCTTGAATGTCGTCAATTTACATGAGTCAAAAAGATATAAAAGGATTTATATTTTAGACTGTCAGGGAAAGTGACGAACATTTCAGTATGTTCATTTACTTAACGGTTTTTGTCAAAATGTTAATGAAACAAGTTTCAGGAAATGTTTTTTGTTTTAATTTTGTACCCGGTGGACAAGAAACTGGAGAGCTCAAATGTATGAATATGAAAGCTGGTAAGGAAAGATAAGTATCTATTAAATCTGTAAGGAAGCACTGAAATAGAGTGGGGAGACGAAAATAACTTCGGAAGAATCGATAATTTCGAAATGGGAAACATATGGTTTGAAACTAAATTCTATTATAGAAAATGTTATACGTGATGTTCAATGAACAACGGTATCAAGTATTCTTTCTTGTCATTCTTGACGTGTTTAAAGTTTGAGAACTCTCCTGAAGCACTGTTTTCATAAATGATTATTATAATGTAAACAGTATAATTTTTTCCCTGCAATCGAGTATTAGGTACAAACTTATGTCAAATTATGTCAAAGTTTCGTTAGTACAATTTACTTTTCTTGTGCTATGAAAGTCCCATACCACAAAATTGTGAAGAGAGATGATTCATAAAGTTTTTTTAAACTGAAATGAAAGTACTTTTTCTAGTTTCACTCTACAAAATATATCAAAGTTTTACTTGATTTCTATCTTCATGGCTATTCGAAAAATATCTAGACGAGGAAAATTTGTCCCCGACAGGAATAAAAATTTTATTCTCCAGAGGATAGGGCTTTGTCAAATGGAAATCACTGGATGTCAGTCGCAATTCGGACAATATGGTCACAACAAATTTGTATATTTTCAAAATTTGTCTAATATCATTAGGCAGTAAAAATGTTCTGTGTGTCCAAGAATTTCGAACATTAAATAATAATGTGATAAATAATCACTGGAACAATACGTCTTTCTCAATACACACAGTTAATGTCACGTACCAAATATGATCTTATGAAATAAGTGTTGCACAAATGCGAGCGAGGATCCCTTCATATTACCAAAATTAAAATGACACAATAGAATGGAATAAAATGAATTATGCTGATGATCGTTATTAAATTGGTATCCCGTGAAAATTGTAGATAATAACGAAGGATTACTGTCTGTCTAAACTGAATGTTCGGTTAATAATTTAACAGCACTGAGAAAGTACTTATCATAAAGATATTGCGAATAACGATGCTTAAGTCTTTCTACACTATAAATCTTTAAATCCAACGTCTTTTGCTATTTTCTGAGCATTGAAATATACTCCACGGTAAATGAACATACACATACACAATATCCAGAAACAAGAAGGAAAAAGACTCCGGTAAAATGCTTCGTACAAATCGGGACAGGATCCTTACTACACTGAGCTTTTCGAAACGAACTGTCCATCGCCCCTTCTACCTTCCCACTTACGTGTCAGACCTCCTTCAAACATTCTGAGCAATAACGTCGATATCGGCTCGCGAGGTATTGAGTGCTTTCGTAACAGAAACTCGGGAAAATAAGTGATTATAAGTTCCTCCATAATATGTATCATTGTACTTTCATCTTGCCTTGTGTAATTATGTGTAATTAGGTATTTTAATGATGCTGACTGAAAAGTAACAACAAAATCACGGTTAAATGCAACAAGGGGTATTGGAACGGATTCATTTCAAAATGATTCTTGGATATATAAAGTGATATAGGACCTTGAGCATTTTTAAACATCTTCCTTATATTAGGGCTAGAAGCTAATTTTATCCCTGACTTAATAAGCCCTTCCATGGTATTAATGTCTTTTTGGTTTGCTGGAACTGTAAGAAAACTAATTAGCGTGCTCTGTTATGCTGAACATACGATAAGAGAGTAAAATACCCATATAATAAATACATATCTTAAAAATAATCTTTTAGGTTATTGTGAACATGATATGGCAACTAATATTAACAGAGAATTCAAAATGGGTGTTTGCAGAAATTTATCCTGTAGATTGCATACATATTTTCTGATGTAAATGAGTAATAAAACGAAGCAAATCTGAAATGCTAGTATAACGGTCCATAATTTTAAAGTAAAAGGTAAAAATATACTTCGCCATGCTGGTACCCGCATTTTAGCACTCCCCAAATAATTTTTTGTTGAATGTACGTTGTTACTACATCAGTCGCTTCAAATCTTTACAAGTTGGGAAGTAGTCCCGCTGCTCCAATATCAGCCCTGCCATTAACTACGTCGCCAAATACTCCACAATATGTACCATTTGAAAACTTATAACCAAATCACATTCCATCAGCTGGAGTGTTCACTATGATGCTGAAATTCATTTTATTGGCTATGCCATTTAATATATTTCCCTCGGTACCAACTAACGTAATACCCATATCTGGTTTTCGTGACTGTATTGATATAGTTGGTAATAAATGCAACGTACTAATGCGTTGATTGCCTTTATGTAAGTTTTCCACAGTTCTTGGAGGCAACCTGTCTATTTTCAATTGTTTTACATAATGGGAAACTTCATAATGGGAAACTGTAATTTTTGTACTTCCCTCTGATTCCGGATATGTTATTAAATCGAGTTCTCTTACGTGGACAGGTCATGTAAGTGGAATATAGGAAGGTCAAATTTCCTTTGAAAGTTTGAGCACCGAAACGAAAATTGACCATTTTGAAGATTTTTTGACAGTTTATGGCAATGTTAAGATGAATGTAGCAGATATTGAAAATCAGTGTAAAAGCTGGATGCACTTGGCTAAGGACTCAAAGCCGTAGAGAGTTTTAGTGAAAGCAGCAATACAAAAAGTTTTGCATTTTCTCGTCTGTCTAATTTGGTTGAGTTTTGGATATTGTTGTAGCTGAGAACCTCCGGTCAATTGTGTATATAGGTCCAAGTCCCAATGATCAACCCTGTCACCTCCAGAGTAACCAAAGGTCACACAGTACAAAATCCATTGCATTTCCCCGTCTCTCCGACTTGGATGATTTTTGGATATGTTGTAGCTAAGGGAACGATGGTCAATAGTTTATGTGTGGCAAACTCGCTATGACGAACGTTTCGACCTCCAGATGTCACCTACACCGCACAACTAGCATTGAATTTCCTCGTCTGTTCGATCTGGGAGATTTTTGGATAGGTTGTAGCTGAGAATATCCCGGGATTTTTTTAATATTGGGTGATCAACCTTTGACCAATCCTATACCCTCCGAAAGTCACCCAAGGTCACACTCGTTTAAAATTGGAAGACAAAAAATGTTTTGTCTGTTATACTGTGCTGCGGCAAAAGAGGATACTCTACGTAACGATGTGACTTTGCTGACCTCTGGAGGTCACAGTGTTGTTCTATGGAGTAGGAACCATATAAACAATTGCCCAGGGTCCTACAACATATCCCAAAATCATCCAAATCGGAAAGACGAGGAAATGCAATGCTTTCTGTACGTTGTTTTTTCTGGATTTCATCTACCGTAGTGTCAGCTAGTATGTTTGTTGTGCATGTACTTGATTTAGATACTCATCTAAGTTCGTTTCTCAGATCCTAGGTTCAAGAATAGGAATCATCTCTTAAAAAACCGTTGTTGATAAGAAAAAGGCAAATGATATGTACTTGTTCTCTGGTCAATGAATACAACTAAATGTATTTTATAAATTGTAAATATTAATGAAACTTGAAAATTGTTTTCCAGTAGAATGACTATTTCAGACTCAAGTTGCTACTGGATTCAAACTGCTAGTTTATTTAAATATAAGGCAAATCTACCATACAAATAATCCAACTCAAGAATGAAGTACTATAAACACTTGCCTATTAATGAATTCAACTAGAAGTAGTTATACTTGGTCTTAAATCATATTTTACCTTAAGGTTTCAATATAGTGGAATGGTAAACGCTTTCCATGACAACCTGAGTTCTGCTTGTACACTACCAATTTGTGGTTCATAATAGCATTCCGAAATGATAGGTATATTCGTGTATCAGGTTCCCAGTTCAGATTTGTCTACTTACATATCTGAATTAAGTTTCAATTACTCCTTAAGTACACTTTTGTTATTATTACATTATTTTTATGGAACTCTTATTATTTCAATTTCTTCATAATTTCCCCTTAACTATTTGTTTCCCGTATGGTACAGGTATACAGATCAGGTATTTCCAGAGGTACTTATACTAGTTCCACGTTACTTTCTATCGAATGATTCAAATCTTAACGGATAATAGGCCAGATGTTAAAAAGAAACAAATTTCATATTTATGGCGCGATTATGTAAACAGATACTATGAAAGAATAAAATGAAATTTTTATCTCATTATGGAACTACGAATGCACGAATATTAATGTTAAATGTACCATACGTTGTAAAATACAAACTTGGATAAATGACAATAAAGCAAAAGTCATTAATTATTAATTTCAAATAATACGAGAATGTAGTCCATATCGTGAGAAAAAGCAAATTACGTTGCAATTCTACTGTACTGACAGTAATTGCCACATCTGAATAAAGTTTTATCCGCATTTCGTGCTATCGTAAATAATTAATTTTTAATATTTCACTGTCTGGGGGATCTAGATTATTTATAATGTGTTTCCGCTGAAATTAAAAAATGTTTGATAGATCGAAGTTTCCGTAATTTATGGCCACAGAAAGAAAGCGGATTATAATTTCAATCAAAATTATAAGAAGGATTTTCCCCAAATGTGTTAATCTAGTTATTTTTTTAGGATTTTTAGTGTTTGCTGTTTACTACGTGACACTAAGTTTAGATTATGACTTTTATAATATTTGATTTTAACATTTCAATTATGTGCAACATTTCAGAAAGAACTTTAGCCCTTTCCGCTTAGAAGTTAGATAGATCAAAACATGTTTATACAATATATTTTCGAAACTTTTTCGTATATTTATACTGGTGATCGTCCATTTGGGAGAAATGAAATCTTTAGGTCTAATTGTTGGATAACCATTATAAAATTTGGGCAGAATTTAGATGGAAAATGGAGGGAATCGTGTTCGTTGTTGAAGCGGATACTTGATCTTTGTTTTCGTCTAAACTGGACGTGTTGTTTACTTGGAAATAATGTTGTATTCTATCGACAATAGTAATTGTTGTTGATACTGTACAAGTCAGTACCAACTGTTTTCTTTCTGTTTTTTGGTTTTAAGAAATGAATATTTAAGAACAAAAATTTCGGAGTTTAGTGTTATAATATATCCTTCTCAATTCGGAAAATGATTCGTGAGAAATAATTTGTTTTTCTTGACTCTTTAGCTAACATTTATATGATCCATGACGAATATAACATTTCTGATTTAAGAAAACAACACTGGTCTTAAGAAATGTGGGATTCTACCTTAACTAAAATTTCTCAACTTGTGACACAAGAAGAACTCAATTAGTTGATCAACAACATATAACTTTATAGAAAGTGATAACTTTTCGCCATCTCGGTTATGAAAGTGTAATTATCTATGTCGCACGTTGAAAGCATTAACATTTGCATTGGCAAAGAGAAATTTAAACCGTACCCTATAACTAAACATGATTTTAATATGTACTTCGTAGAAGGCATGGTGCGTTGTTTAAATATGAGACACAATCAACAATATGTAAGTTTCTAATATGCATTTTATATTTATCATAGTTTTATTGTATTGTACCATGCATGATGTTGGGCAATTATATGTGAAAGGCAAACCTGAGCAAAACAACGTTACCAGCAAAGCATATAGTATGCAAATGGTCTGCTCACATATCTTAATATACATACATTCAAGTTATTGTCGTCTATAAACATTAAGAACTTCAGTAATATTAATTAATGGCGTATAGCATAGGGTAAAACTTAAGATGTTCTCTTGTTTTTAACCTTTGAGTATATATCTATGTTAAAAGTTAGAGCAAATACCCTTTCCCTTCGTAACTTGTACGGCAATGTGAATGATAGTGCATATGAAGTTTAGGAAATAAGGTGATATAATGGAGAAGGCATAATTTCAAAAAGAGTATAAAGTGTAACATGAAATACTATATCAGCTCATTAAGAAGACTATGTTTAAACATATTAAATTAATTTGAGCAGAATATTTTTGTTCAGAAAGAAAAGAAATTATATTTCTTTCATCATAAGGTCCTAATTTTAAAACATTGTTCTCTAAAATATAATGCTTCATAAGTTGTGTGTCTTATTCAAATTATAATTCTACGGTAATCTGAAATCTAATACAGTATCAAGGAAATCATGATCTTTTGTCAATTTGTAAACTGTTTATGATAAAACAACATCTCTTGTCTTGTTTTACTGTATAATTGTGAAAAATAGTCGTTTAATGTGAGCGAAGAATGCACACTGGACGTACTTGAGAAAGGAATGAGGGAAATATAAGGAACAAAGAGAGATAAAATTCCGGAAGGACAGTACATTCATAACGGGAAAGTTGATTTTTTATACCTTTTCCCAATTTCGGAAATTATTAAATCTTGTACTACTAGGTGGAAAGGTCATACACCAAGAATATAGAGAAGTCAAATTTCTTTTGAAGCTTTGTTCACCGATACAAGAAATTACCATTATGAAGATATGTTCATATGTTAGTGTTAATGATAACTTGAATGTAGAAGAAATAAGAAACCAGGAAAAAAACTGAATGCACCTGGCTAAGTACCGAAGTTCGTAGAGAGTTTTTTTTATGAGAGCAACAATAAATTTCTAATTAATAGGTCGTAGTTTTCGCAGTTCAAGGTAGTATTTAAAAAAAAATATTTGTCTTGGATATTCGTCTAAGTTTGTTTCTCAGATCCTAGTTTGAAGAATAGGTATTGTCTCTTGAACCAAGTGTGTAGACAACAGAAAGGCAGATATTTATTGTTGTTCACTCATGATTCAACAGAACTATATGTACTTTGTTGATTGTATTGATTAATGAAATTTGATAATCGCTTTCCAGTAGAATGACTATTTGAGAATCGGTCTGCTGCTACAAACCGGATTCAAATTGGTAGTCTAGATTAAATATAAAATAAAAGAACAATGCAAAGAATCCAACGCAGGAAAGGGGTACTATAAATACTAACATCAATCAATTCATCTATAAGTAGTTATACGTGGACTTTAAAACATATTTTACCTAAAGCTTTAAGTATAGTGGAATGGTAAATTCTCCCGACGACAACCTGAGTTTCCCATGTACATCACCAATTTGTTGTTCAAAATTGTATTTCGAAATGCTAAGTATATTCGTGTGTCAGGTTCCGTGTCCAAATTTTTCTACTTACATATCTAAATTAAGTTTCAATTACTCCTTAAGTACGCTTCTGCTATTATTACATTAGTTACTTACATTTATGAAACTCCTATTATTTCAATTTCTCTCTAGTTTTCCCATAAATATTTTGCCCCACTATGATAGAAGTATGCAGATCAAGTATTACGAGAAGTACTTATGATAGTAACGTTGCCTTCTCTCGAATGAATAAAATCTTACGTCACAACGGATAATATAGGCAAGATATGAGAAAGAAATAGATTGCATATTTATGGCGCGACTATTGACTGTTATAAACAGTTACTATGAAAGAATAAAATCCAATTCTCTATGATTATGAAACTACGAAAGCACGCATATTAATCATAAGTGTATCATAACTTCGTAAAATACAAACTTGGATAAATGGTAATAAAGCAAATGTCATTAATTATGAATTTCAAATCGTAAGAGAATATAGTACATATCATGACAAAGAGCAAATTACGTTGCAATTGTACTGTTCTGACAGTAATTTCCAAAGCTGAATATTGTATTATCCGCATTTTGTGGTTTCGTAAATAATTAATTTTTAATATTACTCTAGCTCTGTGGTCTCCTAGATTATTCCTAATGTGTTTCGGCTGAAATTAAAAAATGCGTGATAGGTTGAAGTTTCGGAAATTTATGGCCGCAGAAACGAAACGGATTATGATTTCAATGAAAAGTACAAGAAGGATATTCTCGATTATATTTCTGTCATACGAATAGTGTTTTTCTTTAAGTAGTTAAGGGTTGAGCTAAAATAAAACGAATTCATCTATTTTGCATTGATTCTCTAACTGGTATTTTTTCATATCAAATGGCAAGACTTCATTTTTAACCCATTACCGCATGCCATGCCATACATGGCACATACCCTTTTTTCGCTTTAGCTTTTTTTGTGATTTATCAAAGGCATCAAATGGATCTTTTTGTCCGTTGTGTGAGATATTGACGTGTATGAATAAGAGATTTTGGTGTCATCTGGCATGTTCTTTGTGAATTTTAAGTGTGTCATATTTGGCACTTACTTATTTGTCGTTGGATTTAAGTGAAAAATCTAAAATTCAAGTTTTAATTCATTTTTCAAGTTCCTATATGAGAATTTCCAATACTGATTATTATTTTTTCGCTAAAAGAAAAAAATCATGCCGAAAGAGGTTAAAAGCCTCATTTTAATTCCGTATTGACAAATAGAATCAATATTTCATATTTATATTCCGTACAGGTGAAAGCGTTATCGTCCTTTGAATTTTCGTTTTTTCCCTCAAGAATCTTAATCTTGCTATTTTCATACTTTTAATGATTTTTTTGTTTGCTGTTTACTATTGCAAGAGATATTTTTGATTGGGATAAATTTGTAGGTAATTTTAAAATAATTGTTTCATTTATTTCTTATAACAGAGACTTGTTTTCTCTGCGTTGGTTTTGCATTTCATCATTATTTTAGTTGAAAAATGAAATTCCATTTGTCTCAACGCTTCAGGAATAACGGGATAGCAGATATTATCTTGGAAATGCATAAACCACTAAGTTAAATTTTGATGGTTGTGATTTCCTACGGGAAACGCATTGTACAGAAAATGTGGTAGTACCAGCCACAAGAATTTTGTCAACACCGATAGTGGATAATCAAATTAATAAAACTAGGGAAAATAATGAAATCCGGGAAACGGATATTCTTCTTATCTCTACATTGTTATGCCATCCTACCCATGTTCTAATACTCAAGTTAATAACCAACCACGAATAAACATGTAAAAGAAATCATTTAAAATCCAGTTCATCGTGCTATTCAACCCCCTTTGTTACCATTTACGTCACTTAACATTCTGTGACTATTTTCCGGCGAAACACCCTATCTGAAAAATATATATGCAAAAATACACAAATTTCTAGAGAGACACACTCCGATACCAGCAGCCGAGATTGATCTGCGTGGGACGGCATATCATAGGAAGTAAATATGTCTTTTATTTTACTATTGATTAAGTTGCTACAGGTTCTTCTTAGAAAGCATGGTGGGTTTAGATATGAGGCACAATCAACAATATGTAAGTGTCTAGTATTTATTTTATACAGAGTTTGTCCGGGAAGTAATAGGACTGATTTTATTCCGACATGACTGTACTTCGGAGCGTGCGCGCACTGACTGGATCCGGTAGAGGGCATTCCTAGCTAACGAACGAGCGGCTGGTCAGTTGTCTCCGAGCACACGGAGAGTCAGGATAGGCTTTTTCTCGCGACGTGTTTCTGTGAGTGGTGCAAGCCGAAAATGCAGCGTTCGTTAGAGCAGAGGTACGCGATTTAATTCTGTGTTAAACTCGGTAAATCTGCGACAGAGACGTTTGATATGATCAAGCAGGCTTACCCGGATGATGCTTTAGCAAGAAGTGGTGTGTTTCGGTGGCACAAGGCCTTTTCGGAGGGCCGGGAAGAGGTCGCCGATGAAGACCGTGCTGGAAGATCTTCGACTTCGACAAACACCGACAATGTGATTCGTGTGCGCGAAGTTTTGAACTCAGACCATCGACTATGTATTCGTTTAATTGCCCAGATGTTAAATTTACCAAAAACTGTGGTTCACGAAATTGTGACGGAGCATTTGAACATGCGCAAGGTGTGCGCGAAGATTGTCCCAAAAGTACTCACTGACGACCAGAAATTGCGGCGAGTGGAATTGTACCAAGAAAATTTGAACATGTGTTAAAGTGACCCCCAATTTTTGAATATCGTAATCACAGGTGACTAATCATGGATCTTTGAATATGATCCCGAGACAAAGAGGCAATCTTCCGAGTGGCACACGCCGGCGTCTTCTCGCCCAAAAAGGGAAAAATGAGCAAATCCAAAGTGAAAACGAAGCTCATTGTCTTTTTTAACATCACAGGCATTGTCCACCATGAATTTGTTCCTTCTGGACAAACCGTCAACGCCAAGTTTTACGTGGAAGTGCTCAAGAGACTCAAACAAAGGGTCAACCGGGTCCGACCAGACATCGGAGCCGACTGGAAGCTGCACCACGACAACGCCCCGGCTCACACCGCCTTTCTTGTGAACAGCTACCTGACCAAGGCCAACATCCCAACGCTTCCGCAGCCGCCCTACAGCCCAGATGTGGACCCCCGGACTTCTTTTTGTTTCCTCGCCTGAAACGCCCGATGAAAGGCAAGCATTTTGAGACGACAGAGGGGATCCAAGCAGCTTGCACAGCGGCTCTCAAGGCTATTCCGGAGAATGACTTCCATGACGCCTTCAATGCTTGGAAATCGGGTTGGCAGCGCTGCATCGACGCACAAGGAGCCTATTTTGAAAGTTTTTAAAGAATTGTAACGATTGGCTCAATATTTTTTTTAAAAAATCGACTCAGTCCTATTACTTTCCGGGCAAACGCTGTATATATAATAGTTTTACTGAATTGTACCATGCATGACATTAGGCAATTATATGTGAAATACAGTACTCAGCAAAACAAGGTCACCAGCAAAATATTCACTATGGAAAAGGTTTGCACATATATATCTTACTATCCAGAAATTCGAGTTACTGACGTCTATAAACATTAAGAACTTCATTAATATTAATTAATGTCGTTTTGCATAGGGCAAAACTTAAGAAGATTTGACTGTAGTTTTAATCTTTGAGTATATATCTATGTTAAAATTTAGACCTAATAGCCTTTCCCTTAGTAACTTGTATTCCAATGAGAATCTTAGTGCATATAAAGTTTAGAAAATAAAGTGAAATATAATAGAGAATACATAGTTTCAAAAAGAATATCAAGTGTAGCATAACATAGTATATTGGCTCAGCTCATTAACAGGATTATCTGTAAACATATTAAATTTATTTAAGTACAATATTTTTTTCATAAAGAAAATGAATTATATTTCTTTCAATATAAGGTCCTAATTTTAAAACATTGGTCTAAAATGTAATGTTTCCTAAGTTTTGTGTCTTAATAAAATAATAATTCTACGTTAATCTGAAAGGTTAATATATTATCAAGGAAATCATGAAATCATGTCAACTTATAAAGTGTTTATGACAAAGAGTCTTGTGCCTGTTGTACTGTATAGTTATGAAAAATAGTCATTTAATTTGAGTGAAGAATTCAGATTGGACGTACTCGAGAAAAGAGTGACGGAAATAAACTGAACAAAGAGAGACAAAATTCCGGAAGTATAGTAATCTCATAAATGGAAACTGAATTTTCATACCTTTCACAAATTCGGAAATGTTATTAAATCCAGTATCCTTAGGTGGAAAGGAAAGTATTTTTTTTGAAGATTTGGGCGCCGAAACAAGAAATTACCATTATCAAGATCTGTTCATATGTTAGTGGTAATGATAACTTGGATATAGAAGAAATAAGAAACCGGTGAAAAAAACTGGATGCACTTGTCTAAGGACCGAACGTCGTAGAGAGCTTTTTTTTTGAAAGCAACAATACATTTCTAATTAATAGGTTGTACTTCCAGTAGTATTTTCGTTGTTCATTTATTTGCCTAAGATATTCATGTAAGTTTGTTACTCAGATGCTAGTTTCAAGAATAGGTATAGTCTCTTGAACCAAGAGTGTAGATAACAGAAAGGCATAAATTATTCGTTGTACTCCCATGATTCAACAGAACTATATGTACTTTGTCGATTGTATTGATTAATGAAACTCGATATTAGCTTTCAAGTAGAATAACTATTTGAAACTCAGTCTGCTGCTAAAAAAGGGATTCAAATTGGTACTTAAATTGAAATACAATGTAAATCAACAATGGAAATAATCCAATGCAAGAATTTATTACTACAAAAACTAGCATATGAATTAATTAAACTATAAGTAGTTATTCTTGGGCTTTAAAACATATTTTAACTAAAGGTTTCAATATATTGGAATGGTCAACTCTCCCGAGATCAACCTGAGTTCCGCTTATACATCAAAAATTTGTTGTTCAAAATTGTATTTCGAAATGCTAGGTATATTCGTGTATCAGGTTCCCAGTTGTTTTTTTCTACTTACGTATCTGAATTAAGTTTCAATTACTCCCTAATTACGTTCCTGCTGTTATTACATAAGTCACTTAGATTTATGGAACTCATATTATTTCAATTTCTCTATTATTTTCCCGTAAATATTTTTCCCCTGTATGATAGAAGTATACAGATCAGGTATTACGAGAAGTACATATGATAGTGACGTTGCTTTCTCTCGAATGAATAAAATCTTACATCATAACGGATAATATAAGCCAGATATGAGAAAGAAATATATTGCATATTTATGGATTGACTGTCGACTGTTATAAACAGTTATCATGAAAGAATCAAATGAAATTTTTCTATGATTACGGAACTAGGATAGCATGAATATTAATCATAAATGTATCATAACTTCGTAAAATACAAACTTGGATAAATTGTAATAAAGCAAAAGTCATTAATTATGAATTTCAAATCGTATGAGAATATAGTATATATATATCATGACAAAGAACAAATTACGTTGCAATTGTGCTGTACTGACAGTAATTTCCAAAGCTGAATATTGTATTATCCGCATTTTGTGATTTCGTAAATAATTAATTTTGAATGTTACACTACCTCTGTGATTTCTAGTTTGTTCCTAATTCGTTCGAGCTGAAAGTAAAACATGCTTGATAGATTGAAGTTTCCGAATTTTATGGCCGCAGAAACGAAGCGAATTATGAATTCAATGGAAACTATAAGACGGATTGTCTCGATTATATTTGTATTATTTAATAGATTGTCTCTTTAAGAAGTTTAACGGGAAAGCTAAATTTGCAATGGAGACATATTTTGCATTCACTCTCTAACTGGTACATTTACATATCAAATAATTGTTGTCAATACTTCCATTTTAAAAGCCACATTTAAATTCCATATTGATAAATAGAATCGAAATTTTGATATTTGTATTTCGTACAAGGAAAAAGTTGTTGTCCTTTTAATTTTTTTACTCACGTATCCTAATGTTATTATTTTCATATTCTTTATTATTTTTATGTTTTTACTTTATACTGCATAACATTACTTTTGGAGTTTGAGTTTTATGACATTTGCACTTAATTTTAACATTACAATTATGTACAATATTTCAGAGAACTATTATCGGTTTCGCATGTAAATTTAATTGAACGCAACTTCTTTATACAATATATCTTGGAAAGTTTTTCGTATATTTACAGTAGTGATCGTCAATTCGGGAGAAATGAAATCTTTAGAACTACTTATTTGATAATCACTATAAAATGTGGGCAGGATTTAGACGAAATGTGGTGGGAATCGTGTTGTTGGAACTGATATTTGATTTATGTTTTCGTCTGAAGTCAACGACGGAAATAACGATGTATGCCATGAACAGTAATAATTTATGTTGTTGCTGTACAAGTCAGTATTGAATGTTTCATTGCTTTTCTTTTTGGTATTAAAAAATGAACATTTAAGAACAAAATATTCTGAGTTCTTTTGCTATAATATATCTTCCTCGATTCGGAAAGTGCTTTGTGATAAACAACTTGTTATTCCTGATCCTTTATCTAACATTTATATGACCTATGACGAATATAACATTTGTGATTTAGGAAACAACACTGGTCTTATTAAATGTGGAATTGTAGCTGAACACAGATTTCTCAACTTATAACAGAAGAAGAGCTCAATTTGTTGATGAACAACTTAGAAGTTTATAGAAAATGAAAAAAGTTTTGCCATCGCGGTCATGAAAGTATAATTATCTTGCCCGCACCGTGAAATCATTGCCATTTCACATTAGGAATGAAGGATTTAAACAGTTCCATTAAACTAAACACGATTTTAATATGTATTTCGTGGAAGGCATGGTGGGTTGTTTAGATATGAGGCACAATCAACAATGTGTAAGTTTCTAGTATGAATTTTATATATATAATAGTTTTATTGTATTGTACCATGCATGACTAGACGAATTCCAAATTTATACGTGCCACCGGCGGAATGTAGTGAATTACAACATAGTTTGTAATATAAAAGCTACAAATCTAGCAGAATAGTTTGAACTGAGTGATTTGTTCGGAAACGGCTGGGTAAATGGAAAACTCGGACAATGCGTATCCCATTATTTTCAAAGACACACTTTTTCGGATAAAAAAGTTTGTCCCCAGGGCCCTCGCAGGGTCCCAGGCTGGATCCAGCTCAAAATTTTTTAAATGGTAAGGGGGGTTAAGTAGCACATCGTTTAGAAGCCGTTGTAAAATGAAAGAAAATGCAGGAAGTCTCGACTCCCTACGATAACCATGTGCAAAATGGCGGAGGGTCAAAATGTAAACAGAAGCTTAATTGAAAAGTCCATGGTCACCCCTATAAATCGGAAACGGTGAGACAAATATGAAAATAGGGAAGGGAGTGTGGTATTATTGTCAAAGTACAACAATTTAAGTTCAAGCGTCTTGTCCCAGGGTGTCCGCAGTTGGGGTCCAATTAAAAAGTTTCAAATGGCAATATACTTTATATACTTTAGATCCGAATGGACGATCACATACTATTACAAGGTACTGAACTATTAGATTATGCTTAAAGTTTACTTGAGCGCGTCAGAGATGGTGGGCACTTGCCAATATTTTCTCTTTTTCTTCCCACTATAAAGAAACGAGGTGTGGTGGTGTTAGAGGTAATATTTAAGTGTCGCAGACTACAGTATTGCCTCCTGTAATTATTTCTACTCCTAATACGTTATGTTTCAGCCTCTGTTCTCAAGGTTAAGCCGAATCGAGGAGTGGCGCCCTCTTTAGTAACAGTTGGTTGCAGGTAGTAAAATGAGTGGAAATGTTATGTACTCTAGGAGGGCGAGTTCTTAACTCAGTTGCGCGACAAGGTTCTCTGTAAATGAGATATTTCCTCTTAGTTGTAATGAACCTCTCTGCACTTTGTCTTCTTATGCGTCAGTGTCCTGACCGAAGTAATTATTGAGTAATGTCTACCTTAATTGATGTAAACCGTTACAGTCAGTGTATCGTCAGTGACAACAAATACTATGAAGTAACTATTAGTTATTTGACTGCACTTTATGTTAAGAGCGCTTTACGATCTTTATATAATGTTTAAACACATAGGTTATGTTTGATGTGCAATTATTCGAGGTTGTAATTATCCATATACATACGGAATTTAATAAATGCTAACATTACATAAGCTAATTTGGAGACTGTTTGCTGTTCCCTAAAGTAAGACTGAAATAAAAGTTTATTATATATGTGTATGTATTTTCTTATAGACATCATTTAAGATTCGAATTAATTTTGTCTTTCTTTTCTCCTCGCTGGTAAACATGATGACACCATTATTGTGGAAGAGTCTGGAGTTAAGTTGTGTTTATGCGTACTGGCCCATAGTAATAAATTAGGAAGAGAATAATTAACGGCGACCCAAAAATATAATTTATTTTGGAAATCATTAGCGCATTTCGAGTTTGGTTCTCCAGCCACAGGATTTAAAGATAACGTAAACCGTTACGTCACAATAATAATATTAGGTATTTATATTTGTTTGCAGCAAGACTTTTCCATACCATCCTAGTGCAGTATTATTTTTAAATGGTCATTATGAAATTGTTAAACTAAATTTTAAAGGGTCATTATAATTGGTGCTTTATTCATTTCACAATTCATTTCTGCCAGTAGCTTTCGGCCCCTTACTCTCTCTTCACGCCGACCCAGGGGGATACTGCGCACCCGCAAGTTGGGACCCACTGTTTTCCATTGAGGCATTCTGACAGTCTGTTAGAAATTTTCAATCTGAATACTATCAATAAACAGGATCCTTTTGTTTCTACGGCGCACTAGTGAATTTAAGTGAAAGATCATGAATAATTCTGATAATTTATATAGTATTTATTGACGAATATGTAATAGAATCTATGTCAATATCATACATCGTTCTTGAAAGTAACAAATACGGTGAACATAAACACACAATCAATAGACATATTACGTCAGGGTGAAACAGGTTTAAACTTCAATCAGTACAAAACACATTTCAATGGCTCTCCAGTCTTATATTACTGGATTAAATAAACTGAACAGGTTTTGAGTAAATAGTTTGAAGAAATCTCATATGGAAGTGTACATTTTTTCGTGGTTAATGGATTATACCTATTTAGCGTTCATAATGAACGGCTTAGATATGAAATACAAATAAAATAGTTTTTTTTTTTTCAAGACAGTTGTGAGAAAGAACTCACTTCCATGAGTTAACTTGTAAATTGTTCTTTTCAAAATCATTATTACAATATTATAATTTTGTTAACGAAATATTAATAAGAGAGATTGTTAATATAATATTATTGATTTTTAGAAAGTAAACCAAACCGTTAGAGCCATTTTCGAGAAAACCTCTTTTTTCGCCCTTTAATAAACTAGTCGTACCTTTGGTGATAGAAACAAGATCTCTTTTTAAGAAGTAAGTAATCCTAATAACTTTAAATTTGGTCCAGAGACATTGAACCGCATGGGCTCCAGTAAGTGTACATACATGGAAACCAACACATACGCGGTTAAACAAAGTGTTTTTTCGTACGTCAAGCCTGTGAAACATTAAATGCGTTAAGGTATCGAATTCAATTGTTTTCATTTCCACTACAATTTTCTTTCCCCTATCATCAGCCTAATGTAATAATAATAATAATAATAATAATAATAATAATAATAATAATAATAATAATAATAATAATAATAATAATAATAATAATAATATATTTGTGAGCCAGTTGCAACCTAATGCTAGAAATAGGTTGCTTTATCAATAAAATGTAAAAACGTATTGAATACAATGTTATCTACATTGTGAATTACCTATTTAAACAATAGGAAAATGTAAGTCCTGTCGGTTTAACCAATCATTCCTTGTTATGTTAATACAGAATATTTCATAGACTCGAAATGAAACTGAGGTCAAATTACTGGATATACTATAGACCAATATTTAAGATTTATACTTTCTGCTGACTGAAATAGATGTATTAGCCTAGATTCGCGGATCCAAACGTTTCAGATATCCTCTGATCTTATTGGCCGATACAGAGACAAGACATGAAGAGTCATGACATACTTATAGCAGAAAGCAAAAGCAAGCTGCTGTCAGCCCTAATAGCCGAACGTTTGTTCTCCCCGCTGGTCTAGTGGCTAGCACGTGAGCCTTTGGTGTATAGGTTTCTGGGTTCGATTCCCCGTGGGAGATTGTTTGGGATTTTATCTGTCTACGATGTTTCTGTGTTCGTGTCCCTGTCATTCTAGGTTACTGGTAAAGCATGTTAAACAAGCAAAAAGCGAGTAAAATTAGCTAAGAGAAACATATAAAAACCGGACTTTAAATGGAAATAATTTTGGCGTAGGTTCAGACCCGGTGTAAGGAATTTAATTCTTTTTAAATTTATATAACACCCTCTTCATTAAAATAAGATTGAAAACAATACTCAGAAAAGTGAATTACCAAGCTCGCTAGTAATGAAAATTGCTTTTGGTGTGGGTTCAAACCTGACTCAAGGAAACTTTCTTATATATTTTTTTAAATTTTCATAACACTTTATTTTATTAAAATAAGCATTCAGGTCTACTGTACGGATCCATAACATAGGTAGTAGTAGTAGTAGTAGTAAAAATTAGTATTAGTAGTAGTAGTAAGACTAGTAGTAGTAAAAGTAGTAGTAGTAGTAGTAGTAGAAACGGGTTAGAAGCACCACAGGGGTTGGGTTGGGTTCAGTTCTCGACATCAAATGGGCAAATTTAAGACTTGCCCAAATTTTTCTGTACATTTTACATGATCAACTTAAAATTGCTGACTAGTGTAGCGCGCAAAAAATACAGGGTAGCACGGGAATACTGATACGCTTGGGATCGGTAAAAATGCCAGCCTTGATTAAAATAGTTGCATATTTTTCTTAAATTTACACATTTAGGATTCAAACTAACCACTATTAATCGATTTATCTTGATACAATTATACTATCTGCAGTCAAGTATTATCTGAGTAAAATGTTTTTTTCAACATTTTACCTTCTTACTTAATTCCCAAATTGATTCCAATATTCATAACTTTGTGAGTAATAGCCTCTTTTAATTTAAAAAAAAATATATATAGGGTAATGTAACATATTTGCACTGGTTCAATTTTATTGCCAATATTGTACGCATGTTATTTCCCCTGACTGCACCAACTTTTCTTCTAGTTCTTCCAAAAACTAGCATTTTAGAACTTAGGCCATTGTTTGAATATGAACCCTACTATTATTCTAGTCTCTTGCACTATAGCAGAAATATGATTCGTAAATATAATATAATATTTCTATCAAATGCTACGCCTAAATGTTTAATTTGTTTGCCAATGTTACCCCAGTAATGAGATATTTGTAACCAAAGTTTTGCGTTTTGTTAGTATATGAGGTCTAAGTTAGTTTTTCACAATTTGTATTTAAGAAGTTGGTTTTACAATACGTACTAACAAGATATAAATATTTTTGTAGTAAATAGTCATCTTATTCATTACTAACTCTTCTAAATAATTTTAAGTCATCGGGATGTAACAGAATATATGGATAATTGATGTTTTCAGGTAGATACTTTATACATAGGTAATAAAGAAAGGGGTCCCAAACATAATCATCGAGGCAGGCACGTAGCCAAGGGGTCCAGGGGGGGCGTACCCCTCCGCCTTCGAGACCATAAACAAAAAAATAAGAAAGGATGAAACAAAATGAAATTAGAAAAAGAAGCATCAGGGTTAAAAATAAAAAGCTACAGGAAGCTTTTGGTTACTCTTTCTTATGAGGAGATTTCTATTACTTGGAATACATGGTTGCGAGGTGAGCGAGATATCCTGGAAAAGTTAGGGAATTTGAAATTTCTAGAAAAATTACGGAATTCTCAGAATTTCTGCTACTAGTGAGGGAGATTTCAAGCTTCCGAAAGCATAGTGCTTTTGTGTAATAGCGTGGGCTTTTTTTATCATACTTTTTCGTCATTGCATCCTTGCAGTATCAAACATGCTATTTCAAAAAGAATGTTTGCTGCTCCTTTAACCTGTCATTTGGAACCGACAGTAGTTGACGAAAAAAAAGCAAAAATTTATGTGGAAAGAAAGTTCTGTTAAAATTTGATTCAACAGAGAAAGGGATGCAGATATTGTAAAATATTTTACAAGATATTATTGAGTATGTACTATTCATAATAGTGAATATGTACTTTTTATAATAGTTGAGGTCATAATGAAAGGAAAACTGTTATTTGAATGAAGAGAGGAAGAACGTAAATATTGTAAAATCTTTTTCAATACTTTGTTTTCTTATTATTTTAGTCGAGATTTCTTTATAGTTTGTTACTAAAATATTTATCAACATGTAAAAGGAAAAGGAAAGGAAAGTTGAGAAAAGGAAAAGGAGAAGTAGTAGTACTTGCGCTGTAACAGAGGGCGCACTGTATTGTACAAATGCGATGCATGGGATTAAGTCGTGAGTGGGAACCCTCCACCTCTTGTGGGGATATTCATGTAACTATCAACTTATGTTCATTTATATACGGGGTGAATTTAACTAGTTACTTTAGAACATACAAGGTTCAGCCAAAATGAGTAAACGTTTGTATCGGACTCCCGAAGGAAAACTAAAAGAAAAGAAAATAAATGACCGTGTTTATATAAACAGAATTCCCGATCACGACCCCCTTTTCAGTTTTATTTAAAAATAGAAGAAGAAGAAGTAAAGAAAAGAAGAGGAAGATGGGATAGGAGGAGAGGAAAAGAGGGAAAGTAGGAAGATGAGAAAAGAGGAAAACTGTCACTTGATATTTTTTGAGAAATATGGTAAAGGAAGGCGAATGGTTATCAGATTGAGAAGATTTCCAGGTATCATTGGGTGAGTATTTGGTATTAAGGTGATCAAAGGTAGACACATGTTAACCTATAACCCACAGACCTAGATCCAAGATAACCTCCACAACCGGGTTATCTCAATATAGTCCTGATATCGATGAAAAAAAAGTTGAATTTGGTGGTTTATCTGCTATTTTCCGAAGTTCTCGATTAGTATCCAGTATTTGACGTACAAATCATGAAGTCGGTCGCACGTTCGAATTGATTAAAAAAAATCAAAGTAACACACATATTCGTTGGAGATTATAAATTTCAAAGTTCTTCCAAGATTATCGTTCTTTCAGGCTCTTTCTCCTACTTTTGCTTCTCGTATAGAGCCGACATAAATGGAGTCAGTATTTATTCTCAATGTAATTAGTTGACAACTACCATTAATATCAGACAATTACACATATATGTTAAAAGAACTGGTGCACTTAACACTAAACCTATATTTCACTCACACTCACATTCACACAGAACAATGTATAACTTAGGGTTCATTTAACTAAATTAAACTAACCTAACTACATTTCAATAGACATTTATTACATCCCAAGAAAATTTTGTTTAACATAACAGAAGAAATTTTTGATACATGAATTTTAAAAAACTGTTCATTGACATGCACAGAAATACGTTATTTCTCAATAATGTCAAATAATACATATCTCTTCGTAGATATATTAAGAGTTGGGTTACATTACTAACCAGACGAAATATATATATATAAACATTACAGATATTTAAGATTCAGTTTGACAACTACATACAAAAGTGGAGAAAAACACTAGTAATAATAATATTACAGATTTGTCAAAAAACTTTAATAGCGTTTCGATTAAGTCTTAGTCTCGAAATGAAAAAAATCGACATTTACGAGTCCTTTCTCCCACGTCGATAGTAGTTTATTTATCAATTCTCCGTATGCACCATGTAAAGTGTCCATAAGAGTATTTATTCTTTTGTCTCGACGACAGATAAAATAGTTACTTCTAAGAATATATATATATATATATATATATATATATATATATATATATATATATATATATATATTTGTCCTTGCGTCACTCAAAACACTTTGTATGGAAAATTCCAAGTCTTTAAACTTTAATTAATAAATTGCATTCCAAACGTGGGGAACATATCTTCAGTATAAGATATTTCAATAGAACTAGATCTGTGGAATTAATCTATGTCCTTTGTTTTCATCACAAACTTATTAAACACATTTAGTTCCACTATGGAGCAATAAATTTTTGTTTCGGTTTCAATTGTGGAGTGTAGATATTTGAGTCACTGAACTGATGAAGGCCAAATAGTTACGTTTTAAGTTGTATAGGGGAGGATTTGGGGCACAGTACGGTTTCAGTACGGTCTCACCAAATAATTTTTTAGCATGAGTTAGGGTTATCGTTACTATATATTATTTGTGTTATGTACATGCAAATTATAATATAATATTATGAATTAATAGTTACATGCATCGTTTACAAATCTGCGTAATATTATTTATTACACGTTACGCGGTAATACTCTATCGATTACACATAATTAGTATCGGGTGTCGAGAACATATGGTAACCTAAACGACCAGGGTAGATACCGAGCCCATTCTACATATATTTACTTATACAGTATATCTTGATATATTCAACATACTCACTTCTACATTAATATCAAGATTAAAATTTCGTCGATACTCATTTTTCCACATGAATCTTTTCATATTCGTTAAATATTTACATTTTTTTCTTGGATCAAAACAACACAACAACAAAGAAGACCTGACTAATAAATTTTTCAATTAGGTTGCAACATTAAATACACAATCCCGATCAACTATAAGAATTTACATTCACTAACGTCCCGCGTATCAAGACATATTTAATATTGTTTAATAAACTGACATAAGGAATGAAGTCGCAACAAATGAAGCAGGCACGTAACTGTTCAGACTATGTCAACATATATACAAACGGATATACAGAAAAAGAATCAAGGATTATTTGAAATTTGTGGGCCCACACTACTAATACACACACACCATATGAAAACCGATAGAAATAAACTGGGAATCGGTAATCAATTGGCATATTTCGCACAATCAATGAAAATAATCAAGTTTTTGGAAATCTGAAACTGTAGTGTACCCTCCCGTCAGTCACTTCTGTAAAGAATTAAAAATTATAAACAAAAATCGGTCCTGAGTTGATCTAATATACAGAATACATCTACGAATTGGATTCCTCAATGTCTCAGTCAGTACATTCAATCGAAATAAGTGATATAAATGTTTTATATTTTCATAAGTTTCGGAAACGGGGGGAAAGGTTAAAAAAATAAAATTTTAAAAAAAATCTTGAAGTAAGAAGGAAGAAAGAGACAAGATAGAGAAAGTGGCGCCAACGAAGGAGGAAGATTAAGGTACTACTCACTACACAGACGAGAGATCGAATTTAAATATATAACAACTCACAGCCAAGATATTCACATACGTCGGAAGAGGATGGCTTACATAAATACATAGTCCAAAAGTTATCTCCCAACTCACAACGCGTCCGTGCCACAAGGGAATTTTCAAAAAGGCGAAAGCTTTAAGGAAATTCCACTCCTCACTGTATCCGATTGAGTTAGTCTCAAAAATTATCTCCAAACTCACAACGAGTCCGTGCCACAAGGGAATTTTCAAAAAGGCGAAAGCTTTAAGGAAATTCCCCTCCTCATTGTATCCGGTTGAGTTCTTGGAGACCCCGGGCATACCGGAAGGTTGATGCAGACTCTTAATTTGGAATTTCAAAAAAATCATCCGACCTCTCAGAAAACTAAGAAAGTCCAGAATAGTAATGAAGCTAGAGTAAAAATAGTAGCTAAGATATCCCTAACTAGTAATTTACCAAAATAAAAAAAATAAATAAATTGAATTTTGGATCGGTGATTTCAGTGTCCAAACATCACCGATGGCTACCCTGCGCAGACAAGCCAAGGTCTGGGACGTCGATTAATTTCAATTATCATCTAATTAAACTAAGAAAAGAGACGAAAATACTTAAGAGGACCAGGGGTCGACACCTGGGTACGAAATAACCTAATTTTTTTCAATAGTAGTTAATTTAATTTGACTAGCCCCCCATCCGATCCATTAGCTATACGAACACTGTACGGTAAATAATGTAAGCAACGTAGGAAAAGAAAATCTCAGAGAGTCGATGGATATTAAAGATACAACTGACCAAACTTGCACTTTCCAATGATCTCAGGGTTTAGCAGTTGTTTTCCTGAATTATCATTTCTTTAATCCTTCAGAGTCAATTCCTACATGATGCTACCCTCCACTATCAGATGAAATGCTTAAGAACCGGTGCTATTGCTATGAAATACACAAATACGAAGTAAAATACAATTCCAGACTACACTTTGCTATCCGATAACAAACTTAGTTGAATGAATGTATTGATGTAGGGGCCGAAAAGCAAGAGATGTATCATCAAGCATATTCGTATTTTCAATATATAAATAAGGTACACTGGGCTTATCCATTTGTATACAGGTGTCCTATTGTCTTATTCATTTTATATTATACAAATATAATCACTATATTTTTACATCTATTCATTTATTTACTCATTTCCATACACGAAGCAATACTTTACAGACACCCTGTTATGTATATTTATGCCCATTCCATGCACACATTATATTATACAGTAACAAATCTATAATTATCATGATATGTCACGCTTAGGCCGATAAACGACAACATTCATCGAACTACAGACTCTTATTACGAAACACCAAATTATATTTACTTCGCAGTTTTGTTAAAAAAATTCATACATGTATTCACTGAAAGTTAAATTGTCCACGATTCTTTTATTTCTGATTTGCTGATAGGACTAAAGCAACAATGAAATATCTCTACAGCAACGGGAAAAGAGAATTTAATATTGCATTTTCAAGACAAACAGTAACACCATGTAGGCTTACTCCTATTAAGAAAATAGGCATTCTTGATTTCAGTGGATATTTCGGTTTCTAATTGACATAGCAAGCTGTAATTTTCAGAACAGTCAGATCCCATCTATTTCATATGAATGTATACTCATCCAAACCGAAAACCATGTCTACGGGATGTAATTTAGAAATAAGGGGCCGAAATCAAACAATCTAGATCACTAACTCGTGCGATGACGTAATGTAAACAAACAATTGATTACTGAAAATGAACGCAATGGAGCTGAAGTTTACCCGCGTACTAAAATATACCCTTACACTTGCTAATCAGATCTATAATATTTATTCTGGTTTAGTTACTTTTAGTTAGAAAAATGGTAATGAGTTTACATACGAAAATACACTGTCCTCACACAGTAACGTCACGCAATCACACAAAACTACTAACTACACATAACAATATATATACTAAAATACTAAATCCAAACATTCACCATTTAATTACATGCATGTTGAATAAAGTATCCAGTAGATTAAACTTTAAACACTTTGCGCCATTTCCAGTATGTAACGCCTTCTCTATTAAGCTTTAGGGGGACAGAAAGAGAAAGACAACCCAGGTCCGATTGACCTGACCAATTACTCAAAACATATTTACTATTGTTTGATGCCTGGGGGCACCTTAACAAGATTTATTGAGGGACCTTTCCCCTTAAAAAGGGGAAACGCCTTAAAAACAAACAATAGCTAACCCATTCCCCGCTAGAACTAGTTCAATTCGGAAAATGAATAGGAGCGTTTATTTGCGTTTACGAGTGCATTTTAATGGTTAACCTTACAATACGAAAACCTACTAAAGCCATGCTATTACTAGATTAAAAGAAAAAATCACATTCACCGTATATACTATAGTATATGTACTCAGGTCAATAACCCTAAATTCCACTATAATCGAATTTGCTGTCGTTGTCACCGAACAAATTTGTAATTACAAAACTGGCCTTGTCGAAGGTTTTATACTGAAACTAAACTGTCTACGATTTGGCTTGGATGACGAGCAAGATGGCGTCTGGCTAACTGGTTCTTATTTCACCTTGATTTAACAGTTCATTCAACGAAAATGTAAATTTGTAGGCTCCTGTATAATTATACGGCGTTTACTATGAAATTAAATCTTATTTTACCTTGTTTTTCCTCGAAATTCCAGTATTTTCTGCCAAAGGCTTATGCTCAAAATTAGATGTGGTATTCTCGGGAGCGTCCACAGTAAGAGATGATAACATTGCGCCCCAAGACGACAGAGATACGAGGATACTGAATTGATAGCAAAATTCTCGATTTTGCTCTATAAAGTAAACGTTAGAATCAGACCTACTCTGTTGCGTTTAGTGCTCTGTAAGAAAATGAACCCCTGGAATACGTACACAAAAATTGCACGCATTCCATTAGACCAGCAATGGTTGCTTCGATTGTGGTCAGGAAAACTCCAAAACGTTCTTTGCTATTCTGATGTCCGTGTATTGATCTATTTATTACACTTTATTCCAAATTGCACTATCATTTTACTCTTGGAACATGATTTAGTGTGTATCATTCTTTATTACTATATTTAATGTAACTCTGCCAAGAATTTAACATGATGTCCACAAAAGAATGCAGACCTAGCTATCTGGCAAATATGGAGTGCTCAAGTGAATACTTGGGCTGTGAGAGTTACATACAAATGATTCTAATGTGTTCTTTCACACATTGATCTGTCCTTTCACAATTGATCGTATTCTATGTGACGGCTAGCACTCTTAACTATTACCTGAAAGCGCATTTTCCACTGAGGAAAACTTATTTGCAGATGTACAAGAGCTGTATTATTCACCTAGTTTACTGACGATTATTAGAGGCAGCAATCTGTAAACTTCTTATGCAAAAAGGGACAGTGTTCCTTAAGCACAAAGGCAGTAGTTCCTTGGACAGCTATTTGGGACTCATCACTCGGACATTAGTGAAGGAAATATCACAAACTACGGTCCTAAACTCCATACATCTGTAGAATATCACTGATAGTTTGGTTGTGAGTCTTGATGAGATGTATGACAGTCCAACATCCCGCTATTCATAAATCAGTGTGCATCTTTCTGTCAAGAAAGTAATGCTCTCAGTTTTCTGTGATTAGAAGGGCATAATATTCACTGATTAACTGACTTATAATTATATTGTGAGGGGGACATATTATGTACAAGGATCTGCTACGAAACCTTCATGATTCTCCGATGAAGGCATGGCATACTCACCAAAGATGTTTGTTACTGGACACCACTACCGCCCAAAAAAGTAAGAAAATACTGAATGTTGTGCAAAGTTTGAGATATAATTTACTTCTCCATCTGCTTTATTACGACGACTTCGGTATATCAGTTTCTGTCTTGGTTCCAAAAATGAAGCCACCGCTGAAAGGAATAATTTTTTTGCTGCGGAATACATGTTTCCTAGCTAATACGACTCTTTATAATAAGAAGAGTTCTCGAAATGCAAATACATTTTTAGAAATGTATTTCTTGGCACAGTGTGCATGTGGCAGGAGCGGATAACATACGTCAGCATCAAATTTTAGCTTAAATTTTAGCATGCAAAGCTAACCGTTGAATCTGTTTGAATACTTAACATTTTTGTTATTTTAACAAATTTTTACTTTACTTTAGTTTTTCATTTGTGGCAAAAGTTCATCAACATAATCACAATTTTTATTGAATATCTTGATAGTTTTCTCGTTTTGATTAAGGAATGCGTATGTTCTTTATATATTTCAGTATTGGCGAGGTTTTCCTCTCGCTTATTTTACCCTTTACCTCCCTCTTAATAAAATAATTTCTTTTTAGTTTATGATCCAATAATGTTATTTTTCTATTCTAGACAGAACAAGATGTTCTTCTCTTTTTCGTTTCAAAACAATTTCTGATCTTTTCCTTACTAGTTATATATTTATTCACCGTAACTGCATTTCTGTTTGGTGGGGAAGTCCCGAATTTGTTTTACAATGGTAACTCACGTGATTCAGGCTCTACACTAAGCTTTCGGCTTACGTCTTCTGTGACCTTACCACTGAAGGGCCCACTAAAACTACACCAATCTACCAAAAAACCATTGACTAAATTTTGACAGTGGCATTCGTTCTATTCTTTCTTTCTAACTTCCACAGTTTACTCAGTTAATTACACTTTGTTCACTTGAAGGATTCTTTTAAAGTTTGCAATTTCTACGCAAAATATAACACTGCTTGAAATTAGTCCAATGCAAAGAGAAACAAAAATAGGCAACAAATGTTGAAATGTTAATTTAAATTGCCTTTTACTTTTTGTAAATTTTATATTGTAATTCTTCTTTTTCGTAAAATCCTCATTCCATTTCTCAGGCAATCCGCCTTCCACGAGATGACTAATTAACTTGTTTATTGTTTGTGTGTAAGGTGAATATCTTAACAAACCAAATGATCCGTAGTATGGCATGATACTCTCCTTTACTATATGGGTGAGGCGGTCACCATCAGAAAGAAGGACGCTATTAGATATATAATCTAAAATTGATTCGCTTCCGATGAAAGCAACATCTCCTCTACGACCTACTCGATACACGGTCTCTCTTACTTTGCTAGACTCGGACAGAGGCTTGTAATTCTTCAGCAACATTTGAATAGAAGGATTCGTAGAGTCTCTCATAGCTGATTCATCAATAAAAGTACTTCGAACAGGCAGATTTGACATGACAACATCTTCGATAGTGTTAAGTTCTGGTTCTGATTGTGGACATGTGATTAAAGTCACGATTCTACCAATATACAAAGTAGTGACAACTAGACTTGTATAAGTAATTGTAATGAATAACAATCTTTGTGAAAAAGTTTTTGGTTGATTATGAACAGAGCACTGCAAAATTATGCACCAATTATATAAAATAACGTTGTTACGATTATACATTGTACCCTGAACTTTAGTACAAAGTTTATTAATAATAATCAAAATAATGAACACAATTAGAAGCTGAATGGAAACTCTTAGCCATGTGAATGGTTGAAAAGGCGAGAAATAGGTTTTCCATAATGGTATGGTTTTGGCTTTCGGAACCATAATTATCAAAGAACCGAAAGAAAATGGATAACTAAACTCTAGAATATCAACTATGCTTGAGAATATGGGAAGGATATTGAAGCTTATATCCGCCCTGTTATACACTAAATCTCCAGTTACATCTGTCCATGAACCATTTGGTAGTCTTTGTCCAAGTTGATTTCTGCCGTGTTCATAGGCAAATACTGCAGAAAAATTCATCCTTTCCACTAAAACCTCAAATGTTTTTGCTCCCTTTCCTTCAAATTCAGTTATGCTTCCGTTCACTTTCTTGTACATATTTAGTACCATCATGTAACAGTATGATATAATTAATGGGTAGTGGTTTAGATTTTTTATGTGTATATTAAATCTAGTCGGGTCTGTTGCAAGATCCTGTTGACCTTCTACGACAATCGTCCTATCATTTGAAATGTTATATCTCGTAGGAAAAGGATTATGTGAATACACAGTTACAGATCCTTGCTTCACTGTACTTACCTGTATGTGTATCAATCCTAAATTAAGAATTTTTAGCTTCCAAGCATTATGAAACAGGTTTTCTATTGTTTTCCGAGGTAATTTGTAAGATGTTGAACTAGCAATAAGAGCTACTGTTTTAGATTTTTGACTCCAGTAGCCTAAATAAATACTTGAGTTTAGCATATTTGTAATAGCTTTAATAGAATGTACTAAAAACACAAAATGAGGTTGCCTGCCTTTAGGAGTTTCCTTATTATCACCTTCTTTGGTCGTAGTGTTTGTGAAAGTATAAATAAGAAGTGGTGATAGGTGTTCTTGTAGGATGCAATATGTAAATAGGGGTGAAATGTTGAGTCTTGTATATGTTCTTCAACGTACAATAATGATGGCTTATAGTAATATTCATTGAAAATTTTGGATATGTACTTCAATGTTTTGATCAATAGGATAGGCCTATCTCTGTAGAGATTTTCTATTAAACTTACATTTAAACCACGTATCGATTGTAGGAATAATATTAATGTCGCACACAAGGTTAATTTTGTAATATCCATTTTTCTTCCAATCCTTTATGAATATGTAATAATATGTTTGATAAGGTATTAATCTGTAAAAGAAGCAAGAAAAGTTAGTAACAATGGTTCACTATGATGCTATTTTCCTGAAGACCTACTACAACATATGTAATAATATTATCATAGAAAATTATTCCCACCTACAGGCCCCTGAGTTGCAGTACGGCCCTATAGGTGGTCAGTTTCAATGTTATCAGATTTTTGCAGGATGATTCCAAGACATGCTCCAGATGTTCCTCACAAGAAACAAGCAAAAAAAAAAAAAAAAAAAAAAAAAACGGCGTGTTTAGAACAGATACTTTAGGTAACTTTTACGAGTACAGTTCTTGTCCTTTAGCGTTATATGCAAAATCTTAAGAGTGTTATTACACCGATAGTGTGTCAAGAGGACGTTATATTTTTGATATTCATATTCAGTGTCCAAACATTTTGAAAATACAGCTATTTTTATTTCTGTAATCATGTCAATGTTTTGCGACATTTGCCATTACAATTTCATTATTATAGCGTTATATATAACATGAAACTTTTGTAATTAGAAGTAAATCTTAGCCATTAGCACATTTTTATTGTCATTTTCCTGTTCAGTGCCCAAAATTCAATAAAGGATGACCATTTATATTTCTGTAAAAAAAAATCACTCTTGCACAGTAAATCATTTTACTTGTCTTTACCTTTGTTGTGTTCTTCAGAAGTAATGGACAAATTGCATAAACGAACATGAATCTTTAAAATAGATATTTTCTGTAATAATAGTCTCTCAATAGAACAAGCTAGAATCAATTTACCAGTATCTTAGAAGTCTATTTTTGGTCGACATTGAGTTGGAATGCTTTTCTTAAAGATCCAAGTATGTTCTTTGTGGCAGTGTAATAATGTAAGTAATATCTCTATTAATAAAGAAAATAACTTTTTCAAATAATTGAAGTCATCGTCTGAGTTAAACGTAAAAGTACTAAGTATACTTACACAATTTCCGAATATCTTTATTCAGGCTCGCAACAAAGAGGGGAACACAGTCAATTAGAAATAGATTTTCAACTTGACATTGTGTTAAGTGTGCATGAAAGTTCCAACCAAAATTTTCTTTTATGACATTCTAGGATTTACATTAATCTCTTTACAGCTCTCAGTATGGACTTCGAAAATTTCGAAAACTTTAATGGGCTTCTCATTTACTGTTTTGTGTCATCAAGAAACGTACCAGTGAACACGAATCTATATTAAAACTAGTATAGACTTACTTCTAAAACCATTAAAGGCTTCCTAGAATCCATTTAACCTAATGTCCCATTATTATATAAATTCATTTACAGTCCATTATATTGAAAAGTAATAAAGTGGCTTCATGTTATGGCTTTGGAGTTTTCTGTCAGTGCTACTTTGTGGAAGTGATTTTATACCCTAATTAATGTTCTATACAAAAAGTCGGTTGATAAAGGGTCTCAATAATACAAACACATTATTATTATTCTTAGCAGATAATGACCATAAGGAAGAATGTCTATGACTGTTACGAAAGACATGTAACAATATATGCAATCTGCTAGTTGATAGGATATTTTGTTACGTGCACAATATTGTTCAAAACGATATTAGCTACCTCCAAAACACACACACAGGAGTTATGGTGGTCATAGGTAGAGGAGGCGTTTCTTCTGATTATATTTGTGTCCTTAAGGATCATTATTTCCTGTAACGACTTCTAAGTGACATTAATATGAAAAAATAATTATATACGTATGATTTACGTAAATTTTAAATAATGTATTCCTTTAGCTTATAACTATTATTTTTTGTTGAACTAAAACATTTCCGTATATGTAATAAGGTTTTTAAAGTATGCATACATATGGTTAGATAATAATAAACGAAGTTGCTGCTATAGGGTTTTCAAGTAGTCAAGTAAAAAAGAAGGTATTTTAACTTTTGAGAGAAGAAAGGAGGGAGGAAAGTTTGGTGATCATGAAAAAAAAGCAAGTTTGAGTTTCAAATGGATCTACACGTTTCATAGCCCATAGATTCTGGAAAAATGTTTTTCGGCATCTGTCCGTCTGTTTGTCTGTCCGTTCACCCTAGCGTACATTCGCAAAGAGGACACACCGTTGAACGTACCGTGACCAATTTTAAGTAACTAACGCTTGTGTGCTTTAAAAGGCTTTTTTGTTTTTTTAAGGGTTGATTTGTGGTTATTGAAAAAAAACATGCTTTCAATTCGTAAAAATACTGTGAAGTTTGAATTCGATCTCTCTATGCGATATATAAAACCTAGTCCGAGTGACATACATATTTGGTTATCTGAAATCTTCAGTGACGTTATGAATAAAGCAGTCGCTTTACAGCTGCATAATGAGGACTTTGCTTTGTATGTGTAATTTGAAAATCATATTGTATTTAATGAAGTGTTGACTCAGTTACCTGAAACTGTTCCCTATGTTCATTCAAATGGGGTACGCAGTATTGTTCGTATTTCGAGTGCTGAACTCAATTACATCAAAGTTAGGGTATTTGATTTGCCTCTTGAAGAAGACAATGGTTTTCTTCATGATGTGTTGAGTAATTATGGTGAAATCAAGCAAATTACTAACGAAAAGTGGAGTGCTACTTATAAATATGTCATTTTGAATGGGATTCGCTCTGTATATATGATTCTATAAAAACAATTCCTTCAAAACTTAAAGTGGTGTCATACTCTGCATACGTTGTTTACTCTAATCAACCTAAAACGTATTTGAGATGTCTGGGGACTGATCATGTAGTCTTTCAGTGTAAAATACCATCCCGTTCTTCACCCCGACCAGATTTTAGACCATGTGACTTACAAATGACTGATTTATCCACTGGCGGATTACCGACATAACGAAAAATAGGAACGCATGCTTTCGGGCATTATTCTAACAATTTTTCTCCCTCTACATCTACCATGATTCCCATAGTATCGTGCTTGCAATTGTCGATCTTAATGAATTTCCTGCTCTCAAAACCGACGTCATGTGAAGAAACTTTCCCAGAACCTCTGTTGTCGGCTTCGGTCCCAGACCATTTAGTGCATACATCAGATATTGAACGGAAGGCTGCTTTATCACTTAGTGAAAATACATATGCCATATCACTCCAAAATACAAAGAATCAAAAATCTACTTCGGCTTCCCTTGATATTAATGATACCTCCCCTCGTTCCGAAAAACAATCGAAGCTGATTTCTTTCCAACTACCTAGACGTTCTCTAAGGAAGAAGAGGAAAGTGTTTTCCCAGGGCAGCCATACAGTTATAGACAGTGGAAGTGAAATCGAGTCATTGACTCAGAATAGCGACGTTGAACCCAGCTTGGAAAACCATGAGACTTCGTCAGGCGAGAAACAGCATGTCCAAGCAACGAAGCAGTCTGTTACGTAACCAGCTTTGGAGTGTTTCCCTCCCCTTTTTGTGCGTGTCTGTTAAAGGTGTTTTGCGACCATCCTGTTGTTTACAACCATAGAATGCATTTCTATGAAGCAGTGTTTCCTTTCTATCTTGTATTTCCTATTATTAGTTTTTTTCTGTTATGTCGATTTGGAGGGAATTACGTTCCGATAATGTCAATCATGATATGTTCTACGGAAGTTTACATCCGATGTGAGGTTTCGCAGTTCAATCCTGCTGTGATGTCAAACTCTCCCCCTTTCCTTCAAACAAATGCAAGAAAATTATGTTGTCTAAATATAAATGATATAAAGTCTGACCGTTATAAGCAGAACCTTAAACTGTTTATTCAACAACATAATTTTGAATATGTTTAACTACAAGAAGTCACTTTTTCTGACTTCAGCTGTCTTCCCACATACATTGTGATTGTAAATGTAGGTACTGCGATCCTAGTGAAAGATAGTATTGATTACTCTCAAGTGAAACAAATTCCATCGGGACGTGGTTTGAGTGTTTACACTGATGGTATCTATGTGTTAAATCTGTATGGTCCATCAGGCAATAACATACGTGCTAAACGTGAACGCTTTTATAATGAAGGCACATTGTCCCTATTACCGGCAGATTTTAGTTCCGTTCTTGTGGGTGGTGACCTAAACAAGTTGGAACAACAACAGGACACGAATTCTCACTTCCGTCCTAGCATGGTATTTCAGAATTTTGTGAAATCTTTATCGCTTCGAGATGTATGGTGCTTTCATTGGCAGTTCTCTAAATTCACGTACAAAAATTCGGAAATGATGTCCAGGCACGATAGGTTCTGTACCACGGATACACACATGTATAAGGTGATCAAAATTGATATTCTTGTTCCACCGTTCAATGATCATGTTGGCCTATATTGTACTATAAAATTTCAGAAGTACGTATATTAGACCAAAATACGGATCAAGCTGTTGAAAATTAAACACTATCCTTTTAGAACTTAGTGATGTGCGTACATACTTTTATATGCGTTGGACATATTGGCAAAATCAAAGAAAATATTTTTCAAATATCATCCAATGGTGGAATCGTTATGTTAAATCGAAAATAGGTGGCTTTTTCAGGTCTAAAGGTTGGGAACGAAAGCAGTATATACAAAATACACTGGAACATTATTATCGTGTTTTAAATGACTTCTGGAATCATCCTAGTAGCCATACCAATAGATCAATCATATTAAAGCACGCATTCTCAGTGTACAATCACAATTACTTCAGAAATATTATGTCACACTGGACACGAATGATGTAATTCCGAATGATCAACCGTCTCTTTACCATTATGTGCGTCACCAAAAACAGGAACTTACTCAATATGTGAACTCTCTTCAGACAAAAGATGGTAGGCTTCTCACAGACACTCATCGTATTCACCAGACTATTTTTAATCATTTTAGTGACATTTATGGAACAATTACCAAGGATCAGCGCACTATTAGTGAATATTTACAAGTGTCGCTCTCTCAACTACCTGCACAGTTATTTAATAACCTTATGGCACCTATACAGAAAGATTAGATTTATTGTGTGCTTCAAACTTGCAAAGATCGAAAATGCGCAGGGCCTGATGGCATCCCTTATGAATTTACACACAATATTGGTGGATTTTATAGGATATTTTATGCGAATTATATAATGAAATGCTCCGTCAACGTAAGATACACGATAATCCAGGAATAAGAATACTAATTCCAGAGAAAATACAAGCAGTTACTGTGTAAGATTATCGTCCCATCACGCTACTTAACACAGATATCAAAATATTCCAAAAGAGTTCTTCAAATGGGCATTTCACCTCCCCTCTCAATATTAATTGTGGCACACAACAAGGATGTCCGCTATCTTTGGGATTATTCTGTCTTCTGTAGACGTTTCACCACGACAACTCAATGAACCTCAGTTACATGACTTTCAAGTACTCAATGTGCAAGCTTTTGCCGACGATGTGAGTTTAATGGGCTCGACACCGACCCAGTTTTGTTATCTTCAAGACTTTACGCGACTACCAAAATGTGAGTGGAGCTAAGATTAATTATATGAAATCAACGGTTAGGTTACATTATGTGGATGCCCACTTGGGCTATTTTCCTTTAATGGATACTTATACTATAACCGATAGTGTTAAAATATTGGGAATACGTTTCTCTTGTGATTTACAATGCTCTTACAATTTAATATGGGATACAAACGTACAACAGATTCGCTTATTAACTAAAGAACATAAGTATCGTCGACTGAACTTATTGCAGAAAACTTGGTTCCTTAATACGTATATTTACTGCAAACTGTGGTATGTCCCACATATATATACCCGTTACCAGAACTGTATGCGAAAAAGTGGATTCTTGATGTGGTATATTTATATGGTCAAACATGTTCTTCTGAATTCCTAGAAATGCTCTATATCGTCCATGTTCTGTAGGTAGATTCAATTTAGTGAATATTAAAAAAAATGTCAGACACTGTATATGCAAACAACCTACCGCTATTATAGGTGCCAAACGACTGATACGTATCTGTGGTTCCACTTTTGGGCAGAAAATATCTTTCCGAATAATCCACATTTAATTCGTTTTTATAAATTGATCCCAGATTATGTACGTACTGTTATTCAATACTGGGCTTACAGTAGTATTCAAGATAATCCCAGTGATTTGTCTTCCAAACAAGTATATTCGCTGTTAATGAAACCAGTTTATGCGGGTTCTAGTCCAATAATGTGTAAAAAATAATTCCGCAGTACAATTGGCCACATATATGGCAAAACTATAATTCAGAGTGTCTCACAGAAGATGTTAGAAGTGCATGGTACTGCTTTATTTATGACTTATAGTATACAAATGAGAAATTATTTGCTCTCCATCGTGTAGTGAAAGAGGAGTGTTCTTTATGTGCTCAACTTGATACCTTACTACATCACATCACGTCATGTATTTCCACACGACAAATTTGAGATGCCCTGTGTCGGATGTTGGGACTTATTTGTCGACAACCACCATCTACATTCTCTCCCTCCATCTTACGATTTCCAGACTATTACTGGTACCCGGAGACCAAACTAAATGTGACTATTAGGTTGAATGGACATTATATATACTATATGTTACAATATCCTACTAAGTTGTAGATTGGGATTTTATTTGGTACTTACAAATTCGGAGATTACATTTATTTAATGTAACTCCTCAAATAGAGACAAAAATGTTTAAAAATTTCTCACACATCTTGCTTGCCCATCAGTAATGTAGTATTTTTATTTTTCTCTCTGTAGTTATTTACTTCTCCTGATTTGTTGTGTTATACAATGTAATATTAACATTCATGTGAAATAAAAAAGAAAAAAGTGAGTTAGCCCAACATGCTAGTAAGGAAAATCGTTGTTGGCGTGGATTCAAACCCTGCCTAAGGAATGTTTTTATTATTTTTTAAAATTTTTATAACACTAGTTTCGTAAAAATAAGATTAAAAATAATATTCAAAAAGTGAAAGAATGGCCGAGTGGTCTAAGACGTTCAGCTTGTAAAGCATTACTCGAGCTTAGTCGAGTCACCGCAGAAAACGACGCTTTTTTTCTCTTCTTTTTTATCTGTTCTCGACGTTTCTGTCTGTGTTCCTGTCGGATTAGATTAAATTGAATTTCGAATAGAGACGAATATACAGTATATGATCAAGGATAATTTATTTGCGAATCTGCACTCGTACAATATACATTTTCGAGTTTTTGGTTTTGGAAATGAAGTGTGTATGATATTAAATAGTAAAAATAGTAAAATAAAAAAAAAGAAATATTTATATAAATATTGACGAATTAATTGGAGTTAAACATGGGCTTCCAGAAGGATTATATAGAGAGGACATAATTTTAAGTGCAAACAAAAAAAAAAAAAAAAAAAAGAGGTTTAATCTGACCCAAAGTTGGTAACTTAAAAGATAATTTTTAGATGATTAGTATTATAACTTTTTATGTTTTTATTATAAGTTATGATTTTACCAATTCAAACTATAGAAAGAGAAACAAGTATCATATTATATTTCTTATGAAAATCTTTTGAGCAGTGAAGATTTCATGACGTAATCTGAGGGAGAATTTGAGATCCCTCTCGAGCTAAGAAATTTCCGCCTTTGGGATCATATCTTGGATCGTGCTCAATGTGGACTACCAAAGTTTTAAGAATATGCCCTCCACGCGTATATTGAAAATGTCCCTGAGGATAATTTTCTGAAATCACCACTGTTTATGAATAGTGTTTCGTTACAAAGCAGAGAATAGTCAATATACGTAATATTTTGTTTCGAGCTATGGGTTTTAGATGTGTAATTCGTATAATGTTCCGTTCTAATCAAAGTTGAAACAAAAGAAGCATGCATGCAGTTAGACAATTATATGTGAAATGCAAAACTGAGAAAAATAAGGTCACCAGCAAATATTCAGTATGCGAAAGGTTTGCACGTATATCCTAATATATAAACATCCGAGCTACTGACATCCATAAACATTAAGAACTTTATTAATGATAATTAATGGCGTATGGCATAGAGCAAAACTTAAGAAGTTGTGGCTGTGGTTTTTAATCTTTATGTATATATCTATGTTAAATTTTAGACAAAATAACGATCTCCTTCGTAACATGTATGGCAATGAGAAGGTTAGTGCATTTCAAGTTTAGGAAATAGAGTGAAATATATTGGCGAACGCATAGTCCCAAAAACAATATAAAGTGTAGCAAAAAATACTATTCTCGCTCAGCTCATAAGGAAGATTATCTGTAAACATATTGAATAAATTGAATGATATTATTTACGTCCAGAAAGAAAAGAAATATCTCTTTCATCATAAGGTCCTAATTTTAAAACATTGTTCTCAAATGTAATGCTTTCTAAGTTGTGTATCTTATTAAAATTAGAATTCTACGTTACTTTGAAAGGTTAATATAGTATTTAAAAAAATAAGAAATCCTGTATATTATAAAGTGCTGATGGCAATACCCTTTTGTTGTTGCACTGTATAGTTGTGGAAAATAGTCGTTTAATTTGAGCGAAGAATGCGGACTCTAAGTACTCGCTAAAAGAATGAGGAAACTATACGGAACAAAGAGAGACAAAATTCCGCAACGGCGTTTACTTCATAATGGGAAACTATTTTTCTTATACCTTTTCGCAATTCCAGAAATGTTATTAAATCTAGTGCTCTTAAGTGGAATGGTCATGCACCTAGAATATAGGGAAGACAAATTTCTTTTGAAGCTCTGGGTGCTGAAAAGAGAAATTACCATTATGAAGATCTTTTCATATGTTAGTGGTAATGATAATTTGAATGTAGAAGAACTAAGAAACCAGAGATAAAACTGGGTGCAGTTGGCTAAGGATCGAAGGTCGTAGATAGTTTTTGTGAAAGCGACAAAACATCTCTGGATAGATAGGTCGCAAGTTTACTTAGTTTTTTCGCTGTACATACATGCATACTTGTTTCGGATATATATGTAAGTTTGTTTCTCAGATCCAAGTTTCAAGAGTAAGTATCGTCTCTTGAACGACAAATTCTGATAACAGAAAGACAGATATTTTTTAGCTGTATTTCCATCACTCAATAAAACTATTTGTACTTTGTCGATTGTACCATATTATTAATGAAATTTGATAATCTCTTACAAGTAGAATGACTGTTTGAGATCCAATTTGCTGTTAAAATATGATTAAAATATGTAGTTTAGTTTAAATGTAAGTTAAAACAAACATGGAAAGAATCCAGCGCAGGAATGGAGTACTGTAATTACTAGCATATCAATCAATTCTATTATAAATAGTTATAGTTGGGCTTTAAACATATTTTACCTAAAGGTTTCTATATAATGGAATGGTAAACGCTCCCTAGGACAACCTGAGCTCGGCTTCTATAGTATCCCAGGCATTTTGGTGTATTAGGTTCAAAGTTCAGATTTTTTTACTCATATATCTGAATTAAGTTTCAATTACTCCTTAAGCACGCTTCTGCTACTATTACTTTAGTCACTTAGTTTTTATTGAACTCTTATTATTTTAATTTCTCTATAATTTTCTCTTAATTATTTCTTTCCAATATGGTAGAGGTATACAGATCAGGTATTTCTAGACGTACTTTTAATAGTTGCACTTTACTCTCTCGGCGACATATGATTTCAATTAAAACTATGATAAGAATTTTCTCGATTATATTTCTGTTATTTAATAGTTTTTTTTATTAAAGTATTTTAGTAGGAGAGAGAAAATTGCAATGGTGTTATGTATTTTGTATCCACAGTTTAAGTGGCATATTTTCATATCAAATACCTTTTGTCAAGACTTTATTTTAAGAGTCTAATTTAGATTCAGTATTGATAAGTAGAATCAAGATTTCATATTTATACTTCATATAGTGAAGAAAGTTGTCGTACTTTTAACTTTTTCCCTCATGAATCTTAATGTTATTATTTCAATACTTTAATGATTTTTTTCTTTCTGCTGTTTATTGCATGCCATTAAGTTTAGAGTTTGAGAATTGTAATATTTACCCTTAATTTTAACATTATAATTACGTCCAATATTTCAGAAAAAAACTGTGACCATTTTCTCTTGGAAGCAGTGTTTCTTTCACACTTACTATTCCGGGGGCCACTGCTGATACTACTCCATTTATTATTATATTTTAGACGCAATATGTTGATCGGTTGCGAGGGGTCACTCTCAGAGCTCTAGGGGCAGTACCACCCAATAACAGGTCTTGAAGAAAAACTGCTTGTAAGTTAGATGGATCAAAATATTTTTTACAATATATTTTGGAAATTTTATCGTATATTTACCGCGGTGATCGTCCATTCGGGAGAAATGAAATTTTTAGAACTACTTGTTAGGTAACGAATATAAAATTTGGGCGGGATTTAGACGAAAGGTGGTAAAAATCGTGTTCGTTGTAGAAGCTGACAAGTGAACTTTATTTTCGTGCAAACTCAAAGGGTTCTTAAAGTTAAAAATAATGTTGTATGCCATCAAGAGTAATAATTGTTGATGATACTGTACAAGTCAGTACTGACTGCTTAATTTCTGTGTTTCTTGGTATTAACAAGTGAATATTTAAGAACAAAAAAGTCCGGAATTTTGTGCTTTAATATATCCTCCTGAATTCGGCACGTGAATTCTGAAAAATAAGTTCTTATTCCTGAAGCTTGAATCATGACTAAAATAACATTTCGAATTTATTATATATTGACTTCAATAAGCCTGGGATAGTAGCAGAATTGAGATTTCCTTATTTGCAACACAAGGAGAGCTCAATTATTTTATCAACTACATAGAATTTTATCCAAAATGATAACATTTTGAAATTGTGGTTATGAAAATATAATTATCTATACCGCACGGTGAAAGCATGAGCATTTCGTATCAGCAATATTATATTTAAACAGTTGTCTAAACCTGAACATGATTATAATATCCACTTCATGGAAAGTGTGGCTGGTTTTTAAATTTGTGGTTCAATCAACATTATGTAAGTTACCAGTATGCATTTTATATACAATAGTTTTATAGTATTCTTTCATGAACGCTATTATACTTATACATGTGAAATTCAAACTGTGCAAAACATTTCACCATCAAAACATACAGTATGCGAATGGTTAGCACGTATATCTTAATATATAAACGTTCGAGTTACTGGAGTCTATAAACATGAGGAACTTCATTAATTCTGTCTCTTTCATTACACAATGAATTCTACACATCTGAAAAATTATTTTGTACTTTAGTTTGTCTTGAACAAATATAAACAAGAAGATAATGTGATATTTTTTATTACTATATCAATGTTGGCGGGACAATGCTGCTTGTTGCTTCTGCGGGACATTGGTAGTAAGTTTTCAATTTGATGCTACATAGAAAAGGGCATGAATTTAAGGAATACTACAATCATTTACGTGTGTGACAAAGTTGTCACATTTGTTTTTCTTAGCACACTGTATCTGCTAGATAATGCTCGCGTAACAGAGTACTATGGAAAATTAATTTTTACCCTGATGAGAGTAAAACCTTGACAGAATAATGAAATTATATTTGATAACTATGAATCAATGCAGAGTAAAGGGCACTCATTTTTGAATAAAGGTTTGTATTGTACTTATAACATTACGAAAAAAAAAACTACTGTTATTTTCCTAAGATAAACCAAATATAATTTTATCGAAATTAATGCTTGTAATTCCCATATACTTAAGGTCATTTGGTCTCACATTTAGGTGCGAAAAACTTGACGACTGGATGGGTCCATTTCGGAAGTGGTTGCGGTACCTGGAGTTTCAATAGCAACAGTGTCAAGGGTGTATCTTGTATACTAGGCTTCCGCTAAAACCCTGCCTGCACGGACAAATTTCCGCGATCAGGGGCATGTCAATGATAGGGGTAGACTCTGACTGGCTAACATCGTAACAGCCGATAAACGGGCCACATTGCATCCAATCGCGGGGAAGTTCAATGTAGGGAAACAACACCGTGTTAGCAGCCACACAATCCACACCCACCTACTAATCATGAGGTATAGAAGGTATCGGGCTACTTGAGTAAATCTTCTAACAGAACAACACAGGAAAGAACTTCTAACTAGACCGTCGAAATGTCAAAAGGTTTTGCCTCGACAGGTGAGTCACCTTTCACATTGGTACGTGCCAATGGATGGGTGCGTCGCAAACACCCCGAGGCAATGGGTTTATTGTGCCACAAACCGGTGGTGGTCGTATTCTCATCTGCGGCATGTTTTCGTAGATTGAAATGGATCCCATAACATGTATGACACAGTCCCTCATAGGTGAATGCTACCGCGATCTTCTTGGTTACCATGTCCTTTCGTTTGCTCGCTTGCAACACTCGAATTATGACTTCATCTTTCAGCAGGACAATGCGCTGGCAAACCAGTCTTGGATGGAAGCAGACTGGTTTGATCAGCACTCCTCATATCTGGCAACACTTGTCTGGTCATCAGAGTCACCGGACCTCAATCCCGTTGAACACGTCTTGGAAGCCATGGAATGACACCTTCGGGATGTAGACTCTCTTCCGATCGACTTGTGGGCTCTGTTGTGGAGTTTGCAGCTGATATGGACTGATATCCCACAACAATACTTCAGGCGCCTCGTGGAGTCCATGCTGCGGTGTCAGTCGCCATTATCTAAGAGAGAAAAGTGCTGGAAAGTCAGTAGGTCTCTAATTAAACTGGTGATCAATATATATGTCAATTTCTCAGACATGTAGGAGGAAAAATGCATGTATTGTGCAATGTCTTCTATAACAAACCTTTGTTTCATATGTCCTTTCTGGAGGATATTACATTTCATTCTATGATATGAACAAGAAAACGATATTATAACTTGATACGTTATACTCTGAAGCAAAGAAAGAATCTTTATTTTCCAGTCCAGAACCATTTATTATAATTTTTTTCAATATCTTATAATTACATGCAATGTATCTCACTTTCTCTTCTGAAACTCCGCCATGTTAAGTTCAATATAACGCTGCGAGATCACGGTGGTCTGTTAGATGCTTATATCCCGTCAAAATATTTGTTACATGTCAACCTGAAGTCACACTTTACGGAAAGGTTGCATATATGTGCAAGAGTAATAAATATGACCGTTAACTCTTGTGACCTCCAGGTGACAGTAGTAGTTAGAGTTTCGAATGAATAAAATATTACTTCATAACAGATAATGTAGGCCAGATATGAAAAAGAAAATACATAATAAACACTATACATTTGTAGTGTGACTATTGACTGGCGTAAGTGTACAGTTATCATGAGAGAATTAAATGAATTTTCTAACTGATTACTAAACTATGAAATCACGAATATTACTGTGTAATGTATCAAAACTTTTTAAAATACGTACTTGGATACAAGGCAATAAAACCAGTTATTAAATATAATTGCAAATCGTAACGTAATATAGTATAGCATGACAAAGAGCAAATGACGTTGCAATTGTACTGTTCTAACAGTCATTTCCAAAACTGAATGAAGTATTATCGACATTTCGTGATTTTGTAAATAATGAATTTTTAATATCTAACAATCTCTAGGAAACTTGTTTGCCTCAATATGCGGTACTTTTGAAATGACGAAATACGTGTTTTTCAATTTTGATATCTGTTGAGCCATTTAAGATGTCTAGGGGTGGCCAAATACTCTTCCATGCAAACTGTATTATCATTTTGAATTGCCGCCCTTTTGTACACGTTTACTATAGAGTATCGAAACTTATTCCATCGTCTTTCTTTTGAAAACAGCTCTCAAACGACATATATATATATATATATATATATATATATATATATATATATATATATATATATATACCCTTGCCATTTGAAAATTTTGAGTTGGACCTCGTCTGAGACCCTCCGATGCACCCTGGGGCAACTTTGTCTCCCTCCATACGTCGCACTTTCGAAATGATAGAATACGTGTTTTCTCGTTTTGACATATATTTAACCGCTTCCGAGTTTTAGGGGTGGCAAAGGACTTTATGTACACCACACACACACACACACACACACACACACACACACACATATATATATATATATATATATATATATATATATATATATATATATATGCTTGTCTTTAAGACTTTGAAAACCTTTAACATTTCTTGTCCCTTAACACATCATACGTACCCAAAATATTTTATTTGCAATAAACTCATTGTAAGACCGTTCCAATTACAACTTTAAACGTTTATTTTACTTATAAATTGATTAGGCATAATAATTGTTACTATTATTTTAGGTTACACAATATTACCATTAATTTGCTTTAATTATCCGTCATTGTTAGCCTAAAGGGCATAATCGTGGGAATTTAAACTTAAATAATTCATTTTTTTATTTGGTTATCGAATGTTTACTTAAGTCTTTGCCTGCATGTCTCTCTGCGTAAGTAAATTTAGGCAGAGACAGGGAGTACATGCATTGAATGTTATCTCTATTTGGGCATCCCCAAATGAAACTTTCACGGTTACTGGCACATTTTACTCTTGATTGTCAACGCTAATTGGAGTGATATCTGTGGCACCGAAGTCATGCGTGCACTTAAACGGGAGGGCAAAATAATCGAACTATCGACTCGCCCCATGATCAAGAAGCTAGATTTCAACTTTCAGAGTATCAAGATACTAAAATTGTGGAAAGTATACCATACCGAATAAACCAAAGCACAGCAATAAGCAACTATAAATATGATTATTTTTACAGTTTTCCAAAGACGCGAGTCACAGGGTTTTTAGTCATAAGGTAAATATCTGTAAAACTTTAACAGACGTGGGTGCTAATTTTATTATATTTGTCTTGCTTTTTGTTATTTTGTGAAAGTTTAGCATCCGTTTTAAGCAACGTGGCTATATCAGAAGTAGACATGCAGTTTAAGGTAGGACTATAGTAGGTAAAACCAAAATTGAGGGCAATGTTAAAAATGATAAGTAGAGATATTTCGGTGTAAATCAAAAATTGAAAAAAAAAATGGTAATGTGTCGTCACCTGCTGTGAGCTAAGAGTGAACAGAGTTAAATATAATTAAGAGAATCCTAGATGGATTTTACATATTTTAGTTCAGTGTATACAACATCCTGCAGTAAGTAAGAAATGTGTGAATTGAAAAAAAAATGTTATTGAGGAGTACAACTATGTGGTTAAATAAGTGAAACTAAAGGAAACAGCGGGTCCAGATAAAATAACATAATATATAGATAAGACATATAAGGAAGTATTAATGTACACTTTATATTTACTATTTCATTTAGTGATAAAGTGCAGACATTTTAAAAAAATATCTGGAAATTAACCAAATGTAATCTCTTTTCAAAATTGGAGTGAAAGAATAATTAGGAATAAAGGCCCATTTCGATACATGTACTCCAGATAAATTACTTGAATTTATAATATACAAACGAATTTCTAATCACATCAAAAATTTCATAATGACGTATCAACTCCTTTTTACGCCAAGTACGTCTGCATTAAAAAAATTATGAATATTTGTACAAGATATATTGGGTACAATCCTGAAGAATAAAGAATTAGGTGCAACATATATTGACTTTCTACAGCATTTGATATTATAGACTATCAAATATTAATATCAAAATTTCCACAATATTAATTATCCAATGATTTATTAAAATTAATACCGTCGTGTCTTAGTGGTAAGCCTCAATATTTAATGTACAAATATTCAAAATCAATTGAATATGTAATAATTCCATGTATTCCACAAGGCTGTAACTTACTAAAACTATTAATTCTTCCAAATGTCTCATTTATGCTGGTGCTATGGAATTATAAAATTAAATAAATAAATAAAGATATGAGCGTGAAAGAGTTGCAGGAAGATTTTAATAATGTGCATCAATGCTCTTTAAAGAATCGTTTGGACTTGAATTTCAAAAGGGTTGCTCAATAATTTTTACCATTAGCAACCAGTATATCATAATAGACTATGAGGATAATGGTACCCATCTAATGGCACGTATTGACAGTAAAGGACTTCAGTGTAACATTATAGCATTATATGTCTTTTAAGATTTATATCAATAAATGTTTTAGATGAGGCATATAAGAAACTCTAATTTGTAATACATAACACAAAGGAACTTAATGAAAATAAATCAATGAAATTGTTATTCAATGCATTTGTGACATGTAAACCAAAATACACGTTTATGATTTGGAATCATTTACATAAGATATACCAAGAGTAGATAGAAACGGCACGAAAAAGTTTCTTAAAATTCGTGTTATATCTACCTATATTTATATCTACACTCATGCTCAAAAATTAAGTATAATTGCAGATTGTGGTACTACACAACGTGACACTACACAAAACTGGTGCTAATAGCATAGGCACATAGTAAACACAACATACGAACACACGAAACATATCGGTACCACGGTATTGTTGATATCCACGGTATCCACGGTATTGGTGATAGGTTGAGAAATACTTGTGCTACACAACACCACTGTTTCCTGCGCATGTACCCCGACATCAATATGGGATATGATCAACATGCACACGTACACGGGCCGCACAACGGGTTGGCATACTCTGGATCAGGTGGTTGAGCAGCTGCTAGGGTATAGCCTCCTATTCTTGCACCAGTGCCTGTCGGAGTTCCTGAAGTGTCCTAGGTGTTTGAAGACGTGCAGCGACACGTCGACCGAGAACATCCCAGACATGCTCGATGGGGTTTAGGTTTGGAGAACAGGCAGGGCACTCCATTCGCCTGATATCTTCTGTTTGACGGTACTCCTCCACGATGGCAGCTCGGTGGGGCCGTGCGTTATCATCCATCAGGAGGAAGGTGGGAACCACTGCACCTCTGAAAAGGTGAACATACTGATGCAAAATGACGTCCCGATACACCTGACATGTTACAGTTCCTCTGTCAAAGACATGCAGGGGTGTACGTGAACCAATCATAATCCCACCCCACACCATCAAACCACTGCCTCCATACAGGTCTCTTTCAAGGACATTATGGTTTTGGTATCTTGTTCCTGGTTCAGATGATAACCCGGGGAGTCACTTTTCAGACTATACCTGGACTCGTCCGTGAACATAACCTGTAACCACTGTTCCATTGACCATGTACTGTGTTCTTGACACCAGGCTTTACGGGCTCTCCTGTGAACAGGGGTCAGTGGAATGCACCTTGCAGATCTCCAGGCGAATAAACCATGTCTGTTCAGTCGTCTGTAGACTGTCTGTCGGCAGAAAACTGTTCCAGAGGCTGTGGCAAGATCCCGAGAAAGGCTACCTGCTGTACTCCGTGGCCCTCTGCGGGCACTGATGGTGAGATATCGGTCTTCTTGTGGTGTTGTACACTGTGGACGTCCCGTACTGTAGCGCCTGGACACGTTTCCAGTCTGATGGATGGATGATTGCCATAATCTTGAGATCACACTTTGTGGTACACGGAGGGCCCGTGCTACGACCTGCTGTGTATGACCAGCCTCCAGTTGCCCTATTATTCTACCCCTCATAACGTCATCAATATGTGTTTTTTGAGCCATTTTCAACACACACTCACCATTATCACGTCTCACAACATCTCCACACTTACACGCTGCACCGTACTCTGACATGCACCAACACACTTCTGAGTATTCGGACTGTTGCCGGCGCCACCGTGCAACGACCGCACCGCATGCATCGCACTGAATGGTCAAATCCACCTCATGGTCATACCCCGAGGTGATTTCCAAACGATAACCGCCCACCAAAGCGTTGTCTCACCATGTATCTGCATTATCCTTTTATATGAGGACGAGTGTATATCTATCTGTATATATAACGATATAACGTAACACAAAAGTATAGAATGATCAGTTAAGCTTTGATTGTTTATTACATGAATTTAATTATTTATGAATAGAAGTAGGACGTGAAGCACAAATACATACACCTTTGTATAAAATTAATAACAATATCATAGATAGTGCATGTCCAAAAAGTACAATTTAATGAAAAAAAAACAAATGTAATAAGAACAAGAAAATTATTGAGTTATACAAAACCAAAAAAATCACCATCAACACGATGGGCAAGGGAAACAATATTATCATGAAACAAATTCCATGTCTTTCTCTTGCAAAATTAAAGGAGATATTATATTATATAGGAGATTAATATTAGAAAATTAAAGGAGATATTATAAAGACCTGAAGCTCATATTTTCATTTCTTATGCTTTATATGAGTAGGTAGGGATTAATGTCTTTTAATTTATGTCTTAATGAATATATACAAGTGTAAGTAAACATTATCAGCAACTCTTCTTCCATTGTTCATACTGAACTTCTCTCCTCGTTTGTTTTATTCTTATGCTGTTGTGATCATGTAACGAAAGTTTGATCCTAATTCCTCCATTTTCCTTCGATTTGTTGCAAATAGATCATGGCCGCTCCATTAGAAGTTTAAACCAAAAAAGAACAACAAGTAGTTATCCGGTTTTTATGTTCGGAATGTGTATCACGGACAACATTTCATCAAAGACTTCGACATAACAAGGGAACAGTGTCTTGCTGCTACTATGTACATATGAATGGATCGAAAATAGTCCCTCAAGTGTTACGCACGAGGAAGAGCCGCGCCACCAGCTATGGCCACAAATGATGATAACATTGGCGTGACATGATTTTGTTAGCCAGATGAGTGACTATTGATAAAGAAGCACATCGTCTGGAAATTATTCATGCTTCCTGATAGAAATTACGCATGGGTGATGACTACATCAATTCCAGTATTTAGCGATGAAAAGAAAGTACGAATCAAGTTACGTCATCTTAAATGATTCAAATTAGAAGTAGGTTGACACTTAGTCTTTATTTTCTAGCTGCTACTGATAGCTGTTAGCTTTGTGGTATTGTAGTTTGTTTAATTTTTTACACGCCCTGACGATATCGCTTCACATTTTACTGTCCTAGAAGTATAAAAACTTGCATGTTTGTAGTACTGTAGTGCTTTTATTTTTTGACATGCCCCGTCCATCTTTTATTCGTTATTACTATTTCCAGGGTCTACAAAATTTGAATGTTTGTGATAATGCAGTGTTTTAATTTATCACACCCCACGCTACGCTGATCACTATTGCATTATCACTATTCTAGAAATCCGCAAAATTTGGATGTACGTGATAGAGTAATGCTTTTATTTTTTGACATTCCCCGCACAATTTACTTACATTATTACTATTCTAGAAGCTTACAAACTTTGAATGTTTGTTGTACTGTAGTGCTTTAAGTTTGTAATATGCTGCGGCCATCTCACTGCGTTATTACTGTTCTAGAAGCCTACAAAATATTTAATTTGTGGTAGTGTTGATCTCTCTTTCGACACGCCCTGTCCATCTCACTTGTATTATTGTTACTCTACAAATTTTGAATATTTGTGATAATCTAGTGCTTTAGTTTGTGACACGAACCATCAATTTCATTTGCTTTATTACTATTCTAGAAGCGCACAAAACTTGGATGTTCGTAATACTGTAGTGCTTTTACTTGTTTACACGTCCCGCTCATCTCACGTGAGGTGTTACTATTGCAGGAATCTGCAAAATTAGGACGTTTATGATGCTATTGCGGATTTAATTCGTGACACGCCCGCCCATTACATTTGGGTTATTACTTTTCCAGAAGCGTACAAAGTTCGTATGTTTGTGATACTCTTTCGCTCTAGTTTGTACCATGCCCCACCCATCTCTCTTACGTCATTACTATTCTACAAGAGTACAAAATTTGAATGTTTTTTACACTGTAGTTCTTTTAGTTTGCCGCACACCCCACCCATCCCATCTGCGTTATTACTATTCGAAAAGCTTACAAAATTTGAATGTTTGTGATACTGTAGTTCTTTTTAGTTCTTGACACGACTCGCCGAACACACTTGCGTTGTTCCTATTCTAGAAGTCTACAAAATTTGAACATTGGTTAAACTGTATCGATTTTAGTAAGTTATGCTGAATTTTTAATACTGCACTTCAACATTTCTGGTTACATATTTGTATGAAATATAATTATCTAACGTAATTATATTCGACAAAATTTTATGTTTGTTTTGCAACGCTGTAATTTGATGGAACATCAGGATGTCAATATCACCTCTAGTAATATTTGCATTTTGAAAAGTTTCAATGTTTTCAAGCTATTACTCTAAAAATTGCATGTGTCTCTCAAGTTAAATGGTCAACTGTTATATATACAGTTTCAAGTTTCAAAGGTTATAGAACATTCAACCATTTTTAACTTTCAAATATTATAGAAACATTTCAGTATTACGTCCTACGATTATGTCTTTTAGGCTATGGGAGAGGATTATTAAGGCATATGAATGATGTAAAAGTTGGTGTAGTGAGAATTTTTGAGGAAACGGAATTATTCTGATTAAACGCATTGGGATGATATTAATTACCACAGTCTTATTTGGCAGGTAATCGGACCTCGGACCTCACACACTAGAAATAGGTGAGCTCCCATACGCTCCTCAAATGTGATAGTTATTTATTGTAAACCTATCATGAAGATTTCTTTCTCCAATTGAAGACTACAACTTCAATTGTCATCAAACAAACACTTATTGACAACCCTGAACATAAGATATAAAAGGAACCACTTAAATGTGAAGTTGTAAGAGGAACGTTGGATGTTTCTGTGTTTGAATAATAAACATCCATGATATCTTTCATCCATTTATAGGTAAATCCACCTTCGAAAAGCCACGTTGACACTAACGAAAGTTTGTCTTCAAACATAGACTTTCTCTGTGTTAAGAATACAGTGTAAAATCTGAACACTTGCTCTTCCATAATATGTATGACTTCTGTACTTCTAACTTCGAAATTAATTCGAAGGAAATATATTCCTCCATTCAAGCTCGAACATAATGCAAAATCTCTTTTATTCAGTATGCGATATAGAGCATCGTATTTGGAAATAACTACATAATTTTCATAAAAGAACTTTGACAGGTGATTTCCTTCTTTGACGAACAGTGTCTTTAGTGGATCACCACCACCAACGTGAATTCCAGAGTTTCTCAATTCTTTCAAGGTGTTAAGATCTTTCTCGTAGACTGGGCGCGTGAGGAAGCTGTACATAGCACTTTGGTAACCTGTACAAATAACTAAAGAATAGAATGTCCATATAATGAGAAGATATCTGAAAAATAAACTTCTTGGTGTGTAAGGAACCGAAACACACAAATGTAGGGCTAATACTTCGAGAGGCCTAATTTCAACCTTTATTTTCTGGCATCCAAACGTCAAACGTTCCATTACTAAAAGTAACAACGAAAACAATGCCACAATTAAGATAACCAAAATCCAAGAACTTGCAGTGAATGGCAAATATAGGCAATGCCAAGGTGCTAATACATTTCCCTTTGGCACGTACCATACAATTTTGTCTTCAATCACAGTAGAAACAGTTCCGAGAACTGCAATACGCTCAAGGGTGGGAATAAATCCAGCAGCTCCAATATCCGCTCTTCCGTAAACTATATCTCCAGAAACACCACAATACGTACCATTATCAAGCCTGCGACCAAATTTCTTACCATCCTTAGGAGTTGCTACGTCCAGAGTAGAGTTCAATTTAGTTGCAAAGTTTTCTAGAATATTTCCTTCAATACCTCCTAATTTATGGGAATTACCTTCTATTATTTTCACATAGGGTAAGAAAGTGAAGGTACTAATCTTCAGAGGACACTGGTGTAAATTTGTTACTTTACTTGGAAATATACTGTTTTCTTGATTACTTTCATCTATTGGACACTTAGTTACGAGGATCTTATTCTGAGCAGTACCACAACCATAATCTGTGTACAAGGAAGCAGAGTAGATCAAAACTTCACCATCTGTATGTTTTGTACCTACAACTACATTCGAACATCCAAATTCTAACATTATATTTACTACTAGTAACACGTCATCCCTTTTAATATTCATATCAGCAACAATCACAAGTATTCGCAGTTTGGGATTCCACAATTTGGTCTTAACAAAACTTGACACAGTTGTCCGTAGCTCGTTTAAATACACATGTATTAACAGAATAGAAAAATGTTCACTAAAAGTAACATTAGGAATCATTTTATTAAATAAGCTAAAATTGCGTATTTTTATTATCGCTGACTGTACGCATTCCCATCGAATTAAGATATTTTCAAGACTTGTGTCCGTATGTGGTGTGGTAATTATAATTATATTGCTAACTTGATTTAAATGTGTTTTTGCTAAGTGGCATATACAATGATCCACAGAATTAGAAATATTTGGTTCAGCTGCATTCAATCCACTTTCACTGTTGCATGTATTTATAATTTCAAAATATAATGCAAGAACAGCAATAGCTGTAAGCCTTTTGATCACTGCTGGTGCATACATCATGTATTTACCTGAAAAATTTAAAATATTTCGTATTAGGCTTTGGTAAATTTGCAATCTTAAATATATTGCACTAAACTTTTTAGATCTGAATTTTAGACTTTAGTAAATTTTTTATGCATAACCTTAAAATGTTAACGATCTTACTTAAGAACCAACTTTAATAAACGTGTAAACAAAGACCCCAATGAGAATTTTCTCGAACACATAAACTGAAAAGTTGTAAATTCTGGCTTAATAGATGTTCCAAGAACATTGTCACACAGGATATATTACAAGCAACCGTAAACCTCCAGATTGGAAGAAAAAAATCTGAGGTTATAGATTCTAGGAAAAGAAATGTTAAATTAATGTAACAATTTCTACTTTTAGGAAATCAGCTCGAAAGAATATTCCAGAGAATTTTACACTTTTCAACTTGGCTTTCTCTATGTACACATCAAGGTTTATAATGAAAGTGTTTCCGTATTCAGGCTCCTACTAGATTGGTTGATAAGAGCAAGTACATATATACACTTCAAGGCTTTCAAATCGAATGAAAATTGTAAACGGTACCAAAATACTAAATAGTATGTTAGCTTATCTCCACATCTTAGAATGTAAATTATTTGGAATTTATTTATTTATTGAAACAACAAAACAAGGGTTAAACCAAATTACAGTTCTCATCTCTGGAAGGACAAGATTTGCGGTTTAAAACCTTGTACGTCAGTTAACTTAAATACAGTAGCAATATTAGTTGTCCTTTTAACTAGTATATTGAAGATTACACTCGTATGAAATTTTGGTGACAAAATTAATATATTTATCACTGGTTTTGTACAATAAAATAATTATAGTTTACTTTTGCTCTGTTTCTATTCCGTATGTTTATTCGAAAAATCGAAAGAAGTTCGTTGGAGTACTAAGTAGTTTCTACGAACGTATCGTGTCATGTAATGGTGTTCTTTGCTTGAGAATTATTATCATCCAATTTCTGTTCAGTGAATAATTGTTTGTTTAGTTTCAAAGAAGGTATGTGAGAAATTTATAATTATTTGTTTTGTTTTTTGTAAATTCATTTCTGTATCTGTACTCTACAGAAATATCGTATATTGAATCTTGGAGCAAACATCAGTTTGGTATAATTTTAAAGGCTAACAAGCTTACTGAACTGTCTACTAATTCTTAGAATAAACAGAAAATTTCTATTAGCTTCATTTACTGTATTATGAATATGAGTTTGGAATGCAAATTTCGAATTGTCTATTATACATTCATTGTTTATATTACTTACAACGCATTATTTCTTGTATATCATTTGCATTTGCTTGTTACATTGTGTAATAGTCAAGTTGTTACATTTATTAGTATGTTTTGATAATATAGCATACTGATAATTTATTGTTATTATTATTGCTTATAATTCTTTTGTTGTATTTTCAGTTGAAATGATTGTTCTTCACAATGCAGAACATTATTTGAGAAATGTCCCAATAATGCGAATGATTTGTATTATATTTGTGGTCAAGTAATGTTCGTTCTGAAGAAGTCTTTAATTACGACTTCTATTAAAGTTTGTATAATGGGTGGATGTTGGGTGTTAGAAAAGGATCAACGTAAAAATGAACCCTCTATATAACACTAAACTATATTTTCGCAAAACTGATCGCCTGGATTAATAGAAAAAATGTTGCATGAACTTTTAGTAATCATTGTCGTAGAATTTCTAGTGGTCTCTACTAATTGTTCCCTTTATTTTTGCTGTCTCTTATTAAGATTCAATATCCATGAAGTTGTGTACCATAACATGTCATATTCAATTAAGAAGATGCTTTAATCAAAGCACGTCTTATAAGTGGACTTTAAATGAATGTTTCTTGAAACTTGAAGAAAATATCATTATTCGTCTAGCTGATAACGGTGGTCGTTATCTATACGATCAAGTCGGCGAAATCAGATTTCTCAACTCGTATTACAATGAGAGATCAATTATTTCATCAGCGACCTATGACTACATAAAGTAAATATAATATTTTGGAAATCGCGGCTACAAGGGTCCAATTATGGACACAACTACCTGAATGAGTTAGCGTTTCGCATTAACTGAGATTTGGGCAGTTCAAGAAGATCAAAGATTATTTCAATACGTACTTCATAGAGGGTCTGGAGTAAGTTAAACATGAGAGATAATCCTGATTAATATTATGTATGCTTGTAGAATGCATTTTACATTCAATTATTTCATTATATTGTACCAAACATTGTGTAAGAAAATTATATTTTAAATAAAAACAACATAGCGTGCTCAGCATCAAATTGTATAGTATGATAAATGTTAGCACATACATCTTGGGATACAAACATCGCAGTTACTGTCTTCTAGCAACGTGAAAAGTTTCATCTATTTTAGTTAAATGTGATATGACATGGGATGAAGAATTAGAATTTCTTTATACGTTTATCAACCTCTGCGTACGCGTTTTATAAACAATAGACGAAAGAAAGTTTCCTTCAGTAACTTGTGCAACTACCTGAAGTTTAACAAATAGTATGATATACGGCGTATGTTGCATAATGCGGAGCACCATAACTATTGTGCCTGTTTTGCCGTATTTGCGAAGTTTTGTCGCTTAATTGTTTAGAAAAATGAAAACCAAAAGTATTTGAGAGAAAAGTATTAATCGAATATTGAGACCAAAAAGGGACAGAACTCCATAACGCTTACCATATCTCTTACGGTAAGTGTTATTACCGGTAAATCTAGAACGCTCATGTAGGCAGGTAATATAGGTAGAATGGAAAAAAGAGTGATTTGGAAATTTTGGAATATGATACGAAAATGATCATCATGGAGACCATGTCGCAAATGAGGGTTGATATTAAGGATCGCAGATGAGGCACAAAAATGGTTATAGATTAACAATTTGCTGTTCACAATTGTTTTCTGAGATACTAGACATATTCGAGTACCAGGTTTACAATTCAAAGGTGGTACTTACATATTTGTGTTAAGTCTTGTACTTCTTATATACGATTCTGATAAAATTATATCAGTCATGTAGTTATCTGGAACGCTAGTTATTTTCTGTTTTCTGTATTTTTCGGCAATATATTCCTCTCCTATGTAGTTCCACATATATAAGTCATGCACTATGAGAAGTATTAGAGCTTTATTCCTTTTTCGAATGAGTTTAAGCATGCTTTATGACGTAAACATACCGAGATACATAAAGGTCATATAAGTCAATAACGTATAATATAGAACAAAAATGGAAAAGAAAATAAACTGTATATATGTGGCATGAGTATTGTCTGTTATAAACAGTTATCATGAAAGAAGCAAATAAACTTTTATTCGATTTTAATACTACAAAGGCATATAACCTATCGCAGCTTCATAAATTATAAACTTGGACAAAAGAAACTAGTAAACAGTGGAATAATGCCAATACAATTCGTGAGCAAATATAGTACGTGTCATGACAATGGCCAAGCTATATTCTACCTATATTGTACTAACAGTCACATTGATAGATGAAGAAACGTTATTCTGGTATTGTGGGTTTGATAAATAATTAATTTGTAATAACTTATTACCTCAGTGTCCTTTCTGACAATACCTAATGCGATACATTCAAAACTAACAAATATGAAATAAATTAAAATTCCCCAAAATCTATGGCCGCAGAAATGAAATGGAGTATCATTTCAACTTAAACTGTGTGAAGGGCTTTCTCTAATTTACTTCTGATATACTGAAAAGTGCTTTTCTGAAGGTACTTGAGTAGGAGAGTCTCGTATGCGGAATTCGCTCTATAGGTTACATATTTTAGACTCAAATACATTTCGTTTTCAAGGCTACACTTTTTCTTTATCCTCACCTTGATTCCACATTAATAACTAACGTTGAAGTTACGCATCTATACTCCATAAAAGCAACAAAGCTATTATTGTTAAAATTTTAAATTTTCTCTTCCACTACCACCACTTACTTAAATATTCTTAGTATTATTACTTCCATATTTTCCTTTCTTTTTGTCCTTGTTGTTCATTAATTCACATTGTCACATTCTATTCTTTTTAATATTAATATTGTGTACAATATTTCTAAAATCAAACCATGACACATTTTGCTGGAAAATTTTATTTATCAAAGGACTCTTATACAAGGAATTTTGGTAAGTTTATTGTATATTTACCCTATCTGTACGTCTGTTCAGGAGAAATAAAATTTCAAGAATTCCTTAATGCATAGTAAAATTTGCCCATGATATAAAAGGAAAATTTTTTGAATCGTGTTTTTGCAGGAGATGATATTTTAACTATATATTCGCTGATACTCAATGCATAAACTAATTTGAAAAGAATGTTCCATCTCGTCTGCAGTAATCGTTGTTATAGAGGGTGTACCAGTCATAAATGTTGCATATCTGTGTATTTCTTTTATTAAGAATTGAATATCCATGAACTGAAAATCCGAAGTTAAGTGTTATAAATATATCCAACTTATTTCGGAATTTACTTCACAAACTACCTAATTTGTACCGTTTGCTTTACACGCTTAGTGTTAATATATGAAGGACGCTCATGTATCCAAAATAGAAGAAAGTAGGAAAGGTTTTATAACATTATAAATCAAAACTGAGAAAGATCATTAGCAAGACATTGCCACCAATTAGGGGCAATATTCAGGTGGATTTAACAGAAATAGGAAATCAGAGCAAAAACCGGTTGCAGGTGGCCAAGGACAGTAATAAGCAGACAGTTTTTATGAAAGTGATAATGAATTCCTGCATCCCGTAGGTCGTAGTATCTTGTGTGTTTCTTGTGAATGTACTTGCCTGAAATACCCGATTTCATTTTTCACAGATTACTTTTTAAAATATAGAGAGCCAGTATTGATAAGAGAAAGGGAAATATTTTATAATCAAACTCCAATGTATCAAGAGAATTGTTGTACATTATAGATTGTATTGATTAATTACTCTTTTTCATCCCTTTTTACTAATATATCTATGTAATACTCAACGTACTGTGTGGAACGGGATCCAAATCACAAGTTTGGTTTAAATGTAAGGCAACTCCACCATACACGGAATTGAAACCATAACATTAACTGCTTTCAGCACTATAAATTTTAACATAGCCAATAAAAGTATTTACATTTTAGTCCTAAAAAAAACATTTCACCTAATCTTTCTGATCTAGTGCAATGATTGACGTTGTCCAAAACAACGTTGGTACATCTTGTACAATAACCAACTTTGGTTTTCACAATTTTCTTGTGAGATATTATGTATATTCGTGGATTAGTATCATAATTCTGATTTTTGTACTTACATCTTGTGTTAAGTCCTGAAGTTCTTTTTAAGTACAATCCTTCTAGTATTATATTATCCACTCAGTTATCTGTAACTCCTATTGTTTCTTTTATCTATAATTTTATCTGAATTATGTTCCTCTCCGGTCTGGATCCAAATATAAAAGGCATACATAATCAGAATTGTTATTAATACTCTAGCAAAACCTCGATCTTTTCTCGAACCTATAATGTCATAATTATATACCTATAATATAAGCCAAATACAAAAAAAGAGTACAAAATTATATAAATTGTATGTTTGTGAAATCACTATTGAATGTTTTGAAAGTTATCATGATGGAATCAAATAAAATTTTATTTGCTTTTAGAACCATAATAACGCTGAGAATAAATATAAACGTGTCATAACATTATAAAATGCAAAACTCCGCTGAAAGACAATAACAAAAAAGTCTATAACTATCAATATAATTCGTGAGGGAATATAGTATATATAACGACAACAAGTAAGCAACACTGTATTTCTGTTATTATAGGAGTCACTTTGAAAAACGAACGAAGTATTATTAGGAGTTTTGCATTGACATAGAATTAATTATCCATAACTTACTACCCTTTGATCTTGTAGACTATTTCTAATGAGTTTTGGACTTCACTAATAAATATTTCATGGCTTGGGAAAATCTCCAAATCGTATGACTCCAGAAACGAAGTTTGGTATAATTTCAAGTAAATTTGTGTGAAACATCTTTGTCGTTTGTATTCGAAAATTACTAAAAAGTGTCTTTGCTAAAGTCCAATAGGAATACTTGAAATTAGATCAAAGTCTCATATTCAATACGTCTCAATTCCTTTTACTGAAATATTTCCCCTCATGCCTGTACTTCTCAAAATCCTTATCATGATTTCATGTTAACCATTAGCATCCAAGTTTTGGATCTACATTCCATTTAAGCAAAAAAGTGGTCCACTTTAAAATTTTTCATTTTTTCTCAAGGTCTTTAGTCTCAACATTTTACATACTTATTCCACATTTTTGTATTAGTTACTTTTTAAATGCGATTCCTCTCTAACTTATACCTTCATTGGAATATTCACGTTACTACTAATTTTAACTTTATTATTATGTATGATTATGTATTATCTGTCAGGAAAGTAAATGTACTCCTATTCTTCGAGTCTGGCGTTCCTTGCGCTCCATCCATGGAGACTATGAGAATTAAATCAATCAAACGTTTACTCAGGAGGAAGAAGAAAAGTCTAATCTTAATAAGACATTGCTGAGGGACACAAGCTGTGAATACGATTAGTGCATAGTGTAAATAAAGGACGACACCGAAAGAGAAAGCCAGAAACAGCTGCTAAACGAAGAAAAAAAGAGTAAAAATTGTCGAAGGGAGAACATATAACACAAATAAAACAAATATACCGACAACTTACTGTTCACGAAACCTTGATCTTGGTGTAGTGTGTTAAGTTGCTGGCTTACAATTGCAAAGGACGCCAGTTCAAAACCCCGGCAAGGACATTTCTCAATTGTTTTCTTAATAATACATACTGCTCATGGGAGATGGTAAAAGGGATCTATTTAGTCTTTCGTAGCAATTATTATTGGTAATGTTTAGTACTGATAATACTTTTTGTTTTTGCGTATTGCTTTTATTCTTGTCTTTCTTTCGAAAGAAAAGAATATCCGAACAAATGCCACCAAAATTCCTCTTATTTTGAATGTAAACGCCATTTGAAATTAGTAAAGAATAAAAATTGAACGTTCCGACGTAGCTGCAAAAAGTAAAAATAACATGGAAGTGGAGGGGTTCGAAACCGATACTCGTGGTTATTAAAAACACAATCACAATATGCCTTAAACCTCTCGACCATGTTTCTACGTTAACTACTAAGAGGTTTGTGCTTAGGTTAGGCTGGTCGATATGTTTTGCAAAGAGGCCCGGTTTATTTCTGACACAACACAGGTGCGAGAACGGTTGAAGGGTGCTAGACACTTTCTCTCTCTCTCTATCTCTCTGTGTCTATCTATCTATCTGTCTGTATATATATATAACGCTATTTGTGTATGCCATAACCACCGTAATTTTCAGCGGATTGAACCGAAACTTGGCACATATATTAATTGTTGAAATATCTTGACTGAGTTCGTTAACCAGAATAATCAGATGAAAATGTCCAAAATGGTGGCCCTTCAAACTCTTGAAAAGTTCGCAGGGAACCAAACTTCGTCCATAAACGGGTATTCACAAAGTTTGAGTAACATTTCCTCTTTTACTGAAATATTTGTGTGCAAGGACTTATCCTCTTTCATTGAAATATTGGACCCTATTAATCACCTAAAAAAGGTTCACACCCTTTCGCTACGGTCCGGCATTTTCTTTTGCAGGGGGGATATTTTCCTATTGGAACAAGATGATTGTTAGTTATTGTATGAAGTTACACATTGAAAGTGAAGTAACTTGTAAAACGTGTTATTTGAAAGAATAATATAATAAATGTGCTTTATTCTAACAGAGAGAACTGTATATCATGTATTTCGAGTTCGGGAGCATGAATGGCGAGGAGTATTATTTGATTTGCTTTTTAGTAACACATTGCATTGCAAATGGTGATAGGCAATATTAGTGCCAAGTAAAATAATAATAATAATAAAATAATAATAATAATAATAATAATAATAATTATTATTATTATTATTATTATTATCATTGTTATTATTATTATAGGTGTTGTTTGTGTCAATGCCATATCTTCCTTAATTCTTCTTCAAACGTAATGATTGTAACGTCATATCTCCCTTACAAACAAATTATTGGCAATTTATATCGAGAGAACGGTAAATGGTACAGTGATGGGAGCAACATTGGACAGTATGCACTAATAGTACACAGAAAAATAAATGATTTCAATGCAAAAAGAACGAAGAGCATTGTCATTGAAAGTCATGGGGCCACGGCAGAGCCCTCTTTATGCAAAATATTGATAACTTATCTCGAGAGAACAGGAGGTTATAGTGGGATGGGACCAACGTTGAACACTGTGGACCTATAAGGCGCAACGAAGAAATTTGGAAGAGGCGCCAGCCAGCCTTACTTATTTCCACATGATAATATATAGAATTATATTGTACGAAATGCACACATGAGTTAGCTAGTGATATTTTATATATAAAAATTATATTATTATTATTTTATATTATTAAAATTATATTATTATTATTATTTAATAATAATAATAATAATAATAATATTAAGAACAGTTTCTTTTCATTACGTGTGCATTTTTGACATGAAACCAAAGAGAAGATCCATCATTCGTAGAAAGAATAAGAATAGCCAGTTATTTTAACTGTGAAGGACGACGCAAAAACTAAAAGAGTGACTAGCTGGAACCAAATGGAACAATACTTCCTGTCAAATGGGTAAAAAAACAAGGCAAGTTATATTCGAACTCGCAAGAACGGCGCGAAAAGCCAGTGCTTTATCCACATTTTGTTTTTTAACTGACTCACCGAACGTGTTTCAGTAACTCACTTATTGCTAATTTTGCATGCTTCACTAGTTAAACTTGCTTTTTCTAATAACCTATAACGACAGGGACACGAACGCAGAAACATCGAGGACGGTTGAAAATCATAAAGGCTCTCCCGCCAGAAATCGAAGCCGGGCCACCGTACACCAAAGACGCACGTGTTAGCCACTAGACCAGCGTGGATGGCACCACTCACCCTCTGTGTCGTTAGGGATTACGACCACTGTATTACCAGCTATCACCTCTGTAGGTTTGTTTACTATGATCACAATAATAGGATAATTACTATGTAGGCTAATTTTATGAAATCACCACTGTTTATAAATAGTGTTTTGTTACAAATCAGAGAATAGTCAATATAGTTAATATTTTGCTTCCAGCTATGGATTTTAGATGTGCAGTTAGTATAATGTTCCCTTGTAATCAAAGTTGAAACAAAAGAAGCATGCTAGACAATTATATGTGAAATGCAAAACTGAGCAAAACAAGGTCACCAGCAAAACATTCAGTATGCGAAAGGTTTGCACGTATATACTAATATATAAACATCCGAGCTAATGACATCCATAAACATTAAGAACTTTATTAATGATAATTAATGGCGTATGGCATAGAGTAAAACTTAAGAAGTTGTGGCTGTGGCTGTTAATCATTTTGTATATATCTATGTTGAATATTAGACAAAATAACGTTGTCCTTCGTAAGTTGTATGGCAATGAGAAGGTTAGTGCATTTGAAGTTTGGGAAATAGAGTGAAATATATTGGCAAATGCATAGTCCCAAAAAGAATATAAAGTGTACCAAAAATACTATGCTCGCTCAGCTAATAAGAAAAAATTATCTGTAAGCATATGAAATAAATTTAATGACATTATTTTTGTCCAGAAATAAAAGAAATATTTCTTTCATGAAAGCGACAATACATTTTTGGATCCATAGGCCGCAAATTTACTTAGTTTTTTCGTTGTACATATATTTGCCTAGGATATTCATGTAAGATTGTTTCTCAGATCCTAGTTTCAAGAATAGGTATCGTCTCATTTAGATTCTCATTTAGATTCAGTATTGACACATAGAATCAAGATTTCATATTTATATTACATATAGTGAAGAAAGTTGTCGTGCTTTAAAAATTATGTTTTCACTCATGTCTCCTATTGTTAACATTTTAATACTTTAATGATTTTTCTGTTTTCGCTGTTTATTACATCACATTAAGTTTAGAGTTTGACAATTGTAATATTTGCCCTAAATTTTAACATAATAATTATATACAATATTTAAGAAAAACTGACACGTTTCTCTTGGAAGCAGTGCTTCTTTCATAAACAATGTTCCGGAACGCACTCGTAGTACTCAGGGGGCCACAGCTGATACTATTCTACTTAATATTACATTAATATTTTGATCTGCTCCGTTAGGAATCTCATAGCTCTCAGAGGCAGTACCCTCCAAAAACAGGTCTGGAAGTAACACTGCTTGGAAGTTAGATTCATCGAAACATCATTATAAAATATATTTTGGAAAGTTTATCGTTTATTTACCGCAGTGATTGTCCATTCAGGAGAAATGCACTCTTTAGAATTACTTTGTTGGGTTACCAATATGAAATTTGGGCAGGATTTAGACCCAAGGTGGTAAAAATCGTGTGTGTTGTAAGAGCTGAGAAATGAATTTTATTTTCGTCCAAACTCAAAGTTTTGTTTAATTTAAAAATAAGGTTGTTTGCCATCAAGGGTAATGATTGTTATTCATACTGTACAAGTCAGTACCTACTGTTTCCTTTCTGTGCGTTTTTTGTATAAACAAGTTAATATTTAAGAACAAAAAATTCCGGAATTTTGTGCTTTAATATATTCTCCTGAATTCGACATATGAATTATGGAAAACAACTTCTTAATCCTGACGCTTGAACCATGACAAAAAGAACATTTCGTATTTGGGAAATATTGACATTAAAAATTGGGATAGTAGCAGAATTGAGACCTCCTAATTTACAACACAAGGAGAGCTCTATTATTTGATCACCTAGAAAGAATTTCATCCAAAATGATAACATTTTGAAATTATGTTTATGAAAATGTAATTATCTATACCACACGGTGAAAGCATGAGCACTTCGCCACAGCAATGTGATATTTAAACAGTTCTCTAAAACTGAACATGATTATAATATGTACTGCATGGGTTTCTAAATTTGTGGTTCAATCAACATTATGCAAGTTACTAGTATGCATTTTATATACAATAGTTTTATAGTATTGTTTCATTAACGCTATTATTCTTATATACGTGAAATCCAAACTGTGCGAAACAGTTCACCATCAAAACAAACAGTATGCGAATGGTTAGCACGTATATCTTAATATATAAACATTCGTGTTACTGGCGTCTATTAACATGAGAAACTTCACTAATTCTGATTCTTTCACTACACAGTGAATTCTGCACGTCTGAAAAATTATTATGTACTTTAGTTTGTGTTGAACAAACATAAACAACAAAATAGTGGGATTTTTTTTTTTACTTTCTCAATGCTGGCGGGATAATGCAGCTTGTTGCTTCTGCGGGACATTGGTATTAAGTTTTAAATTCGATACTAAATAGAAAAAGACATGAATTTAAGGAATACTACAATCATTTACGTTTGTTACGAAGTTGTCACATTTAATTGCCTTAGCACACTGTACGTGCAAGATAATGCTCGCATAGCAGAGCACTACGGAAAACTAATTTTTGCGCTGATATGAGTAAAACCTTAACAGAACAATGAAATTCCATTTGATAACTATGAATCAACGCACAGTAAACGGCACTTATTTTTCAATAAAGATTCGTATTGTACTTGTAACATTACGAAAACGAACTTTCTATTCTTTCCCTAAGATAAACCAAATATAACATAAGAAATTAATGTACCTAATTCTGATATTCTTAAGGTCATTTGGTCTCACATTTAGTTGCTAAAGACTTGATGACTGGATGGGTCCATTTCGGAAGTTGCTGCGGTACCTAGAGTAACATAGGCAACCATGTCAAGGGTGTATCTTGTATACCAGGCTTTCACTATAACCTTGCCTGCATGGCCAAATTTCCGCGATCAGGGGAATATCAATGATAGGGGTAGACGCTGACTGGTTAACATCGTAACAGCTGATAAACGGGCCACATTGCGTCAAATCGCGGAGAAGTTCAATGCAGGGAAACAACTCCGTGTTACCAGCCACAAAATCCACATTCACCTACTCCTCATGTGGTATAGAAGATATCGGGCTACTCGAGTAGCTCTTCTAATAGCACAACACAGGAAATAACTTCTAGCATGTGCAAAGGAACATGCCCACTAGACTGTGGAAATGTCAAAAAAGTTTTGCCTGGACAGATGAGTCACGTTTCACATTGGTACGTGCCAATGGACGGTTGCGTCGCAAATATCCCGAGGCAATGGGTTTATCTTGCCATAACCGGAGGTTATCGTATTCTCATCTGGGGCATATTAACGTGGATCGAAATGGATCCATAACATGTGTAACACAGTCACTCATAGGTGAATGCTACCGTGATCTTCTTGGGTAACATGTCCTGTCATTTGCTCGGTTGCAACATTCGAATGGTGACTTCATGTTTCAGCAGGAAAATGCGCTGGCCAACCAGTCTAGGATGGCAGCAGACTGGTTTGATGAGCACTCCTCATCTGGCAACACTTCTCTTGTCATCAGGGTCACCGGATCTCAATCCCATTGAACACGTCTTGGAAGCCATGGAACGACACCTTCGGGATGTAGACCCTCTTCCGACCGACTTGTGGGCTCTCTTGTGGACTTTGCAGCAGATATGGACTGATATCCCACAACAATACTTCAGACGTCTCGTGGAGTCCATGCTGCGGTGCCAGTCGCCATTATCAGAACGGAAAAAGATGTTGCACGGTAGTAGGTCTCTAATTAAACTGGTGATCAGTATATCTGTCAATTTCTCAGACACGTAGGAGCAAAAATGCAAGTATTGTATAATGTCTCCTATAACAAATCTTTGTTTCCTGTGTCCATTCTAGGGGACATAGTATTTCATTCTGTGAAACGAACGAGAAAACGATATTGTAACTTAATATGTTATACTCTGAAGGAAAGAAAGAATGTACAGTCCAGAATCATTTATTATAATGTTTGTTACGCACTTTTCAATATCTTATAATTACATGCAACGTATCTCACTTTCTTTTCTGAAACTCCGCCACGTTGAGTTCAATACAACGCTACGAGATCACGGTGGTCTGTTAGATGCTTATATCCCGTCAAAATATTTGTTACATGTCAACTTGAAGGTACACCTTGTCTCAAAAAGGTTGAGCGCATTCTTTATTGGTGTTTTGAGGCAAAAATTTTCTAAGTCCAGCTTCGGGTATCTTCGGGAAAAAGTAAGCCAGGTTCGAACCTCCAAGCCAGCCTTTGCAATCGGGAAAAAGTTTGCAGATGTGTTTTTCTTCTTTTAAATATAATAAGACTTGTTACCAAGTGTTTAAAAAAGCAACATTGATTGAAATACTTAATGATACAATATTTCGAAACCTTGCACGTGCTTGTTTGTCATTTAGCTCTCTATACGTAATGGAGCATTTAAATACGTTAAAGAATCTTTCCATATGTAAAAGAATGCTCAAAGTTAAGAAATAGAACATAATTATCGCCTGAGTACTAAAATAAAAGTCAAAGTAGAACAGAAACAGCGTTTGTAATGGATATGAATGTCATTATTATCTTGAGATCCGTTATATATCGCTAGAAGCTTAATTCTAGAAGTCGTTGTGTTGGCTCATTGGTAAGCTGTCGGATTTCAAATCATAAGGTTGTGAGTTCGAATCCTGTCTGGGTCAATACTTTTTTTAAAATTATATTTTCCGCAATGCATGAAAAATTATATAAAATAATTATATTAAAATACATAAGTTGTTTATATATAACATAATAATTGCAGAACATAGTAATTATTATGTTTAAAATATAACATCTGAAATAATTTTCACAGTAGGTCGGTATTATATATGGGGATGTAAATACAAGTTAAGAAACTCGTTCAATAGCAATAAATAAATCATGTAGTGTATTTATTTGCAGCTATTTGTCATATAGAGAGTAATTCTCAACATTCATAATATAGAATGTCATTTATGTTCTTGAAAAGTTATTCGATGCATAAACAGAGGGTATAAACAGAGAATCCAAAGTCGGAACGCTCGCAAAAAAATTCATGAACCCCAAAGGTCACGTGAGCAGACTGGAATTGTCCTTATGAAGCATGCCACAGCAGAAAGTCTTTACATAGATTTTCAATTCAATTCCTGATATATGCTTTTGCGATGTGGAAGTGGTGATGCCTTGAGTCGCCCTCTCTCGCTCGCTCGCTCGCTCACTCTCTCTCTATTTATACAGAATATAAAAGTGGATTTATGTGTGTGTTTCAACATAATTCTGATATATCTAGAGCAATTTTAACTATATTTCTTACAGTCTGGAAAAAGAGTACTGTCGGGATACATATCAAAAATGCTAGAAACGGGTCGATATTATTATTGAATCCATAGTTTCGTGGTCGCTTAGGTGAATAGCTCTACTTTCAATTCAAGTCCAATTAAGCTCCCATTAGCACCCAGGGTGGTTACGTAGCGACATAAAGATATCGAAATCAACCGATATTAGAATCGAATCATAAGTTTTCAGCGCCGCTAACAGTGCAGCATTTCCCATTAGTCCACATTAGTCCCATTGCCTAGAGGGCAAAATATTTGCAGAGTGCAAATTTTAAAACTTGAATAATATTTTAATTTTTTCCGTATGAAAAAGTTAAAAATCATGAGCAAATATACTATTTCACGAGCAATCCTCTTTTACTATTCTAATATGTTTAATAATAGCGTAAGAAATGTAATAGTAATTCAGAATATGTTTCACAGTTGTTATTTTTTCTTACATAGTTGTAGCTGTAGCATGTAGTGAGTGGAATTTAACTGTAATTAATTCACTAATTAACCATATTCGAATTAAGTTTTATTTTTAAGTTCGGAATGAAGGGGCGGAGAAATATGGAGTTATTGGGGGCACCGAGCTTTTCTACATTTTATTTTCAAGATCTCCATTTTTCTTTTGTCATTTGTTCCTAATAAAAAAAGTTCAGTCACTTTTGGATTGTCATAGGATAGTAGGAGTTGGATTTTGGGATGCAGCCTGTGAGATTCTAGAGGAGCTAACTGCTTGAAAAAGTATTTTTGAATCATCTGTAACATATGAAATAAGGATATGTATCATAAAAAATTGAAAGTAACTATGTCTGCGTAATCATCACGGTCAAATTGCAAAGGCAAATGAATTGACGTTTGGTATATAATCAGGCTCCAATCCCAACTGGGAAGTTATCATACGCGTGTCACTTTCATTATAATACATATCCTTAGGGGGAGTAGAAGTCCGAATTTTTGCGAAAAATTTAGTATCTCACAAGCCGTTCAACTGAGAGCTGAAATTCAGCATATAACTCTTTATTAAAAATAAAGAGAATATGCCCTGGCATTTTTTAAAATTGTCTTTTATGAGCGGGGGGACGGGGGTGCATTTTCTATATATTGGAAATTGGTAGTGGGTTGATTTGTAAAAATAATCGAAAACGATTGATATTAGTTGAGAAAAAAATTGAGTAATGCAAACTAAAGTTCTTTTTGAATTTTATACCCACTGCTTTCTATTTATAATTGCTGAAGCTGGTGTTTAATATATGGAGCGTTCCGAGCATAAGGCAATCAAGCCATAAAGTTAGAGAAAAATGACTATAAAATTTGTATTCTAAACTTAATTACATGGGCATTTCCAATTAGTACGGCATGCTTAATTATATAGAAAATTAGTTTCTCTCTCTCTTTTTTTTTTTTTTTTTTTTTTTTACGTTGGTCTACTTTTCCTTGATTCGAAACTTTTAAATTTCACCCTATTTTCTACTGAAATGTGTCTGTAAGGCAACAAAGAAATAATTACATATGATAAATTTAAATTCATTTTAATTCGGAAGATGAGAAACACTTTGCCATTATATATCGTAAAGGTCAGACCCACCAGTATTGTAACAAAGAGGTGCTTGAGCCAATGACGGTAGAAATTCAAACTCCGATAAGTGATAATTTCACAGTCTTGTTTTATTACAAGTGTAATCTCTTTAGTCAATGGAGAGGAGGACGTGGGTCATCGGTCAGAGTTGATGTCGATGGGTTTTGGTGGGTCGGAGTTGGTCGCAATGGTTCAGAGTGGTTCATAGTTGGTGGTGGGCCAGAGTGGATCACGATGGTTGATGGGTCAGAGTGGGCCAATGGGTCATTTGGGTGGTGGGTCATAGTGGGTCATGGTGGGTCGTGGATCAAATTTTCATTGACCCACACCATCTCTGGTTAAAATTGTACTAAAGATAAGAGGCACCGAAGATGCATGTCGGCTATTATGCTCAAATTTTGCGCATGGATAGTACTCCACCAGAAAGCAATAAATCTGAAACGGTTCACGGTATGACCTCCTAGAACTCGAGATGTAGGGGTTTGTCTGATTGGCTAAATTAAGACGTCAATGATTTATCCTTCAACAACCAAGCTTTTTATGATCGTTTCCGTGGGGAAGTCAGAACAACACGTGCCTAGTAATCGTAATATTGATAGTTCGCGTTCACCCCGGGGTATTTGTTTTGTGTTTTTTTTTGTTTCACCTAAATATAAACAAATCACACATATAGGCATTTTAACATATTTTGGGAGAGTAATTTTGTGGTTCGTTGGTGTTTCATCGCGTCTCTGCCGCTGGTAGTAAAGTTTTCAATATGGAACTTGGGCCATCACGGATCGTCGCTGCGGGGCCACCAATTTCTGGCGAGAGGTTAATAGTTGACCATCTGTAGTCCACCGACGCTTACAGCTTAGGGTAATGAACGATGTCCTTGCCTTATAGACTTCATGACTACCGACGTCGGCAGTCAACTAGCTTTTAGTATTCCTTTACTAACCATCTATCGTTCATGTTTGTACACGGTGTTGTAATAATAATAATAATAATAATAATAATAATAATAATAATAATAATAATAATAATAATAATAATAATAATAATAATAATAATAATAATAATAATAATAATAATTATTATTATTATTATTATTATTATTATTATTATTATTATTATTATTATTATTTGTAGTAACAGTAGTATAATTGATGATAGAATAATTATTGTCTATGTATTGTCTAGGTAGGACTACACACAGGATTTGGCTCGTTTTGGTTCGATTTGACTCTAATCCGAGTCGAGTTGGAAGATATTTTTCGCGCCGAGTCCAAGAGTAGACCTCAAAGATGTCTGTTTCGAGTCGAGTCGAGTTTCAAAGAAAAGTCGTTCGTGCCCATCCCTACTAATGAGAGCTTAATCGGAGTTAAGCGAAATTGAAAGTCTCACTATTTATCTAAGCGACCCCGAAAACTATGAATCTAATATCGATCATTTTCTAGCAATCTTTTATATGTATCCCCCTCCCATTCACCATAGATAACCCGACAGCACTCTTTTTGAAACTATAAGAAATGTGGTTAAAATTACTCTAGGCCAGTGGTTCTCAATCTAATTCCTATCACGATCCCCTTTTATCACACGCTCTTGCCAGCGACCCTTTTATAATTTGTTTTATAATAAGCTTGTGTGGGATTTTTAACATACCTATTTCTATAATAGTAGAATCCATTTTTTTTGTTTATAGTGAACAGTGCCATGGAAAATCATTGCCCGGGGCGAGAGTATAGTACGATGTCACCGTATATATGAGTGACGTCGACAGACTAGCTACGAAGCGCCACCATGGTTGGCACGAAGCTCAATAACATTTTCAAAATAAACCCTACCTTTCCTTAATTTTGAGCACATTTTATTACGTTTTTCCTTCTATTTTACACATGTGCACATGCACTTTCCTAACTTGAGTAACACACTTCCTCCGAAATGTGTGGCCCCTCTTCGGCGCCCGGCACTGACAGTGGATACAGTAACTGTAATATCTATATTCCCAACGACGAAGGTGCTGGTTCAAGATGGATGTTAAACTCCTTCATTGAAGAGGCCATTAACGTATCCGATCTAAGCCCACAACTTCTTGACCAAATAATAGAATGATCATGCGACAAGTCTTTGCAACTGGTTTTCTGTAACGAATACTTGGACAAGTTCTGCCTGATGAGGAGAGAAGAATGTCCTGGTCTGGTGATTGCTGCTTTAAAAGTAATAATTCCATTTGCTATATCGTACTTGTGCGAAAGTTTTTTTTTTTTTTTTTTTTGGTAAACATTAAAACAAAGATAAGAAATCGCTTATCAGTTGAAAACGGCTTGATAATATTCGTCATGAAGATTGAACCGGGCATTGCTGCACTAAATTACACCATGCTTAGGTATCTCATTAGGTTTTAATTTTAATTGTATTTCAATGTGCAGGTTTTGTTTCATGTGTATTTTTCTAGTATTTCTATATACAGTTCTCATTAGTTTTATATCATACCTCTTTGATTTAAATTCATTTTTAAACAACTCTACCAACTAACTAACTCTATGGCCATATATCGTATAAATGAATGCAAAGTTTTTGTTTACATATTTTGAAAGAAAATTACTTCGCAGCATAAGCGGAGTTGGGAATCGTCTGCTGGGGGAGGGGGCAGATTTTTGGTCGGTCTCGGAGCTGTCATTTCAGGAATAAATGTGATCAGAAGTAAAGATGGTGAAGTTGTCAAAAAGTTGGGGGGAGAATGGCCCCCATAGCTCCGCCCATGCCTCGGAGTTAAAGGATTAGAAAACCCTGGGTGGAGCCACAAAAAAAAAAAAAAAAAAAAAAAGCCCAAAGCCGTTCCGAACTTACTTAGGAAAATAAGACTGCCTGTATGGTTTACCGAGTGTATGAATCAATGGAAGAGGATACATTTCTGCCGTTCTTTTTCTTCCCACGACCAACTTCTCCAGGTTTTACGGCTTTTTGATAACTTGCTGAAATTGTGCTAGATTTGGGCAGGATGCTAAAAGCAAGATGCTAGGTGCTAGAGACATGCAAATTATGCTAGATCTAGCATCATTATGCTAGATCTGGCAACGCTGTTCCCCACAATAGGCGTGTCGTGCAAGTAACCAATCACACGTCAGGTACTAGCTTTTACCTATTGCTTTCTTCTCACAGCTCAGAACATTGGTAACTATGGATAGACGTACAGCAGTAATTACTTTATGGGAGTTGGAAGGTTATTCTGCAACTGCAGCTAGCAGGCGAGTAGGTGTCCCGGCCTCTACAGGAAGGCAATGGATTCGGAAATATGGTGCTACAGGTCAGACTGGTAATTTACGATCTCCTGGTCGTCCGCATGTGTCAACCGAAGCCCAAGATGCGAGATTAGTAAACGAAGCCCGGTTAGACCCACTAAGGACGTCTAGACAGATAAGGGAAGCTTCTCTCTTTCCTGGTAGTAAGCATACAGCTCTGCGAAGGCTTCGTCATGCTGGGTTACGTGGCCATGTTGCTGCCGTGAAGGAAAAACTCTAAGACGACCACAAAATTTACCGTCTCGCGTTTGCACAGGCGAATGTGGGTCTCAATTGGGAAAACGTAGTTTTCTCAGATGAATCCATATTCACAACATCAAAGGAGGGACGCCGTTTTGTGTATCGTCCGAGAAGCACCCGATATGACCATGGATATGTGGCTGCTTGCAATCGCAGTGGCCATGTATCTATTTTATGTTGGGGTTGGATTTCCAGTCGCGGAGCAGGACAGCTTCATAGAATTGAAGGACATCTGGACAATGCTCAGTACTTAGACATTATCAGTAATATCATGGTGCCATCTGTTTCAGCCTGATGGTGTAATTCAGTTCCAGCAATACCAGTCGCCAATACATAATTCCCGTGTGGTTCAGGAATGGTTCGCAGGGCACCCTGAGATTGATTTAATCGACTGGCCGCCTCGTGGAGCAGACCTCAATCTCATGGAAAATATGTGAGCAGAAGTGAAGCGTACTCTAAGGGAAAGTTGGCCTGAGGCAGATCCACCAAGAACTCAGGATGACCTATGGCATCTTGTTTCCGAAGCATGGCTGGAGGTAGGGGAAGGAGATGGATTTGTCACCCATGTAATAGATTCCATGCCCAGAAGAATGGAGCGTGTAATAAATTCAGAAGGGTCTTGGACACAATATTAATGACCCCGCCTTAACTCCCGAAAACAGCCCTTTTCAGGGCTACCTAAACGCTTCTGAAAATATTTCTAGAAGTAAACCACTCCTTGTATCCGATTTCTGTGCAATCCTACTAACAAAAGAATGATAATTAGCTGTAGGCTTTGAACTCAAGACCTCTTCAGTGGCAAGTCCGTACTCTACCAGTGAGCTAACATGAACACGCAAACCTAACCTGAAGAAACACGACTTTCAATTTCTGGTATTCGATGACAATGATGCTCATATACTTTGCAAATGTTGTATTCAACTTGGGATATTCTGCAACACACACACACACACATAAACAAAGCGAAAAAGAGAGAGAGAGAGAGAGAGAGAGAGAAAGAAAGAGAGAGAGAGAGAGAGAGATGAGTACACAAAAGCATATTCAACGTATTCGAATGAGACTCTAAGTAACGACATTCCGTTCTAAAGAGAATTTGTGTTTCTTCCCGTGACGTTAAGGGGATCGGGAAAAGCTATGTGTCTTGAAGCAGGATACGACTTTGGATACTCTGTTTATACACTTTCTATATCCGTAGGAATATACTGTATTTCACGAATATAAATAACATACTGTAATGAGAATATTGAGAAGTTAAATCTGTATGACAAATAGCTGCAAATAAATACACTACATAACTTATTTATTGCTATTAAACGATTTTCCTAACTTGTATTTAACATTCTCATATATAATAACGACCTACTGTGAAAATTATCTCAGATGTTATATTTTAAACATAATAATTACTATGTTCTGCAATTATTATGTTATATATAAACAACTTATGTATTTTAATATAATTATTTTATATAATTTTTCATGCATTGCGGAAAATATAATTTTAAAAAAAGTATTGACCCAGACAGGATTCGAACTCACAACCTTATGATTTGAAATCCGACAGCTTACCAATGAGCCAACACAACGACTTCTAGAATTAAGCTTCTAGCGATGTATAACGGATCTCAAGATAATTATGACATTCATATCCATTACAAACGCTGTTTCTGTTCTACTTTGACTTTTATTTTAGTACTCAGGCGATAATTATGTTCTATTTCTTAACTTTGAGCATTCTTTTACATATGGAAAGATTCTTTAACGTATTTAAATGCTCCATTACGTATAGAGAGCTAAATGACAAACAAGCACGTGCAAGGTTTCGAAATATTGTATCATTAAGTATTTCAATCAATGTTGCTTTTTTAAACACTTGGTAACAAGTCTTATTATATTTAAAAGAAGAAAAACACATCTGCAAACTTTTTCCCGATTGCAAAGGCTGGCTTGGAGGTTCGAACCTGGCTTACTTTTTCCCGAAGATACCCGAAGCTGGACTTAGAAAATTTTTGCCTCAAAACACCAATAAAGAATGCGCTCAACCTTTTTGAGACAAGGTGTACATTTTACGGGAAGGTTGGATATATGAGCAATAGTTATAAATATGAGCGTTAACTCTTGTGACCTCCAGGGGACACTAGTAGTTAGAGTTTCGAATGAATAAAATATTACATCATAACAGATAATGTAGGCCAGATATTTGAAAAAGAAAATACATAATACATACTTTATATTTGTAGTGTGACTATTGGCTAACGTAAGTAAACAGTTATCACGAGTGAATTGAATGAATTTTCTAACTGATTTTTAAACTATGAAATCACGAATATTACTGTGTAATGTATCAAAACTTTGTAAAATACGTACTTGGATAAAAGGTAATAAAACCATTTATTAAATATGAATGCAAATCGTAACGGAATATAGTACATAGCATGACAAAGAGCAAATAACGTTGCATTTGTACTGTTCTAACAGTCATTATCAAAACTGAATATAGTATTATCGACATTTCATGATTTTGCAAATAATGAATTTTTAATATCTATGTCTGGGGAAGTTGTTTCCCTCAATATGTGGTACTTTTGAAATGATAAAATACGTGTTTTTCAGTTTTGATATCTGTTGAGGCATTTAAGATGTCTAGGGGTGGCCAAAGGCTTTTCAATGCAAACTGTATTAACATTTTGACTTACCGCCCTTCTGTACAGGTTTAGTATAGAGTATCGTCTTTCCATCGTCTTTCTTCTGAAAACAGCTTTCAAACGATATACTACTTGACCCCCCTTAGCATTTCAAACTTTGAGTTGGACGCCTTCTGGCACCCTCCGATGGACCATGGGGCAACTTTGTTTCCCTCTATACGTCGTACTTTCGAAATGATAGAATACGTGGTTTCTCGTTTTGATATATATTTAACCGTTTACGAGTTTTAGGGGTGGTAAAGGACTTTATGGACACCATATATAAACCAAATTGATAAACCAATTTGATAAACCAAAAATTGAATCCAATATTGTGGATTCAAGATAGCTGCCGGGGTGGTTAACATGTGTCAGAGAAGTAGTACTTGATCCAATTTGTTTTGCATATGCCCACATTCATGTGCAGTTACATGTAAAGAAACTAAAATTAGTTTTGTGTCCGAGCGTTATAGTAGTGGATGATTGAATTCCAAATATATATGAAGATCCATAAATATGAAAATTACCCTTATGGGCCCCTAAAATTAGTAGAATACACATTGGGTCGCAACGAACTTTGCATTTGAATGTAACTTGTGAGAAAAAAGTTTCAGATCTTACAAATAATACGAGAATTGAATAATTGTGATAGTATGGTCAGCTACGGTACGACAGTCTTCTAGAATTCACACTTGATAATGGTTTGTTATGTTTTCAGTTGAAATTCTTGTGTTTCACAATGCAGAAAATTGTTTGGGATATGTCTCAACAATCTGAATGATTTTTACTATATTTGTGGTAAAGTAACGTTCGTTCTGAAGAAGTCTTTAATTACGACTTTTCTAAAAGTTGTATTATGTGTAAATGTTGGGTGCTAGATAAAATATCAAGACAAAAATGAACCCACTATATAACACTAAACTATATTTTTGCAACACTCACCACCTGGATTATTGGAAAATAATGTTGCATGCTATTTGTAGTAATCATTGTCGTAGAATTTCTAGTGGTCACTACTAATTGTTACCTTTTTTTGTATCTTTTTTTAAGGTTGAATGTCCATGAAGTTGTGTATCATAACATGTTATATTAAAAGCACGCTTTTATTAAAAGGACGTTTTATACGTGAACTTTAAATAAATATTTCTTGAAACTTGAAGAAAATAGTATTATTCATCTAGCTGACAACGATGGTCGTTATCTTTACGATCTAGTCGGCGAAATCAGATTTCTCAACTTGTATTACAAAGAGAGCTCAATTATTTCGTCAGCGATCTATGCCTACATAAAGATAATATAATATTTTGGAAATCGCGGCTACAAGAGTCCAATCATGGACAGAACTCCCTGAATGAGTTAGCGTTTCGCATTAACTGATATTTGAGCAGTTCAAGAAGTTCGAAGATTATTTCAATACGTACTTCGTAGAGGGTCTGGAGTAAGTTAAACGTGAGACATAATCCTGAGAAATTTTATGCAAGCTTGTATAACGCATTGTGCGTTCAATTATTTCATTATATTGTACCAAGCATTGTGGAAGAAAATTATATTTGAAATGAAAGCAACATAGCGTGCTCACTATCAAATTGTATAGTATGATAAATGTTAGCATATACATCTTGGGATACAAACATCGTATTTACTGGCTTCTAGCAACGTGAAAAGTTCCATCTATTTTACTTAAATACGATATGACATGGGATGAAAATTAGAATTTCTTTATACGTTTATCAACCTCTGCGTACGTGTTTTATAAACAATAGACGAAAGAAAATATCCTTTAGTAACTTGTGTAACTATCTGAAGTTTAACAAATAGTATGATTTACGGTGTATGTTGCATAATGCGAAGCACCATAACTATTGTGCCTGTTGTACTGTAAGTTTGGTCCCTTATTTGCAGAGAAAACTGAAAACCAAAAGTATTTGAGAGAAAAGTATTAGTCGAATATTCAGACCAAAAAGGGACAGAAGTCCATAACGCTAAACAGCATGACCAATATCTCTTACGGTAAGTGTTATTACCTGTAAATCTAGAACGTTCATGTAGGCAGGTAATATAAGTACAATGGAAAAAAATTAGAGTGATTTTGCAACTTTGGAAAGTGATACGAAAATGATCATCATGGAGACCTGGTCGCAAGGGTCGCAGATGAGGCACAGAAAAATGGATATAGATTTACAATTTGCTGTTCACAATTGTCTTGTAAGATACTAGAAATATTTGTGTACCAGGTTTACAATTCAAATGTGGTACTTACATACTTGTGTTAAGTTTTGTGCTGCTTCTTATATGCGATTCTGATAGAATTTATCAGTTATGTAGTTATCTAGAACGCTAATTATTTTCTGTTCCCTGTATTTTTCTCGGAAATATCTTCCTCTCGTATGTAGTTCCACATATATGTCATGCACTATGAGAAGTATTAGAGCTTTATTCCTTTTTTGAATGAGTTAAATCATGCTTTATGACGTAAAGATATCGAGACATGTAAAGGTCATATAAGTCAATAACGTATAATATAGGACAAAATTGAAGAAAGAATATAAACTGTATATATGTGACGTGACTGTTGTTTGTTATAAACAGTTATCATGAAAGAAGCAAATAAACTTTTATATTATTTTAATACTACAAAGGCATAAAATTATCACAGCTTCATAAATTATAAACTTGGACAAAAGAAACTAGTAAATAGTTGAATAGTATCAATATTCGAGCAGACATATTACGTATCATGACAAAGACCAATCTATATTCAACATATATTTTGCTAACAATCACGTTGAGAGATGAAAAAATGTTATTCATGTATTATAGATTGATAAACAATCAATTTTTAATAACTTACTACCTGAGTGACCTTTTTGATAATTCCTAATGGGTTTTGGCCAAAACTAACAAATATGAAAAAAAATAAATTCCTCAATATCTATGACCTCAGAAATGAAGTGGAGTATCATTTAAACTGAAACTGTGTGAAGGGCTTTAATTATTTCTGATATAGTAAAAAGTACTTTTCTGAAGGTACTTGAGTAGGAGAGCTTAAAATGAAGTCTCGTATGCGGAATTCGCTCTATAGGTTACACATTTTAGACTCAAATACTTTCTTTTGTCAATTCTGTACGTTTTTAAAGCCTCATTTTCATTTCACATTGATAGGTAAGAGCGAAGTTACTCATCTATACTCGGTAAAATCAACAAAACTATTATCATTAAAATTTAAAATTTTCTTTTCAACTTCTTTTGTCTTATTACTCCCATATTTTCCCTTCTTTTTCTCTGTGTTGTTTATTACATGTCGTTAAGTTTTGATTTTCATATTTGTAACATTTATCCATATTCTATTGTTTTTAAAATTAATATTGTGTATAATATTTCTAAAATCATCTAATGACGCATTTTGCTGGGAAGTTTTATTTATTGAAGCATCATTAGACAAGTAATTTTGATAAGTTTATTGTATATTTATCCTATCTGTACGTCTGTTTAGGACAAAAAGAATCTCAAGAATTCCTTAATGCATAATAAAATTTGCCCATGATATAAATGGAAAATTGTAGGAATCGTGTTTTTTGCAGGAGATGATATTTTAACTATATTTTCGCCGATACTCAATGCATGGACTAATTTGAAAAGAATGATCTATTTCCTCTGCAGTAATCATTGTTATAGAGGGTGTACCAGTCAGAAATGTTGCATTTCTGTGTATTTCTTCTATTAAGAATTGCATATTCATGAACTGAAAATCCGACGTTGAGTGTTATAAATACAGTACTGGCACAATTATTATCGATTTTTTTTTAAATATAATTTTTCTAGAAAAACATTTAAGTAAACAAATAATAATGTAAATCAATTTTGTTCAAAAATAGTGAGTACATCAATAGTAAAAACTATTTTAATATCTAGTTTGACCACTATTTGCGTTAATAAGTGCTTTTACATGTCTGAGCATTCCAGTGATAAACTTTCTGCACAATTCCCTGATCCTACCTGAATGAAACCATACTTTGATAAGACGTTGTATGAGTTCTATTTTGGTCGTTATGGGAACTTGATGTTCATTTCGTATTACAATACAGACCATAAACTTTCAATCGGAGTCATATCCGGGGAATTTCCAGGCCATGAGAGCACTTCTACATCATTTTCCGACACCATGTCATTACTAACCTTGCCAAGTGACACGGGGCAGAGTCCTGTTGAAAAATCCAAGGTCTATCCTCAAACCAGTCCCTTATTTGATGTAGCAAACGTCTTTGTAGTACCTTTATGTACTTATAATGGTCTATGGTGCCATCAACAATCTTCAAACGACTTGTTCCATGCACAGAAATGGCTCCCCAGAGCATGCCTTCCGGTGTAAATTGCTCACCTGATCGCCTTCTTACAATCTGCACACGGTCGTCAAGCACTGCAATGGTAGACTCGTCACAGGATACAACCTTCAACAATACAGGACACAAAATAAGGCGTTGAACAGCTGAAGAAAGTCAAGGAAGCAATTGAATAACGAGTAGACATAACAACGTGGAAGTCTGCAAGGCTTAAAATTGGAAGTAAAGTTTAATATTTTGCATAACTTTAATCCTTTGTGTTATTAACGTTTTTACATCAATATTTTACTCTCACCGTCTCGTATTGATCAGATGTCCAGTCAACGTGAGCCTCTGCCCAAACCTTACGAGCCTGTTTCATCTTCTCAGTAAGACGAGATTTTTTTTTCTGGGACGATATGCTTTTAGTCCACCTTCCAATTCTGTAATATACTCTTCTGTTGTTAATTACATTTTAATTATTTTTCTGTACATTCTCAGTGTTGTTTTGTTGGGTCTACCAAATTTTTCAACCCTATTTGATGCCAAACTGTGCCCATATTCCAATTTCTTCTTGATATTAGTTTTGGTTAGCGTTGAATCTTTAGGTTATTTCGCTATTTATTTCTGTTTTAAGATGGTTTCTTTCAATAAAATGCTAATCTGCCCAACCTTGCGAGGACTCAAATCACGAACTTTGCCCATGTCTCCTCAGTTGCATACACACTTTAGAAAATGTGAAAAAAAATTTGCATTGAACTTAAATGTACAAATACACAGAATTAAAGTGACCATATCCAAATGACAGGCAGACAACGCAATAAATACACACTTCTCCACGCAAATACCAGACTATTACTGAGCTCTTTCCGGACAATGCAGTGATTGTCTCAGTGTTGTCAGACGTTTTCTCTCTGTATTATTAGACACTCCCATATAAGACTTAAAATAGACTTAAAATAACTAAAAAATATTTGTTTGGTACTGGTGTTGTAAAGTAAATAAAGTGTTAGTTAATAAAATTGTTTTGTAAGACATATTTGCACAAGAAGTTGTTTTTTCAAAAATCCATAATAATTGTGCCAGTACTGTATATCCTCCTTCTCTCGGAATTTACTCCACAAACTTCCTAATTTGTACCGTTTGCTTTACACGGTTAGTGTTATTATATGAAGAACTCTTATGTACCCAAAGGAAATGTTTTAGTACATTATAAATCTAATCTGAGAAAGACCATTAGCAAGACATTGCCACCAATTAGGGGCAATATTAAGATAGATTTAACGAAAATAGGAAATCAGACCAGAAACCGGTTGCAGGTGGCCAAGGACAGTAATAAGCAGACAGTTTTTTATGAAAGTGATAATAAATTTCTGGATCCCATAGGTCGTAGTATCTTGTGTGTTTCTTGTGAATGTACTTGCCTAAAATACCCGATTTCATTTTTCACAGATTACTTTCTAGAATAGAGAGAGCCAGTGTTGATAAGAGAAAGAGAGATATTTTATTATCGAACTCGAATTTATCAAGAGAATTGTTGTACATTATAGATTGTATTTATTAATTACTCCTTCTCATCTCTTTTTACTAATATATATATGTAATACTCAACGTACTGTGTGGAACGGGATCCAAATCACAAGTTTGGTTTAAATGTAAGTCAACTCCACCATACACGGAATTGAAACCACAACATCAAGTGCTTTCAGCACTACAAATTTTAACATAGCTAATAAAAGTAGTTGTATTTTTGTCCTAAACACATTTCACCTAATCTTTCTGATCTAGTGCAATGATTGACGTTGTCCAAAACAACGTAGATACATCTTGTACAATTAACAAATTTGGTTTTCACAATTTTTTTGTGAGATATTATGTATATTCATGGATGAGAATCATAATTCTGATTTTTCTACTTACATCTTGTGTTGTCTTGAAGTTCTCTTTAAGCATGATCCTTCTATATTATATTATCCACTCAGCCATCTTGAACTCCTACTATTTCCTTTTTCTAATTTTTTTTTCTGAAATATGTTCCTCTCCGGTCTGGTTCCAAATATATGAGGCATACATCTTCAGAAATATTATTAATACTCTAGCAAAACGTCGATCTTTTCTCGAACGTGTAATGTCATAGTTATATAGGTACAATATAAGCAAAATACAAAAAGGGAGTACAAAAGTATATAAATTGTATGTTTGAGGAATCACTACTGAATATTTCAAAACAGTTATCATGATGGAATCAAATAAAATGTTATTTGCTTTTAGAACCATAATAACCCTGAGAATAAATATTAACGTGTCATAAGTTTATAAAATGCAAAACTCTGATGAAAGAGAATAACACAAAAGTCTATAACTATCAATATAACTCATAAGGGAATATAGTACATACAACGATAACAAAGAAGCAACACTGAATTTCTATTATTCTAACAGTCACTTTGAAATCCTAAGAAAGTATTACTCGGAGTATGTGCATTGACATGGAATTAATTATCCATAACGTACAACTCTTTGATCTTTTACACTATTTCTAATGAGTTTTGGACTCCACTAATAAATATTTCATGGCTTGGGAAAATCTCCAAATCGTATGACCCCAGAGACGAAGTTTGGTATAATTTAAAGGAAATTTGTGTGAAACATCTTTGTCGTTTGTATTCCAAGTTTACTAAAAAGTGTCTTTGCTAAAGTCCAATAGGAATACTTGAAATTAGATCAAAGTCTCATATGGTGCATTCATTCAATAAGTCTCAATTATTTTTACTGAAATATTCCTCCTCATGCCAGCACTAAGCAAAAAAAGTGGTCAACTTCAAAATTTTTCATTTTTTCTCAAGGTCTTTAGTCTCAACATTTTACATACATATTCCGCACTTTTGTATTAGTTACTTTTTCCATGCTATTTCTCTCTAACGTATACTATCATTGAAATATTCAGGTTACTACTAATTTTAACTTTATTATTAAGTATGATTATGTATTATCTGTCAGGAAAGTAAATGTACTCCTATTCTTCGAGTCTGGCGTTCCTCCGCTCCATCCATGGAGAGTATGAGAATTCAATCAATCAAATGTTTACTCAGGAGCAAGAAGAAAAGTCTGCAGAGGGGCACAATCTGAATACGACATTGCAGAGGGGCACAAGCTGTGAATACGAATAGTGCATACCGAGCTGTGAATACGGAGAAAAAAAGAGTAAAAATTGTCGAAGTGAGAACATAAAACACAAATAGAACAAATACACCGACAACTCATCGTTCACGAAACCTTGATATTGGTGTAGTGGTTAAGTTGCTGCCTTACAAGTGCAAAGGACGCCAGTTCAAATCCCCAGCAAGCACAATTTTTAATTGTTTTATTAATAATATATACTGCTCATGAGAGATGGTAAAAGGGGTCTATTTAGGCTTTTGTAGCAATTATTATTGGTAATGTTTAGTACTGATAATATCTTTTCTCTTTGCGTATTGGTTTTATTCTTGTCTTCGTTTCGAAAGAGAAGAATTTCCGAATAAAAGCCACCGAAATTCCTGTTATTTTGAATGCAAACGCCATTTTAAGATACCAAATAATAAAAATTGAACGTTCCGACGTAGCTGCAAAAAGTTTAAAAAAAACATGGAAGTCGAGAGGTTCGAAACCGATACTCATGGTTATTAAAAATACAATCATTATATACCTTAAACCTCTCGATCATGTTTCTACGTTAACTACTAAGAGGCTTGTGTTTAGGTTAGGCTGGTCGATACGTTTTGCAAAGAGGCCCGGTTTAGTTTTAACGCAGCACAGATGCCGGAAGGAAGAAGGGTGCAAGAAACTTTTTTCTCTCTGTGTGTGTGTCTCTCTATCTATCTGTTTGTATATACATAACGCTATTTGTGAATGCCATAACCACTGTATTTATCAGTGGATTGAGCCGAAACTTGGCACAAATATTAATTGTTGAAATATCTTGACTGAGTTCGTTAACCAGAATAATCAGATGAAAATGTTCAAAATGGTGGCCCTTCAAACTCTTAAAAAGTTCCAAAGGAACCAAATTTCGCCCATAAATGGGTATTCACAAAGTTTGAGTAACTTTTCCTCTTGTACTGAAATATTTGTGTGCAGGGACTTATCCTCTATTATTTAAATATTGGACACTATTAATCACCTAAAAAAGGTTCACACCCTTTCACTACGGTCCGGCATTTTCTTTTGCAGGCGGGATATTTTCCAATCGGAACAAGATGATTGTTAGTTTGGATATGAAGTTACACATTGAAAGTAAAGTAACTCTTGAAACGTGTCATTTGAAAGAATAATATAATAAATGTGCTTTATCCTAACACAGAGAACTCTATGTCATATATTTCGAGTTCGGGAGCGTGAATAGCGAAGAGTGTTATTGGATTTGTTTTTTAGTAACTCATTGCTTTGCAAATAGTGGTAGGCAACATTAGTGCTAAGTATAATAATAATAATAATAATAATAATAATAATAATAATAATAATAATAATAATAATAATAATAATAATAATAATAATAATAATAATAATAATAATAATAATAGGTGTTGTTTGTTGCAAGGCAATATTTTCCTTAATTCTTCTTCAAACGTAATGATTGTAACGTCGTATCTCACTTACAAACAAAATATTAGCAATTTAAATCGAGAGAACGGTATATGGTACAGTGATGGGAGCAACATTGGACAGTATGCACTCATAGTACACGGATATTCATGTAAGTTTGTTTCTCAGATCCTAGTTTCAAGAATAGGTATCGTCTCTTGAACCACGAATTTTGATAACAGAAAGGCAGATATCTTTAGTGGCACTTCCATCAGTCAATAGTACTATTTCTACTTTGTACCGTATTATTAATAAAATTTGATAATCACTTACGATAGAATGACTGTTTGAGATTCAATCTCCTGCTAAAAATTGGTAGTTTAGTTTAAATATAAGGTAAATCAACCATGGAAAGAATCCAACGCAGGAATGGAGTATTGTAAATACTAGCATATCAATGAATTCAATTATAAATAGTTATACTTGTGCTTTAAACATATTTTACCCAAATATTTCAATATAGTGGAATGGTAAACGCTCCCCAGCAAAACCTAAGCTGGGCTTCTATAGTATCCCTGGCATTTTGGTGTATTAGGTTCAAAGTTCAGATTTTTCTACTTACATATCTGAAGTAAGTTTCAATTACTCCTTAAGGACGCTTCTGCTACTATTACTTTAGTCACTTAGTTTTTATGGAACACCTATTATTTCAATTTCTCTTAAATTTTCTCTTAATTATTTCTTCCTCTATATGGAAGAGGCATACAGATCAGGTATTTCTAGACGTACTTATAATAGTTGCACATTACTCTCCAATGAACAAAATCCCACAGCATAAAGGATAATATAGGCTAGATATGAGAAGGAAATAAAATACATATTTAAGGCGCGTCTATTGTCTGTTATAAACAGTTACCATGAAAGAATGGAATGGAATTTTTACCTAATTATGGAAATATGAAAGCACGAATATTATTGTAAATGTGGCAAAACTTGGTAAAATACAAACCTGGATAAATGGCAATAAACCAAAGTCATTAATTATGAATTTCAAATTGTGAGATTATATAGTACATATCATACGAAAGAGCAAATTACGTTTCAGTTGTACTGTTCTGATAGTAATTTCGAATGCTGAATAAAATATTATCTGCATTTTGTGTTTTCGTAAATAATTAATTTTTAATATTTCACTGCCTCTGTAATCTTCTAGATTATCCCTAATGTGTTTCCGCTGAAATTAAGAAATGCTTGACAGATTGAAATTTATGGCCACAGAAACGAGGCGACATATGATTTCAATTAAAACTATGAGAAGAATTTTCTCGAATATATATCTGTTATTTAATAGTTTTTTTATTAAAGTGTTTCAGTAGGAAAGAAAAAATTGTAATGGAGTCATATATTTTATATTCACTGGTTAACTGTCATATTTTCATATCAAATACCTTTTGTCAAGACTTCATTTTTAAAAGTCTCATTTAGATTTAGTATTGACAAGTAGAATCAAGATTTCATATTTATACTTCATATAGTGAAGAAAGTTGTCGTGCTTTAATAATTATTTTTCCCTCATGTATCGTAATGTTATTATTTTAATACTTTAATGACTTTTTTTGTTTTTGCTGTTTATTGCATGACATTAAGTTTGGAGTTTGACAATTTTTATATTTGATCTTAATTTTAACATAATAATTACGTACAATATTTAAGAAAATACTGACACGTTTCTCTTAAAAACAGCGTTTCTTTCATAAACAATGTTCCAGGACCCACACTTGGTATTCCGGGGGCCATTGCTGATACTATTCTATTTATTATTATATTATAAACGTGATATTTTGATCTGCTCCGGGGGGAATCTCAGAGTTCCGGGAAGCAGTACCTCCCAAAAACAGGTCTGGAAGTAACACTGCTTGCAAGTTAGATTCATCAAAACATTTTTATACAATATATTTTGGAATGTTTTCGTATATTTACCGCAGTGATTGTCCATTCGGGAGAAATGAAACCTTTAGAATTCTTGTTTGGTAACCAATATGAAATTTGGGCAGGATTTAGACCAAAGTTGGTAAAAATCGTGTTCGTTGTAGGAGCTGACAAATGAATGTTATTTTCGTCCAAACTCAAAAGTTCTTTTAATTTAAAAATAATGTTGTATGCCACCAAGAGTAATGATTGTTATTGATACTGTACAAGTGTGTACTGACTGTTTCCTTTCTGTGCGTTTCTTGGTATTAACAAGTGACTATTTAAGAATAAATAGTCCGGAGTTTAGTGCTTTAATATATCCTCCTGAATTCGGAATGAATTATGGAAAATAATTTCTAAATCCTGAAGTTGAACCATGACAAAAATAACATTTCGAATTGGGGAAATATTGACCTTAATAAACCTGGGATAGTAGCCGAATTGAGATTTCCTAATTTATAACACAAGGAGAGATCAATTATTTGATCAACGACCTAGAATGTAATCAAAAAAAAAAAAAAAAACATTTTGAAATTGTGTTTATGAAAATGTAATTATCTATACCACACGGTGTAAGCATGAGCACTTCACATTAGCAATGAGAGACTTAAACAGTTCTCTAAAACTGAACATAATTATAATACGTACTTCATGGAGAGCGTGGCGGGTTTTCAAATTTGTGGTTCAATCAACATTATGTAAGTCATTAGTATGCATTTTATTTACAATAGTTTTATAGTATTGTTTTATGAATGTTTTTATTCTTATGTACGTGAAATCCAAACTGTACAAAACCGCTCACCATCAAAACATACAGTATGCGAATGGTTAACACGTACATCTTAATATATACAGGCGTCTATAAACATGAAAAACTTCATTAATTCTAACTCTTTCACTTCGCAATGAACTTTACACGTCTGAAAAATTATTCTCTACTTTAGTTTGTCTCGAACAAACATAAACCAGAAGATAATCTGATATTTTATTACTTTCTTAATGTTAGCGGGACAAATACTGATACTAAATAGAAAAAGGCATGAATTTAAGGAATATTACAATCATTTACCTTTGTGACGAAGTTGTCAAATTTATTTGCCTTAGCAAACTGTACGTACAACATAATGGTCGCTTGATAGAGTACATATTACAATGGAAAATTAATTTTGCGCTTATAAAAGTAAGACTTTGACAGAATAAATGCAATTCTATTTGATAACTATGAATCAGTACACAGTAAATGCTACCAATTTTTCAATAAAAATTCGTATTGAATTTATAAAATTAGGGAACAAACTTTCCCTTCTTTTCCCACGATAAACCAAATATAATTTTATACGAAATTAATGTTCGTAATTCTCATATACTTAAGGTCATTTGGTCTCACGTTTAGGTGCGAAAGACCTAACAACTGGATGGGTCAATTTAGGAAGTTTCTGCGGTACCTGGAGTTTTAAAGGCAACTGTGTCAAGGGTGTATCTTGTGTACCCGCTAAAACCACACATGCACGAACAAATTGCCACGACCAGGAGCGTGCTAATGATAGGGGTGGACGTTGATTGGCTAGCATCGTAACAGCCGATGAACAGGCCACATTGCATCAAATCGCGGAGAAGTTCAATGCAGGCCAACAAAGCCATGTTAACAGCCAAATAATCCGCATCCGCCTATACCTCATGGGGTATAGAAGCTATTGGGTTACTCGATTACATTTTGTAACAGCACAACACAGGAAATAACTTCTAGCATGTTCAAAGGAACACGGCCATTAGACCGTGGAAATGTCAAAAAGTTCTGCCTGGACAGATGAGTCACGTTTCACATTGGTACGTGCCGATGGACGGGTGCGTCGCAAACACTCCGAGTAATGGGTTTATCGTGCCACAAACCGATGGTGGTCGTATTCTCATCTGGGGCATCTTTACGTGAATTGAAATGGATAACCTAAGATGTGTGACATACGTGAATGCTACCGCGAACTTCTTGGTAACCATATCCTGTCATTTGCTCGGCTGCAACATCCAAATGGTGACTTCAGGACTTGTGGGCTCCGTTGGAGACTTTGCAGCAGATATGAACTGAGATTCCACAACAATACTTCAGGCTCCTCGTGGAGAATATGCTGCTCCAGTAGTCACCATTATCAGAGCGAAAAAAGGTGCTACATGGTATTAGATCTCTAATTAAACTGGTGATCAATATGTCTGTCAATTTTTCAGATATGTACGCGGAAAAATGGATGTATTGTGCAATATCTTCTTTAACAAACCTTTGTTTCATATGTCCCTTCTGGGAGACACAGTATTTCATTCTATGAAACGAACAAGAAAGCGATAATATAACTAGATATTTTGTACTCTGAAGCAAAGAAAGAATCTTGTTTTTCCAGTCAGGAACCATTTATTATAATTGTTGTTACGAACTTTTCAATATCTCATAATTACATGCGACGTATCTGACTTTCTCTTCTGAAACTCCGCAATGTTGAGTTCAATATAACACTACGAGATCATGGTGGTCTGTTAGATGCTTATATCCCGTCAAAATATTTGTTACATGTCAACCTGAAGGCAAATTTTACGGAAACGGTGGACATGTGAGCAAGAGTTGTAAATATGAGCGTTAACAGTTGCGAAACGTCTAGGTTACACTAATAGTTAGATTTTCGAATGAATAAAATCTTACATCATAACAGATAATATAGGCCAGATACGAAAAAGAAAATACATAATACAAACTTTATATTTGTCGTGTAACAATTGACTGACGTAAGTAAACAGTCCACAGTAAGTAACAGGATCATGAGAGAATTAAATGAATTTTCTAACTGATTATTAAACTATGAAATCACGAAAATTATTATGTAATGTATCATAACTTCGTAAAACACTTCGTACTTGGATAAAAGGCAATAAAGCAGTTACTAAGTGTAAATGCAAATCGTAACGGAATACAGTACATACCATGGCAAAGAGCAAATTGCGAACTGAATAAAGTATTATCGACATTTCGTAATTTTGTAAATAATAAAGTTTTAATATGTAACTATGTCTGGGTAACTTATTTAACTCAATATGTGGTAGATTGAAATGATGAAATACGTGTTTTTCAGTTTTGATATCTATTGAGCCATCTAAGATTTCAGGCCAAAGACTTTTCAATGCAAACTGTATTAACATTTTGACTTGCCGCCCTTTTGTACAGGTTTACTATAGAGCAACGAAACTTACTCCTTTGTCTTTCTTTTGAAAACAGCTTTCAAACGATATACTACTTGACCCACCTTACCATTTGAAAATTTGGAGTTAGACCCCGTCTGTGACCTTCCGATGAACCCTGGGGCAACTTTGTTTAACTCTATAAGGGTGTCACGTCAGAAGGGCCCGGACAAAAAGGCGAGGACAAAAAGGCCCGAGTCAGAACGGCTCCGCGTCAAAAGGACCCCGGTCATAAGCGCCCGAGTCAAAAGCTCCCCACGTCAAAAGGTCGCCGCGTCAAAAGGGCCCGGGTCAAAAGGGCCCCGCGTCAAAAGGGCCCCACGTCAAAAGGGCTCCGAGTCGAAAGGGCCCCGGTCATAAGCGCCCGAGTCAAAAGGGCCCCACGTCAAAAGATCGCCGCGTCAAAAGGGTCTCGTGTCAAAAGTGCCCCGCGTCAAAAGGGCCCGGTTCAAAAGGGCTCCGCGTCAAAAGGGCCCCAGTCATAAGGGCCCGAGTCAAAAGGACCCCACGTCCAAAGGGCCCCGCGTCGAAAGGCCCGGGTCAAAAGGGCCCCGCGACAAAACGGCTCGAGTAAAAAAGGACCCCGCGTCAAAACGGCCCCGGTTATAAGGGCCCGAGTTAAAAAGGCCTTGAGCCAAAAGGGGCCCCGAGTCAAAATGACCCAGCGATCAAAGGGATTCACGTCAAAAAAGCCTGAGATATAGCGTGAAAGGCATGAGAAATATAAAAATGCTTATTAGATTAAAAGTATTCAGTGGACACCACCTGCTTTTTGTTGAAAGAATGTACATGTGGATCTGTATACAGTGTTAGTCAAAGTTATTACGACAATCCAGTTACGATTCATGTGAACAGAGAAAAATGTTGCAGGTAGGTATTGATTAATGCCGTGTCATGGTGCGGGTGAGCGGAGTAACTACCCTGGCTGCCGACGTAAGGTGGCGCAAAATTCGGGAGTAAGAAATAAAAGGAAAGAAGGAAAGAAAAAGAGGAAAAATTACTTGGAATATTTTAGATCAATAGCAGATAGTGTTACTCGTGTTAGGAAAATCTATGTACACCTAACAACAAAAGTCTCTCCATCCTAAGTGCTCTAATTCCATAACTTGGGGTCCAGGTAATTTGCAGTTGTGAGAACGCCTGGACAGATGCTACAAAATTTACACGTAACTTTTCTCGGCACTAACAACAGTTGCCAGCAGTGAATCCAGTCTTTATGCAAGTAAAATTGTGAGTAGATGACGCACGAAACATTTCTCCATTCTGAGATGAACCTCTCTGGTTTAGAGCGTGTTGTCCAATGAACATCATATTTTAATCTCAATATTGTTGTGTATGTAATGTATTATTTCACTATATACTGTATATTCAAAGAAATAAAAACACTGATCACACATAAATCAGAAAATGCTTGAATGTAGACGAAAATATCAAATCTAGAACAACTGCTGTAAATAAGTTAGTAAATGAGAGCCTTCACTGAGAGACCTTCTCTAATTCTCCTCATTCCAACATTTTTTTCTGGAGGAGAGAAAATCTTGGTTGTCACACTGAGTATGTATTGAAATTGAAATTGAAACATTTGAAAAGGTTAGAACCTGACCGGAATTTGAACGCGGGTCCGCCGAATATAAGCTCAATGCGCTAAAAGCTTACCCACCTCGTCACTTCATCTTCCGCCTAAACTATTAGCTAGTTAAAAGCATTGCATGCAAGACTATACACAAAATACTCGTACTAATACTCGTATAAGGAGATATTCCTTATGAGTGTCACAATGACTTACTCGAGGTTTCCTTCTTTAACTCAAAAACACGTGATATAGACCTTCGTCAATGAGGAAAATATCGCGAAGCGTTCTTCAAGATGAGGCTACCTCATTGTTTTTAACTGATCCCGATTTATATTACTGCAATTCTTCCTCACCGTGACTTCTAATTTCTAAAGAAGAAAAGCCGGCAGACATTATTTTCGCATTCTTTGAATTGCATCAACACGTGTAGAAATAGTGTGTGCTATGTTTATGTAACATATCTACTAATTTATTTTCTTATCTTTGTATCAAGTGTGAAAGCAGAGAACTGCCATTTCAGTGACTCGGGTACGAATCCCAGCGTGACAGTTATTTTTTCTTTATTCGAAGGTATTGTTTATGTAATTGATATTGTAATTATGTTATTATTATTATTATTATTATTTTGCGTATAACTGTATGAATTTCGATGGCAACTGTCGCCGAATATTAAAAAGTGAATATGGTAGAACTATGAAATAAAGTAAAGAGATGCGCGTAATTTTATCATAAAATTATATGGCGCAACGAATTGTATCTTATCGTAAACGGTTATCGTCGAATATACATGGTTAAAGGAGCACTCTGTTGATCAAATTAATAGAAGTTGCTAGACAAGTATTGAACACCGGCAGAAAAAAATACAGAGTAACTGCAAGGCGAGTACGTACTATTGTACAGGAGTATGCTCAAAGACCTTTAGAGAACTACCTTCGTGGCTTGGTTCACAATTTTAATTTGCAATCCACGCAAGCAGTTTGATACAAATTTCAATCGTATTTGGCATTTGGAAAGTTAAGCAAAAATGATAATAAACTTATGTCCAATATAAGTTGGAAGAATTTCAAAACTGATTAAAGTAGCCAGAATTTTTCAATGTAAGTTCACATACTTTATATATCTGCGACTTGGGACTAAAAGGGCTAATGTCAACACGAAGTAGTTTGTAGTATATATACTATTCATATTAACATTTGCTTTTCTTGCAAAAAAAATATCCATTTATAGGTGTTAAAATTTGACGAACATCACACTTTTTTTGCCAAAAAGTGACACTGGCCCTTTTAGACCCAATTTAGTCGACAAGATATGAAGATTTTTCTTTCTAAGGATTCATGTTAAGTAAGTATTTTTCAAATATAATAAATGTAATATGTTTATCTCAAAAATACGTTTTGTTAGTAATGTCTTTTTTCACTCTTTTTATCTTACTGTAAGGCTTTATGCAAGATTGGTACTTCTAAAATATAATGACCATTGTGTATTGTTAATCAAAATCAAGTTGTTCAAAAAATATACTGTAATGTAAAATAATTATATACGTATAAAATCTGATCAGATGCAACAGGAAATACAAACAAATGCTATTTGTTTGTAATGTTTGTCATTTGTCTTTCAGCTGTTTTTAAATCCTTATTATAAGGCTTCGTGTTAGGTTAGCACCATTAATATATAATAAGAATAATTTAATGTTCACCGAAGTCAAGTTGTTAATATTATATATATATATAAATATATATATAATTTGATGAGATTTATTGGAGAAAATATATATAATAGTTTTTAGTAAGGATTTTTTGTTTATAATATACTTCTTGTTTCATTATTTTTTATTTGATTCCATGTCAGTAAGGCCTAGACAAAGAACGACGTGTACAAAAGGGTCGTCCTCAATGCAATATCGTATATCAGTGGCTCCCAATCTTGTTTACCTGGCACCCTCAATGCAAGCCCTTAATACTTCACACATTTCTTACCGCTTGTTGGCTACACGTACTTTTTCTGATCTATTAAATGATTTCAGATACACCATTGAATTTTCAATTCGATAATAATAATAATAATAATATTAATAATAATAATAATAATAATAATCTCAATATATTTATATTTCCTCTAGCAAGACTTCTGATAACCTTTGTAGTCCAATATTATTATTTGCCAGCTGTATTCCTAATTAAACCACAGTTCGTATTCAAAAAATATTTTGCATTCTTACTTTTAATTTAACATATATCTTATATCATTCGTAATATTTCTAATTAAGAATGTAGTTTATTTCTGTCAGTAGCTTCTGGACTTCTGTTCTTGGAAATAACATCCCATCAATGTGGGTTTTCATCCCTCCAATAGTGATAATTTTTTCGGTTCACCAGACCATATAAGGTAAATATCACTTCAACAAAGAATACCGGAGGGAGGGGAACGGTGGTTCACTGGTAGAACGCTTAGCTCTGGTGTGTAGGACTACTGGGTCGATTCCCGGCCAAGTAAGGTTGTGATGGACAATACTGTATACGTGAGGTTTCCCGGGGTACCCTCGTTTCCTTTTGATTTCACCCGTTCTTTCATCATCATTCACTTGCTTTAATCATCGTCATCCTAAAGGGCATAATGTGGGACGTTAAACTGACAGTCTGAAAGTTACCAGTGAATACCATGTCATTTACGACAATATTTCTGTCATCGATATTTCATATCATTACTTCGCAAAACTCAATGCGGTGATCAAAGTCGTCTTCCGTTATTTCATGCACTAAACGCATTCTCCTATGGTTTCAACTTATACCGCCTTATGCAGAGTCGTTTTGACGTATGATTAGCGTCATACTAAAGGTTTGACTACTGCAGTTAACATGTTAATCGAACTCTTTAGTATGGTACTAATCATACTTCAGAATGACTTTACATAAAGAGCATAGTGTACAAAAATTCATTGCGCTGAACTCTGGGAAACACCTAGCTTATTAGCAACTCTGGTTATCAATGAAAGCGGAATTTCCAAAAAAGATTGTAAATTAAAAGAAACTGCCAAATTGCTACATTGTTTCGGCCTTCCTGATCGCATGCGGTACCTTTCTGCAAAACATTCAATGGTCTCTTAGGCAGTTGACTTCGAAATTGTGTTTTGGTCGGAAAATGTAGCATTAAATAACTGTTGTACCTCTGTATATGATCTCTTCCTATCCTATAACCGGTGTCACGTCAGAAGGGCCCGAACAAAAGGGCGAGGACCGAAAGGCCTTAGTTAAAAGGGCTCCAGTCATAAGGGCCTGAGTCAAAAGGACCCTGGTCAGAAGGGCCCGGTCAAAAAAGCCCCCTAACAAAAAGGCCCACGTCAAGAAATCTGCCATATAGCCTGCAAAACTTCAGAAGTATAAAAATACTTATTAGATGAAAAATATTACGTGGACATACCTGTTTATTTGTGTTGAAAGAACATACATGTGGAAAAAATATAGGGTTAGTAAAAATGTTACGACAGACCAGTAATAACGATACGCGTGGACGGAGGTAAAGTAAATATTGCAGATGGTGGCTTCTGCGATATTTGATATCACACAATATCTTTTGAATGGAAAGAGGTGGGTTTGACACATCAATTTAGGCTTGAATGTTCCCACAGATGAGAAGGACTCATTTTTTAAAATCTATCTTCATTCGTTTGCGAGATAGGGTGCTACGTTTGAAATTTGTATCTAGTACACCAAAGTATCTGGACAGGCAAAGAGACACGTAGACGTAAAAAGTAAAAGGTTGCAGGTTGATGCGAAAACGACATAATGAGTGAGGGCGTGGACATAATGACAGCCATCCTAGATTCGCAATTTTGGATATCACATAATATTTTTGAATGGAAAGGAGTATGGTTAGCACATCAATTTAGGATTGAATTTTCCTACAAATGAGAATATGATTCATTCTTTACCAATCCTCATTCTTTTACGAGGAAAGTGTGCTATGTTTGATATTAGTGTGTAGTAGACAAAAGTATCAGGACAGTAAAATAGTAATGTGGCGGAGGAAAAGCAAATGTTGCAAGTATGTGTTGTTGCAAAAAAATACATTAAATGGGGATGTGGACACTGTTGATCACATAAATATTCAGATATTATTAAAAAACTACTATAAAATATCCTCTAAAATTATTTTATCCCTCCAAGTTAATACAGTTAGTATTTAATAGCAAACACACAATGATTTATAACTTTCTTTAAGCATTTCGGCATCGTTGTTACAATTTTCCTGGGGTAGTGTGGGGAAATATTGTTCCAATCTGTACGTAATGCTTTTCTCAAACCTTCTTTCACCGTAACTCGTATATATTGACCTTACGTTGCAATTCGTTTTAAAGATTCTCAATGGGATTAAAGCCGGTACTGTGTGGTTGGGTTTAGCGAACTTTTGGGCAGTTTTAAAGCAATCTTTTCTTTACAACATATGCTTTGTTTGGGATCAATATCTTGATAACATTAGAAGTCCTTCTAAGAACATTAAGATATATTTCTTCTGTATTTTAAGGCAGGCTGAAAGTTCTTGACATTTATTTCTGTATTTTTTTTGTCGAAACACTAATATTCTACCATCATATTCATGCAGGTTTAACTTAAATTCGTCGATAAAAACATTCCCACCAGTTTTTGGGTTTATTTTCAAAAGCTCTAGAAAATTTAAGTATCTTATATTTCTTAATTAGGGGAATACATGGTTTCTTTCTAGCAATTCTACCATTATATCCTTCTGTGGTAACTTCTCAATATTTTACAAACGTAAGCAGACGAACTGAAACGTCAAGAACACATTGAAGTACTATTTATTAGTTACCTGTCTAAATACTTTCTTCTACTAGAAACAAATGTCAAACTTAGCACACACTATCGCGTAAATGAATAGAGATCGGTCAAAAGTTGAGTCAGTAAGGGATACGCAAGAGACGAGTCGAGACAGAATTTTCCTGAGAATATCCGAGTCGAGACAGCTCTTCCAATAGAAAAATGCACATTTGATTTTCCCCCGTCCACTCGTGTCGTTATTATTGTTATGTCCCAATACTTTTGACTAACCCTGTATGGAGATCCACATGTATGTTCTTACACCAAAATTAAAGAAAAGTTTTCAAGATAATATTATTCATATAATACGTATTTTTCTACTTTGATTCAGGGGCAGAAATTGAATTTTAGAACTAAGGGAACAGTCATTAATACATAGTCTGATTTGGCTAGTCTCGAGAATACAAACTTAGAGATATGATATGATATGATTTTCACTTTAGCATCCCTTTCAGCAGCGAGGCTGTATGAGATGTGGACCTAGTGATTAAGGTGGAATTCGAACCACATGAAATCCCGCCGGGAATCGAACCCGGGTCTTCAACGTCTACAAACTCAGAGAGACGCGGTTGAAAGCAAACTTTCATCGAGAAACGACTTAAGCTATAAGGATTGTTGCAGAACAAACAGCAACCAAATAAAATTAGGATCACCATTCACGTTTCCTTTTTGTCTCTAATAACCACAGCTATTCTTCCGTCTATTAGACAATCACTTCTACTTACTAAGGTGGCACTATCCACTCGTGCATCTTTCATTTCCATTTCTGTTATGATTTAAGACTTTCTGGCCGTGGGACTATTTCTACCTGGGTTCTTTCCTCTCAAGCCCTTTTTCGCGGGACCCTTTTGACATGAGGCTCTTTTGTCTCGGGCCCTTTTCTCGCGGGGCCATTTTGAGGCGGGACCATTTAGACTCAGACTCTTTTGTTGCGGTGCCCTTTTGACCCGGGCCCTTTTGTCGCAGGACCCTTTTTACTGGGGCACTTTTGACGCGGGGCCCTTTTGACCCGGGCCTTTTAGACGCAATTCACTTTTGACGCAGGGCCCTTTTGACCCGGGGCCCTTTTGACCCAGGCCCTTTTGACGCGGGGCCCTTTTGACCGGGGCCCTTTTGACGTTGGACCCTTCTGACCCGGGCCCTTTTGACGTGGGCTCTTTTGACGCGGGACCCTTTTGACCCGGGCTCTTTTGACGCGGAGCCGTTTTGACTCGGGCCTTTAGGTCCTCGCCCTTTTGTCCGGGCCCTTCTGACATGCAATCCTCTTTAAGTGGTAATTTTGAGATGATAAAATACGTGTTTTCTTGTTTTGACATATATTTCTCCCTTTCCGAGTTTTAGGGGTGGCATAGGACTTTATCGACACAGTATATATATATATATGCTTGTCTTTAAGACTGAAAACCTTTAAACATTTCTCGTCCCGTAACACATCATACGTACCCAAAATATTTAATTTCCAATAAACTCATTGTAAGGCCATCCAAATTACAACTTTAAACGTTTATTTCTCTTATAAATTGATTAGCCATAATAATTGTAATTATTATTTTAGGTTACACAATATTACTATTAATTTGCTTTAATCCACCGTCACTCTTAGCCTAAAGGGCATAGTCCTGGGATTTTGAACTTAAATATTTCATTTTCTTATATTTGGTTATCGAATGTTTATTTAAGTCTTTGCCTGCTTGTCCCTCTGCGTAAGTAAAAGTATACAGAGAAGGGAGTACATGCATTTAATGTTATCACTATTTGGCCATCTGCAACTGAAACTTTCAAGGTTACTGACACATTTTACTCTTGATTGTCAAAGCTAATTGCAGTGATATCTGTGGCACGGAAGTCATGCGTGCACTTGAACGGGAGTGCAAAATAATCGAACCATCTAGCCGACCTATGATCAAGAAGCTAGATTTCAACTTTTAGAATGTCGAAATACTAAAATTGTGGAAAATATACAATACCGAATAAACCAAAGTACAACAATAAGCAACTATAAATACTATTATTTTTACAGTTTTCCAAACACTCAAGTCACAGGGGTTTAAGTCATAAGATAAATATCCGTAAACGTTTAACAGAAGTGGGTGCTAATTTTATTATATTTGTCTTCCTTTTTGTTATTTTGTTATAGTTTAGCTTCTGTTTTAAGCTACGTGGGTATATCAGACGTAGACATGCAGTTTAAGGTAGGACTAAAGTCATGGTAATGGGCTGAAACTTTATTCTCCTATCGAGAATCAAACCTGGGGCAAAATTCAGCAAAGTCGCACACACTAGCCATGAGAGCGATCAGGACGACTATAAAGGTATTCGTACCATAAGTCTAGGATTAGAATCAACGGTCCAAGATTCAATTATCCGTGATCAGCTAATGTACGGGATTTTTGGGTTAGATAATGGAAAACCTGGAAATGTCGCTCTAGTTTGTCAAGTAACTTTATGAAAAAATCGAAAGTGATCCTCGGAGAGACGCTTTTATTAGAAAAAGTATCTTTTATCAGCAAATAATTAGGACAATGTTAAAAATGTACTTTTAGCACAAGGATAGTGAAAGCATATTTGGAATTTAAAGTTATCCTGCTTTTACTTCTCAAACTCCACCTCCTATCCCATTCAAAAAATATTTAATAATAATGCGGGATTGATGTCCGGAAATTATAGTAAGTGTATACATAGGCCATTCTAGTAGATCCTACAAAGTGTTTATGGAAACAGAGATATAGTAATGAATATTACGTCTTGATCTTCTAGAAGGTTCAATAGCAGTCTTTCTCGGTAATCGACGGTCTAGTGAATGGTGTAAGGTCCTTGGTGTGCACCCGGTTGCAGGTTTAATTCACAATGGAAGAACAATGAAGATGAAACGCATTGCGATGGTCTCCATCCTACCTTGTACTGTAGATTCACGTCCCATATTGCATCAGTGTTGAGAAGGAACTTGAAATTTCTGTAAATAAACATACTAACAATAAAGTAATCTCTAAATGGAAGACATTTCACGCCATTGTTATTCGTTCTCATTGTTAGAAAAGCCACATGATTTTCAAGATGACGAATTGGTGCATTAGTCACAAGCAAAACTACGGTCACAGACAATTACAAGTATCGACAAACTTGTGTATATACCACCCGAAGATCTATTGCTTCTCGTACATTGTCAATTTTTTATTAGTTCATTCTCCTGCCTTATTCCTATCTCTCCTTAGCTGCGCATGTTTTTCTCACTTCAAACATAAAAGCCTGTTCCTGTATCATAATTAGATTCATCAGTTGAAACGGATTGCTCTGGAACATATACCAATTATATACCGTCTGAAATAAGGAAGGACAATTTATTTTGGAGTTCATTCTATACTAGTGAATGGTGCTTTCCTTAATGGTGCTTTGCTTTCCTTAATTTTTTCAGATTCTAAATTGAACCTACCACATCATGCAGGTTGAACAAGAAATATTCTATGAAGTACTCGAGAATAAAACATTGATGTCATTTCACCTGCTGAACTTAGTAACTGTAAAACAATTCTCGTATTGAACTTCACTAGAGCAGTTGACATTTATACTAACAATGAATAGTCTTCGAGAAATATAGAGAAAGAAGCTGCAACGAAGAAAATGTAATACTAGGTATATTAAACGCCTTCTGCCGATAACGATAATCATATTCTTTTGGTGTGTTGGTGGAAAGGTTGTACTTCCCTTACTGTAAACGGTAATGAATGTGTGTGTGGTTTGTACTCTGTGAAGTTCACCTATGCTTGAGTTCTAAATTGTGATAATGGTTAACTAAACTAAATAATTGTTGATTTTTCTTAAATTAGTAGTCATTATCGTTCTTATTAACACTTAATAATTATCAGTTGTCATTTATAATGTGTTTGAACCTAATGTCAGTTTTTAGTAAAGTAAAGCTAAATCTTCAAAGAAAACCTCAGTAAAGTTCAAAGGAAACATATTACCAATGTTGAGCCTTAGTGTCTATGCCGAATAGTTACCCAACAAACAGAAAGCTTTTCTTTCTCGTCTTGTGTAGTAAATTTTCTAGAAGACTCATGCTGATTAACAAAGCCTACAGGTACTAGGTAAAACCAAAATTGAGGTAAAGTTAAATGTGATAAGCGAGATATTTGGGTGTAAATAAAAAATTTAGAAGGAAATGGTAATGTGTCGTCACCCGCTGTGAGTTTAGAGCGAACAGAGTTAAATATAATTAAGAGAATCCTAGATGGATATGCTACATATTTTAGTTCAGTGTATACATTATCCTGCAGTAAGTAAGGAACGTGTGAATTGAAAAAAAATTATGTTAACAAAATTTTACCCATTTCATCAGTTAATATTGAGGAGTACAACTATGTGGTTAAATAAATAAAACCAAAGGAAACAGCAGGTTTTAAGAAATTTTATGCCTTATCTACAGTACAAAAATAACATTATATGTACTCTGGATAAGGCATAAAAGGAAGTATTAGTGTACCCTTTATGTTTACTATTTTATTTAGTGATAAAGTGCAGACTTTTAAAAAAACTGGAAATTAAGCAGATGTAATCTGTCTTCATAAATTGGAATGAAAGAAAAATAAAGAATAAAGACCCATTTCTGTACATGCGCTCCAGATAAATTACTTGAATTTATAATATACAAACGAATTTCTAATCACATCAAAAATCTTATATTGACGTATCAACTCCGTTTTACGCCAAGAAGGTCTGCATTAACAAATTTATGAACATTTGTACTAGATATTTTCGATACAATCCTGAAGAATAAAGAACTAGGTGCAACATATATTTAATTACCTACAGCATTTTATATTATAGACTATGAAATATTAATATCAAAATTACCACAATATTAATTATCCAATGATTTATTAAAATTAATACCGTCGTGTCTTAGTGATAGGCCTCAATATTTAATGTACAAATAGGCAAACTCAATTGAGTATGTAATAATTTCATGTATTCCACAAGGCTGTAACTTACTAAAACCATTAATTCTTCCAAATGTCTCATTTATGCTGATGATATGGAATTATACAATTAAATAAATAAGGATATAAGCGTCAAAGAGTTGCAGGAAGATTTGAATAATGTGCATGAATACCCTTTAAAGAATCGTTTTGACTTCAATTTCAAAAGTGTTGCTCAGTAATTGTTACCATTAGCAACCAGTATATCATAATAGATTATGAGGTTAATGGTATCCATCTAAAGGCACGTATTGATATTAAGGACTTCAGTGTAACATTATAGCATGATATGTCTTTTAAGATTTATATTAATAACTGTTGTAGCTGAGCCGTATAAGAAACTCTAATTTGTAATACATAACACAAAGGAACTTAATGAAAATAAATCAATGAAATTGTTATTGGAATCAATGGAATTGTTTGTGATATATAAACTGAAATACACGTTTATGATTTGGAATCATTTACATAAGGAATACCAAGAGGAGATAGAAACGATACAGAAGAAATTTCTTAAAATTTGTATTACATCTATCTATCATCTATATTTATTCTGTATCTATCTTTATATATAACGATATAACGTAACACAAAATTATACAATGATCAGTTAAGCTTTGATTGTTTATTACATGAGTTCAATGATTTCTGAGTAGAAGCAGGACGTGAAGCACAAATACACACACTTTTGTATAGAATTATTAACAATATCATAGATAGTACATGTCTAAAAATTATTATTTAATGAAAAAATGTAATAAGAACAAGAAAATTGTTTAGTTATACAAAAACCAAAAAAAATCACCATTAACACGATGGGCAAGGGAAACAATATTATCATGAAACAAATTCCATGTCTTTCTCTTGCGATGTATATTCTAAAGACCTTAGGCTCATATTTTCATTTCTTATGCTTTACATGAGTAGGTAGGGATTAACGTCTTTTAATTTATGAATTTATGAATATATACGAGGGTAAGTAATCATTATCAGCAACTCTTCTTCCATTGTTCATACTGAACCTCTGTCCTCGTTTATTTTATTGTTATGCTGTTGTGATCATGTAACGAACGTTTGATCCTAATTCCTCCATTTTCCTTCCTTTTGTTACAAATAGATCATGGCCGCTCCATTAGAAGTTTGCACCGAAGAGGAACAACGAGTAGTGATCCGGTTTTTATGTTCGGAATGTGTATCACGGACCGCACTTCATCAAAGACTTCGACATAATAAGGGAAAAATGTATTGCTGCTACGATGTGTATATGAATGGATCGAAAATGGTCTCACAAGTGTTATGCACGAGGAAGAGCCGCACCACCGGCTATGGCCGCAAATGATGATAACATTGGCGTGACATGATTTTGTTAGCCAGATGAGTGATTATTAATAAAGAGGCACATCGTCTGGAAATTATTCATGCTTCCTGATAGAAATTACGCATGGCTGATGACTACATCAATTCCAGTATTTAGCGATGACAAGAAAGTACGAATCAAGTTACGTCATCTTAAATGATTCAAATTAGAAGTAGATTGACACTTAGTCTTTATTTTCTAGCTACTACTGATAGCTGTTAGCTTTGTGGTATTGTAGTGTGTTTAATTGTTTACACGCCCTGATCATATCACTTCAGATTTTTCTGTCCTACTAGCATAAAAACTTACATGTTTGCTTTTACTGTAGTGCTTTTTTCTTGTGACATGCCCCGTCCATTTCATATTCGTTATTAGAATTTCCAGGACCTAAAGATTTTGAATGTTTGTGATAATGCAGTGTTCTAATTTGGCACACGCCACGCAACGCTGATCACTATTGCATTATCACTATTCTAGAAGTCCACAAAATTTGGATGGTCGTGATATTGTAATGATTTTATTTTTTGACATTCCCCGCACAATTTACTTGCGTTATTACAATTCTAGAAGCCTACAAACTTTGAATGTTTTTTATACTGTAGTGCTTTTAGTTTGATATGCTGCGGCCATCTCGCTTGCGTTATTACTGTTTTAGAAGCCTACAAACCTTGAATGTTTGTTATGCTGTGGTGCTTTTAGTTTGTGATATTTTGCGAATATCTCACTTGCGTTATTACTGTTCTAGAAGCCTGCAAAATATTTACTTTGTGGTAGTGGTGATCTCTCTTTCGACACGCCCTGTCCATCTCACTTGTATTATTGTTACTCTAGAAGCCTACAAAATCTGAATGTTTGTGATAATGTATAGCTTTTAGTTTGTAACACGACCCATCTGTCTCATTTGCGTTATTACTATTCTAGAAGCGCACAAAACTTGGATGTTCGTGATACTGTAGTGCTTTTACTTGTTGACATTTGCATCATTTGCTCATCTCATTTGCAGTTTTACTACTGCAGGAATCTGCAAAATTAGGATGTTTGTGATGCTATAGCGGATTTAATTCGTGACACCCCGCCCATTACATTTGGGTTATTACTTTTCTAGATGAGTACAAAATTTGGATGTTTGTGATACTCTGTCGCTCTATTTGTGCCACGCCGCACCCATCTCTCTTACATCATTACTATTAGAGGAGCGTACAAAATTTGAATGTTTGTGATACTGTAATGCTTTTTAGTTTTTGACACGACTCGTCCAACACACTTGCGCTGTTGCTATTGTAGAAGTCTATAAAATTTGAATACTGGTTAAACTATATCGACTGTAGTAAAAGATGCTAAAATTTTTATATTGTACTTTAACATTTATTGTTACATACGTGTATCAAATACATGATTATCTAAGTATATATAAGAGATGACCACTTCCCAAACAGCCAGAAGAAGTGGAAATCTGATAAGGAACAGTTATTGTGTGAAACTGTTACGTGAAACTGTGTGCTTTTTTTTTTTACATATTATCAAATAGCCTTGCTCAGCGTGTTATTGTGTATTAGTACAAAATGGAAACAAGGCGTGATAGAATAGCTATGATTATCTAACGTAATTATATTCGATAAAACTTTATGTTTGCAACGCTGTAATTTGGTGGAATATCAGGATAGCAATATTACCTCTAGTAATATTTGCATTTTGAAAAATTTCAATGGATTCAAGCTATTAATCTAAAAATTACAAGGGTCTCTCAAGATAAATAGTCAACCGTTATATATACAAATTTAACTATCAAAGGTTATAGAAATATTTCAGTATCACGTTCTACGGTTATGTCCTTTAGGCTAGGGGAGAGGATTTGTAAGGCATGTGATTGATGAGAACATTGGTATAGTGAGATTTTTTTTAGGAAACGGGAGTACTCCGACAAAACGCATTGACATGATGTTGTTCACCACAGTCTTATTTGGCCGGTAATAGGACCTCGGACTTCACACACCAGAACTAAGTGCTCTACCTCTGAGCTCGCATACGCTCTTCAAGTTTGATATTTATTTATTATGAACCAATCATGAAGATTTCTTTCTACACTTGAAAACTACAACTTCAATTGTCATCAAACAAACACTTATCGATAACCCTGAAAATAAGATATAAAAGGAACCACTTAAATGTTTAGTTGTAATTGAAACGTTTGGAGTTTCTGTATTTGAATAATAAACATACATAATATCGTTCATCCATTTATAGGTAAATCCACCTTCCAAAAGACGTGTTGACACAAAGGAAAGTTTGTCTTCAAACATAGACTTTTTCTGTGTTAAGAATACAGTGTAAAACCTGAACACTTGCTCTTCCATAATATGTATGACTTCCGTACTTCTAACTTCGAAATTAATTCGAAGGAAATATATTCCTCCATTCAAGCTCAAACATAATGCAAAATCTCTTTTATTCAGTATGCGATATAGACCATCGTATTTGGAAATAACTACATAATTTTCATAAAAGAACTTTGACAGGTGATTTCTTTCTTTGACGAACAGTGTCTTTACTGAATAACCACCACCAACGTGAATTCCAGAGTTTATCAATTCTTTTAAGGTGTTAAGATCTTTCTCGTAGACTGGGCGCGTGAGGAAGCTGTACATAGCACTTTGGTAACCTGTACATATAACTAAAGAATAGAATGTCCATATAATGAGAAGATATCTGAAAAGTAAACTTCTTGGTGTGTAAGGAACCGAAACACACAAATGTATTGCTAATACGTCGAGAGGCCTAATTTCAACCTTTATTTTCTGGTATCCAAACGTCAAACGTTCCATTACTAAAAGTAACAACGAAAAGAATGCCACAAATAAGATAACCAAAATCCAAGAACTGGCAGTGAATGGCAAATATAGGCAATGCCAAGCTGCTAATACTTTTCCCTTTGGCACGTACCATACAATTTTATCTTCAATCACAGTAGAAACAGTTCCGAGAACTGCAATACGCTCAAGGTTGGGAATAAATCCAGCAGCTCCAATATCCGCTCTTCCGTAAACTATATCTCCAGAAACACCACAATACGTACCATTATCAAGCCTGTAACCGAACTTCTTACCATCCTTAGGAGTTGCTACGTCCAGAGTAGAGTTCAATGTAGTTGCAAAGTTTTCTAGAATGTTTCCTTCAATACCTCCTAATTTATGGGAATTACCTTCTATTATTTTCACATATGGTAAGAAAGTGAAGGAACTAATCTTTAGAGGACACTGGTGTAGATTTGTTATTTTACTTGGAAATATACTATTTGCTTGATTACCTTCATCTATTGGACACTTAGTTACGAGTATCGTATTCTGAGCAGTACCACAACCATAATCTGTGTACAAGGAAGCAGAGTAGAATAAGACTTCACCATCTGTATTTTTTGTACCTACAACTACATCCGAACATCCAAATTCTAACATTATATTTACTACTAGTAACACGTCATCACTTTTAATATTCTTATCAGCAACAATCACAAATATTCGCAGTTTGGGATTCCACAATTTGGACTTACGAAAACTTAACACAGTTGTCCGTAGCTCGTTTAAATACACATGTATTAACATAATAGAAAAATGTTCACTAAAAGTAACATTGGGAATCATTTTATTAAATAAGCTAAGATTGTGTATTTTTATTATCGCTGACTGTATGCATTCCCATCGAATTAAGATATTTTCAAGACTTATGTCCGTATGTGGTGTGGTAATTATAATTATATTGCTAACTTGATTTAAATGTGTTTTTGCTAAGTGACATATACAATGATCCACAGAATTAGAAATATTTGGTTCAGGTGCACTTAATCCACTTTCACTGTTGCATGTCTTCATAATGTCAAAATATAATGCAAGAACAGCGATAGCTGTAAGCCTGTTGATCATTGCTGGTGCGTATATCATGTATTTACCTGAAAAATTTAAAATATTTCGTATTAGGCTTTGGTAAATTTACAATCTTAAATTTATTGCACTAAACTTTTTAAATCTGAATTTTAGAATTTATACATTATTTATGCATAACCTTAAAATTTTAACGAACTTACTGTAGAACCAACTTTAATAAACATGTAAGCAAAGACCTTAAACCTCGAACACTTAAACTGAAAAGTTGTAAATTCTGGCTTAATAGATGGGCCCCTTTCGAAGAACATTGTCACACAGAATATATCACAGGCAACCGTAAACCTCCAGATTGGCAGAGAAAAATCTGAGGTTATAGATTCTAGGAAAAGAAATGTTAAATTAATGTAACAATTTCTACTTTTAGGAAATCAGCTCGAAAGAATATTCCAGAGACTTTTACACTTTTCAACTTGGCTTTCACTATGTATACCTCAAGGTTTATAATAAAAGTGTTTCGGTATTCAGGCTCCTACTAGATTGGTTTATAATAGCAAGTACATATATACACATCAAGGCTTTCAAATCGAATGAAAATGCTAAACGGTACCAAAATACTAAATAGTATGTTAGCTTATCTCGACATCTTAGAATGTAAATTATTTAGATTTTATTATTTATTGAAACAACAAGTGTTAAACCAAATTACAGTTCTCATCTCTGGAAAGAAAAAATATTAGTTATAAAGCCTTATACGTCAGACAGCTTAAATACAGTAGCAATCTTAGTTGTCCTTTCAACGAGTATATTGAAGATTACACTCATATGAAATGTTGGTGAGTAAATTAATATATTTATCACTGCTTTTGTACAATAAAATAATTGTAGTTTTCTATTGCTCTATTTCTATTCCGTATGTTTATTCGAAAAATCGAAAGAAGTTCGTTGCAGCACTAAGTAGTTTGTAAGATGTCGGGTAATGTTGTTCTTTGCTTAAGAATTATTATCATGCAATTTCTATTCAGTGAATAATTGTTTGTTTAGTTTTAAATAAGGTATCTGAGAAATTTGGAATAATTTGTTTTGTTTTTTTTTGTTTCCTGTAAATTCATTTCTGTATCTTGGTTCTACAGAAATATCGTATATTGAATCTTGGAGCAAAAGTCTGTTTGGTATAATTTTGAAGGCTAACAAGCTTACTAAACTGTCTACTAATTCTTAGAATAAACATAAAATTTCTATGAGCAGCATTTACTATATTATCAATATGAGTTTGGAATGCAAATTTCGAATTGTCTATTATACATACATTGTTTATACTACTTACAACGGATTATTTCTTGTATATGAATTTGCATTTGCTTGTTACATTGTGTAATAGTCAAGATGCTACATTTATTAGTATGTTTTGATAAAATAGCATACTTATAATTTATTATTATTATTATTATTATTATTATTATTATTATTATTATTATTATTATTATTATTATTATTATTATGTTTATGTTTATGTGAGTGGCGTTTCACAGTGTGCAACTGCTGTAGACGTCCAAACTATGCAAACTCAATACTCAAAGTTGAAGCAGTACAGCGATAAGAACCGATTGCAAAACATTGATAGCATCAAAGAACATTGATAAGACATAACCTGTTCCTTGAACGCTGAATCCATCAAAAATTCTTTACTCACTACATATGACTGTTTTGGTTGTTTAAAGCTCAGCATTAAAACCAGAAGTTCTAATTCTTGTTACAATAAAGGAATGTAATCTTGCTGAAATATGTTTTTGTGATACCGAACCCATACTGAACCCATATTCTATCAGTGTTGTAGTCGTAAAACCGTAGATTTTCATCACTTCCAGTTTCAACAGATAAATAAAAATCGAGACAAAGTTGTTTCTTGGTACAGTGAATCTATGTCAAGAAAAATCTAATCTTACTAGTCTTTCCTGTATGGTAATAAATGTAGGAACCTGAAGTATTAGTAAATTTGAACATTATCGGTGATGGTATGTGTTCTGAGCATTGCTGAATCGATTGTTAAAAACCGTTTGTAGTTATTTGTTAACTTTCTCATTCTATGGTTGTCAACATCAAATCAAAAAATGATTGGTTTTTGTGATCGGTTTGAATAGATGGCTGATATTGGAGGTTCAAACTACTCTTGTAATTCTCAATCGATTGCGGGAAACTGCTGCCCTATACTTGTTACCGTTTTGGCTTTATGGGGATGAGAGTTGAAACCAAAAATTGTTTATTTCTCTACTCCCAGTTTAAATAGATACTCGCAGGGGATGAAACATATTAGTTTGAAAAGCTACTCTCTATATCTTTGAGCATTTTGCTCTACGGAAATCATTATTCAAACCGGAAGTCGTACTAAGGTTCAAGCTTTCTACGAGGGTCGTTCAGAAAGTAAAGAACGTTTTAGCATGGTTAAATAAAAACAAACGATATCAGCAAAAAGTTTTATTTACAAAAACAAAAAGGACCTTACTCTACTTTTTTCTGTAATCGCCATAATTGTCAACACATTTGTTAGAACGTGGGACCAGTTTTTCAACGCCGATGTTATACTTATCAGCCAGGCTGTCACTGCTTGCTTGAGTTTCTATTCCTTTGTGAACTGTTTTCCACCCAAAAATTCCGTAAGTTTCGGGAATAAGTGACGTTTTCGGGAATTTTTTCTTTGATTCTTCACTTCTTTCGTAATAAGTGATGGCCTCCCACTCCGATCTTTTCATGCACGTTGGTCCTTACTTGATTAAACATAATGCACCATTTCCTCACTGATGACTTATTAATTGCACCATCACCATAAACATTCTTTATTTGCCTACAAATTTCAATAGGCTTAACTTTTTGCGTGTTCAGAAAGCGAATGACACTCCGTACTTCACATTTGGCGGGATTTTTGATTGGCACTGCTATTCTGAATCGCTGCAAAAACAAGTAGCGTGACCGCAATACATTGAAACTCGGCTTACACTGAGGTGAAGGAAGGAGATAACTCCTGCGCAGGCGGTCGCAATGGTGAGGGGTCAGCGCCGAGCGCCTTCTTTACTTTCTGAACGACCGTCGTAGTTTGATATAGTAGCTTTGGGGTAGTGACGATATGTTCTATTGAAACCTCCAATAGGTTGTAAGAAACTACTTGTCCCTATTTATTACCGTCGCGAGAAAATTAAAACATGAAAATGGTTAATTCGAACTACTTCCAGTCCTAATAGAGGGTTAACGGTAAAGAGGAAGGACGCCGAATCCATTGCCAAAATCTATTTCTCGATATATCTTACTCTATTCGCTGTTGCCTGTCAGCACGCTCACGGACATACATACTTGATCTATAAGATTTCTATTCTTATGTATACCATAGTTTAGAAGCCTAATATAAATGAAATGAAATCTTTGAGCTCATCGTTCCACGAATAAGCCAGTTAGGTTATGAAAGACGGGGAATTAAGGTAAGTGAATGATGGTGGAAGAATTGGTGGAAAAAGAAAGTGGGAGTAAACGGGAGTATACGAGAAAACTCACAAGCAAGATGTTGACAACCATGAATTACTTGGCCGGGGATCGAAGTAAATACCTCATATCAGAGGTAACTGCTTTACCACTGAGCTATCGTGTTCTCCTTTGAAATATAATAATAATAATAATAATAATAATAATAATAATAATAATAATAATAATAATAATAATAATAATAATAATAATAATAATAATAATAAAACGGTGTATGTGTACGAGTAATATGCATTATATAAAATGATTCATTAATGCTTTCATATTATGAAAGATATAGCCTTGCAGATAAAACATGATCCCAACCAATAACCAAGTTCCTTACTACATCACTGATTGACGGTTGGGTTCCACTCGGTGTACATGTGTTTAACACGTGATACGTCAGATTGTCTGACAAGGTACATTCGCGATGTGTCCCCTCGGGATTCGTTTAAAATGGATTCAAATGCAAAATTCTCCACGGCCCAATATGTATCGTACTAATTAAGAGGCCCATATGGGTAATTTGCATATTTATGGGTTTTCATATATCCGGAATTCAATCATACAGAACTATAACGCTCGACCACAAAATTGCTTTTAGTTTCTTTAGAATAACTGAACATGAGTGTGGGTATATGCAAAAGTAATTGGATGAAGTACTGCTTTTCTAACACATGTTACCTACCCAGTCCGCCATTTTGGACCCGCCATATTGGATTCAACTTTTGGTTTTTCAAATGGGAATAAGTGCGTGTGATACATGAAGTTTTTATAACATTTTCTCAGAAATTCATTTGTGTCGTGAGTTTTAGCCTAGCTCAAACCATTTGAAAAGTATTTCATGTTAAACAACAGGTATTTCACGAATATTCAACCAAATATAAAATTGTGCAGAGCGTCGTTTGCATGTGTAATCTTTTACGTCATTTATCATTGACGAAAGTTCTCTGAACGTACATATATACAGATACAAAGACGTCAATACTTAAATGGTAGGTCTTCACTCAAATCTGGTCGTATCTGGATTTACATTAAGCATTTTGATCGTAATACAATACTTACTTGTTACAGTATAACATGGAACTAATAGCATTCACTCACAGTAATGTAATAAAATTTTGACTCCAATGTTGTAAAGGGTTGTTTTTACCTACAGTATTTTTCCAGTTAGAAATAATTTTGATTTTTCAACATGATAAACGTAAGCGTAACTGATATTATTCTGCACTTTCTATTCGCGAAGTGCCTGGAGGGATTTAACATACGTACAATACATACACACGGTACAAGCTAAGGTAGAACTCACTACACCAAGAAAATTGTGCATGAATTTGATGTATTACTTGCACCTATTCCCATTTGATAAACCAAAAATTGAATCCAATATTGTGGATTCAAGATGGCTGCCGGGGTGGTTAAAATGTGTCAGAGAAGTAGTACTTGATCCAATTTGTTTTGCATATGCCCACATGTATCCCAGTTACATGTAAAGAAAGTAAAATTAATTGTGTGTCCGAGCGTTTTAGTAGTGTATGATTGAATTCCATATATATATATATATATATATATATATATATATATATATATATATATATATATATATATAAAGACCCATACATGTGAAAAGTACCCTTATAAGCCCCGAAAGTTAGTAGAACACACATTGGGTCGCAAAGAACTAACTTTGCATTGGAATGTATCTTGTGAGAAAAAGTTTCAGATCTTACGAATAATACGAGAATTGAATAATTGTGATAGTATGGTCAGCGGCGTTACGACAGTCTTTCAGAATTCACACTTGATAATTGTTTTATTATGTTTTCACTTGAAATTGTTGTGCTTCACAATACAGAAAATTGTTTGGAAAATGTCTCAATAATCTGAATGACTTTTTCCATATTTGTGGTAAAGTAACGTTCGTTATGAAGAAGTTATTAATTACGACTTTTGTAAAAGTTTATATTATGGGTGAATGTTGGGTGTTAGATAAAAGATCAAGGCAAAAATGAACCCACTATATAACACTAAACTATATTTTCGCAAAACGCATCGCCTGGATTAATGGAAAATAATGCTATTGCTATTGTTAATGGAAAATAATTGAATGCTATTTGTAGTAATCATTGTCGTAGAATTTCTAGTTTTCACTACTATTTTTTACCTTTAATTTTGTTGTGTCTTATTAAGATTGGATATCTATGATTTGTGTACCATAACATGTCATATTCATTTAAGAATGTGCTACATTCAAAGCACGTCTTATACGTAAACTTTAAATAAATGTTTCTTCAAACTTGAAGAAAATAGCATTATTCGTCTAGCTGGCAATGTTGGTCGTTATCCATACGATCTAGTCGACGAAATCAGATTTCTCAACTCGTATTACAATGATAGCTCTATTATTTCATCAGCGACCTATGACGAAATAAAGTTAATAAAATAGTTAGGACATCGCGGCTACAAGTGTCCAATCATCGACACGATTCTATGAGTCAGCGTTTCGCCTTAACTGAGATTTGAGCAGTTCAAGAAATTGGAATATTATTTCAATACGTACTTCATAGAGGGTCTGGAGTAAGTTAAACATGATACATAATCTTGGGAAATATTATGGAAGCTTGTAGAACGCATTTTACATTCAATTACTTCATTATATTGTACCAAACATTGTGTAAGAAAATTATATTTGAAATAAAAACAACATAGCGTGCTCACCATCAAATTGTATAGTATTATAAATGTTAGCATATACATCTTGGGATACAAACATCGTACTTACTGGCTTCTAGCAACGTGAAAAATTGAATCTCTTTTACTTATATGTGACATGACATGGGATGAAGAATTAGAATTTCTGTATACGTTTATCAACCTCTGCGTACGTTTTTTATGGACAATAGACGAAAAAAGTTTTCTTTGCTAACTTGTGTAACTACCTGAAGCTTAATAAGTAGCATAATATACGGTGTATCTTTCATAATGCAGAGCACCATAACTGTTGTGCCTGTTGTGCTGTATATTTACAAAGCTTGGCCGCTTAATTGAAGACAAGAATGAAAACCGAAAGTATTTTAGAGAAAAGTTCTAATCAAATATTCGGACCAAAAAAGGACAGAACTCCATAACGCTAAAGAGCATGATTTATATCTCTTACGGTAAGTGGTATTAACGGTAAATCTAGAACGTTCATGTAGACAGGTAATATAGGTAGAATAGAAAAAGAATGATTCTGAAATTTTGGAAGGTGATACGAAAATGATTATCATGGAGGCCTGGTTGCGAATGAGGAGCGATATTAAGGGTCGCTAATGAGGCACAATAAGATGGTTATAGACTTACAATTTGCTGTTCACAATTGTCTTGTGAGATACTAGATATATTCGTGTACCAGTTTTACAATTCAAATGTGGTACTTACGTACTAGTGTTAAGTCTTATACTGCTTCTTATATGCGATTCTGATAAAATTATATCAGTCATGTAGTTATCTGGAACGCTTATTATTTTCTGTATTTTTTCCGAAATATATTCCTCTCCTATGTAGTTCCACATATATAAGTCCTGCACTATGATAAATATTAGAGCTTTATTCCTTTCTCGAATGCTTTATGACGTAAATATACCGAGACATGTAAAGGTCATATAAGTCAATAACGTATAATATAGGACAAAAAATGAAAAAAATAATATAAACTGCAAATATGTGACGTGACTATTGTCTGTTTAAACAGTTATCATGAAAGAACAAATAAACTTTTATCTGATTTTAATACTACGAAGGCATATAATCTATCGCAGCTTCGTAAATTATAAACTTGGACAAAACAAACTATTAAATATCTGAATAATATCAATACAATTCGTGAGCAAATAGAGTACGTATCATGACAAAGACCAAGCTATATTCTGCCTATATTGTACTAACAGTCACGTTGAGAGCAGAAAAAAACGTTATTCGGATATTGTAGTTTGATAAACATTTAATTTTTAATAAGATACTACCTCAGTGATCTTTTTTACTATTCCTATTGAGTTTCGTTCAAAACTAACAAATATGAAATAAATTAAAATTCCTAAAAATCTATGCCCTCAGAAATGAAGTGGAGTATCATTTCAACTAAACCTGTGTGAAGGGTTTTCTCTAATTTTTTTTTTATATACTGAAAAGTGATTTTCTGAAGGTACTTGAGTAGGAGAGTTTAAACGGAGTCTCGTATGCGGAATTCGCTCCATAGGTTACACATTTTAGACACAAATACTTCTTTTGTCAGGGCTGTACGTTTTAAAAGCCTCACCTTGATTTGACATTGATAACTAATAACGAAGTTACGCATTTATACTCCATAAAAGCAACAAAGCTATTATCGTTAAAATTTTAAATTTTCTTTTCAACTACCTTTGTCTTATTACTTCCATATTTTTCCTTCTTTTTGTCTTTGTTATTTATTACATGTCGTTAAGTTCAGATTTTTATATTTGTAACATTTATCCACATTCTATTGTTTTTAACATTAATATTGTGTACAATATTTCTAAAATCAATCCATGACGCATTTTGCTGGAAAGTTTTATTTATCGGAGCACCCTTGTACAAATAATTTGGGTAAGTTTATTGTATATTTACCCTATCTGTACGTCTGTTCAGGAGCAATAAAATCTCAAGAATTCCTTAATGCATAATACAATTTTCCCATGATATAAAAGGAATTTTGTAGGAATCGTGTTTTTTGCAGGAGATGATATTTTAACTATATTTTCGTCGATACCCAATGCATGGACTAATTTGAAAAGAATGTTCTATTTCGTCTACAGTAATCATTGTTATAGAGGATGTACCAGTCAGAAATGTTGAATTTCTGTGTATTTATTTGAATATCCATGATCTGAAAATCCGACGTTGAGTGTTATAAATATATCCTGATTATTTTCGGAATTTACTTCAGAAACTACCTATTCGTACCGTTTGCTTTACACGGTTAGTGTTATTACGAGATTACTAGGGTCACTACGAAAGTTTTGAGATACGCATTGTTGTGGCATAGTATTTGAATTCCAACAATTGCGTTCGGTAGTGGTATCCAGACCGAAGAAGCGAAGCAAGTTTCAACTTGCCTCGCTTATCGGCGTGACCGTATCGCCTTCACATGTTTGTTGAGATGAGCTGTATTCGGCTGTCTAGAATGGAACTCGAAAGGGAACATCTTCGGGCAACGATCCTTTACGATTTCAAAAGTGGTTTGAGCGAGACACAAAGCCTTGACCGTTTGCACGGGGCATTTGGGGACCTTGCTCCTTCCCGTGCTACAATCTTTCGGTGGTATGGTGTTATAAGAAGAGGCCGGAAATCGCTTAAAGATGGAGAGAGCTGGACGTCCGGCAACAGCTGTGTCAGATGAAATCATTACCGTAGTGAAACAAATGATTCGAGAAAATCCTCGAACAACTTTCAAGGACATTGAATTTACAGTGAACATTGGATCGTCAGCAGTAACAAAAATTCTTCATGATCATCTTCGGCTCAGGAAAGTTTCAACTCGTTGTATGCCTCACACTTTGACTGAACAGCAGAAGCGCATGCGTGGAATGGTGTGAAGAAATGCTTGAAAGATTTGATGATGGCAATTGACGATGCGCCTCTTTACTGGTGATGTGACTTGGATATATCAATTTGACCCTGAAAATAAACGCCAGTCTACAGTTTGGATGTTTCCAGAAGAAAATCCACCCACGAAAGTGAAGCGACCGCGGAGTGTGGCGAAGACGATGGTCACAACTTTATTCTCCAAATCTGGCCATGTGGGAACTGTTCCACTTGAAGAACAAAGGACTGTTACTGCTCAGTGGTACACCACTGTTTGCTCAACAAAAGTGTTCCAGAAGCTTCGGGAACGGCGTCCAAGAACTGGATTGCGTGGGATCCTGCTTCATCATTACAACGCGTCCGAACACACAGCCAACATCACAATTGAGTTTTTAGAATCTTCGGAGGTCAAACTTATAACTCATCCGCCGTATAGCCCTGACCTGGCCCCGTGTGATTTTTACCCCAGAATCGTAGATCGCATCCGTGGAAAAAGGTTTTGCAGCCCTGAAGAAGCAGTAGTGGCTTACGAGAATGAACGTTCAACACTTGAAGGAAAAGACTGGCAAAACTGCTTCCGAAAGTGGTTTTCGAGGATGCAAAAGTGTATACAGTGTAATGGTGAATACTTTGAGAAAACGAAAGTGTTAAATTGATTTTAAGTATGTAAGTTTTTTCACATCTCAAAACTTTCGTACTGACCCTCTATATGAAGAACGCTGATATAGCCAAAATAGAAGAAAGTAGGAAAGGTTTTAGTACATTATAAATCGAAACTGAAAAAGACCATTAGCAAGACATTGACACCAATTAGATTAGGGACATTATAAAGATGGATTTAAAAAAATAGGAAATCAGAGCAAAATCCGGTTGCAGGTGGCTAAGGACAGTAATAAACAGACAGTTTTTATGAAAGTGATAATGTTCCTTTTGTGTATCTTGTGAATGTACTTGCCTCAAATACCCGATTTTATTTTTCACAGATTGCTTTCTAGAATAGAGAGCCATTGTTGGTAAAAGAAAGGGAGATATTTTATAATCATTCTCCAATGAATAAAAATAATTGTTGTACATTATAGATTGTATTGATTAATTACTCTTTATCATCCCTTTTTACTAATATATCTATGTAATTCAAAACGTACTGTCTGCAACGGAATCCGAATCACAAATTTGGTTTAAATGTAAAGCAACTCCACCATACACGGAATGGAAACCACAACATCAAGTGCTTTCAGCACTATACTTTTTAACGTAGCCAATAAAAGTAGTTGTATTTTAGAACTAAAACACATTTCGCCTAATCTGATAAAGTGCAATGATTGACGCTGTAGAAAACAACGTAGATACATCTTGGACAATTAACAACTTTGGCTTTCACAATTGTCTTGGAGATATTATTCGTGGATCAGAATCATAATTCTGATTTTGCTACTTACATCTTGTGTTAAGTCTTGAATTCTCTTTAAGCAGGATTCTTCTAATATAATATTATCCACTCAGTTATCTTTAACTCCTACTATTTCCATTTTCTCTGAATTATGTTCCTCTCCGGTCTGGTTCGAAATATATAAGGCAAAGATCTTCAGAAGTGTTATTAATACTCTACCAAAAGTCAATCTTCTCTCGAACGTGTAATGTCATAGTTATATACGTATAATATAAGCAAAATACAAAAAGGTAGTACAAAATTATATAAATTATGTGTTTGTGGCATCACGATTGAATGTTTTAAAACAGTTATCATGATGGGATCAAATAAATTTTATTTTGTTTTAGAACCATAATAACGCTGAGATTAAATATTAACGTATCATAACTTTATAAAATGCAAACTCCTATGAAAGACAATAACACAAAGTCAATAACTATCAATATAATTCGTGAGGGAATATAGTATATATAACAAGAAGCAAGCAACACTGCTTTTCTATTATTCTAACAGTTACTTTGAAAACCTATCGAAGTATTATTAGGAGTTTGTGCATTGACATTGAATTAATTTTCCATAATTTACTACCCTTTGATCTTTTAGACTATTTCTAATGAGTTTCGGACTTCACTAATAGATATTTCATGGCTTGCGAAAATCTCCAAATCGTATGACCCCAGAAAGGAAGTTTGGTATAATTTCAAGGAAATTTGTGTGAAACATCTTTGTCGTTTGTATTCCAAGTTTACTAAAAAGTGTCTTTGCTAAAGTGCAATAGGAATACTTGAAATTAGATCAAAGTCGCATACGGTACATTCACTCAATAGGTCTCAATCCTTTTTACTCATTATTTTCATTATTTTAGGACCTATGATATTAAACTATTAGAAATCCTATCATATAAACATTTTGATATTACATATTTATGAGCTTAATGTTTATACATAAACATAATAAGTGAATAGTATGCTTAATAGGGTTTCTTGTAGATGTGCCCCAATAAGAAAATCACTAAATATAGTGATCCTGTGAAACCAGTATTTTCTTTTTTAGTGAGAAACGGAAAGCAGTAAATTTGACTGATTCGTGCTTTTAGGGGTTCAAAATTTCCGTGCTTCTTGTGTTATACATGAGACATAATTCTGATAAATATTATGTAAGTTTGGAGTACACATTTTATATTCAATTAATTTATTGCATTGTACCATGCATTGCAAAAGAAAATTGTATTTGAAAAACAAAACAGCCTAGCGAGCATAAAATCAAAACGTGTAGTATAAAAAAATGTTATCATGTACATCCTGGAATACAAACTTCCCAGTTACTGGCTTCTATCAAAGTGAAAAGTTTCGTCAATAACACTTAAGTATGGCATGATATATTATGAAACCTGAGAATTTGTTTGTGTGGTTATGAACCTTTGCATATACGGCTTTTTAGTGAAAACTAGACGTCAGAAACTTTAACATGCTAACGTATATGACCACCAGATGTTTAATGAATATGAAGCTTAGTAAATAGGGTGAAATATCCTCTTCAGTGAAATATCCCTTAATCTCCCAAGGAAGATATAGCCATGAGACGAGGTATTTGTGGCTCACTGAGTTCCAATGTCGTTTACAGGAGACATAGACCCCCGACACAGTCAACACTGTAACCCATTTCTTTCCCTACATCCATGCACGCCAAGGCTATAGATGGAAATAAATACAGACATTATGTTTACAAATACAGAACAGAAGACGATATAATGGGAAACGCAGAGACCCCCATAACTGTAGTGGCTAGTGTGCTGTATGGTTGTGAAACATGGCCGCTTAATTTGAGGGATGAATGTAAACTGAAAGTATTTGAGAACAAAGTATGAGGCTGTTGTTCGAACCGAAGACAGACAGAAATCGGGAAGAGTGGGAGCTCCACAACCATTAACTGCATAATTTATATCTTTTACGGTAAGTGTTGTTAAATCTGGAATGTAAATTTGGGCAGGCCATGGAGGAAGAATGGAGAAAAGTTAGAATACTTTTCAAACTTTAGAAAGTGACACGAAAATGACCATTATGGAGACATGGTCTCAGATGAGCGGAGATATTAAGATGGATTAAAATGCTACATTGGAATCACATTACAAACTGGATCTAGTTGGGTAAGAACAGAATTCAATAGACAGCTGTAGTGGATGTGGAATTGAACTTCGGGATTCTATAGGCTGAAACGTTAGCAAGTTTTTTTTTTTTTTTTGTGTGTGTACTTACCTCGGATACCCATCAGAGTTTATGTTTCAGATCCGACTTACAGAAGTAGGAAATGTTTGTATAAGACGCCAGTGTTGATAAGAAGATTTAACTCGTACTTCGGTGAATCAATAGAAATAATTGTACTTTATTGATTGTATTTTATAATTAAACTTAATTATCAGTTTTCCGTATAGTGGCTATGTACAACTCAATCTACTGCTAATAACGGCATCCAAATCACTTGTTTGGTTTAAATCTGAAAAAAAAATCTACCATATAAAGAATCGAATAAAAGCATCAAGTACTGTAAACAACAGTAATACTAACCAATAAAACTAAAAGTAGTTGTACTTTATAGCTAAAATAAACATTTTATCTAATCTTTTAACACAATAGTGCATTTTATCTACTTATAGTGCAATGATTAACAGTCTCCAAAAATAAAGAAAAAGTGAACAAAAGAAAAAGAAAAAGAAAAGAAAATTTTCATAGATTTACAATTTGCTGTTCAGAATTGTCTTATGAGATATTAGATATATTCTTGTATACCAGGAATTGTATTGTGTACCAGGTTCACAGTTCAAATTTGGTACTTACATACTTGTGTTAAGTCTTGTACTGCTTCTCATATACGATTCTCAAAAAGTTATATCTCCGACGCAGTTATCTAGAACTCTTATTCTGTAATTTTCTTTGAAATATTTTCCCCTCCTATATGGTTCCAATGCATTATGAGAACTGTTACTAATACTACAGCTGAGCGTTATTCCTTTCTCAAATGCTTTAAATCATCCTTATGATATAAAAAATACCAAAATATATGAAGGTCATAAAAGTCAATAACGTATAATATAGGCCAAATATGAAAAAGAAATATAAACTGTATATATGTGGAGTGACTATTGCCTGTTTTGAACAGTTATCATGAAAGAAGCAAATAACGTTTTATCTGATTTTAATACCACGAAGGCACTGGATATTAAATGATAACATATCAAACTTTGTAAATTGTAAACATGTAGAAAATAAACTAATAGAAAGGTCAATATTGTCAATACAATTCGTGAGGAAATATAGTACGTATCATGACAAACATCAAGCTATATTCTAACTATATTGTATTAACAGCCACTTTGAGAGATGAAAAAATTGTTACTCGGTTATAGTGTTTTGTTAAACAATTAACTTTTAATAGCTTACTACCCAAGTGATCTTTTAGACTACTACTAATGAGTTTCGGCCAATACTAAGAAATATGATATAGATTGATATTTCCCGAAATCTATGTCCGCAGAAATGAAGTGGAGTATCATTTCAACTAAAAATGTGTGAAATGAATTTCTCGATTTTGTCCTGGATATACTCAAAAATATTTTTCGTAATGTACTTCAGTAGAAACGCTTAAAATAGAGTCTCATATGAGGCATTCGCTCTATAGGTCGCATGTATTAGATTCAAATACTTTTTGTCAAGACTGCACTTTTCTAAAGCCTCAACTTGATTCCACATTAATAACTAAGATCAAACTTACGGATTTATGCTTCATAAAAGCAACAAAGCTTTTATCGTTAAAATTTTAAATTTTCTTTTCAACTACCTTAGTGTTATTACTTCCATTTTTTTTCTTATTTTTGTCTTTGTTGTTTATTACATTATTTTATTTATTTATTGAAAGAAAGTAGAAAATTTATGTATTGGGTGTATCCAATATATTAAAGAATATACATAAACATACTAACTTATAAAATAACAATATTCAAAATATTAATGGGATAAAATAAAAGAGTAGGAATAACAAATGCTACAGAAATTAACAAGTAAATTTTCTACTTATACGTCCTATTACTTCTCTAAAGGAAATCCTAGTTTCCCTTTATTAAAAGAATTCAACGTACCCGGTATTCTGAGATGACAGGACTTCGGAATTCCAGAAGTCATGTCTATCTTCCGGTGTCGGGTAACTTAATTCAATGCACTTATTTCTATATAGCACTTAATATAATGCACTATAATGCACTTATTTTTTTTGTATTTTTTATGCAAAGAATAAAAAAGATTCTCGTGTTTTATTTATTCTCTTATCGTAACATATTACGTTTATAATTCTTACTTTTAGCTAACAATAGATTTTTAAACACTTTTTAATTCTTTTAACCACTTTAGAATTAACCTTTTTATATGTTTTGAAATTACTTTCATCTTTGATTCGGAGTGGGACTTCATGCCGTTAAGTTTTGGTTTTCGTATTTATAACAATTATCCACATTCTATTCCTTTTAACATTATTATTGTGTATAATATTTCTCAAAGAAACCATGACGCATTTTGCTAAAAAGTTTTTTCTTTTATCCAAGCGCCTTTACACAAGTAATAGTGACAAGATTGTTGTATATTTACCATATCTGTTTAGGAGAGCCCGACCCCTACTAGACCCGCCCCCCAGGATACGGGCCTATGTGCATATGCGTCTGCTTTATTATCTGCTTTACCTTCTTATCACACAATGACTGGTTGTGATTCAGTTAGTGCTATGTGTGTACTGTGTAGTCAAGGAAAATTAAAGGCAATTGAACTGTTGCCAAATCATGATCAATATATAAATTTGGTTTCTTTCTGAGATTGGAATATAAACAATGTACTTTTCAGCCAATTAGAAAAGTTCGTTTACTTCCTTTATTTGAGGAATATGCGTATTGATCAAGTAAATGAAACACGCTACCAATTATGTCGAAGCAAACGAGGCATGATCAATTCTGCTCAACTTCCTCCATGTGAAGATTGCCTCTATCAGCATGCTCTTAGAGAATCTTACCAATCTGCAATTTGGAAACGTGGCCTGGAGAACATTCCTGAAATTCCCGAGTCTGAAAACCGTGGTTGGACAATTGACGAGAGTGGACATGTATCTGTTCAGTGGATGACCGAATTACGATTTCCAGAAGCTGTCCAGAGCCTTCTGAGTTGCCCTTGTTCCCGTTCCTCTAATAGGGGTGGCATTTCAGACTTCGCTTGAAGGGGCAAGAGCATCATCAACATAAGACCTTCACGTTTTTACTAGTATATTAGTAGACAATCGATGAAAGTATATGTATTCCTCAAACTCTTGGGGAAATTGCCCTCTCCTATGCTCCTAAATTGACGCCCCTGTCCTGTAAACTACTTAGCCTTTCTTCGATGCTTAATAACAATGAAGTATACACCTGCTTGTAGAAGTTTTAATTAAAACATCAATTTATATTTGAGTTTTCTGAACGCCGCGGACCTTTGAACATTCAAATCTTGATACGTCCGGCTGTGTTACAGTTAAAATGTTCACAAATACATCAAACAAAAGCTAATTAATTTCTCTTTTATTTTGTCCAATGTATTTTTTCATAAAATCTTTTCTTTGTCATGATTAATATAGATTAAATAAAACTTAGCGCTTCGAAATTCATTCTTTGTTATTTTCCTCATATATGTCCAAGATACTACTAAATGATGAATACGATACTTTTAGCAAATATAAGGAGCTATCGTTTAAAAAAAGAGCGTGAAAATTTGATAATTAGGAGCCGAGATATTACCAGTTTTATAAATCGACTCAGCCGCCATCTTTAATTGGACACCATGTTGAAAAGCTACCGTTTCGAGAAGGTCATCATTATTTTTGTGGTGCTCAGGTATTAATGCAATTGTAGTTTGAAGGAAATCTGTTACCCCCAAATTATATTCAAATTTTGTCTGGACCGTAGACTAAATTAGCAATTTCAGAATTTAACGTTGGACACTCTACAAGAAAAGCAGTTATAGATAGCGAGAAACTGCTTCACAAAATCTATTAATCGTTCATTCAGAATATATATTCCATTTCTTCCCTTAACTGTTTACCAACACTGGAAATCCCGCAATCAAGGCAACTACTCATTGCTGGGTACGTTAAGTAAAGGAAACAGTACAGAAAACGCAGAGGTACAACGAAGACTAATGTAGCTTTGGCTGATATAGAACCATACGAATGACGTTACAAGTGAAGCCGAACACCGGATTGTGTCCACAAATTACGGAAAATTTGTGATGGAAAACCAAAACAAGAAATGGAATTCCTTGCATTGCAGTGGCTGTTGTGGAATCCAGAAAAGAAAATGGTTGTGTTTGAGGACTTCCACTTTCTCTTCTACAAAAGGGGAAAGGCACACTCCTGACTAAATAGATCAGAGTAAAAGCCTCACAATAGCAATGAAACTATAAAAATTTAAACATTCCTTAAAACAAGGTAATTCCTGTTCGAAACATTCAAATTTTGTACACAACACCTTTGCTTTCCAACAAATCACTTGCCTCTAAATCAACCAGTCAGACGTATCTCATGTCATTCACTCTAAATTTTCCCAGAATGTGAAGATGTTTAGTAAGAGCGATATGATTGATCTACAAGACACAGCTTGGGATCAATTTGAATGTCTATGTTAAACACCGTAGTCAAGCATTGTATGGAGAAAACTGCTGCTGCTGGAATAATCTGGTACCAAAATTCAACTCCATCCAAAAATGTTTTGAATACTAAAAGGTGGTTGTCACAAACATTTTACGATTTCACTAGCACTAACGTATGTCTTCTGATTCTCGTGATTACAATCTATTTATTATTATGCCTGAAGAGTAATTCGGAATGTAGTCAACTGCCTTGCCTATACTACCAACGCATAGCCAAGATCCAATCGACAAAATCCTAAAGGTATTTAGAGCTCCGCATCAGGGACTTCGTACTGTATATGAAAAAATCCATAACCCCCTTGAGGCAGTTACTGATGCTGAGGGCGGATATACTGAGTATCGTATCTTTCAACTATAGTCCTCTCGGTGCCATTTTTCCCTGTGTTTAATATTTACTATTTTGTAGGGGCCCCGGTGGCTCAGTGGTAGAGCGTACACCTCTGGTGCATGGGGTCCCGGGTTCAAACCTGCTCCCGCAAAGTGAACTTTGTGCTGGACAAACACCGTGTCCCCGTGGGTTTTCTCTGAACTCTTCCGTTTCCTCCCACTTTCTTCATTCCACCATTTTATTCATTTCTCATAATCACCGTCTCCTTTAGCCTAACCGGCATAACGTGGGACGTAAAACTGAAAGATTTCATTTCATTTTTTACCATTTAGACTCAAATGATATTTAATAATAGAGATATATTGACTGCAATATCCTTTTGAAAATGTCCCCTTGCTTTTGCAGATAGTGCACAGATTTTAGGGGTGAACAATAATTCTAGGAAAACAAACAAATGTATATTAGGTTTAGTATATGTGTACATATATATTGTATTTTGGATTGGAATAACAGTCCAATAGCATCTTTCATTTCGGAAATTGAAGAAAGTGGTATTTGAGTCATATTTAATTAGATGTTTTCTTACCTTTCATCTTTTCTGCCGTGAAATGAATGAACTGAATGAAATAAATGTATTTGTGTCAAAGGTATGCCATGTAAAAAACGTAACTTTCGAGTGCATAATAAATACAAATTTATTGATAAAATGAAGTTATTTACATATTTATACATACTTTTACAGTATATGCTACCTGTATTGTGTATGAAAAATGATGTCACTGAAATGCTCCACACGCCTCTGCAGTCACACTCTCGGTCTTTTTGGTGAAATTTTTCATAACTTTCCGGAATAAAGCCATTTCAAGTTCTGAAACTACAAATGGAATGTCGGCCTTGATCACTGGAAGTGATTGTAATTTGAGGGTGTATACACTAAATTTCAAATATCCCACAGAAAGAGATCACATGGTGTCAAATCACGAGAAGTTGGTGGCCAATTCACGTTATATTTGCGAGAAGTCACCCAGCGAGAGAACGTCCCTCTTGAAAAGTCCATACAGTTCCTATCTATTCAAAAACCAGCTGACCATCATGCATTCCGTAACTATTAATCACAACAACAGCATATCAAAATCGTCTAACGTTCGGTGCTACCACCTTATAAGAAAAGAAATGGGGGGCATCTCAAACGTTGTATTCTTTATGGGACATCTTTTACAACTTAAGTAAGAAAAACAAATTGTTTTATTTACAACGAACTGCACTTACAATATAATATTACTAGTGGATGACTATAGTCTTTACAGAGGGAAAATGTTCAACATGACGCATACAAAATCGTGGATACTACCTACTCGGCCTTTAGTTGTATTAGCTGATAAATAATAAGTGGTAGTAAAGTATTTAACAAAATATTACACATATCAATTGAATATTCTTTTCATATATGACAATACAATTTATCAATAGAAATAAATACATATATACCCATTTTTGCAGTATATTGTGATCCTTTAATGGAATCCTCTTCAGTTATGCAGAAAGTTCTTCATAAATTCTTTATATAAAAAGTATATACATTTAGTAAATATATGTGTGGATCTGTGATTCACATTCAGGTAATGATGGAGTATTAATTGGCTAATGCACATTGCCGTTTACAAATTTCCAGTGAGTTGTCACATAGAAAGAACTGTATTTTTTGTTTTATTATTTAATGTGAACATTACCTATTGATTCTAAACTAACTTCGACCATTTATTGGCTATTGGTCGGAAATAGCAAGGGCAAAAATTTCACTCAGTTTTCATTTTTTTCTGTGTGTTAATTGCTGTATGTATTGATTCCTCAAACACCTCGAAATGAACAACGATCTTTCGTCTTATCAGAGCTGCAGACAAATTGATATGTTCGTGCTGATTTATCCTTCCTTGTTGATTATCTAACTGTACGTAATCCAGTGTTATAATAAAGAATAACCTGAGAGCCCACTCATAAATCAGCTTCCTCTCCTAATTTACCTTAAGAGGGGTACCGTACATCAATTTTTAAGTTTGAAAAATGATTAGCTTTAGTTTTCTCAAATACTGCTGCTGATGATTTGTTCTTACCTATATTATTTGATTTTGCTGAAAGAGACCCATCGAATGGTATATCGTTAACGGACTCCGTTAATCGCTAATAATTTTGTTGAATTTAGTTGAGAAGACATGCTATTGTGTGGAGACTAAAATGAAGTCATACATATTTATTGTCTCAATTTTGAATAAGGTACAATATTTGTGGAGATGTTCTTGTACATTTGCTGTGCCATAAAAATGAAAATCCTTTAATTTATTTATAAACTAAGACATATCAACATCGTGAAGTATTTTACGGGTTTATCAAATTTTAAAATAAGTGATATGTGGTATTTAAAGAAAGAACTGTGACCAACTTGGTAAGTTGAATTCAAGATTTTCCTATTATAGATACAAAGAAAGAACATCTATGATGGTCGTTCCGAAATTAATACCTCTTACCTTTTGGTGATTATTTTGTATTTCCGTGTAAGATGTCGTTGGCGTAGTGTTAATGCTTGAACCTTCCTCTTTTATTTGATGCTCTTCGCGTTGTTCTGTGGTAGTTGGCACCAGCATAGGAGTGTTCCATAATGGAGCTTAATATGACCGTGCGTATAATATAACGATGCGTGATTGAGTTGCGCTGATTCAAATCCATCGACGCTTGGTAAGAGCTTATGGAAACGCTACAATAGACGTGAGCAATGTGAGGCGATGGGTCCGGCATTTTCAAGGTGATGAAAAGGGTGTTCGTGACAAGCCACAGCTCGGCCAACCCTGCACAGCTCTCATCCCTAGCAATGAAGAGAGTCTTGATGAACTCATTCGTGCTGATCGCCGGATAACGACCACAGTAGTGTGCATAAAGCTGAATGCTGGCTCTAATGCATTGGAAAAAAATGCTAGAACATCAAAGCTATATGGAAATGGTTATCCTCAGCTGGCTTCAATTTTTACAAGCGCGACATGCAATCTCTGGTTCACTGTTGACAAAATTGCAACCGATTGCGTCACTGGAACAAGAAGAATTAAAAGTAGAATTGAGAAGCGAGGAATGAGTAGGACATTTTTAAGTAGTTGGTTTAAAAATTCAATAAATGGACTGAAGGTTAAGATACGTAGCTTCTAATCAGAAGGTATTCCATTTAAGAAATTTGGAAAATTTGATCTGCTTCGTCTCGTTCAACTATAGACATTATTGGGTCTTCTTTATCTTCAATAGCTTTCACAATATCATAAAATAAAATATGCGCATGCTCTCGGTACGAGATATAATAGTTCAATAGTAAAGCCTTTATCTTTGGAGTGTATAGTCTTGTAAACATAGTTGGCCACCAAGTATGTTTAGAATATTATCTCCTTCGAATCATACATGTAAAAGTTTTAATATTAACCTGAAATAAAGCTCTGAAAATTGGAGAAAGAAGATTCATATTGGTTTATTATGTAACGCAAAGGGTTCTTATAAGATTGGAAAGGAATATATGTCTATTAGTCCAAATGATAGCTCTTGAACGAAAGCAAATTTTCTGAATTTTCTCTTCCTTCTGTAGAGAGTTAGAGCATATATCTCGTCCGAGTTTCTTAATGTAGTCAATATGTCAATATTTTTACGGAAACGGTGTTCATGAGGATGGCTATCCATATTCTGTATTGCACTACTGATAGAAAGATTTATAATTATTGAGTGTAATAAGTTACACGTTATATCGACAGATCCCCCCCAAAAACACCCTCTATCAGTTCACATCTACCGGATAGAAACAAAACATCTAGACGTGACACTTTTTGCTGAATTTATCGAAGTGCCTTTTATCTATGATTAGAGAAACAGAACTCAGCTAAATAAAGTGGGTGGTCAGTTTTATTTCAGAACGATCGGTTGTAAGTACAAACTATTAGAAGACGTCCAATAAACCCTGATGAAAACTTTGAAATCATGGAACAGGCTCATGGAAAGTTCCCGTTGCAGTGAAAGAAGAACACTGTGAAATGTTACCAACTGTACACAAATCATCTTAAATGTGAGGAAAAAGCTAGTCAACCATACGGTACAGAAGGAAAAACGTTCTTGATGAGATTTAATTAAGCTAGTAGTCCGGCATAAAACTTTGACTGTCTGTACGATATACTGTTTTTACAACTATATAGTATAGATAGACTACATACACGATTTGCTATTTTTTGTATGTCGCCATAAGATGCATTCTACGACTAATGAACACACACAAATACAGTATCCAAAAATAAGAATGAAAAAGACTCCGGTTAAATGCTTCATAGAAATCGGGACAGGATCCTCACTTGACTGGGCTTCCCGAAACGATCTTTCCATCGCTTGTTCTTCCCATTTAGATGTTAGACCACCTTCAAACATTCTCAGCAAAAGCATCGATATTCTCTCACGTAAAATTGAGTTCTTTGGTAACATAAAAACAGAAAAATAACTGATTATAGTTTCTTCCATAATATGTATCATTGCACCTCCATCTTGTCTTGTGTACTTATGTGTAATGAGGTATTTTAATGATGCTGACAGAAAGGTAACAGCCTTATCACGATTAAATGCAACAAGAGGTATCGCTTTGAACGGTTTCATGGCTTCATAATTCTTGGATATATAAAGCGATATAGAATCATCAGCACTTTGAAACATCTTCACTATATTTGGTCCACAAGCTAATTTTAGCCCTGACTGAATAAGCTCTTCCATGGTGTTAATATCTTTCTGGTAAGTCGGAACTGTAAGGAAACTGATTAACGAGCTCTGATATGCTGAAGATATGATGAGAGAATAAAGTACCCACATAATAAACATATACCTTAAAAATAATTTTTTAGGTTGTTGTGAACATGATACCGCAATTAATATCAACAATGAATTCAAAATGGGTGTTTGTAGAAACTTCTCCTGAAGATTACTTACATATTTTCTGATGTAAAGGAGTAATAGAACAAAGGAAATCTGTAGTACTAGTATAACACTCCAACATTTTAAAGTAAAAGGTAAAAATATACTTCTCCATGGTGGTATCCGCATTGCCTTTGGGACTCCCCAAATAATATAACGTTGGATGTACGTTGTAACTAAATCAGTCGCTTCAAATCTTTGCACGTTGGGAAGTAGTCCGGCTGCTCCTATATCAGCTCTGCCATGAACTACGTCGCCAAGTACTCCACAATATGTACCGTTTGGAAGCTTATACCCAAATTTCATTCCATCAGCTGGAACGTTTGCTACAATGCTGAAATTCATTTTGTTAGCTAAGGCATTTAATATCTTACCCTCGGCACCATCAAGAAAAATTTCCATTCCTGGTTTACGTGGCTGTATTGATATAATTGGAAGTAATTGTAACGTACTAATTTGTTGATTGCATTTATGTAAATTTTCCACAATCCTTGGAAGCAATTTGGTCTTTTTCAATGTTTTTTCATGATTTGTATCTGTCGAACATTTATGCAAAACACGAACATTGTGTGCGTAGAAACAGTTGGAATCAGAAAAGTAGTCACATGTATAAATTGTTAGGTTGTTGTTATGCGAATTTACAACGATATGAACATTTATTAAATTGAATTTTAATAGAGAGTTAAATACCCACTGAATCTGTTCTTGGGTAACAAAATGTAACACAAATATAATCAATCTTGAAGTGGACATCCAAATTACTTCGTAGTTGAAAATGGTTTCTATGAGTAGATCAAATGATGTGAACATTAACGTAATAATACTCTGGTTAGTAAAAGTAGTGTTCAAACGTTCGAATTTTGTAATATTTGTTACAATACTAATTGGTGACTGAGAACACATTGAAATTTGGTGTGGTAGTAAATTGGAACTTTGTCCTGCAAATTCAGTACTAATCAGTACTATGTGATTCTGTTCTAGAATATTAATTTTAAGTATATAACACGCACATTTCTGTAAAGGCATTGCTGCTGGTGTAAAAATAATCCTATGTTTGTTACACACATTTGTTGTTATCATTTGGGAAAATAGGATAGCAAGAATCCACATGTTTTTATAATTCAGTGTGCATTTGGTTGTCCTGAAAAAATACAAACAGTTATATTACATTATGAAACAAACCGTGTGTAAACTCAATAATATACATTGCTTAAAATTCTGGAATTTCGAGAAGGAAAATAATTAAATGGCATTCTTATCTTTTGTTTTTCAAAATTCACTAGTATTTATTACCATATTAATACAAATTTAATTCTTGAAACTTTTAGATACTGCCTATTAGTTCAACTTACAATAAAGTAATTGGCAATCAAAAATTATTCCAGAACCATCACGAAAATGATTGAATATGTGACAGAAAGTCATCAATGCTTAATAGTTTAATTTATTGTCCTTGAATTTGCGTAGTAAAATTAGGGAATCAGACGGAAATTTCATTCAGTATGTTTGGATAGTGGTTTTTAATTCCGAACCTTCCGATTACGAAGGAAAAATGGTAATCACTAGTTTACGTACCCGAGCGTAAAATTACTTGAAGTACATTATGAGAATCTTTGCATTCTCAAAGAAGAAATAAAATGTGTTGAAATATACACAAACATCACACATTATGAACACTGTGACATGAATTTATATAAATACCTTCTCGCATATAATTATTTTAAGGTTAAGTGTATTTACCATCGCAAGTTAATTTATTTATTTCTTGAAAAACAATAATGCAATACTTAGAGCAATATGTTACAATAAGAATTCTCAATCAGAATCATTAAAATAACAGTTGTGTAGACTCTTTGAAACTCTTAGTTTGGGAAAGCCACTCAAATCTTGGGGCGCTCCGCAGATAGAAGTATGATATTTTGTACGAGATACATGAATAATTTTCAGGAGTTAAACTTTTTATATGAATGTGAAAATTGCAAACCACTCGGCTGAAAAAAACAGAGATACTCAGACATTACTTGTAATTTTCCCGTACACTTCTTGTGGTTTCGAAAACCCATGAAAGTAAGTAATTAGTAGAGCTTGCTGATTATTCGCAGCTAAAGTTACTAATTTCTTACGATATTATCCAGTAGTTGTACAAATCATGAAATGATTGATGAGAGAAGTCTTTGTCTGTTAACAACGTAGAATAATGCCAAGTTTTGAATTATATTTTTATTGAGGTGGTGAGGTGATTTTAGTTTAGCGTCCCGTTCAGCAGCGAGGCTATATGAGACGTGGACCTACTGATTAACGTGGAATCCGAAGCACATCAGCTCCCGCCTGGAATCGAACCCGGGTCCCCCACGCCACAGGCATATTTTTATTGAACATTGTTCAGAGAAAGGGGTTAACAAATGTAGAGCAATGATATAAGTATTGCATTATTTTAACCCTCAATTTCTGTAGTGAATTTTTAGTACATAGTTACGTGAGCTCCCTGGGACACCTTATTAATTATTAAATACAAAAAGGAGCACAATTACTTTGAAAGAGGAGCTTGTTTTAATTATACATTGTAGCTATAGGACATAACGCACTATAGATATAATAAAGGAATATAGCAATATGCATGGATATAACATGTTCAAACCAGTCTGGTATAAATTTTCTAATGAAAATAAAGATATCTTTATACATTTCGACACTAACACTGATATGGAAATTATAATAAACGAACTCCTCAAAACTATTGTCAATGGAAGGCAAGGCATTTACAAATTTGTGAAATTTTTTAAGTATATATTAGTTTCGCCAATTTTGCAAAGGTTTGTTCTACCTTACTTCTCATTGCATCACTTTCACTTTCTGACATGAAACATGTAACATGTAATTAACTTTTTTTCTGTAAATTCAGAATTATTTACATTCAGACTACATGGGAAAGGCTTGTCATCCATATTGTACGAGAAAAAGTATTTTTTTATATAAAATGTATAAAATGCGAACACTGCCAAGCTCCCTCATGGCTAAGCGGTTAGTGTACACGCCTTTGGCTTAGACATCCGAACATTACAGCTACTTATAGCGAATTGCGGGCGAGAAAGGTACTAGGCGTGGCACGTATTCAAAGTCAATCGTCTGCTAGATTGAGAAGAAAAGGTGTTCGGTGTCCTTGGATCTCACGTCACCAATTAAGAGTTAATGTGCATATTCATCGCTATGTATTAAAGCAACTTGTCTTTGGTTCTCTATTCCTGTATTTAGTTGAAGTAAAAATGGAGTACATGTGCTTCAGATCTCACATCTAACTCGGAGGTTTAATACTAGTAGTCTAGTCATCTGTAGTGCTCTGAGAATGTTTCCCTGACTTGTGTCTCTTCTTCTATTTTAAGTATTGTAATCTTGTAAAGATAAGATTTAATCAGGAAGAATTCTTGGAACGTTCTTCTCTGTCTTGATTATATTTATTTCTGCACTATTGCTCTCTGGAGCCTATACTGTATTTCCTTTAACCTGTAATGTTTGGTATCTGTAATATACGGAATTTACATTTTACAAAATTGCTATGTGTTTCCACTTTTTATATAGTCTATATGGTAAAAAGGGACAATAAGTGTTGAGGTCAACTCCATTTAATTATCTTAACCACATGAAAATCCCGAAAGGTTATACAAATACTTCCAAGGGGAAACGTTTCTAATAAAAGGCAAATTTTCGGAAAATTTGACAATAATATTTTAGTTATTTAGTTATTCTTCTTACATATATATTAGGTACTTTGTAAAATTAAATATTTTGTAGTGAAGTTTAGATTTTTGGGACATTTAATATTACATACCTCATTTTGTACATCATATATCGATAATCCACTTACTTTTAACGAAGTAGGTTATTGATGTAAGAAATGGAAACTCAACGTAGAGATCGAAAACACAGTGAACTAATTAAGGACCAATGCGAAATCTAATGAAGAGGGTTTTCTCTTTTCTCGCATACCTCTAACTTCCTTATTTCATAAATAACTATCAGTCATGCCAATAACACTGTTCAACACTGAATTTCTTTCCTGTAAACTAATAGGTGATTCTTAAAGATTTTTTTCTGCTGAATCTGAAAATAATATCCATTTTTGCGTATCAGGTCTCAGTTACTGGAAAAATGGGGAAATGTAGTTAAAATTTTCTATTTTGTGGAACTATTTCGGGGAAATATATATTTTAAAAACTTTATTATAATAATGTTTTATATGTATATATTTCAGACACTATACATTATTCATACATCTTGATGTATAAAATGCAAGCCTTTATTAATATAAAACGCATGACTACCCCTTCTCACACACAAAAGGTAAAGAAATTTGGCGGAAAAAGTGGAAAATTGGACGTCGGAAAGAAATTTCCCCACATAGACCTGGCAACACCGGATGACGGTGAAACAACTGACTATCAATATTTACTTTTTGCTTGTTGGTGTGGTGAGCTTTATTTCCTCTTGAATGCTATAGCAGACAAAGAACATTGAAAGGTGTGTTTTTGTGACCCGTAACGGGTAGATGTTTCATTGTAAAGTAGTTAACATTTGGAAACGTTTGGTATTGTGAAATTAAGTGTTACAATTTTGAAAATGCCTAGGAAATGTAAGAATCATCGTGACAATTTCTGTTATGTGTGTGGGCGAATAACTCCAAAACAGAAACTCACCAAGATAACGCCTATTGTTAAGAAAGCATACGAACTGTATTTCTCATCAAAGGTCGACGTAGGGAAGCCCTGGGCACCGAAATTTTGTTGTAAATCCTGTGCTGTGAATCTAAGGGGGTGGTTACGTGGTTCTCATAAGTGTATGCCATTTGCTACACCAATGTTATGGTTTGAATCACATGATCACTTACATGACTGTTACTTTTGTCTTTCAAATGTAAAGGGAATAACGTCCAAAGGTAAAAAGTCGGTTCAATACCCAAATCTACAATCAGCTAGAAGACCCATCCCACATGGCGAAGGTTTTCCTGTGCCTGTGCCGCCAGCAGTATGGACAGTAGACAGTAGTGATGATGAGAATGAATGTTGTGTGAGTAGTGAGAATGAAGATCCTACATACAGTGAACGTGTCACAGAACCACATTTGATAACTCAAGAGGAACTGAACGACCTTGTTAGAGACTTGAACTTACCCAAACAAAAAGCTGAGCTTCTAGCTTCAAGACTGCAAGGTTGGAACCTTCTTCAAAAAGGAACCAAAGTTACATTCTACCGTGAAAGACAACATGACTTTCTTAAATTTTACAGCAGTAGTGATGACTGCATATATTGTACTGACGTTGTAGGACTGATGCAGGCATTACAAATACCGTATAAAATTGATGAGTGGCGGTTATTCTTGGACTCGTCGAAAGCAAGCATGAAGTGTGTTCTCCTCCACAACGGTAATACTTACCCTTCGATTCCAATTGGATATTCCGTAAACCTGAAGGAAACTTACCAAAATTTGAAACTCCTTTTGCAAAAAGTGAGGTATGATGAGCATAAGTGGAACATATGTGGGGACCTGAAGGTGATTGGTTTGGTGTTAGGGTTACAGTTAGGCTACACAAAGTACTGCTGTTTTCTTTGTGAGTGGGACAGTAGAGCCAGGGAAATGCACTACATACAACGAGAATGGCCTACCCGTGCATCCCTCACTCCTGGAGTTAAGAATGTGAAAGAGAAACCTCTTGTAGACCCCAAGAAGATTTTTTTGCCTCCCCTCCACATTAAATTAGGGCTTATGAAGGTATTTGTTAAAGGGTTGGAAAAGGAAGGACAAGGATTTAAGTATATTCAGACAAAGTTCCCAAACATCTCAGATGCTAAACTAAAAGAAGGTGTGTTCATTGGTCCCCAGATACGCCAATTGATGAAAGATGACGTATTCGATGGAAAACTAACTGAAGTGGAGAGGAAAACCTGGAATTCTCTTAAGAGTGTTTCAGAAAACTTTTTAGGAAACAACAAAAGTGCGAACTATGCGCAACTAGTTGAGGAGTTGTTGTCAAACTTACACACTATGGGGTGCAATATGTCGCTGAAAGTGCATTTTCTACATAGTCACCTGTCTTTCTTTCCCGAAAACCTAGGAGATGTGTCTGATGAGCATGGTGAGAGGTTTCATCAATCAATTCAGATCCTGGAGCAGCGATACAAAGGGAAATCTGGTGTTTCAATGCTCGCAGACTACTGCTGGACATTGGCCCGTGATACTGTCCCCACATCACACAAGAGGAAATCTTCGTAGGTATTTCGTTTCTTACGATGTCTCAATCTATCTCTACGTTTTAATCAAAAGATGACTTTTGTTTGGGTGGCAATGTATAAAGGCATTTCAAATCCAAATGTGGAATTTTAGTGTTTTTTAAACTTTATTTTAGTTTATTGTTAATGAAAAACTCCATGAAATACTAATGTATAAGCATTCTTTTATCTTTGTGATATCCAGATATGCCATGCTTACATTTTTTTTAAAAAATGGTTTCTATTGTACATAAAAGTAATAATATTATTAAAATGCATAAATTCACCAAATATAGAGTTTGATTCTAACTTTCATTTAAACATTTCTCAAAAGGTAGACCTGATACAGCATATCTGACTTCAGATTCGTGATCAGCAGGTCAGAAACCATAAAGAACACCTACTTTCGTTTTGGAAAGAAAAAAAAAGTTAAAATTTGTAGAACAGTGTAATATGCAACGGAAAAGTGTATATCCTTAGGAAAATTTTTAGTTGCCCTTTTGTACAAATTTGGAGACACTGAATTCAATGTAACCCTTTCTGCCAACTTCCATCCATGGATTCAGGAGATAAATTACTTTAAAGTTGAAATATATGTAAAAATAAATATATATATATTTTTGATCATTTTTCTAGCGGTCCCTTGAAGAATATGTTTAAAGGTAGTTATTTTAGATTCAGTCTACTTAACATTGACATGAATGGTACATTTTTATTGCGTCAAATAATAGAAGAAAGATTACTAGACTATTCGCGGGGAAAAATCATTGCAAATTCTTGTGCTTACACAAAACTATCTAGTACCACTACAACATGTGCAAGGCGTGAAGTGAGGAGTATTTTAGAGTTGTTTTCTCGAACTTCGTGCACAATCACTTCAACTGCCAATTGTGTCCAACATTATTCCGTTCTAACTACTTCGTCACCCAACATCTACAAATTTTATCATCCATATAATATCAAACGGCGATATACTCCGTTTACACACTTTCTTTTAAATGCTCGCTACTCTCCAATTATATAGCCTATTTTGTTGGTGGCAATGCCAGCTATTTCTGAACTTAAATCCTGGAAGTTTGTCTAGGTTTTAGAGAGAGTTGGAGATTTGTTTTGGACTTTAAAATTAAATTGCATCTAAAACTTGAAACTCTTCCAAAAATAGCAGCAGTCCTTGAAGAAAACGTGTGTCGTCACCTAGAAGCAAGTACAAGTTTTCCGAAAGCTTCTATCATTGTCGATACCGGGCCAGAGCGGGATAATCGGTACCAAGTAAAATGGCATTTTAACAAAATACGTTGACCCAGAGGATGCATAGTGTAAACATTACTAAAACTGGTAAGAGCACTCTTGGAATCAGACAAGATCAGAATACGAGCAATGTTATAGGACATAGCATAGCCTAAGGCTTCAAGAATAATCTGCAGCGCAGCCCCGAAGATGGATGCAAACGAAGGGAGTCGTTAGCCATACCGGGCAGGACAACCAACAGAGTCGTCTCGTTTCGAGCCATTTGTATAATATAGTGAGAAGTCAGCATAGAGTTGTAGCAGAGAGCAAAACACCTGCTGGTATTGGTGATCAGTCGTGAAAGACTTACGAAAACACCCCATAATAAAAGAGGAGAATTAAGCTACCAGGGTGGAACGAGAAGAAAACTCAACGTATAAATATCCAGCAAAGCAAGAGCTAAGTCATCTAAAAGTTCAAATGCACGAATCCCAAAATGTCGGCTGACATGAAGCCGTGGCGCATAGCGACGAGTGTGATCACTCTCGTCAAGAAAGAAAGTAAGAGTGTGCTAAGACGTGCAAAATAACGGAGAATCAAACAACTCCTGTGATGATGAAGATAAGGTTCGTGTCTCGGGTTTGAAGTCTAATAATATAATAACAAATGTCGTCTCTGTACATCACTTAACTCTTGATGATAGTTTTTCCGTTGACCACAGTATCCTAAAATAATACATACTTACATGACGGTTAAGAAAATTACTAAGAAACAAGTGAGAAATAAGGCCTTGGAATGTACAACTCAGTTATTGCACCAGTTTGAATAGACATACGGCATTACGTGAAGACAATATTACGATGTTACCCGTTACTAAGCTATTAATATGTGTATGTACTTTGAGAAAGAAGAAAAGAGATATAGAATAACAGCACGAACTGAAAGACACATTACATTATCATATACATTAATCTTAGTTGTGAAAGCTTTTAGCTCGTAAATAGACAAAAAAAAAGTTATTAACACAATACAATGGTAATTGACTTTAAGGCACCGATATCTACATTATCGTAAATAGATGTTACTGCGATACATTTAGAGGGAACATTTTATACGTAGAAATACAAATGTACTGAAACAACATGCATTAGCTATCCCATTTTCCATAATAGAGTAAGTTGCTTGAAATTACAGACAACTATGTATGAGACAAGCCTGGAAGTTTAATAATAAAATATATCTTTGTTCATATCATGTATGTCTCAAAGAGTGCTTTCTAGATGAGTTAGAGAAATGAAATTAGACTTATTTCTAAGCAATTCAAACGTAACAACTTCTATACTAATCTCAACATTAATAAAAGTTTTACCTTCTCTTCGATCTTCTACTGTTTAACAATGCGCATTTAACAGTATACGTAAAACTTTATTTGCCTTATGCAGAGTCGTTTTGTCGTATGATTAGCGTCATATTAAATACCTGACAACTGCAGGAAACTTAAGTTAGTCAAACTCTTTAGTATGACACTTATCACGTGTTAGAAAGACTCTGGATAAAGCTTATATGATTGCGAATCTAATCTAGTAATAAGTAGGAACACACATAAATCCCTCTGTTTTTTTAGCATTTGTTAGTGCGCTCTGAAACCTTTTCCTCTCAACACTGCATTTCCCGTTCTGTTCTGAATGGAGTCTCCGAAATTTGCGCAGATGAATGATTTTTTCGTATAATTGGTCAAAGCTTTTCAGTCACGGTTTCGCAATTCGCATTCTCAACATACTCAGGGAAAATACTACCTGTGATCAATCTTTGCATCCGTGTGTAAGAATATCATTAATTAGCGGATCAAAATTACACAGAATTAGATCAACTTAATGTAAACGCAAACCAGTGGTCCCAACATGATTATCACTTTAGAATGTTATTTCAATATAGCTTTTTCATCAAAAGAGTGCACTGAAACCGATGTGATCATGTGGAATGAGAGGTGCAAAGAACACCTTCTCTTCGACAATATCTCATAATTTCGGCATATTTAGAGGACCAAGTAAGAAGACAAAGGATAAATGAATACAAAATCAATTGGCAGGAGAATATCTGCTAATAAATATACAGTAACACAAATGTAATTTTGAAAATGGTGCCAATGTTTCTTGTCTTCTTTCTTTTAGTCTTTAGTGACCTTTGAAAAGCTTTTCCATGGCTTATAAGATATACATTAATAAACAAGAATTCTAGTTTCAAATATTAACAGATAAACATACTTTTACGTCCACCTCAATCAAAGAAAGAGATTCAATGAGTATTCTCTTTGCAGTTCCTCCAGAAATATCGTGTCTCCATGACACTATTGCCCTACAGGAAGACATAAATTATCTTATAGGCTAATGTAAAATACGGCACTTGAAACTTAACAACAGGAAATGTCACAGTATTACTATTACTCTGAAAAGGTCTCCCGTTCCCTACACATATATCAACGATTACACTATTATACATTCTGCTAGTTGTAATGATCTTGGTGTCATTTTTGATTCCAAACTCACCTTCTCCGACCACATGTTAACACTTAAGGATTCAATGCGTATGTTGGGGCTTCTTTATCGATTTAGTGAATTGTGTCAACACTTTCAACTTTTTATAAAACTCTAATAACGCACAAGATCGAACACTGCTCTCCCATATGGCCCATGGCAGCACCCACACATCTCTCTAGACTTCGTTCTATTCTAAACTTCTTAATTTCTATAGTATATTTTCGTGTTCCCGCACTTAGGATATTACCTAAGGAGGAATCTTTGTGATATATTAATATCCAAATTCCGGGGGTACACACAGATAACGCAGACGGGAAATTTCTTCATAAAATATTTATTTGAAACTTAAGATTCGAAATATCACTTCAAGAACTATCCTTAAATGTCCCTTCTCGCTTAACCCGGAATAGCATCCATTCCATACAGATTACCGAGTTGTTTTTTAAAAAGATCCCGAATTGTTATAATCATTTAACAACTGATATGGACATTTTTTCGAACTACCCAATGTTTGAAGTAGCAATTAAATAAGTTCTGGAGAAATGATATCAGTTTTGCAAAATTTGTTGACACCATTTCTTTGTTGTTGTTTTTGTCTGTTTGTTTGTTAATATTTATCTGTGAGGAATGGGAAAATTGTGGTGTATTTGTGAATTTGTTCAATAAATATATAAATAATTGATCTTTGTTGGTTAAGATCCTGCCTGCTAAGTATTGGACTGAAATTTTCAGATTATCTTTCTATTCTCCTTCAAAACATAATTCACAAGTGCTAGGGATGATTAATCAAACTAAATGATCACGAAATTCAAAGAATGATAACGTGAAAGAAAATACGAGAACTCGAAAAATCCTTCGAAAACGATGTTATAAGAGTACGGAAAGTTAAAGGATGTGTTAAACCTGGCCAACAGAGTGTGTTCTATAATTCGTGGCGAATTTTAGAGTATTGTAAAGATACTTAATTTAAAGATTTGTAATGTATAAATAAAAAATACTATCTGTTAATACTCTTACATCCACATAAATCAATGACAGAAGTTGTTCAAATAAATTAGCTTGGGAGCGGAAGTGAATTATTTGAATTTGTTCGTATAGGTGATTAAAGGTGAAACTTACGAAAGTCAATCTGTTAAGTGCAGAAGAATTATAAAATCATAGATGTGAGTATAGCAACCTGCTTTTAGGAACAAGACAATAAAACTTTGTGAATTTTTGCCAGTGATAAAGAACTAATGAAACTAGACAGTAACTGTTTTTGGAGGAGTATTACACCACTATACAAGACGGAAACATAAACAAGTAAAATATTTGCTATTTTTTATTTACAAAACTTGAATTCCTCAATATGCGCGTGAGTAAAATCACTGTTTTCTGCTCCTTTATGTTCCTTCCGAGCGCTAATATTATACGATATATGCATTTACGATCAAGAAGAATCAGAATTATCTACGTTTCTGCAAAACGAAACATGGATGATTTCATATTCCTTACAAATTAATAATGATTTTTAAAATATGAGATATGATGATAGCTGAAAACTTACCTCTGTGTTATGGAACCCGGAGGTTCAATGCCTCTTTCACAAATGCTCTCTGTTGATTTCTGTCATTAACTAACTGGGTCCAGTTTCTACTTAATTTTCTTATTTTAGCCAGCTCCACGTTACTGTTATTCTTGCATCTGCAAGTGTGTCCTCCTAATTGTCTTCTCTCGATTGGGTTACAAAATACAATTTTGAAACCGTTCCTACTTTCTTTCATTCTGATTTCATGAATTGCTCAGCCCAGTCTCTTTAGACTTGATGACCTTAGCAATTATAAGTTATGTATAAAATCATGCAGTTCCTTGTATTGAAGATTCCGTCATTCTCCATTCCACTCCCTCGGTCAAAATATTTGCCTAGAAATGTTGTTTTTAAATACTTTTAGTTTGCACACTTTCCTCAGAGTAATGTTTCACGACCAAATAGCATAACATACATAATTATCGCTTTATACATCTGAAGTTTCAAATATTTCCACAGAATTCCCGAACACAGAAGAAAATACTTACTTATAAATGTAAAATCCTAGATTAAATTTTCACCTAGCACTGAAAGGATTTTATCCACAAAATTTGCTAGTAATTATGAAGAAATGCAGTAAAATGTACACCGAAGTGAAATAACAGTTTTGCTTCTCAAGTATTTTTTAAGCACGATAAAATAATAGATCTTTGACTTACAGGTTTAAGGAATACAAATTTATTTCGACACAGTGTGCTCAACTAAAATTTTTCTATGTCGATTCTTTTGTTAGTATAAAATGATAACGAGAAGCGAATATATATATATATATATATATATATATATATATATATATATATATATATATATATATATATATATATATATATATATACAGGGTGTCTCAAAACAACACCGCCAACGTTTGGGAGGTGATTCCTGACACCAAGATCAGACAAAAAGTATAGACCAACGTGGGTACACATGCGTCCTTTCGGAGTTATAATCTGCCGGAAACATGAACAAAAATGAACTTTAGAGGTCCATAGCTCCAGAACTATGAGACGTACCATAGTCGGGTCAAGACTTCACTTAGAAAAGTAGTATTTGCTCTATCCAAATATCCAAGTTTCAAAATCCTAAGGGTTTTTCGCAGCAATTTTGATAGAGGTGGTTGTTGAGTACTTCAAATTATATGCCTGTAGGCAAACTCTGTCTATAAAAATTGTTGCGTTAATACCTTATGATTCTAAAACATGAGTTTTTGGATAGTTCATTAAGTAGTTCCTAAGTGAAGTCTTGATCCGACTAGTTTCGGAACTATGAACCTTTAATTTTAATTTTTTTCATGTTTTCGGCATCTTATAACTCTGAACTGAAGCATTTCTGCCGCAGGTTAGTCTATACTTTCTGTCCCATCTTGGTTTTAGGAATCACCTCCGAAACGTCGATGTTGTTTTGAAACACCCTGTAGATTTGTGAAATATTTCCTTAAAGCTTTTTGTATACTTAAATTGTTTGAGGTTTGATACTACATAATTATAATTTACTTTTTGTTTAGGAAATAAATTCAAGGTACAAATTGAGTAAAATTCCATTTCCGCAGTAAAGTAAGAAATTTAAAAGCAGATAGGATCAAGCCTTGCCTCCAAATAATTTTATGAAACGAACTATTTCAAAAATGAAAATAATATGTTACGTTTTAATATAATAATAATAGTTTTAACGACTAATTGCTTCGTTCCAAGTAATTGGGCATTTAAGTTATCGTCGTTTCTACTTGTATAGATAGTGAAGGTACAATCTTCCAATTCAAATCCGGATAACATTATCAATCCAACTTTAACATATAGATCAAATTATAAGTTGAATATAACTTGCTGCAGTTTTAATACCCAGGGACATCCTGAACACAAATAACGCTAACTCTATCTGGAGACGAGCGTAAAGAATGGCATATAAGGATACCAGGCTACAATCTTTTATGTAATCTGATGCATGGAACCTGAGCAAAGTACTGCAGTTGATTTGTGAATTTTATTTTTTTATATGAGCAGAAAGTCCGTTTTGTTGTACACTGAGAAAAATTCATTATCCGGAAGCGGCAAATTGAACAAACATACAAAATTCATATGTTTACATCCTAGGTACATAAATCTGTACGCAGTATACGTTATCCATATGCTACACACGTACTGTCTTTTACGCGCTTAGGTGTTACATCATGCCACTGCAAGATATCTGACATCCAAAAGTCTTCTGTATATTACATACGTATAAGTATGTTACATACTTCAGTTATAAGTTATTTACTTCCATCTTAATGTGAGGTCTTTACCGCTCTCACAGCTCTGTTTTCCCGGCCAGAAGGCAGAGAAACAAGAGATACTACAGGTTAAATTTTGTCTAGGGATATAGGGATCAAGATACACCCGTCTAGTTGTACCCTACACTGCTATCCTGGTAAGGATGAGTTTAGGTCCAGTCTAAAGGAAGAACTCTCTTTCTTCATTTAACAATATACAATTTATTAAAATAAAGTAAAGATAACATAAAAAGAGAAAGAAGAAAACATAGTTGGCAAAATTCAGAATATATCAGAGGAGTACTGAGACAATATTTTGAAAACCTTGACAAATTATGACATCTTGTCTGTCTTCAAGTTTAAGTAATAACAGAATGGAGTGAAAGATCCAAATTACAAATTACAATGACAGATATTAATTGCAATCATTTTCAATTAATTGAAGAGTTAAGTTATTCTACCATTTGAAAGATAATGAATTTAGTTGAGAGTTCTCCACAAGAACTTTGCCATATTGAATTTGATCCGAGGCTGCCTGCCGAAAACAAAAACAACTTAAGACAGAAACATATTTACCTGATAACGGATGTTAGGCTTCGTACAAAGTGTTGACACTTGACGAACACTATACTTTCAATCGCACTCAACTCACTCACACTACGTTTCACGGGTTCGGTCATTTTATTATGCTCGACTCCGTCATTGGTGGTGTGATATTCTGGATTTTTTCAGAAAGCAGGATGAGTCTCCTCTTCACGTGTCAGTGTGAGGAGGGAAGAAAGATAGGACAAGAAACATACGCAATTGCTTATGCGGAATCTGTTTACTTCAACAATGAAAATAAGTGATTGTCTAAGGAGGGAGAGGGAGAAGTCGGATAGTCGGGAGATGGTATCTCACTTGATCGGAAGCATCACATTACTCCTATCCCAAACTTTATGACATTATCATACTGACATTTCCTGAATTGTGGCATTACTTGATTCATATCGAGCCAATATCCTGTTTCTTGCAAACTAGGTCACGTATGCACTGGTCGTGCAACATAACCTTGAGTTGTTTGTTGTTTGCGTTTTCTTGACTAGTCATCCGATGCTTTTGCGTCAGGAAGAAAATGAAGTGTTTACATAATTTCCATGTTTGTATGAAACTAGAATGCATTAGTCAACCAACCGTTATCTGTCTATTTCCTCTCTTCTTGAATCACTCATTCCTTGTGGTAAATTGGACAATTTAAAGGAAATAGCAATCAAACATTAAGATTGTTGTTCCTATAAGCAAGCATATGTAGAACAAAGAAAGAAATTATAAAATTTTGTTTCTAATGAAGTTAATGAGAATTGAACTAAGGACATAGGAGTATATAGAATGGTCACGAAATATAGCCCGTGACACTGCCTATATTCAGTTATTTCTCTGATACGAGAAAAACTTAAAGATTGAACACTTATACGGAAAGTAGTATAAAAAAATACCTTTTCAGTTACAAGTTTACTGCAAGATGTTACACATTGTCGTACATTAAGTTCTAAAAGTACAGAATTTACGCATTTGAGCTATGATTTTGCGTACACCACATATGTTTCTTGTCTGTAAACCAATTCTTTATCTATTTAGGTATTAATACTCCGAAGACCTGGAAAAGATGTATTCACTAATGTGCGAGTCAATGTATTAGCAATAAGCAGTTTCTTATATAGCCCTGATGTCGAGAATTAACGTTGAACACGTATAAAATAAGAACAATTCAAAAGTGTGCGAAACTTAAGAATGATATGGATGAAGTAATATCACTACTCGTATTTCGTACTCGATGGAAGTGAATGAATGGCCAACAGCATGTTCCTAGAAGTCTTCTACATGTTTACAAAGAGCAAGACGTTGCATGCTTTCATGTTATAATTACTGCAACACCAAATGAATCTGCTTTCTAAACACGTAGTTGAATGAAAGGGATAAGTCTGCTCTTGCATCAGTTAGAGAGTGGTTCAGGGCATTATTGTTGTGTTACGGACAAGAACATAACCCGGAGATAACATTTGAGTAACTTCACACCGAGAAGGATCACTGAGGTAGTGATAAACGTGTGAACAGTATGACCCAGGAGACTGGTATTGCATATACCAATTGTTTTACGTGCGTGAATAGCGTTCCGAATCACAGAGAAGGAGAGATAGTGGTAGACCACGACCAGCTATAGCACCAGAAAACTGTTAAACTTTCCAAGAGGCAAGAAAGGACCGACGTGAAACATCGACTGCAATCTACAAACTATTTACCCTACTGCTATTACCTTGAACTCCGTTGATACCTGCATATCGGTGGCGCCGTTTGCGGTGGTGTCCAGAACATGAGAACTTCAACGAGGCGGACTGGGATCGCGTTATATTCTACAATGAGAGCAAATTCAGTGTAAGTGGTGATTATGTACGTAAATTAATGTCGGTAAGTGAAAATGCGCAGCGAACCTAGAAAAAATACTGTCAAACATAATCATTTTGGTGACCCGGTATTCTTGTATGGATAAGCATAGTGCATTAACATACTGACCTCCCAATTTATGAACGCAGAATACATGAATCAACGCTATTGTGACACTGTACTTCTTCCACACGTGCGTCTCTTTCAGAGTTGAAGTTATACCAGCTTCTTCATAGAATCCAAACGAGCGACCCCTTAGAAGACCGCAGATAATAGATATTTTGTAACGAGAGAACATTCAACAAATATACTGGTCTCCTTATTGTTGTCAGGGAGTTATCATGTGTCGCAATCCTTACAATGTAAGATATTACCTGTCTATAAAAGTGGCATTTTTGTTCTAATCACGTGTTTCTTTTTGTTGTTTCTTACATCATATCTTGCATGTACAGTATGTTTCAAGTTTCAGTAATCTATGATACTTGGCAATGGTACAGCAAACGAAACTTACCTTCACCCCCGTTTCACACGTCAGTGAAATTGAAGTTGATGTATTTCATTGAATAATTCAAATTAAATATACATTTTAAGTGCCATGGCTTCACAAGACGAGTTCTTATTGCTTTAGTTGATTTCTGGATCACTGCTAAAGGTCGTATCTAGGGAAGTACGCCCATTAGAAAGCAAAGTTGAAACCACGTATATGGAAAGTACACGTGCTACTTAATTTGCCACGGTGACAAAAGTATCTGTAGTATATTGAAGTACCTTCCTATTAAGCTTAAGTATTGAACATGTATATAACTTATATCTCAAGAACTGTCTTTGTAACTTGCTAAACACAACTTTGATGAAAAAGTATATTTCATGCACTGCTTACATGTGAAATGAATCATTTATTTCAGTCGATGATTGTATCAAATTGAACCAATTGTTTGTAAGTTTTCTTAGCATACTAGATAAATAGACCTACCACCCTGAGAATGCAGCCTTTGTCTGTATAGAGTATTTGCGAGAATGCTTCAATATCGAGCATCGAGCTCCGGGTGTATAAGTCGTTAACCTACGTAACTTTAACGTGGAAAGCTTGGGTTCAAATCCTGGCAGGAGTATATGTGATTCCGATTGCAAGATAAGCCTTAGGTCTAGGTCTTGTATCACTTCTCAGCTGAAACACGTTCAACTGACAATTTCGTAATCAACTTTTGCTAGCAGGAGCTCATGTGATTACTTCTCGTATATTCTCGCTGCTGCAACACGCTAAATTCAAATATTAAGTCAAATCAAATTTAATTTAGTAAATGTTTGTTATAGTGCTCTATTATCCACTATTTTGTCAGTAATTTCTATCTAGGTACACTTTATGAATTAAGAGAGTTTGTACTTACAATTTCCAAATTTTCATAGCAATACTTTACATTCGTATCAAGATTTTAAAGCGACGAAATCAGTGATTCGTAATGTTCTTGAGGAATGAACGTTGGAAACACGCGCCATAGACCTAACATAATCACGTCAATTTTTCTTATTGTTGCGTGTGTTTCATACATCTACCATACATTTTAAGGCTAATAATTGCACAAAACTATCACTTTTTTATGAGCGATGAAAACTCAGCAATGAGGCGTTTGGGAGAGAAAGGATATGTGTTTGAGATATATTTTGTTCAGTCGCAGGGAGGCAGTTAACATGCTAAGCAACAACCTAACCGACGAATTGGATGTAATCAATTCTGCAAAATTACGTATAAGGAAAAAAGGCCAAGGGTGAAACACGTACTTATCGATAGATCCATTTAGTTTGTAGAAAATAATATGGTAATTACATACACATACAGTACATTCACATGTATATTTTAATAGGAAATCGAAGGAACTTTCTTTGCAAATAAATATCAGTGTTACTTGTGCAACACGTGAAGAAATTTGGTCTGAACGACGTGATATTTTATCACTTAATTTTTAAGACCAGAAATGGTGGCGGAACTCTACCACTTCTGGTTTATGTAGAGACATTAATGGAGGATGGAAAATATTTTGGAAAGCTTAATTGATTATAGTAAATTGCTTATCTCTATCTATTCCGTTTTTGTTGTGCGGTGGTCAATTTTAAAACCGGAAATTCTTTCACTTACGGTTTCAGTAGGGTATTAGGAGAGAAAATTGTTCTTTACACTAAATAAAATACTGCATCTGGTGTAGAGAATGTGACGTATTGATATATCAAAAAATGTTCATCAAACTATTGCTTCTTGCTGTGAATATTTATACATTAATATTGCCCAATGATTTCTTTCTTTTTTGTTGGAAAAATATCTAAGACGCTAATGTTCCCCACACTATATAATCCTTCGCAGAATGTTACAACAGTTTGGCTTGTGTAACTTACTTCTGATTTCGGTAAGATATTGGAACGTTAAACGATTATATCTTTCACCTCCGATCACAACTTACGTCCAGTCTCACAAACAGGTTTAGGCCAGGTTTTGTTTATCAATGATCAAATTTCCCGCTTCACAATATTTGTTACTCATCTTTATCATTCTATTCATCCTTCCTACTTAGTATTATTTAACTTGGAGCAAGTTTTCAAAGCTTAGCACTATGTGTTCATATATATATATATATATATATATATATATATATATATATATATATATATATATATATATATATTAATTTCAGCTTCTCATCTCCTACATACCCCTGACTTACAATTGCATCACAAATCCTATAATTTATATCTCAGTTCGTGACATTTTAACACATCCTATCTTTCTATTCTTTGGAGTGCCGTAAGAGTCCGGTTTATCTGCTTTACTATACCTTCCGTGCATAGCTGATATGTAAAGACTATTAGATAAAGTACATCTCTTTCAATATGGACATGACTCAAGCGTTCTAGCATTTGCAACAAATATTCAACGGATCAATATTATATTACATACTGCTATCCACCCTTTTACACCTAATGTACTCTTTGGAGGCTTAGAATCAATGGAGCTAAAACCCAGACCACTGTATTCTTATCACCCAAACACACTTCCAAAGTCTAAATATATTCGCGGTACTTTTCTCAGTACATTGATCATTTCTGTATTCAACTCATTAAAACGGTCGCATATCTGGTAACTACACATGACCATAATCTTACTTGTTCACAAAACCGGAAAACTATTTCTCGTAATACTTACAATAGATTCAACACTACTATATTACTATGGAATTAAGTTTTAATAACCATTTTATTTGGAAGGTTTGAGTGAGGGTAACAACAGATACATATTTTGAGCTCGAGGGTCGCAATATAGTGTGAGAGCGACGTGAAAGAGGGAATTGGCGATAATCCTTTTCAGAGAGACGGTGAGTGAGGATGAAGACTATATGTATGTTGAAAGCAAGTGCCATTGACCGTAAGAGACGAAATATATTTTGTTTGGAGCGTAAGAAATAATATATAGACGCACTTGTTTCTTTATTGTCTGTTAACATTAGGATTCGAGGTACACAGAAGTACCTCTTCCTATATTTTACGTAGAAATTAAACTTCCATGGAAACGAAAAAGAAATAAAAAATAATTAATATATTCCTTCCTTCCTTATTCTACGTTGAGATTACGGTTTTATAGAGACAGACAAGAAGTATACAAATGCGGTTCTCCATAAATACTACACTTACGTTTGTGCAATATAGACAGGAAAGAAATATAAAGACGTCTTCATACTATGTTTTCTGTTGATACAGGACTACTACGGATACTGATCTGAAGTATACAAATGTATATTTTCATATTGTATTTTGCAACTATTGTTGTATTTACACATATAAGGAATATAGGTACGTACGTCTTATTGTAATCTTTGTTGAAATTAGATCTCTTTCGGCTATAGGGCTAAAAAGTTACGTGTTTGCGTGCTAATCAATGGAAAAGAACGAGAAAATTACACTTTGGATCTTCAGTTCACGCACATGGCCTAAAATTTGAAAAACATAATAAAAAGTACCAAAATTTAACTTTCCGTAAGAAATAAAAAGATTACGTTTTTCATTTCTATAGCGTCTAAGTATTAAGTTGTTTGATGTCATGTTTGTTAATAAAACGCTAATGTGAATGATTTTATAATTTTATTTCCTTAATGATTGTGCAGCTTTTTACCAATTTCTCAACCTTTTTTTTAATGAAATGGCCCAGAACTCACCACAAGAAGGTGGCTGCAATTCGGGTTTCTCCCACACTCCACCCAACCATCCTACCTATTAGAGTGTGCTAGATTAGGTTGATTTAGTCAAGAATTTAGCCTTATATACAGAATTTTTTAAAATCAAATTTTGCATTGTGATTATGAGAGAAAAGTAGCTCTAATGTACACGGAGAAAAATGCTTAATCCAATCGGCATGTAAATGCTGTTTTTACTAGGTTACGCGCGTCACCACATTAAGTAATGTTGTTTCATCCGTAGTACGATCTACACCACCGTCCAGCGAAAATTTTGTATTGTGGGACCACCATTTTAAATCTACAATTAACGCCATACCCATTCCGACGTTGGTAACTTACGTATATAATGTTGTTACCACCTTCCTACGAGTGTCCCCTCTTGGTTCTATCTAAATCTGTGACTCCCTACCTTACGAAAGTAGTAGTTTTTAACACGAAATCAATCATGTGAATAAATTTATCCAATCACAGCGAGTCTAGTTCGACACCGAACTCCAGACTTGGCATGGTGTTCCCACCTGCTGTACTTTTATACATCAAGTTACATTACCTAAGGAGCGCACCCGCGTAAATACGATGTATCCACACAGAAATCCTAGTCCTTTTTTTCTCAGTGTAGCCACCTCTCTTCTTTTGTCCGCACACTTTTCCTGGAAACTCTGTGACAAGTTTGACACTCTTTTAACTTCCTGAGTTTGGCATGCAAAAGTTGAGAAATCAAACTCATGACCATTCGGAAAATGTCTTTTTGTTTGAACTTCCATCAAAATATTGTTAGGTACATATTTCAGTGATTGATACATCTTTTTCTTGAGCCAGACAGGGTTATGTGTTTTTTAATGTAGTTTAAAAGCACATTAAGTTTGTTAGTAAGATTTATTTGAGAAACGTACCACTGTAAGATCCCGTTGGCACATCTCAACGATAGGTCCAGGATCTCTTAGAGCCACACTGGAGCAGACTTAACTGTCTGAATGGATCTGTTAGAACTTTTATGGGACATTCAATAAATTTTGATGCCATGGACTCCAATGAGCTGATACATTGGAGAAAATGTAAGCTGTCTCCCTCTAAAGTGCTCGAAAGCTTGACAACAGAAACTTATGTATGACAAATCTTGTCGTGAGTTTGAATTCTTAAATTTTCCATGCTACACTCACAAAACGTAACTTGAAAAAATAAACTGATAGCCATAAAACATACGAAATACGAAAAACATATATATTTTAAGTTCGCGTACGTTCCGAGTGTGGCGTTTCTATCAGAAAATATATACGTATATCGCAGACAGCGAGTCCATTGTAGCGGCATTTTTGCAACCGACGCGACAGTTGGTATTCTTTCCGATTGCGTCCAAGGACTTTTAATCGTTATATAGGAGAGAACAGCGAGAGCCAATTAAAAGTCTGCCCGGGCACACGCGATCTATGATTCTCTCTCTCTCTCTCTCACTCTCTTTTTATCTTTCTTAGCCCGTGTGTGTGATTCCATTCCACTTCAAGTGATTGGTTCATAGATGTTAAACGTGACGTCATACCATGAAGAATGGAGGAAACGAAAGACACACGCCTTCGCAGCTACCTGACTTCGTCGACGAAAGTCACGTGATCAACTTAGGTTAGTGTTAACATTTTACAAACACGTGTGAACTCGCGTTTTTAATTTTTATATCACGAGTTGTCAGAATCTAATCTGCCGATTCTAACACTTTTTTCAACAGTAGGAAGCCGATTTAATATAGTAGATTACGATACATTATAGTTTATCCCGGGAAATGAGTCCTTGGGTGCTGAGTGTATTATTTTTCCATTCATTATTTATATCAAATTTTCAGAAACTACCAAACCGATTTCCAAACTTCTCCGCTATTGGAAACATTATTTAATGCCAGTGAAGATACGCTATATTTTATCCCGGAAAATGGGTCCTCAGGCGCTGGAGGCGTGACTTTTTGATTCATTATGTTTAATATATTTCATGGATAGCTTTTGTAATGTCGTTTGTGAAATGTTATATTTTATCCTAGATAATGGGCCCTCGAGCACTGGGTTGTCATTTTTGCCTCATTATAATATATGTTCAGAAATTACTCAATCGTTTTCAAAAGTTCTTTTCCTGTTGGAAAGCTAGTTTAATGCCAGTGATGATACGCTATATTTTATCCCAGAAAATTGTGCCCTCGGGCTCTTTTATTCTTCATTATATATATATATATATATATATATATATATATATATATATATATATATATATATATATATATATATATATATATATACGTATGTATGTATGTATAAATTCAGAGTCTAATGAAAGGATTTCAAAATTATTTGGCTGTCGAAAGCTTATCTAATGTCAGTGAAGATATGTAGATATGTTATATTACATTTCGGAAGATAGGAAATTGGGCACTGGGGGCGTCATTTTCTGATTTATTTATATAAGAAGATTTCAGAAGCTACTGAGTTGATTCAAAATTGTTTCGTTGTTGAAAAGCATGTCTAACGCCAGTTATGATACGTTATATTTTATCTCGGAAAATGGAACCTCTGACGCTGGGTTCGTCGTTTCTTGCTCCATTATATATATAAGAAATATTCAGAAACTTCTCAAACGATTTCAGTCTTTTCGTTGTTAGAAAGCCTATCTCATGCTAGTGATGCTACGCTATATTTTATCTACGAAAAATGGCCTTCAAGCGCTGGGGCCGTCACTTTTAATTCATTATATACAAAATATTTCAGAAACTACTGAACCGATTCCAAAAATTATTTTCCTGTTGAAAGCTTATCTAATGCTATAATAATACGTTATATTTTATCCCGGCAAGTGGCCTCTCGGTAAGATAGGGGAGTCATTGTTTGTTTCGATATGTATTAGAGATTTCCAGATACTATACTGAAGCGATTTTAGAAAACTCTTTCACTATTGTCAAGCTCATTTAATGTAGGAATGGCCTTTCTGAAAAGATGTTTTCTCGATTTTAGGAAATTTCATTTTTCGATTTTTCGTTTATCGAGAAATTTTTCGTTCTTCGAAACTTTTTTCGATTTTGGTTTTTCGAAAAATTGTTCGTTTTTCGAAAAGAAGTTTGTTTTCCATTTTTCGAAAACGATGATCGTTTTCCGATTATTATTTTTTGTTTGTTGGGTTTTCGATTTTAGAAAAGATTTCGGAATTGGTCTACTGATAATGTGGGAGTAAACGGGAATACCCAAGAGAACCCACGGACACGATGTTGTCCGCCACAAACTTACTTGCCCGGGTATACCATGCACAAGAGGTAAGCGTTCTACCACTGAGATACTATACCCCTTTGGGTCTTTATTTATTGAAAGGATACTGTATAACGCGTACTATTGACGACACTCATCCAATCACAACGAAAAATAAGAGTTGGTGTGTTCCGCGAAGTATTTAGTTTGCACGTTAAATATAAGGTGTGTGGGATTTCGGTTCCTGAGTAATTGCTCATGAAATTTGGGTTTTAACTTAGTGATATCAAGAAATTTCACTAGAATGCATTTGATTAAACTCAGAAATAGAAAACAGTTGGTATGATTGTAAATATTGACGAGTTTGGTATGCATGGAAGCTCAGTATAAAATATTATGGCGTACAGACTTTTGGTTCCCGAGTTATTAGGCACTAATGTTAGGTTTGGAGTCAGTGAAATCAAAAAATTTTACTAAAGTGCTAGAGATGGAACTCATCCAATTTTTATCAAACTTGGGATAGTAGTAGATCTAGACCTTAGTAACTGTATGTAATATTGTGATGAACAAACTTTTGATTCCTGAGTTGTTCACCATCAAAGAAAGGTTCGGACTTAAGGAAAGGATATTGTATAAGGCATGTTATCGATGGAAATAACCTGATCGTGATTAAAATTCGTACGGTTATAGACTTTAAAGTATTTAGAATAAACGGTTAATATTATAAAGTATGGACTTGGATTCCCAAAATATTGTCCAAAAAATTCGGGTTTAAACTTATTAATCAGGAAATGTCATTAAAACGCGTTAAGCTCATCCGATATTGGCCAAACTTGATACATCTCATTGACTTTGAGGAGAGTGGTACGCGTGCAAGCGCAATACGGAATATTGTGATGTACATATCTTTGGTTTTCGAGTTATTGGCTATCAAAATTGCATTTGGACTCTGTGAAAAAAATAAATTTCAACAAAACATTAAAGATGAGATTCATCCGATTTCTATCAAACTTGGAATTGCGGTAGGTTTTGACGAGCTCAGTAACCATATATACTATCATGATGTACCCGTCGTTGATTCCTGAGTTATTAGCCATCAAGTTTAAGTTTGGACTTCACGAGTGAGTACTGTGTAATGCGTACTATCGGAGAAAATCGTCTGTTTTTGACCAGAATTTGTATGTTGGTAGCTCTTGACATACTTAGTACTCATATTAAATATTATAGTGTGTTCGCAATGGGGTCCGGATTATTGACTTTAAATTTGGGTTTGAACTGAGCGAAATCACGAAATTTCACTAAAACGAATTCCAGTAAACTCAACCGATGTTGACGGAAATTGACATTGTGGCACACATCATGCTGAGTATGTGTGTAAAATAGCATGGTATTGAGGTTTTTGGGTTCCAGAGTAATTCGCCAACTAAGTTTATTTTTGACTAAAATGTGATTGATGTAAGTAAAATGTAGATCTTTACTAAACTTTTTCTAAACTTGGTATTTGGTAACTTTTCACGAGTTTGGTATACATGCATGCTTACTATAAAATACTATGGTGTAAATTCGTTGGTTCCCAAGCTATTGGCTATAAAATTCAGCTTGATTTAGTGAAATTAAGAACTGGTATAAAAACACGAAAGATGGAATTCTCCAATGGTTGGTTGATATTCATGTGAGATATTATGGTGTGTTTTGATTTCCGAATTATCGGCTATCAAATTTGAAGTTTTTACGTTAGTTTGAAGTTTTGACATATCACTAAAACGCATTCAAAGAATCCAATCTTGAGTAAATTCAACATAGTTGTAGATCTTGAACCGCTTAATTCTAAGTGCAATCTTTATTGTTGAGAGTCATTCAATGAATCAATTAGGATACATAATGTACGCCATGTGCAAAGATAATTCAAACGATAAGAAAGCGTAGTGTACTGAATTCAACTTCAATTTGATTCTGAAAATGTTCCATCCAAATTTATCTCAAAGCAGAAAACAGTAGAATTTGACACTTGCGCCATAATTGCCAGTTACTGATTATTAATAGGGAAATCCTAAATAAATATATATTGGTTTAAGTGTCACATTATGCTCCGAGGTTAACGGAGACGGTGATTATAGTGACAAACAAAATGGTGGAATGAAAGTTGAGAATCCCCAAAAACACAAGCACCCAGTGCTTTCCGACCACAAAGCCCATTTGGCGCAAGCTATTATCGAATCAGGGACCCCACGCATCAGAAATGAACTCCCTATACTGATCCAAAGGCACTTAAGCTAACCGCTTAGCGACAAAAGAGCTCCTGTAACCGGAGATTCTAGTAAGTATTTATCACTTCCGGTTGCAATAAACTTCGAGATAGAAACTACCATTGTGGCACAGAATCCATATCAAAAACTGCTTCCGGTTATCTATTTTAACTATGAAACTGGAAGTGGTAATCTCTCACCATTTCCGTTTTACTTAGGGGGATAATGATCGAGATGACAATCTTAGAATCCAAGATTTATATTAAAAACATATATTGGTATCTCATCATTTTTGCTCTATGGTGATCACTATTGAAATTAGAAGTGATAGTAAATATCTACCAGGGGATAAAACTTGGCAGATAGTCTATTCTCAAGGTACTGAATTCATGCTTTTCGCTATTACCATGCTTGCTCTATGGTGATCAATACTGAAACCGGGAACTGTAATACATTTCCCCCACTTACTGTTAGTAGAAAAACAAATGAGTTTCCTATTATCAGTGAAAAAGTACGGTAAGCTTCCATTCTATGCGAACTTAATATTAAAACTTCCAGTACAACAAGTACCACAACTTTACTCCTGGTTGCAATATATTAATAAGATCAGAGATACAAATTGCTCTTCGGATGCTGAATCCGTATAAAAAGTATAAACTATATATCATCGTTTTTGCTCTATGGAAATTGGTATTAGCTATAAAATAAAAAAATAGTAGTACACTTCAACCACTTCCGCCTTTGGGCGGTGTTGCGGAATTACAATGGTATTTACTCTTGAAACCCTGAATAGATTGTAGGAGAACTTCTTGTCGCTATCTATTACCAATTTTGTACTGTGGTGATAAATGTTGAAACTTGTAATCGTTAATTTGAACTACTTCTGATGTGAATAAATGTCGCGAAAAACTACCTCACTATTTCTCTTAGGTTTTACTTTATAAAAGTCAGTAATGAAACCAAATTACTAGTAAATTCAACCGCTAGTGACATATAGTCATTTTGTTGACCGTGCGCAGTTGGGTTGCAAGTGACCATTCATCGTTCCCGCACAACCCAATTTGGTTTGAAACCTTTTTACTACATCGCGGAATCACGTTTCAACCCAACCATTTTTCTCAGTGTTGTAAACATGTAAAAATGCTACTATAGTACACTGTTGATGTAGATTGAAGTGGCAATTCTGGTGTGATTCCATTGTCGTTTGTCCAGGACAAATGCTTTTTGACAGGAAGACACCTTCCTAGTACCATATTGGTTTCCTAAAGGCGATGTAACCAATCCTATGTTTCCGGATGTTATCTGAAGGTATTGAAAGCCATGGACCCTCCATGGCGGCCTATAGCTGGTCTATATTTACCAGTAATATCTGTGCACTCCGTACAATCCTTTCTATAACATCTCACAAATGTTCCGGTGGAAACAAATCTGGACAGCGGGTGGGGGTCTTTATTGACTGGAGATCGGATAGAATCTTCTTCAAAACACTAAGCTGTGCCTGAACACAATTTGGTACCTGTGAGCTGTACAATTCTCTTGCTGGAAAATACTCATCTCGTTGGCATGAACCATGGTCACGAGAACGCGTATATGGCCTCCTAGGATGTCTACTTACAGATTAGCATTGAGAGAGAAATCCTTTAAATCGGGATAATGATCCCAACAATGCCCAACAGAAGACATCCCGCGCCGTAGTAGCCTGAAAAGTACGTTGCACTATACTAGTCTATTATGGGAGATCCATGGCATTATACTGTTGTCACCAGCTTCATACCCTCTTATTGGCACAATGTACCCGGAGTCAGAACTCATCGCTACACGCTATAAGTTTCCACTGTTCCGTGATCCAATATTTGGGCCTTAGAGCCCATGTAATGCATTCCGTCCACTGGCGAGCTGTAAGCAAGGACACTCGGGTTGTTCTGCGGCTTCTAAAATGAAGACGATTCAGGTAACGTGCACTAACACTTCAGATTCAACATTCATTCAGTTAGGATGTGATCTGCCACATGATTTGGCATTTGTTGATTCTTTTAATAGCTAGCCCAGTTCACGTTCATCAAAGACGCAGTAGCCTTTGCATAGTGACCGGTTCTCGGAATGTCTTCCTTGAATTTGCATAATATCGACACACTTGCAACTGTAGTACGCGAGAACCCCCGCTAATTCGTAGTTTCCGGAACGGAGTGCACCATACTTCAAGCACCAACAATCTACACTCGGTCGAAAAAGTGTAAGTCCCACGCTTTTCCCATTCCGCTTGTCACGACTACTGTACCTTGCAGTAATAGGTCCTGCCTATTTTTACATCAATGTAAGTAAGCGGTGCAAAGTATATGTAGGTGTTGTTACGATTAATTATTATAATTGTGAAAATCCATTAGTAAATGAAACCCCCTTTCAATATTTTATAAATGGCAACATTGATTGTCAGGCAACTACGTCAGTGAGCTTACGACCGAGACCAGCTGCGCGAAATGTCAGATGACATAATAGCAGACTTCCACTTCGCTAGCTACGAGTTGCTCGGTCTGTTCGTCTGAAGAAGTGTAAGTGGGGTAGAAATATCTAATTGCGGAGTTTGTTAAGGAATATGCGACGTCTGTAGTTCTTGTTATTTTAATGGAACTCCCATTCGGAGATTAATTATGTAAATATTCTTTCCTATGGAAGATGGAAAGATAGCAAATGGATGAGAACATTAGTAAACTTGTGATAACAAGTACCGGTATGTGGTTGAAAAACAAGCGTAAGTAGTTGGATTTTGGAGGGCTTGCGTAACCTTAAACATTGTGTGTGTGTGTGTGTGATTCAAAGGTTTTAAAAGTGTGATTTGTTTAATGAAACTTTTCTCTAAAAAACCTCTTTTTGGATATTTGTTTTTCGAAAGTCATGGAGAAATTAGTCATTCATGGGGATCACTTTTACCTTTGGAAAGAAGGCTCTTGTTTGGAGTTTTCATTTACTCTAATAAAATGAAGAGAAAAAGGGGAAGTTAGAGTGGAAGAAGTAACTTTATTCAAATTCTGGAATAACCCTTTTGATTGGAAACTGGAATGAGGATTTCATAGTAAACGAGTACTGTTAAAAATTCTTATGGAAAAAAATGGGTAATTGTTCTTTATCAAGAACGAGTATATTGGAGTATATATATTGTGCCTACTTTTTGAGAAAGTATTTGGTTATTGTTATTTATACATATATTTCGTTGTAATAAACTGTTTACTGCCCAAAATTTTAGGGGATTTAGCATTTCAGATAATAGTAGTTTAGATCTTTTCCCATGATTTTCGTTTATTGAATTTCTGAAAAAAGCTTTTGCTTCAAGGTTTATATATTTATTGAATGGAATTTTGAATAATTTGTGGCCAGTATTAGTTTACAACCATACACAACGTGTGAAAGTAAACTTTTATTTCTGTGGTATTAGTCAGGGTGTTCCTCTTAAAAAAACGTCTAAAATGACGAAGGAACTAGAACTGGTCTACCGGGGACAGGTTTGCGTATCTCACACATTTATTTATCTTGTGGTTTTACTCAACAGCGTGATAATGTGAGAACTTCTTCAAGCAGTCAGATGTACCTAATTAGGTGGCACGTCAGGTACACTATAAATATGGATCCTCTTTAGGCAATTGAAATCATAGATGACTAAAGTTTTTTCTTGAACATCCATTAGAGGAAAATTTGTAACACCTATAATATAATAAATATTATATACCGTAAGATACAAGATGAGTAGCATAGTATGGTTGATGTAAAATTCAGCAGAGATTGTTTCTACATTGCGTAGGAATTATCGACAAGTTGAATTTCGTAACCGACAATCCCAGGTCAGTAACAAGGTTCAGGCTTCTCTCCAACACTTCTGGTACTCTTATAACTTGCAATGGACCTTCCAACACTGTGATAATAACTGTCGTTCCTCGCCCATGGTGCTTATCCAGAAATATTTCTACATGTGTTACGCTTCACTAAGCAACCTGAAAAATAATCTGATAAGTTTCTATGGATTATCTATTCTATGTCTATCTAAGAGAAGATAAACATCTTGTCTCAAAAAATGACAACTAAATCAACTCTAAGTCCCAGGCATTAAAAGGATAGACAAAAGTTTTCAGAATCACATATATGGTAACCTCAGTATGTGTAAAGATCCTCAGAAATGTAATTTTGTTTATCTCCATAGTTTCTGTATCATTATTGATGTGTAATGACAACAAGAGTTGAGAACGAGGTGAAAATTTAGTAGAGAAAATGTAATGATCTTGGTAGCGTTTTGCATAAAAGACAAGTCAGGCATTGCATGAATGTACATAAGAATGAACTCTGGTATCTATACAAGGTCCGAAAATAAAGTAATGAGAATGCACACTGTAAACTGAAGCCGCCTCCAGCATGTGACCTTGCGTCTGCTCCACTAGCACAGTACGTGATATTCATGAAAAAGTATTCATTGTGTAGTTAGAGGTTGAAGAGTGCGGTCGTGTTGGATCCCTTCACAACAATAGAAGCTCATAATATTGAGCAGGGCTGCGCAATCTCCTTCTGTGTGAACTTGCTGAGACTGCCGTAGTAACCTACCGTAAGCTCCAGCAAGCCTTTGGAAATGAAGTGTTATCAATGGCGCAGGAGTATCGTTGGCACAAAATGTTAGCGGAAGGCAGAACAAATACCGAAGATAAACACTGCAGTGGGCGACCCATAACAGCACGAACGGAAGGGAAAACAACAACAAAAACCCGGACCGGAGATTGTGGCGGCTGATTTGTTGGACCAAGTGGAATCTAACCCGGATTTACTGAACAAAATTATCACTGGCGAAAGTTGATGTTTTTAATATCACCCCGAAACGAAAAGTCAAAGTGCGCAATGGTGTTCGAAAGATTCGTCATGACCAAATAAAGCCCTCATGTCAAAGGCCAAGGAGAAATGCATGCTTGTGTGTGTGTGTTTATTGACTCTAGGAGAATTGGCCATAAAGAGTGGGTACCTCTAGGCAGACAGTAAATCAACATTTCTACATAGAAATTCTCCAAAGACTTCGAAACCGCGTGAGTCGCGTTTGTCCAGAGCTTGCTGACACTGACACCTGAATCCTAAATCAGGATAATGCATCAGCCCATACTGCATTGTCTGTTCGGCAGTATTTGGCATCAATATCCATTACTCTGCTAGCACAACCTCCTTATTCACCGGACATCGCCGCGTGTGACTTTCTTTCTGTTTCCAAATGTGAAAGCAGTTCGTAAAGGAACAGAATTTTGAAGCAGAAACAGACATTCAAACAGCTGTAACACGGGCATTGGCAGGCACCCCAAAAGATGACTTCCAGAGATGTTACCAATAATGGAAACGCAGATGGAGTAAGTGTATGCAGGCATAGGGGAAGTACTTTGAAGGTGATCACATTGTGGTTGGTTAAAAATGTAAGTAAAGTTGATAATTCCAACAAATCTCATTGCTTTATTGTCAGCCCTCGTATAGAGAACATAAGGCGTTAAGAAATTTTGAGAAATTTACTGAGGAAATTATAATTAATCAGCATGTTATCGCTTCTGTTTATATATTTGTGTCAGCCAAAAAGTGGTTTTGTAAGAAAGATACGGGTTTCAAATTTACCCATCATGTAATCAAGATAAAAACATAAAAAGCGTTTGGCTAAAATTGTGTTGCATATATGTAACAGTGTCAACTCGAAACTGTAGTTTGCGACAATTTCTGAAAGAACGTTAGAGGTAATTAAAAAGAATCAAGTAATAGCAATACCAACATGTGCGTTTCAACTGGTTTTAATTTGTTTCTTTTCAGTGCATTGCCTTTATCCCAATGTCAATCTAATTATTTCAGATATTTCCTTTGGTATTATAATTGTTCTACTTTTCTAACTGAAATATTAGAAAATTGTGGTGTGCGTGTGTTACTCGTATCTACTCCTTGCACACGAAACTCTGTACAAATATATTCGCTTAACTTGTTTCTAAATAAGGAAACGTTATGGTCTATATATCGATTTTCACTTCTGTGTAGCTTCGGTGTTAGAGAAGAACTCTTAACTTTCATAAATTAAACCAACATCAAGCATTGTAAAATCATCTTAATTTTTATTTTGTCTTAATGTATGTACTGAAGACTGCTCAAAGGGGTAATTCAACCTGTGAAAACAAAGTTCAGGTTCGAACCTAAAGATTGGTTTGCTTTGATTTGGTTTGCAAATTTAGTGTTCCGTTCAGGCTAATTGAGATGTGGACCTACAGTTTAACGTGGGATCCGAACAGGGTTTGCCCAAGTGGGCCCAGCCCGAAAAAATCCGGTGGGTTTTTTTGGGTTGGACCCACCTGAAAAAAAAACACTTTAAAACCCACCTGGGCTTTTGACCTATTTGTTAGTATATTATTGACACAACTAAGGTGATCACATTGTAAGTGATTTTTATCAGATTTTAGACTTTCCTTGGGCGAATTAGAGGCTTTCACGTTAAGGTATACAACATTCAACATAAGACCTTTATAAAGTTCTAAATGCACTAAATGAATTTAAAAAGAAAAACTTAGCTTAAGATAGTTATAGAACGAATTAATGTATTAATTATGCTTATAGCCTATTTGAAGTAAAATAAGCAGGTTTGTACTTTAGAAAATATTTTCCGTGAATAGTATGCTCGTCGACTTGGCGACACCGAGGGACATTATCACTCATACGTTTGGCGGGTTTAAGGTCATAAGTGTCGGTACTAATAGTACATATGTAAATACATTAGTAAAACTATTAGTATTATTTCTTACCTTTGATGTAAAACAAAAGGATCTTCAACTAAAATTTTGTTTTCCAACAAAAACAGTTTAATTCAGTCATTTGTTGCTACTCATCAAATAAGCATTCTGTAGAATCAACACCAGCAATAGCGTAAAAATTCTTGTCAAATTTAAGAAGCTTAATGCTCGAGGTTCCGAAGACTATGTAACGCTTACTATTTCAAGTGCTGAGTTCAAAATTCCGTACTAGTGGAAGTTTTGATGTACACGCCGTGAAAGAAGTGCTCGGGAAATTCCCGAATTAAACGCAAAAAGATCGGAAATGAATACTTGAACAATAAAACTATTTTTATTTTACGCTTAAGCCTGCCATACGTCCCGTAAAAAACGGGAGTGTCCCGCTTTTGGGCCCGAGTGTCCCGCGTCTCCGTAAATTTAGTCGGGACAGGGAAATATCCCGTATTTTAACTCCGTTCCATTTCTGCTATCAATATCAGCTTATTCGAAAATTGAAAAACAAAAAATTCTGACATTGGCTGGAAATCCTGTAATTAGTGAATGAACAGTATACTGTTGCATGTAAGAATTTCGACGAAGTTATAACACCACCCTGTTCGACTTGATAGCGAGCGAAATTTGCAATGCTACTTTTTCCATTGCAGTTGATAGAAACTCGGATACTCTCCGGAACATTAAAAAAAAGATGGCTTTGAGTGTTCCTACATTTACAAACACAGGGAAGATGACTAACCTTTTCTTCAGCAACACACTAGATAAGTTAACAAGAATTATAATCTTTTTCAGAGGCTAGGGGCACAGAATTGTGCTTTGGTCTAGGTCTTAGAAAAATGTAAATCCGGTCCTGACAATTACACACGACACAAGGAGAAAAATAAGCTTTTCATCAGATTAAACTGACGAACGTAATTTTGGCAGATACAGCCATGTAAATAAATATTGTTAAACGCGCGAAAAATATTGAAAGTAGATTGTACCACTGATTTAAATAATTTGTATATTGTTTTCCTGTAAAGCATTTTTATAGCACATGAACTTTCGCCTATTATATTATTGGAGAAAAAATTAAATAAAATGAAATCTTTTAGTTTTAGTCTCACGGTTATGCCTGCTATGCTCAAGATGACCGTGATGATGAGAAATGAATGAAATGACAGAATAAAGCAATTGGGAGGAAACGTGAGAATCTCGAGAAAACCCACGCACAAGGTGTTTGTCCACCACAAAGCTCACTTGGCGCGAGCTAGGATCGAACTAGGAACCCCATGAACTAGAGGTGAGCGCTCTACCACTTAGCCACCGCGGCCTATTATACTTTTGTTCATAATCAGACTACAGTTCATTGTATTGTGTTGGAAAGTTGAGAAGAAGTTATAGCAGGTTTATTTACGCTGGAAGATGTTAATTTCATATAAGACATTTTAAAACATTTATTTATTTCATAAAACATGAATTGTATCTTTGTTTTAAATGAATAGACCCCTTTTGGTATTCATATTTGGAGAAATTCAGTCAGGGTTCTGGATGACTTCATCTACATTTGTTCGTTTGTCTGCCCCAAGCTCCTTCATGGCTATGCGGTTAGTGTACGTGTCTTCAGCGTGGTACCCGGGTTTGCCTCCCGGAGGGAGCTCATGTGGTTCGGATTCCACGTTAATCAGTAGGTCCAGTCTCATATAGCCTCGCTGCTGAAAGGGACGTTAAACACAAAATCAACTCAACTGGTTTGTCTGCCTCTACCACAAACACTACAGGGTACTTTTGACCTTTTAAGTTAAAATTTTCAGAATACAAGCACGAGACACTCTAAATTTCATGTATAGATTTTGGCAGCATACCAACGTAAAATATCAAAATGGCGGCCATTTTTTCAAAACAGCGAGTATCCACGCTACAAAGCGCAATTTTCAGTCTTTTAAGTTGAAATTTTGACGGTGGAAGCAGGAGGAAATTTGCTGTGTAGATTTTCTCGGCGATCGAATATAAAATTTCAAAATAGCGGCCTTTTTTTTCAAAATAGCAGTGAGTAGAAAATTGTTGCAAATTGTGACAATGACAATCTTGAAATATAAATCACATTTTAACACTTTTACCCCCAAAGACATTGAAATACGTACTTCGAAAAAAACCGATTAAATCCGAAAAAAAACAATTAAACCCGAAAATACCCGAAAAATCCCATATGGGCCCAGGTGGGTTGGGGTTTTTCAAAAAAGCCCGGTTTTTTTTCAAACCCTGGATCCGAAACACATAAGCTCCCGCCCAGAATCGAATGCCGGTCTGTCTTTCCAAAGGCGCGTACGTAAACGCTTAGCCACGAGGAAACCTGCGATCATCAAGATAATCGAGTGTTCTTTTCTAATTATTTTTAAAATAAAATGAAATTCTTTCCTAACTACTAAGTAGGCCTAACACTATTGAGTAAGAAAGTTATCAATCGTAAACATTGATCTGGCCTCCAATTTTTCCTCATATTTTGTCCCCTACTACCTACGTACTTATCTTGTTTCAAACGAATCAATAAAACGCACAATAAATTTCAACTTCGTAAATAATAATGATTTGTAAGTAGTACTTACAGTCACATATAAAGCATTCTGTTTATTGCCAATTGGATTGGGTTTTAATTATTAATAGATATTGACGGTGTCTCGTCAATAACAATACTGGAAGTTAGAATATAGAAAAGTTGGCATATAAGTTTCATTGTTTCCCCGAGTGTACAGTATTTTATACATGTAGATTAATTAGATACAATATTGATTTTTAACTCTAGTTTAACAACTCGTGTTGTAACTTTCAGAGACAAATGTGAATTGGAGACCTAAGAGGGACATACTGACATTTACTACAGGTTACCCCAGAGCTGGTGCTTTGTTGTTTTGTAGGTGCGTATGAAGTACTTTTATTTCCTGAAGACTTTACCTCGTTTGATCAGGTATGAGAACCACAAAATAGGCGATAATGTTATATCGTTTTCGGCATCTGATTTAATAATGCCAGTTCTTTTAAAATTGTTTTCTATATCTCAACGTGCAGATTCACAGTTCGAAACTTTGAAAACTTTCGGATAACAAAGATTTCTTACGTTTTGTTTCATTGGTTATACAGCCACTGCTACCGCCGAAAACTTGAAGACAAAGACTTTATAATTTAGAACCAACGTATGTGTTGTGGAGTGCTACGGAATATTACGAAGGTAAATATGTTGTTTTGTGAGTTTTGCAGAGCTCTATTTTGCACACAAAGTTAGTTCAAGTCAACACAGAAGATTCGTGGTCGAATACTGTTGAAAGCTCATGCATAGCCGAAGCAGGGGGGCGGGGGGCACGAGCAGGAAATACCATGCCTAAATTACTTTTCTCTCCATCTAAAATATAATACTGGAAATAATTTTTAAATGCACCTAAAGATGGAAACGAATTCTTGCAATATTAATTATAAAATTAAATTCTAGATTACGTGCAGTTTACCAATTTCTGAAAAAAATGAATATTTCTGGATTATTGTTTCTTGCAAGCTGTATCAAACACCTTCCATTACTATTTTACTACTTCAATAATTTTAAACGTAACTAACCACTAGCATTATTGACGTGGGGACCAATGCACTTGTGAATGCGGTATGACCACAACCTAACCTACAAACATAAATAAACTACTTTAGAAGTGGCAAGTTGAGTGCAAATAATGAATAAAATATGCATATTTATTGCACATTAATATCACTTAAAACTGATATAGTGTAATATACTGTAATGTATTTCAAATTTATAAAAGTAGTATTATTTCAATTTCGATGGTCCATAACAAACCAAGTACCTCGTAAAACAACGTGTATTAACCCTCAAAAGACCAAGAATGGGTCAATTTTGCCTGAAATTCTTTTTTATTTTGTTTCTATGGATTAATACTGTACGTATTAAGGATTTTGTTTTTTTCTGTTATCGTTATTTTTGATGAAAGGTTCATTTTGTTTTTTTTCAACTGATTAAAATATGGATTGTTTTTTTTTTTTTTGGTAAAGAAATCATTTTCTGCTGACCGATTTGACCTCACTTGGCTATAGTTGTTACCCATCTTTGTTTTTCCCAAAATTCCTTAAATTTGTATTTTTATATCTAAAACATGTATTAAAGTTTAATCTTCCGGTATTCGCGCCCGCCTCTGTCACACGAGCATTAGTGCGTTCTACTTTTTTTCAACACCTAACAATAAACGTGTTAAAAACTTAACATATAATAATCAGTCAATACAAAATATATATAATAATATATATAATAATATATACGTAACTAACCGCATATATTGAGTGTGGTTTTCGTATTTTCTTTCTATTTTTACTTTCTCGAATGTTACTATAGGGACATAATATGAATATATTTATAAACAACTGATTGAATATATGGGATATTGATTAACACATTAAGAATTTAATAACAATATTTATTATTCACCTATAAAAATTGTCAAATAGAAACTACTACCTCAAAAACATTTTTCGAAGTGATTTACCAGTTCATTAGTTCTTACGAGTACTTTTTACAACAGCGCGACTGCAGGAAGGTTAAAAACGTTACTTATCTCATTCATAAAATCACGTAGGCTTGCATAGAACTTGTCGAGCGTTAGTTATTATACTGGTTTTCTATACAGTATTATAAGAAATTTTGTATAATATATAAGCAGTTTTACGCACTGTATTTAGCCCGTTTTTCTTTTTTTAACAAATAAAATGCACAGTTCCTTGAAAAGTTTTTATTTTGAAATTTAGTTCAACACTTTAACTCAAATTGAACAAACATACTTTGTAAGCTATTTAAAACAAGCATGGCCAAATTTGACCCCCGCTTGCCCTTCACGTAGCAGAAGTGAGCAAGGATTTTCTAGGGTTAATTATAAAGATATTTAACGAAAGAAAACTTTAGAATTTGAATTATATGTCTGATTGTTTATTTTTATTTTTTTTCCTATTAGTGTTTACTAAACCTAAATACTTTGCTCTCAGTATTTCAGATCGTGTTATCATTTATATGCGTTAATCAAATGAAACGTACCTAGGATGAGTAAAAAAATGACCCAAAACTCACTAAGACTTTGTTTAGTGTAAATACAGTGCGAAAAGTGTGTAAAACACTTTTTCCCTCAAATGTGTATGTCAATGGCAACGTTTCAAAGTCTTAGATTAGTGTACTGTATTACTTGTCAGAAAGTTCATTCTTAATAAAAGGATCTACGGCTCTGTTACTAATTTTATTAATAGTAAATAAATCCTTTTTAAAACACTAAGTTAAATCATTTATAATTAACTTTTTGCTGGTAATTGAAGTAATCAGTATATAATTTCTTATTTTTCAAGTGTCTGAGACTTTAGTATCGAAAATAGTTTTTACGTTTAACCAACATGTCTGGAATTAAGCGTTAAAGTGTTGCTAACCAACAACAATGCTCTGGTTTTCATATATTCTTTCATATCTAAAGAATAAGATTTCGACACCAGGAATATTTTTAGGTTGAATCAGAAAATCTTAAATTTAATGTTAAGCTAATGGCCAAAAAGTACTATAGGTTTCAAATATTGTCTCATACCCGAAGTAGAAGATCTTAGCATCAAAACGTTTTGAAGTTTATCTTAAACTATAATAACCATTTCACGTATCTAATGAAAAGACGGAACTAAAAAATTCGCTTCCTTTCAAGAGTTATTGTGTGGGGTAGTCGGACATACTAACATAGGTCTACTAATGTGACATTAATAAATAAATAGTTTCGTGGTTTACTTCGATGTATTTGTAAGAGGGCACTAAGAAATCAGGTTGGTTATGGGTCTAAGTCAAAATGTTTATGTTAGAAAGCTAACTTGTATTCCCACATCTTCTTCACCTTCAACACTGAAAGTTACCTTAGTTTCTACAATCGATCATTCAATTATAGTTTACAACGTTATGTTCTTTTATTTAAACATTGTACAAATTAATATATTTGTTTTCTTCCTTGTTTTATTTCTCAAAGGGAGTTGCGAAGGCTTAAGCCTATCCACAATATCTTCCAGCAACACAATGTTAATAATACACGATAATTCTGAACTCAGCTGTTACCGTATGCGCCTTTGTTGTGGGGGACCCGGTTTCCATTTCCGGCTGGCGTTCATGTGGTTCGGATTTCACGTTAATCAGTATGTCCAGTCGCTTATATGACTTCGCTTCAGAAAGGGAAGTTAAACTCAAAATTAACTAACTCAAAAATGAATTTCTGCATGATTTCTTCGAGAAATCATTTCTGACATCTGGATTAGTTGAATGCTCCTATTTTAACTTTTCACTCATTAAGTAACAACAGACACATTTGTTATCATCGCTATGTAATGGAGTGTATATATCGTATCAAAAAGCAGAAGATGAATGACATTAGACAAAGAATTCGGAGAGTTAAGATGTTGATACACGAAACGTGTATGAAAATTGCACACTGAATTTTGGAGTTATAAGCAACTGTCATAAAAGGTCATGTTTTTAAATTTATTTTAAACAGACTCTAAGATTCATTTATAATCTTGCAGGAGAAAAACAGAAATTTTCGTTACACATATTACAGTTGTAACATATCTACATTAAGAACAATATAATATGAATTTCGTAAATTTAAGTGTTCATAATATGAGATATATATTATCATTTTTAACAAGGAAAAGTACCTATGAGTAAAATTAATAGAACCTTTCTTTCCATGGAACGCAAAGTATGAGACTCTTTGAAACTTATTCATGGGATTTCGGGAAGAAAGACTTTGTTTTATGAAAGGTGATAGAAAGTTCATATAAACAAGAATAAAGGAATGATACCTTTTAACGCACTATGTCAACGAAGAATAGGATCTGATTCAAATATTTGCATCTGTATCAATGAAAATTAATTCAAGAGCAAAAGGAATTACGTTATTATACCAAACTTGAAACTATCTATCGTCGAAAAAAGAGTGAATGTTAGCAGGGAATTTGTAAAGGAAATTGTTCAAAAGCTTTAAAATCGTACCTCTAAAATCATTATGCACTCATTATTAAATTCATAAATACTAAAATGTTTTGTCAGGTTGCCAATAAAATTTGAGGTAGGAAATCCATTATTCATCAAATAACGACCATCTGTCCTTAGTATCTTTTCTAGATTTACATAAAATAATAATGACTAGCAAATAGTTTTCTGCGTAAAATTTACGTACTGATTAGCGTAGGTAAGTGAATACCGCATTATATTTGCAAAAATTTTCTTTTCTTCTTTCTTGACGAGTAGGATTATAAATATCAAGTCTAGTACGGGAGTTATTTATTTGGACAGTAGTCTCATTATTAGACTTAGCTTTTAAATAATATACTTTGTACTGTCAGTACATTCCATTTTTTACTTGCTTGAATTGTCATAGAAAAGAGTAAAGTTACCCTAAACCTGAGAGGAACAACAAGTTGAAAAGGAAAAAGAATAAGGATTCCTTCTTTGTATTTTCTGAATTTTAATATATCTCTATATTTGTAATATGTCAATATTCATTTTATGAAAATTTCATAAGAACTGCCTTAATATCGTATCAAAATTATTTTTCTTTTCACATTATTCACACAAATACTCTTTGCGTATCACATAATTTTTTTTGGCGAAATATACACTTCAATTGATTTATGTTTATTTGTCATACATATAAGGCACACAAGTTTTCTGTTCAACCAACTGACGTGAGATACCAGAGTGATTTATTTCTTACATTAATATTGTTGTTACCTGTCCTGAAGACTTACATATAGGCTTCGATCTACTATACATTGCTTTGTTTTAGCATGCGACTATATTTTACGTTTATTTCTATAAAAGGAATTATGCGAAATTCTGAAAAGCACCCAAGAACTACGTTGCCTAATGAGAACATATTAATATAAACACTAATAAGCAAAACAATTACGATAATAAAATCTTTTGATAGTGTTATTTGTGACTATAATAAATAAGTGGACTGGATGTATGGTTCCATGTACGTGAAAATAAGGAAGACACAGGCAAAATGAAATTTAATGAAACATCTTGTCGTCCTAGAATTGTACAATGACGCTAAGGAAGTCGGTGATAACTGTGGAATGAAGAATTTGATAAAACATGGGAGAACTCGGAAACACTGGTTTCTGTCCACCACAAAGCTTCCTGAGATTGAAACAAAGAGCTCTATCTTTTGGAAGTGATAGTTTTACGGCTGAGGTTCCGCAGTCTTGACCTAAACGGTTGTGTTTGATGACAAACTTTTCTATTGCGCATGATGCATGAGCATGAATATTTACATGTTTTGTTCCAAGATAGACGTTTGAAAATCACACAGAAATGAGTACATCGTTGGAATCCTCTAAGTAAGCACAGCAGTGTGTAGTTCAGTTCTTTCGTGCTAAAGGTTACACGGATGAAAAATCCTGCATCAATGCCACAAAATATTAATAAAAATAGACCTGAAATGCTTACGGAAACTTTTGCAATATAATGGGTAGTAACATTAACAGCTGATAATATTAAAAAAATGACAATTCGAATTCTATATACTACTCGACTTTATACAGTATCCTCACAAGAATCCAGTCTTCGGATGTAAAATGATCTATTAAGGAAGGAGCCATAGCTTGTACCTCGAAGTGGAACATTTACTTTCTTTGTGTATTTGAATCCAGCACAAAGGTTCTTTGGAACATGGGTTAACAGAGTATTTTCTTTTAGATTGTTTTCTCATTAATCAAATATAATATATTAAATAGAACACTCTTTGAGTAACATTGAGAAGCTCAGATTAGGCATTATTGATATTATATATAAGAAGAAGACGTAGACATCTGATGAGCAAAAGTAGGTGATAACAAAGTAAATTATTGTTTTCTAAAACCCCTTCTTTCGCAGACGCATCTATACATGTGAGGGATCAAAACCATTTATTAATGATTCCGAACATTGAAATTCTCACGAAGATCTCAGATGCTACACATACTCTGCAAACCCACTGAAGAGATTTACGTGAACCTTACATAAATGAGGTGTAGATATCAATCGTTATTTGTTAAGATGGTAGCATACAGACTGCATTAATGAACTAGTACAGAATATTCTCTGTAACTGTCTGTTGCAAAGAATCCGGATTCAAAAGTTCATTTATGTGTGTGGGCTATAGATAGCCACCGGAAAAAGTTTATGTTGCCCAGCTGCATGTTAACCGATTAACTTCATTAATAATTACCACGAAGATGATAACTTTAGTTATTCATTGCAAAAAGAATTTTACAATGTATGGGCTTGGAGAGCCTCAGTTAAAGTCTCCGTTTACCGTTATGATGTTAACGAATTGGCTTCGTTAGCGAACTCGGCAGAAATGATCGCTTTAGCATTATATTGAAAGAAACGTGATTCAAAAATCTCCTTACGATTATAGGATATTACGTATGCGAGACGTACATTTGTAGCTTACGTACGGAGTTCAAACTATCTTAATGTTTCATGCTGTCTCACCGGGAATTGATTGTGGTACAACAATCCCGAACGTGATCCTTGTGACCAACAAGAGTTTAATTGCTGACAAGTAATCATATCAGTATTTCACTTATAATTTGAGTGATTACCTAAAGGTCACATTCCATTTAATGATGTTGATTGTATGTTTTCATTTGACATTGATATATTAGCAAATTGCAATAGATACTCATTCGTACTGTATACATATAATTCCTGCTAGTCTGTTATCATATACATCAAATCGCTATATGCAATTATTCATTTCTTATCAACTTCTTTCTGTTTAATTAATTACTATTAGTATATGAATGTTTTCCGATCATTGATAAGATTAAAATAAACTCTAGGAAAACGGATTTCCATATTTATTTCTTTTACTAGTTCGATCACAGGAGATAATTCAATGTATTATAAGACTGTGTTAATGCAAATAAGTATTACAACTAATTTCTACACATTTTTTACACCGTGCTAGTGAAGTTACTATAGTATAGAGTTGTATGTTGCAATACAATCATGAATTGAGTGTCGTATCTTTTCTTTCGATTTCTAATTAATTTTCATTTTGAAAAATGCAATTTTCAGTGTATTTCTTTCTGTGTTTCTAAATTTTTTCTTTCACTGTATTTTAATCTTATCCTTTTAATACTTACAATATAAGATTAATTTTATCAATGTTAAATAAAAGTCAAAACTTTCTGACTTGATATTCACCGTTTGGCTAACACTGATTTAAATGGTATAATAATTTATTACTGATTTTGTATCTTTTTTACTTATGTAGTCCAAACGTTAGTATAGTTCCTGATTTGTACCGAGTAGTGGCTCCATGTGTTTCTGTATTAAACCAGTATAAACCTATTTGAACTGGGAACAAATAAACAAAGTAATAATAAGCTCAAAATAATGGCAGTTGAAGTCTATGTGGTGACGGCTAGTTATCAAGAAAATAAATCATCTTTGCATGTTGCATATCTTCATACCATGAAAGGACACTAAGCATATTTGTTAGAACTGAAAATGATTTTAAACAGCAATAAGAAAATTGGTTCTCATTCCTTCGAAAGATGTTCAAACTAAATACTTACATCAAACACATCGTATGTTTTAGGAAATACTTTCCTATTTTCATTAGTCGTCTAACTGTTAAATGTGTAAAACACATGTTAATCTGAACTCAGCCAGATCAGCGTCTTAGGTTTACTCTCGACATTAAAATTATTCTTTTCCTCCAGTGATTACTACTGCAGAAAGTAAACTAATGAAGTCGTCTGGAATTGAAAGCAATGTTCAAGTCGCAGTTTATGTAAAGTGAGTTCTTCGAAAACAAGTTAAATCTAATTTCTATGAAATTATTATCTACAGTAAGTTTGGTCCTTCATAAAGTTGGGGTACTTATTATTATTACATCTAAAATAGCACCTGAAGTAAAAAAGAAGAGAAACGCACGCTACATGCGGTTCGCGGTAAACAGAATACCAAATCGGGCTCGTCGTACGGAGGTATGGAGAAATTGAAAAAAAAAACATTCTAAAATAGGACATTAGGAACGAAGTTTTTTTTTTAATGAGACGATAGACATAAACAAGAATAACATGAAAAGATACAAACTAAAAATATAACACCGTTTGTAGCTGCTACTGCAAGTAGTAAAAGCGATATTGCCATGGGTTGATTGTAGGCAGAAATACGAATACGAATACGTGAAATAAACGTGAGACATATAGAAGAAATAAACGTGAGACGTCGTCGGCAACATTCATTTTACTGTACAGAACGTAATGAAATGACCATGACAATGTGTGCATACAGATTGACATGTGTAATGAGCGTAAATACATTCTGTCAAAGTGTAAGCGAAAATGATGATCTAAATTGCGATACAGGTATAAAGGCGAACACACAAATATAGTTCCGTAGAATGTAGCATCCTTGTGAAATGAGCCTGCAGGGTGCAGTAGTGCGTTGTTGCATTTAATCTTCTGTTATTGGCACATCTCGGTAAATAATGCCTTTCAGTGTCCAGACAACAAATCTGGACAAGAGAAGGTTCTCCCGTCCTGTTCACCGATTGAGAAACATACTATTCAAGCATGCTGTAGTATGCGTTGCACTTGAGCTGGGTACGCGCCATATTTAAACGACATTTCCTCTTGTCTGAAGTGGAAGTCCTCAAATACTGATTGCAATTCATTTAGTTCTCCATAGATGAAGAAAAGGCCCAACAAGATGTTCACCCAATATTCCACAACAGACGTTAACACTCCATGGCCGCTGGTGTTCCACTTGTTGAAGCCTACGTGGATTTGTTGCACACTAATCGTTTATATTACTTAAGTTAATGTTTCCATGATTTGTAAATATTTCCTTGTCGGTAAAGAGGATACACGACAAATCTGGAGTGCAGTGTCGCAACACCTATGTGATTAACCGAAACCGGTTTACAGAATCATTTCCATTTAGTTTCTAATACCTGAAGATATGATATTGGGGAAACTTTTGTGTATGCAGAAAGCGTAATACCCTTCGTGTATTCATACCATCTCCCTGGCAGTATGACGGGAGGTAAATTGTGGATCCACAGCAACATTGGCTAGAACAATTGTTGCTTCCGCTTCACTTGTAATTGGTTTTACAAAAGAGACGTGCAATAGCTGCCGTCCGTTCGGATTCTCTCTGCGTAAAAACGACAGGCTTCTGAGAAGGTGTTTCTGCAATCTTTATAGTCCAGGGTCATGTTAGGTTTTTCTGCGTTTATGAACAGAATCGTCTTCACTCTTATCACTACTGCTGCTATGTCGTTACCAGCACCATCATGGATGAGCATTCACATCTTCTCCCATGTTGGATAACTCAGACAACTTTCTCGGCCAGACAAGTCTGAGGGCATACCTGGCGGTGAAACACGTGACATGTCTTTGTGTTTACAACAGTTTCCATGGCCATATCTACGTTACTATGTACAGTAGAAACATGGGAAAAACCGCGTTCTATTTTACCACGTGTACCCTTTCAGGTTAGCCTTGTTTCTTGCTATAATCCTAATAAAAAAATTCATTCCTTTCCTGATGCTCGAATTTTCGATGTTCTTACCACACCATACTTTCGTTTGACGAGTCCCATTTGACTTTGTTTACCGCAAACCATATATTTCTACAATTTCTTGATTCTTCGGTATATCAGAGGATATAGATATGCTTATAGGGTTTCCTAGATACTTTGGAATTATTACCAAATAAATTGGAACATTTTTTTTAAATCGATAATTTTTGAAATTTACTTGTGCCCAAAGGGGACACTACTTACTGATACGCAACGTACAACTAAGCCCGTTGCTGGATTGGTCTGATATTGCTATCATTACAATAAAAGTGAATGGCATTGCTACCCGTAAAGGTTTATCTTATTCTATGCATTCATTGTGTATGCTTTAATTATATATGTTAATGTGTAGTAGCGACACACTGTTATGCATGATTCCCCGCATCAAAACGAGAAAAGAAATTCTCATTTATCCGTAAGAATAAGTGCACAGTTTCAGAGCTACGACTGTCCACACGCGTAGAAATTGCGTTTATTTTAAGCCCAAGGAACTGTTGAGTGACTATTTATCTCAGGGTAGAAGAAGTCTGACATACACTATCTAAAACTCCATGTTTAAAATTTGATTAAAATCGTGTGTGAATGCCTAAGTGAGTCCACACACGACATAATTTCCAGACAGATCGGAAACGGAATTTTCAGATATATTAGCACTTAAGGATGGTTAGGTGTAGACAATAAGTAAACCTTCATAGCAGTGAAAAGACGTAATGTGTCGGGAGATCTGAGGCGCTGAGCCATTCCTTCTTGTGTGTGAATGAACACATGTTACGATGTTTTTGCTCTGTATAGGTCTCGTTTTTTCACTTATAAGCATGAAAAGAGTACGTAGAAGTTCTCAAACTCTGTACTCTCCTTTGTATATCCAAATAAACTTGTTTCTTATTTTGATGTGAGGAAACACCTCTCATAATTCATTGGTGTAGTCCATTACACGTTATATATATTCATTGTTAAAAGTCTGAGCACACTATTCAATTTTCAAAATTTGTCAAATAAACGAAACTTTGTCGATACGAAATTATGTTTATTGGAACAGTTTTTGAAACTAAATGACCTTGCACATAAAAGAGTACGAAAATGCATGGTCTTGTTAAATATTTAGGTAAATAATTGAATGAAATTGCTTGGTAATAAAGAGATAACTATCTGACAACTAACGCCATACGTACATGATTTATCCTTTGAACGACACCTACAAAATGTGTTCTATGAACACTTATCAGAAAATATCTTTTTACTTCAACGAACAGTTGTATATGCGCTATTTAGTTGTAATATGGGCAAAATTGCATGCACAAATGTGTAACATGCGATTTTATGGTTTTTGTTATCGAGAACTAATTGAATTGTGTGGAGAACAAACAAATACATGAAATGCAAAGAAAGGTCTTAACTAAGAATCGAAGCATGTGTTTGATTGGTTATTATGAAAGAGGAGTGCCATTCTCTGCGAAAATATTGATCCGTGATCGAACAGGCCAGTGCCTCGGACAATTAAATATTCACAGCGATTTTTAAAAAATAACAATATCACTTAAAGATAAATTAACCGAAAAAACATGCAAACGGAATAGATGTTAACCGCTCCGAAAGTTCCAATAAAACTTTTACGATTGTTGTCAAATAGAACGGTGGCCCAACATTACTTCTTCCAGCACTTAGATTGCCACCATTACTTGCAGGAAATATTACAAAACATACTCCACGGCCAAACAATAAAGCAATTAAAACCTGGGACAATGAACAGTGGAAGAGGGCACTCTGCACCGCAGAATTTAAATTTTAACTTTTCGCCTTCCAATACTAGATATTTGTCTATCTTAGAAAGCGCTTTATCCTGTCTGTGTAATACCTACAACAAGGCATTAGAAGACAGACTCATTGTTTAGGAAAGCTTTACGGTTGTCAAGCTCATAATTGAGTAGTAATTAAGTGAATAATGAAGAGAGCGTGTTTTATAACATGTAATGTAAGTATGGATTTCCATCAGGAATATATTACAACAGAATTACTGTCACAACTATTATTCCAAACTATGCAGTAATGATCTGCAATGCAAAAAGAACGCTTGCATCACCAACATATAGAATAGTTGCGACAGTAATCGGATGCTAGCCATCGAGCCCTTGTAAGATGATCTTGACTGGACTGTCCACATACAGAAGATGCAATAAAAATTGAAGGTCTTTGGAAAGTTCTTCATAGTTAATGCCTCTAATTTGTAGAAATGTTATCAAGATTAGAGATTGACATTTCAGTTAGCACAACCTACTCAATAAATTTGTGTCAGAGGAACAGGATCACCGGTTTTAATTTCTTCATGTGAACGGTGATGTTTATCTCATAAAACAATCCCAACAAATTGTTTTTTTAAGATACTTGTTTTTTTTGGATATTCTGAAAAATAAATAGTGTCCACTGACTTTTGACAATAACCATGTGTATAATCTCGAATACACTAAGCCGTAAAACATGACCTTTTATACATGTATTTGGTTATTTAGAGATTGACTTATTTTTTGTTTATTTCCAGATAAGTGATCATGGACCTGATAATTACGATCATTCTACTATCAACATCATCAACAACAACTATATGCTTAACTGTGCCGATACGTGACAAAATATTCACGTTAGAACAAGAAGCTCCTGGCAGCTTGAAATCAACATGTATTTGTAATGTATTCAATATTGTATACCCTCGTAAGACTCTGACATTAGTAAAGTTACAAGAACCTGTAATTAGGACATCACATGAAAATAAGGAGTCGTCAATATTACACACAGATAATGGTTTTGTAACACGATTTGACTGTTTCATTTCATCATTTGTTCTTATTACAAAGTTGGTAGAAGAAAGTGGCGAGCAGTCAAAGATTACTATCTATAATACAATAATCGTGTTAGATACAAACATACATAACTTCTACAAGAAGTATGCTATTATCATATCTTACCTTAGTCAGTTAAGGTCAAAAATGTTTGTATTGCTCAATGATCATAATATAAAAAGAGAGCAATTGATTGACATGTTCAAATATTCCTACAGTGGACAAGTATACAACATTTTGATAGGAATCGTATCTAATCGAGAAATGTTAGTGTATGCGCCTGTGCCCAGCACTCGTTCACTTTGCATCGAAGTAAAAAACTTAAGAATAGAGCAGAAGTGTAATCTTACTAGTGAATCCTCAAGGTTAAGTGCACTTTCACAAGTGCGCACAAATCATCATCAGTGTTACCTACGAATCAGCACTTTCAACTTTGCACCTATGGTTACTATTATTGAAGGCAAACTAAGAAAGTTGTCTGGTATTGAAGGTAATATTATAGAAACCTTTGCTGAAAAGTATAACTTTTCTCTGCTAATACAATCCCCAAAGGATAACATGAAATGGGGATTTAAATATCCAAACGGAACTTACTGTGGAGTAACTGGTGATATAGCTTATGATAAAGCTGATATCGGTGTTGCGGGGTTTATTCCTACCTTACAAAGACATGAAGCAATGACTCCTGTTATTAATTACATCAACAGACAAATAGTGTGGGTAGTACCTAAAGCATTACCAATTGCTCGTTGGAAAACAATCATTATACCTTTCACTTGTAATCTTTGGATTTTGATAGTTACCGTTCTATTTTTATGTTCTATTGTTTTTCTGATAATTAGAAAATTATTCGTAAATTCTATGCTAGGGATTCAAAATCCTTCTCTTTATTTATTAGCAACATTAATTGGTATTTCAGTATCTTGGCAGCCCAAAATGAACATCTCCAGATTTATGTTTATAATATGGATTTATTATGCATCAGTTATATGCACAGCATATCAAACCTCATTTGCCAGTTTTCTAATGGCACCAGTTTATGAACCAGATATAGAAAGTGTGGGCGAACTAATTAATTCATGTTTAAGAATTGGTAGTACGTTTGACACACGCCAACTATACGTTAATTCGAATGACTCTATCTTGAATATGCTTTACAATAAAATCGAAGTAATACGCTCACCAGTAGAAGTGCTTCAACGTATAATTACAAAAAGAGATTTCGCAATTGCATTCGAGTTGCTTGCTCTAAATTATCTGAAAATTACCAACTATATAGTACAGGATAAAAGTCTTTCATCTGTGCACTCTATCACTAAAGACCCAATCTTGACCTTCTATTCAACATTTCTGATACCAAAATCATCATTTGTAGATGGAAAATTATCTTATCTATGCAAGAGACTTTTTCAGAGTGGTTTAACTGATAAGTGGAAGACAGATGAGTTCCGAAAACAGTTTTATAATTTTAAAGACAACCGAGACACCTCTCTCAAACTAGATCATTTGTTAGGTGTTTTCTCTCTCCTTATACTAGGGTTAACATTAAGTGTTTCGGTTTTTATATTAGAGTGTACTTTATCGACTTGTAAAAACAGGCGGAGAAGAGCGACCTAGAAACGCTTCAAATTGATGTTTCTTTCCTTAAGGTATACCGTAAACTGGGGTTACTTGGAAATTTTCTTTTCTTTATCATACTATCCTTTGTTATTTAATTAATTTTTCTACTTCTTGTGACTTTTCTAGAGCTTAGTCCATGCTACTTTTTACTGCACTTATAACAAAATTTTACTAAGACTGAATCCTCCCAAGAGAAAAAATGTGCTGTTTCCAAGTAGTCCCACTTTTGGGGCTACTCGGAAAATATGTCTTTTCATAGGTGTAAGAGCTCTGTGAAAGATTGGACTATACGAAAAGAACTACCTGTAAGATCACACTTTCCTAAGAAGATTGATATGCAACATACCTATGTTTGTTTCATACTAATGTGTTACTAGACATTTTAAATAAAAAAAAGACTATTTTGCACAACTTTTTAATTAAAGACAATAAATTGTTCAACCAATTTAAACTAACTACAATGGTAAATGTTTCTTCCTGAAGGCCTACAAAACCAGCAAAAGTTTTTAAAATATGCTTTTACCAACGTTATTTTTTTCAAACAATGCAAGGGAAATTTTGACAAATGGAAATACACGCATATGCTCTTGAAACGTCTTTAAGACTGTAAAACATGCCCTACATAATTTTATGAAATTTATGTATGTATCAGATAATGAATTGTCTTACACTGGTTTAGAAAATTACGTGGTTCCATTTTTACAAGTTTACCTTTACGTTGTTTGCCAATATATCATATGGTACTGTTATAATAATAATAATAATAATAATAATAATAATAATAATAATAATAATAATAATAATAATAATAATCTAACAGTACGATAAGGACAAATATTCACATATTAAAATTCCTTGCTGGGAAGTCATAAGGATAAAAGAACTTGTTCTCTGCGGTTGTAGGTAAGTTAGGCAAAACATCGATAAGGTCAATCCCCTCATCAATATCATCATTTTCAGCAGAAAAACGGAAACAAATTATAAATTGCGACAGATTGTCCCAGAAAGGAAGTGAAAATGTAAAACCAACTTGTCTCATTAGGAAACTTCTGAAAGCAATGATATTTAGCACAAACAGTTAAAAAAACCCTTTTCATTACGGAAACGGAAGAACAATTAACTGAAAATTCAGAAAAACAGAAAAAGTATTAATTGCTATGAGAATTTTTAGATTAGTCTATAAATAAGACACAGCGCTTATGACCATCCATATTGTTTCTTTTAGTTGCCTATTTTTCATTGGTCTGAAAGAAAACGACATATATGTTATAGTTCTCTCAATATTATGCCATATAACACAAAAAATGTCAATTTACCAAGTAGCCCCAGTTTAAGGTATATATCATAGTGTAAATAGATAATTATACGTATTAATAGAGAATATAACTGTAAAATTGTCTTCTGCTTCATAAGTTTAACGTCCAGTGTATAAATATCATCGGCGGACAAAGTACAAACAACATGGAATAATGCGTTAATATGTTGCTTCAAGAAAGAAGACAGAATATAGTGTTTAGAAGTTTCGACCAATCTTCTTAATATGTGCGCTATATAACATATTTAACAACAAAATTCTGAGCTGAATTGAAGAAAAGTTAGATTCTCATCAGGAAGAAGTGCAGGCAGTTTTTGATAGAATATTTTACATTACAGACCATATCCAAGCCTCCAATACAGTTTCGGTAAAGAGTAATGAGTATAAACCTCCTCTGTGTGTCGATTTCATACACTTCGGAAATTCCACAAATTTTGTTTCTTTTTTACTCAGTGCGTAGTTAAAACACGTAAACGCTAATCATTATATTACAAAATACAATATCGAAAAAGAAATAAGACAGAGAGACACAATATATTACTATATCTCAAAAGTAAAGTTTATAATCAATGTATTTTGCCAGTGCCTCTTTCTGAATGTGAAACGTACGCCTTGAATATATATGTGTGTATGTGTATGTGTGAGAGAGAGAGAGAGAAAGAAAGAAAGAAAGAAAGAAAGAGAAAGCGAATGAGAAAGAGATAGATAGATAGAGAGAGGGGGGAATGGAGAGTGTGTGTGTATGTATAATAATCACCACATAAAAGTTACACCAAGATGTAGACATAGTAGAAGAACACATGCTAAGCATTGAAGTATATACAATTGATTCGTATGGCAGCGCTATAAAATCCGATCAGAGAGCAGAAGTTTAGTTTCTGAAGATGTTGTGACGTGAGTATATACAAATTTCAAAAGATGCCTCGTCTTCAAATGTGCCAGTCCTGCTTTTCAGCGTGGACGAATTGTGTCCTAACCCAAGTATTGTTTATCCTTCCGCAACATTGGTGCCCTATTGGCCGGAATTTGTTGACGATGTAATCCATATTAATTCATTACCCACACGAAGATATTAAGCACTCATGTGCTGGATCACAAGACCATGCAGTATCATTAGTGGAAAGATAGACAGGTTCTATGTATAAATCTGCCGGATCGAATAGTGGCATTCTGTATATTGCCACAAGTAGTGTAAGCCGTTGCACAATGCGTAATGCACCGCAACCCGTTCTATGTCCTCTGGCAAAGTGACTATATTTGCGCTTGTCTATTCCTCTTGCTTCTACTGACTACACAGGGTTGGTACGAACGACTACTATTGTGATGCGAATGGTAGATGAGCTGAATTACTGGACAAACTCCTCTTTTGTCTCCATCATCATGATATTCATTCATACATGGTTCTACAATGGCACTACACTTGTCGATCTCTATATTTTGCATCACTTCGCCGAGCTGGCACCGGATGCTATGATGTATTGTAGCATTGGATTTCGTGTCTTCTATTCATTGTAGCACATTTGATCAGCCAACGGTGCACTAACGAGGTGTTGGACAAACCCCTCTAATGAATATTCTGCCTGGATAACACACGCCTTCATCTTGACCTTTAACTACCTAGAGGGACAGAGCATTCTCGTGTATCGTTGCCCAGAAACAACGTCTGCACAATAGGATGCACATGATGCCCTAAACTGGCGATTTAATTAACAGCATTGACGTGACCAATACATCAGATAATGACCCACTGCATACCAGGACGATTCTGTGCACAAAATCATAGATATGTTCAACCATTGAGCCGAATCATCCTGGATCACACTCTTCCTTGGGCGTCAGCCACTAATGAATAAGGCCCGTGTTTTCAAATTAAGATGAACGATGATTCAGTCGATCATATTATGAATTTCCTGTTATCAGCAGTCTATGTTGTATTTTTACCTTATTTTTGGTTTGTTAAGGGGAAATATTATTTTCTCATTTCAATGGTTTTATCCAGGCAGTCATCTTGCATGTCCATGCCAAATAGCTCAGAACGGACGGTTTGTCGACACAGGCTTTGAGACGTACTGTTTGAGTTTCTCTGTTACATGGACCTCTTATGTTCGTTGGGAGTTTTGCTGTGGGCTTTCTGAAGATACAGTAGATATACTGCTCATTGTAAACTAGAACAAGACAAAAGATTGTACAATATTGTGCCGTTACACCATTATTTCAAACCCGTAATTTTACGTTTATACAGTTTATAAACATATGATGTATCAATGCAAATAAGTATGCAATATTCGCCATTTGAACATTTTTAAAATAAAAGTTTAATGCATAATAATTAGAGTACTGGAAACAGTGTGTTCTTTACAAAGAATGTGTGTTGAAATAAGTAACTGGATAATCAGAGAGAAGAAAGCAGTTCAGACTTGAGTTAGTGTAGGATCTAAGTCTTACTTAGCTGATGATGATGGCTGAAGATTTCGGTGTTGGAAAAGTTTGGTAGTTTACAGAGTAGTTAGCTTGGAGAAACTATTAAGAATAAAGTACCATACGATTAGATGTTTGAGAAAATTATGGTAAGTTACGTTTAAGAATAATATTTTAAATAGTATCGAAAGCAGCATTTGGTACTCGATTACTTACTTTATATACCAATAGCAATATAGTAAGAGAAACGATCACTCTATGCGATTCAATTGAGGTTCATAATATTCAATCTCAACTCAAAGAAAAGAGTATGACACTCAGGACGACTATTGGGGTTCCTTGAAGTCCTTGAAGTTGTATTGATACCGCATGGGCTCAGCAAGAACCCAGCTCCATTCGTTCGAAAAGAGTATGTTTTCTTTTACTATAACCAAATTTTCTAGACTTTGGCAAAGTAGTATTTTATTCTAAATGTAACATTGTATTAAGTGACAAAATAGTATATCACTGTTTCAAACAGTGAACTGTTCGATATGTTCGGAAATCTTGTTACCATTTGCTATTACTTCACATTTGAATGCATTGTTACAAAACATAGTACTTTAAGGGCTTATAAAAATTCAGGTGAGCAATATTTTATAGAAAATAGACTCAAGCGCAACATTTGAAGGTATTACAACTTCTTTCCACACTGTAGTATGATAACTTGAGATTTAAAAGACGAAATACTATTTCTAAAATAGAGAAGAGAACGAAAATCTTATTTTAAAACCTTTCATGGATAAAATAAACTGTCTTCATGATGTAAACAGTAATTTATGAGTTTATTCTACTACAGTTTATTCTACGAAAAATAAGGCCACCTTACTGTGAATAAAATACAGAGTTTTACATAAATCTGAGTACTGTTATTATTTTGGAAACAAACATGATTAAAGCAAATCTGACTACCGGAGGGCATGCGTGGTGAATGGCGGCCATCTTGATAGCCACCATCTCGGATCCACTTTAATTTTCTCAAAAGGAGAGCTAGTAATGTGACACATCAATTAACACTGTTTTTTTAGACAAATACAGCCCCGTAAAAAGAAATGAGTTATCATGTCTCGTTTCGAAGTTATGATGGACCAAAGTACCACCTACAGCATGTGCTCCACATGTTGCACATCAATTGCAACACACAACCGGAGACTCTTAGTCCAGTCCTCCTGAATCCATAACAACACAGCAGGGGTGATGCTATCACAGGTGTGCAACATTCCGAATCTTCTCCTAATACAGCTGGCATTTTAAGTGTCCCCATAAAAAATCCAAAGTATTGCAGTCCGGCGACCGATATGACCAATCCACAGGGCCTCGGCGGCAGATCCAACGTCCAGGGAAATGCAGATCCAAGCATTCCCGCACAGACAGCGCATAGTGCGGTGAAGTACCATCCTGAGGAAAATAAAGCGGCAAAGTGGCATCAGGGCTAAGAAGCAACGGAAACAGCAACTCCTGTAACATGTCCAGATATCGGACAATATTTAGGGTACCAGGAATTAATAAGCGTTCTATGATCCACGTGTTCCATATGCCACACAACACCATGATATGAGCAGAGGTCACCCTCTTGCAGGGATTGACTGCATGTGAGTTTGCATCCGACCAATATCGAATTTTCTGGCGATTCACTTCCCCATCCAAATAAAAGTTTGCCTCGTCTGTGAAGAGAACGCTGGCTGGGAAATGAGGATCTCAGTGATATTGTGACAAAGCCAATTGGTGAGTTCCATGCGCCGCGCCGGTTGGGATCATTCACTGAAAGTTTGTGAAGAAGCTGCAGCTTGAAGTGATGCCACTTGTTCGTATGGAGAATCCTCATCACAGAAGCACGTGATACGACTGTTATCGCTAACAGCTTTCTTGTGCTACGCTTCGGGCTTTTCACACTCGCAGCAAGCATGATTATGGATGTCTCCTCATTATCGCGGTGCGTGGGGAACTGACCGTGGTCTGTCGGCAACATTACCAGTTATATTGAATTTCGTAATGAGGTAGCTAACAATGTTGTGACTTATTGCAGGTCTTTTGAAGTGGCGCGCTTTGAAGTCCTAGGAAGTCAAACAACTCCTTCTTTCCCCACATATTACGATTATCTCAATTCTTTCCTGCTTCGTCAGTGCCTTCCCAAACTGTCTGCAACGAAAAGAAAATCTGTTAAATTTGGAGCGTCACGTCTTTCTTGCAGCGTTAGTGCCATGTCGCTCTCCCTGCAAAGAAATAGAAAACCGTCAACTTTGGTTCGTCATAACTTTTGTACGGAATACGATAACACATTTCTAATTGCGGGACTGCATTTCCCATAAGAAAACAGTGTTAATTGATGTGTCACATGTCTACCTTCCTATTTGAAAACATTAACCTGGATGTAAGATGGCAGCCATCAAGATGTCCGCCATTCACAACCCATGCATCTATCGGTAGCTCCTTTACCTAAGTCCGCTATCCGTTGCTCAGATTTGTTTTAATCATGTTTGTTTCCAAAATAATCCACTATACTAAGACTTATGGACCACCCTGTAGTTCAAATATGTATGAATATTGTTTATTACGATATACTAATAAAGATTCAGTGTACATTAAAGTTAAGTAAAGAGGGTTATTTAAGGAAAATAGTTGTTATAAGTGCGACATTTTTACTTTTGCATACCTTATATATAAGAATAGAAAAAGAAGAAAATATTTCTTGAATAAGAATGTATTCCTTGCCAACATTTTAAAATACTTTACATCTTTTACGAATGTAATATGCTTAAGTTAATCATGTAGAATGCAAAACTGGAATCGCATGTGCCAAGTAAGTCAGATTAATGCTTTGGCGCATTTAGTAGCTCGAAGGGAAATGAGTCCAATCCTTGACAAAGTCGGCACTACTCAGAGACAAAAGCAAAAATTATTAAAGTATCAATGATCACAACATATGTTTCAAATACACGGATTAAAGTAATAATACTTTTGCGTGTGTGCTGAACTGCATTCTGTTGTTCTTACTGTAGTCATTTCTCTCTATATATTACCACATAATGGACTGAATTCATTATCAGAAATAATATATTTTTTTATAAAAGAAATTATATTGGTATAACCATTTCATGGGCATTCGAACTACATGTTTTATATTAAATATAGATACATTGAGAAATTAACACAAATAATCATGAATAGCCATTATAGTGCATTAGGTAAGATTGACTGTTACACTTTTATAATGTATTGGACATTGTAATCAATAGTATGTAACAGAGGCAAAAGGTAGGATAGAAATAACATGCAACATCACGCATAATAACCGTTCTTAAATCTAATTCGATAACTTTATAGGTGTGTATCAGGAAACAAATATAGAGCAGTAAACGTACGTTTCATTCGAAGTAGAAAGAAGAAAACAATAAACAATTAGATGGAATATGTTCTATGTGTCTCGCCACATTTGGTGTACTGGTTTTACAGCTAGTTAAGCCTTCAAAACCATTACTAACAAGGGACATCACCCAACTGTCCGGCTCCGATTTCAATGATCTTTTTTGCTGATAGAGGACATACATGTATTATTTGCTTTGACAGAAATTTTTGCCATGTTGCATGTTTTCTATTTTTCTATAACTTTTAAGAGTTGTGATGTGGTCAACAGCCATGTAGATGCATACAATGCCTACGGGAAAGTCGTATGGTTTGTATGACCTAGACGGCAGCCATCTTGAAATCCGCCATTTTGAATTAACGTCAAGTTTTGGAAACAGGAATAAAGTAATGCGATACATTATTTCGGGCTAGAATTTAACCAGGAAGACAATGGCGAAGTTAGTTTTAAGATACGCCTATTTGAGAAAAAAGTTACAGGCATATTAATTGTTTATGCTTAGTATGTGCTTTAACTTTGTATTCAGGTAATACCGAAGACGTAGCTTGTAATTGATACTATATGAGACGAGAAATCAAATGTAAATACACTTCAGAAATGAAACCGATCGTTTTGTAAATCAATGGTCTTTTGTTTTGTTTTATATGTATTTGTTTACTGTATATTTGTTTATTTTACATGGCAATTTTTTTAGCTAGTCAGACGAAAAAAAGTCATTCGTTTTCTAATGATTGCTGTCAATGGTTCATGTTTGTAAGATTTATAACCAGCATTGATCGGGAACTCGATTAAGTTACGTATCTATAAACAAGTTACCTGTTTTCATACTATGTTTATGGTACAAGCATTGTGTTTTGAACAGTCATATATGAGTGTTTGATATTTTCTATAATTGCTGCTGCTCCTTTAAAGTTGTATTTATTAAAACTAATTTATTGTTTGTCGTTTGCGCAACCTGTAGGCTACATTTTTTGATAATTTTGTGTTCGTATAACACCAATTTATTTTAATTTCATTTGTATTTCTTTACGTCACATAGGTCTATAGGTTCCTTATGTATCCTGGTTTCAAATAAACAATTACATTGCAAGTCTTGAAAATTCAGAAAGATTGCTGGTTGCTTATTCCAACCCTATTCACGAACTGACAAATCGCAACTCTTAAAAGATGTAATAAATTTAGAAAGCATGAGCCATGGCAACAATTGCAAGGTGCCAGTTGGAATCTTAAAACATGCGGTGAAAATTAGAACTGTTGCCAATTTGAAAAATCGAATAATGGACGTTTGGTGCACATTAGAAGCAGTCCTTAATTCATACTAGTTAATTATAGCATACAAATAAGCATACTATTGTCTTTTTGAGAAACTTTACCATTAAAATGAGGTGTCACATGCTATGGTTTTCATTTTTAAACATTCACTTTAATTCAAAATGGCGAATTTCAAGATGGTTGCCGTAAAGAATACCCTTACCGTATCACTTCCCTATAGGCATCATATGTATTACAGAAGCTTTTATCCACTTATTACGCGGGTTAGAAGCGGAGGTAAGAAACTTACGCACATAGTAAGTATAAACAATTAATATGCCCGTAACTTTTCCCCAAATGGGCGTATCTTAAAACTAACATCACCATTGTCTTTCTGATAAAATTATATATCATATTACGCTATTCTCATTTCAAAAACTTGCCTTTAACTCAAAATGGCCTGTTTCAAGATGGCTGCCATCTAGGTCATACAAACCATACGACTTTCCCCTAGGCCTTATATGTATCTACATGGTTGTTTTTTTTCATTAACACTCGGTTTACAAAGGGTAGTAAGGCACTTCTCCAGTAATCTCTAATAACCACATCACAACTCTTAAAAATTATAGAAAAATAGAAAACATGCAACATGGCAAAAATTTCTGTCATAACAAATAATACATACATGTCTTCTATCAGCAAATAAATATACTGGGATAGGCTTCTCTGAAGAACTGGGAGGAGAATCTTGTTCCATTCTCTTTGTGCACTTTTCCAAAGTCCTTTCACAGTTGTCACACGCCGTTTTCCCTAAGCTTCAGGAATCCAAATCCACAATAGTCCATAGGACTTGCATCTGGAGATTTAACATTGAAAGGTATCACCTGTATAACACTTGCCTCCTTCATCTCCCTGTAGAATGAGAGGGACTATCGTGAGGTGTGTGATGAAGCCTGGTCCGTGTAAATGCGCGTCATTTCCGTACATTGGTAGAATCTCATGCTCGTAGATCGGCCGCATGATCTGCTCCTGAAAATACTGCGAATTTATTTTGCAGTTCTTCGCCACTCTACGAATATTCAGTTTACCTCGGTAACAGTAGCCAGTAATGACTATGAACATTTTTGGGAAGGATTATTTGCAGACACGGACCCACTTCTGTAGTTATTGGCACTTTCTCTCGGTACATGATGGCTCTCGGTTTGCCGCAGTCGGAAAGGAAAATCAATGCGTCATCGAGCGTTACGACGTACATTCACCTTTCTTTTGCCAGATGCCGTTCGTACAGCTTCCGGGCGTTACACTATCGTTCCTTTTGGTTGTCATTCGTGAGAAGATGGCCGCGAGGTTTCATGAATTTTTTCCATCTTGAGTTGATGGTGTAACGTCCGGCTCACAGTCCCGAAAGACACGTCAAGACGATTAGTCATACACCTTTGTTTTGGCGGATTTTCTTGCATTGCCATTTTGCGAAGTTTTCTCTGCATGGTGGAGATGGCCCTGATGCATTCAAGCTTCTTAGGTAACTTCGTTGGTGATCCAAATGGCGGAGCTTCGTTGCCCTTGTACAATTTAATAATACTTTTATTCCACTTAAACTGATATTGCAACCATTCCTCTTGCACTGTTTTCTAATGACAGAAACATAAAAGTGGGCGTCATAAAGAGCCGCAACATAGCCTTCCCGAAACCGGCTAAGTTTGTGCTGCATTTTGGTCACAGAGCGGAAACCCACACACTTGGAAACAAATTTAACACAACACTCACAACAACAATCCTGTTTTGTGCATTAATGTCGTCCGCGCGGAAAAACAACTCAGGAAGCCACTGCAGAACACTGCAGGCCAGGCCACGAGCCGGTCCATTCTGCCCGGGAGAGGGAAGGAACGAAATCGGCCAAACGTAGGCTGAGCAAGCTCTGTATTTGAAAAATTATTGTGTTTGTCAAGAATGGATTATTTGTATTGTTTTGTTCACATATTCGTGTGTATTCCAACTAGCTTTCATAAGACAGGCGCAAGTCATTATTACCTGTTTCGTCCGTACTTGACATATATCTTTATTAAGAGATATATGCCAAGTATTTAATATTCTAAATTAAAATACTGGGTATTGCTAGTCGAATACTAAATTACGATAGTTATTATTGAACATTGAATATGTGAAAAAAATTCCAATCTAAACACACAGAGGAAATGATTTTGGAACACCCAGCCTCAGGCACAAGGCCATGTTTCCACTAGCGGTCGTGTTCTATTTGACTACCCTATCTGTAGTTCATAACTCTACATCAGAGTTCCCATTGGATTAGGGTACGAATGAGAGACATGTGATCTAGTTTTATTCACTCATGTTTACAAACTTTCCACAACTCGTGCGCATACGAATAGGAAACATCTCGCTTCAGTAGTCCAAAGTCACAAAAGTCTATCCGTGCAGCATCGTGGTGCTTCACAGTGATACCTGGATATAGGATAGCACGGATATCAGTGTCATTCGGTTGGCGGAATATGTACGCTAGAGTTAGTGAGCCGTGGAGGAAGATGGTTTGTTTAGATGAATGAAGAACATTATGATTTCAGCACGATACAGGAATACAAGGAGCCGGTATAATGATCCCAGAACATGCTCTTGATCGTTCACTGCGCTCGTTTTCACATAACGCGCAACTTGATAAAGTGGAAGTTTCCCTTTGTTTCAAAAGACGAAAACCACCATGAAGCCCCGGGGAAACTTTCATAGCAACTATGAACACGATTTGTTCGTTCCTTGAAATTCTTTCGATGATAGTACATGGCTCTGAGTCGGATGGAAGTTGGCATATAGGTCAAGGTCTCATGTAAAGTTGCTATATATATATTTCAACTTACCATCCTCCAAATACCGTTCATAAAACCGTCTGCAATGTATTCTACGTTCATGGATCTAGTCGGCTGTGAGTGTGGTATTTCACTTTAAGCCGGCAGTTTTCTTCTGCACAGTGGTTTTCGAACTCCCCACTGTCCAGCAATGGCTATTTTGCCGGTGGATTCTCCGTTGTGACTTTGTGATGAACTTGTCGAATTGCATCCATTGCCCGTTTAGAAGGGGGGTATTACTTTCTTGTCACGGTGTTCACATCTACCTCGCCTGGTGGTATGTGTTTGTTGCATTTAAGTGAACAGGTAATCTCTTACTTGGTATTGGTAAAATCCTTCGCCAAACACTGTTTTACAATTTCACTGTATTGCATCCTATGTCGGCAAGTTTCGAGGCATATCTCATTCTGAATAGTGTGACTTGAAGGCATTTTACTGTCGCTGTATTTCATTGATAATATCTTCTCCACACACCTAACTTCTAAATGCTCTGCTTTGCATTTCCACCGTGCATTTACAGCATCCCTGGCGGATATTCCACTTCGTTTCCAAAAGAATAGACCTACCTCTGCGTGCATTATCCCAATTAGATTTCGCGTAATCGAACTTTCTCATAGCATCAATAAAACATCAATTTTTAATCATGTCAGAAAAAGTTTGGATTCTTATGATTTACTAATTTATTTACTTCACATCACAATCCATACTTACTGCTTAGTACTAAGAACAGATTGATTGTGATAGATTCAAAATTTAATTTTCGTCTACTAGTTAAATCATCTCGAATTAAATATCCAGTCTTACTAAGAAACGTTAATTATTCTACAACAAATATACTCGTGTAACCTAGAAAAAGTAAACAAATACTAAGTTATGTTCTTTATTGGATGCATATAAAGCAGTGCATACAAATATTATAATATTACAGAAGAGTACAGTCGAATTACTTTGATATGCTTACAAACTATTACGGTAAGAAAAGTTACAGCTCCTACTCAGGTCTAGTGTAAATCATCTTCCTTGTGTTCTCGGCAAATATTTTGGTGCCGTTTAAATCAGACTGCAATTGAGAACAAATCTATGCTATATTCGCAGTAGTAAACGTAATTATCATTACTATTTTATTAATCGTAGTATTTGGAAGAATATTATCATTTACAATTGTTACATTACGTTTATTATATTGTTTGAAAATGCTATCTTTAGCCGTTTATATACACAGCACCAACGTTACAATGTTGTCTTAACAAGCTAAGTGACCTAAATGCAAAAGGGTTTCAAGTATGGATTTTAGAATTCAGAAATTCTGACCTTATAATTTATTAATTGCAAAGGAAATTGATGAGGCTTGAAACAAATTGTTGCTTTTTGATGATGAAGTGGACTAAGTTTACTAAAAAAGGTTCCTCAAATACCAAGATATGTCAAGCCAGAAGGGAAGTTAATTGGATGTTTTAATGTCAAAGATCGCATATGAAAGGGAATCATGACGTACCTAAACCACGATTTTCATTAGAGAGGACTGCATTATTTTGTTACAATCAGTATAACCAACAACTACAAATGGAAAGCTTGGAAGAAAATAGATAGATTAGTGCAAGATCAACTTTATTAGAGTATGGAATGTTGGTAGATCTTTACCATGCTCACACTATGGATACAATGTCTCACTGTTATCTGTATGCAGACACTGAATTATAAACAATTGAAGGCCATACACTTGGAATTAGTCACGCAGAAGTGGAGGATTTAACAGACTAGAAAACCATAGCGTAGACTTTCGAGGAAAATCATCCAATATGCTGAAGTTTGGAGAAAATTGTCCAAATAGTTTGTTCAAGTTAACCAAAGAAAAGGAAACCAGTACATGATTAAAATCAGTTAAAGTATGTACGTAATATCGAGTGCAGACATTTGCCTAATTCAAAATAAGTTGAAATTAAGGTTTCATAGTAAATAAACCAGTATTTGAAAGGGTTACTATACATAAATACTAACAGCAAGGATAGCAGAATAGCTGGAGAAGACAAAATTACTCAGTGGGGTTCGAACCAGATTTTAGAATTCTCAACCTCTACTAAAAGAACAACTTAACATTAACGGTTATAGGAAGAACTATAGAGCTTTACTTTTGTTGTATTCGTATACAAGAAACTCTGTAACAACTTTGCATTTCTGGGTAGACAAAGTTTGTTGTTTTCTTTTACCTTAACCTTTTTCTTCTGTTTGTGAAGGTACTATTTTATTCAAAGAGTAACATTGCATTCAGTAACGAAAGATGACCTGAATACTTCAAACACTTAATTGTCAGAAGTATCCGAAAGTCCCTTACTTTTTCGATTACCTATGATTGAATATAGTGTTGCCAAACTTAATATTGTAAGGGACTTTCAGCCTTTCTTTTAAACTTTAAATATAGAAAACAAATTATTTCATATGGTAAACAGACTTTTACGAGTATGTTTATTCCATGAAGAATTAGTCCATTTTACTTTAAATAAAATATTTCAAATGTGTATGATGTTATTTATGATATATTAATAAGCACCCAGTGTACATTAAAGTGAGGTAATGTGGGATGTTTAACGAGAAGAGTTGTTGCAGATGCATTATTTACCTTTGCGTTCATTAAATGTAAGAATCTGAAGTGAAAAATTTATGTCTTGGGTAAAAAATTGTATTCCTTGACTATATCCTCGAATGCTTTACAATATGCATAAATATAATAAACTTAAGCATATTGTGTTGGAGCAACGTTGTATGCTTGGGAACCAAGCATGTCAGATTAATACCTCTGCACATTTAGGAGCTCCAACCTATGGGATCAGTTGTTTAAAATATCGGCATGAGTCAGAGACCAAATCGAAATCCATTAGACTGACAAAATCACAAGATATGTTTCAAACATAAGCATTGACTTTACAATACCTTTGCATTTGTCCCTAATTGGATTTCCTTGTTCTTACCATATTCTTTCCTGTTTGTTTATTACCACAAAATGAACTGAGTCCATTATCAGAAATAATATTTCTTTTTTAATAAAAGAAATTATATTGTTTTATCCATTCCATGTACTTTGAAAGGTATGTTTTATATCAGATAAAGGTCCATTAAGGGATTTATAAAAAATAATCAGTAATATCCATTAAAGTGCATTAGCTAGGTTTTATCGCAACGTTTTCAGATGGTTTGACGTTCTAATGAATTTTTATGTTCTATATGTACCAAGCAGTGGCAGGAAGTAAGATAGAAATAATATGCAATGTGACTCATAAACTACGTCGTAAAATATAATTCGATAACTCAGTATAACTCAGGAAACAAAGATAGAGTAGTAAACGGAAACGTTTCAGTAGTATTATAAAGAAAATGCAATCAACAACTGGAATGAACTTGTTCTGTGTATCTCCGCATATTTGATGTTCTGGTTTCCAGCTAGGAACAATGGCATCAAAACCAATAATTACTAAGTTCGTCATAACTAGGATGTCTGATATATACTCCTAATTCTTTAAGGGAAACAAACAGAGCAGGAACGAGATTGACGACAACAAGATCAGGTAAGCTCTCAAAAAGGTATGGTTTCTATTACTTTGTTTTAATCACTGGGTCTATTTCAAGACAAAGAGCAAACTAAAAATACAATTCAAGGTTTGGATGCAAGAACCAGGTATGTTCATTTTTAGAAATTTTTCAGGAGCTATGAAATATTGTTAAAACCTTTTTGAAAATATACAGTTAAAGATGTGTTTATTATAATGCATGAATTGAGGCAATTTCTATTAGTTAAAATTATTTGTGCAGAGACTGTACACTTCTATTGCGTAGAAAGCAAAGGAAACTGGTTTGGAGCCTTCAAGTTCTTAGAACAAAATGCCAGGAAAATACTATATTGATATATTTTGTTCTATACATTTTTAAGAACGTAAATAATGAGAATACATATTTTAAATGAATCTAATGAAAGCAAGTGACCTTTCCAATTTGAATGTCTTGTGGTAACTCAGTAGATGGTTACAAAACTGTGAGTACAAGAACAATAATAATATCGAATGTTCAGTCACTAACAGGTGAGATATCCTTTTCAAATGTGAACATATTTAGTACTTTGTTATAATACCACCTGTCACTAGAAGGTAAAGAGCGCCTTTCGAGTGATATTACATCTGTAAATTTTACTTCCGTGATTTTAAGAGTTTGGATATACAGTTTCTGTGTATCAACCAGAAATGATGGTTGAGAGTTCTGTTTTTAAAATGCATACTCTTCAAGACTAATACATGAAGCAAGTACTGAACACTTAACTCTCCTTGGATATTCAGTACTGTAAACGAAATGAAACGAAATTTTTTAGTTTTACGTCCCACGTTATGCCAGTTAGTCTAAAGGAGACGGTGATTATGAGAAATGAATGAAACGGTGGAATGAAGAAAGTGGGAGGAAGTTGGAGAACCGCGAGAAAACACACGAGCACGGTGTTTGTCCACCACAAAGTCCACACGGCGCAAACTGGGATCGAACCAGGGACTCCAAGCACCGGAGGTGACCGCTGTACCACTGAGCCACCGTGTCCCCCTGATGTAAACGAGCAAGCGATATTTTGAAATGGAGAACACTTTGCTTGTGCTAGCAATATTCATCTTAAAGGATGGTTAAAAAAACAGTTTTATCATCCCGAAAAAGGTTCTTAACACACGGTTTTTGATTGGACCTTTAATGAGATTTACGTGATCACTAGGAACGTAAGTTTTTCTTGTGTTTATTCTTTTCGATTATTCCAAAACTCCTCTCATAGGGTGGGAAACTGTAGCTCTGTTCTGGAAAAAAGTTGTATGATTTTAAGTAGCATGTTCTGAACACACCGGTGCAAAGCAAAACTGAACTAATAAGTGGTTCTTGTTTTGTTGCCAACAGTTATCACAGAAGAGGCAAAGTGTTTTTAGCTACAGGTGTCAGTGTAGTTTTCACAAAAGTATGAACGCAAGGTACCATTTCATGATTTTTTCCTAGATATTTCATCAAACAGGTAAAAGTGGCTCTTTTTTCTATTTTTGTTCAAGTTATGCAAAATGGGTAAAAACCACAGTTGTTATTTGTAAAAATACATGTTTCGATGGTAATGCTATCAATGGGTAACTTTATTGAAAATCAAATGCTAAGGTATCAACAGTTTTATCAGTTGTAACAAGCTTAGTTATTTCCTTAAGGTCGTTGTAGAAGTATTCGCTTCAACCTGATGCACTAGTTTCAGATTTATCAAGTCTTTCCTGTCCTGTTCAATGGATGCTGCTTCCAACAGGTTCTCGAACGTCCAAAAGACAAATTGAAATGTTCCAAGAGAACATTATTTTAGATGTCATAAAACACTTGTTGTTTTGAGGTAATTTGTGCAGCATTGTTCATGTTTGAAGGTGTGGAACTTACTATACCATTCTTAAGACCTTCTTCCGTTTCCGCAAAGTTGTACATTGTCCTAACATTTAATTCTGAAGATAGGTAGTACCTATTTTGATTATCATGTCGACTATAATGGGATCAACGTCTGGGAAAGCTCTGTATGCCACTCTTTAAAGCTTTTACACACTGTGCAGATAACTTATTTGGCCTGTTTCCATGACGGTTTCTATTATCTGTTGGGACATTAATATTTTCAGACAACAGTTTGCCAATACGCTCTGCTGAACTCAATGTGATGCCATGAACATATTCGAACGCTCTTTTGGGTAACCTGTTTTCAATTGCTGCATTCTTAGTTTTGTATTGATAAATGTATGACCTCGGAAGTCTTACATTAGAGTTTAGCGGCAGCGTTGCACACCCAATGCAAAAGTGAGTTAACTTAGATAACAATCATGTACTTCTTTGCTAGCCATTTTACTAAAAATTGTAAACAAGCGTAGCTTTGTGTGCATCAGCAAATTTGTCGAGAAATTTGTGCATACATTTAGTCTGTTGCTCTAGCTTCTACTTCCTTATTTGATGTAGTTATGTAACGTTCTCCCTTTGAAGGTTTCAACTTGTTAATAGTACGTTTCCACTTCCCTGAACGCTGCATTGTACGTTTATCTTGTAGTGTAACCACATTTGCATCACTTGAAACAGGTGCTGATTTCTTTGTATTACAATTAGCAATCATAGCATCATATCTTGAGTCATCAGTCTCATAACCACAAGGAACATATTAATCAACAGAATCATCTAATATTGATAAATCACTCACCTTACTAACGAAAGTTCTTTCAATATAGTAGCACAAAATACACCTAACGCATGTCAAACATAGCTGTTGTGTATCTGACGAAGCTATCAAACCATTGCATTACCTGAGAGCTGGAGGCACGTACTGAGACTAGGCTCAACTCCTTCATACCTTTGGAAGAAAAACAGGTGGCTCCGGGGCTACTTGCTTGTTCTCTAACTTCACGATGAAAACTGTATGTTGATACCTCCTCATTGGATCTACATGCTTCTTGCATTCGAACATGCTGGAATGCGGAAATCTCAATTTCGCTTAAAAAATGGGAATACCTGGTACTTGCATCCACTGCTTGAATTTGATTCAATGCATTTCCTTGTACACATATTCCACTTTCTCTTTAATATTTCTGAGACAAAGGGTAATTTTGCAGTATCAAATAAACCCTTCTATGAATATTATAGTATAATAATTTACAGACACGTTCCTGAGACAGATTATAGATCTCCAGATTTATACACACCATTCTAAAACACTAAGCACTCACACAGTTGCAGGCACATCTCTCTAAGACAATGTATCGTGGCGGACATAAATCATTGATTAGGTAATGGCTACCGCTTTGAAACAAATGCAGAATATGAGAATTAAATCGGTCTCACATTTCTTTTCGTGTGGAGAAGAAACAAGCTTGTGAACCAAAGGTTTAGAAACAACTCAAGTTATTAATATAAACTTCGCCGAAGATTATTCACTTATATCATCATAAAAGAAATACGATAGACATTCTGAAACTAAGAAATATAAATACAACTTTGCAAGCGGAGGCAAAGAAACCTAAGTAACGAGACTAAAGACAAATCGTTTACCTCGTAGTGATCGTGGTTCAGTGGTAAAGGCGCTGGACAAGTAATCTGGAGGTTCATGGTTCGAATCCACGTTGGGCACTTTTTACTTAGGATTTTTGTTGGCGATTGATCGACGATGACACAGGTTTTATTATTTTCAGATCTTTGAATACTGGGAGGTTTCAATACTTGAACTATCAAATCTTCATGATTAATAATATTAATAATAATAAATTAATAATTATCATTATCTCGTAGAAGATTAAAAGTTAGGAGCTAATTATCTCTCAGGTCATACCATTATAAGCAGAAACGTGACATTTGGCAAAAATATTTTGGTTCGGTTAATGTTGTCCACGACAAGAGGAATTTTTCATCTCGTTTCCACAACAAACAAAAAATGGAAATTAACATTTTACATTCGAGACGGGACAAGGCTAACTCAAATTATCGTCTCGCTTTGGAGATGAGAATCGAGACGAGACGAAAAGTATGGTAAACATTTCTCGTCTTGTCTTGATTCTCGAGATAGTGTATGCCCATTCTTTAAGTAACAATTGATCTGTAGACTGAATTTTATAGGCTTTTTGTTACTTTGTATTTCAAAGCTCATTGAATTATCGTTTGTGTAGGTATTTTTGTTGGAAAGCTTTTATAATTACCTCTGCCTATCGTAAAAATTAGTGTATTATATGCCTTACTGTTCAACGATATTCAGTTATTTTTATTACAGTTATTTTCCTTAAAGCATACAGTACAATACTTTCTACACGAAACTTTAGTGGAAAGCTTAGGGCAACTTTAAAACTTTTAATACTATTTATTATTATTATTATTATTATTATTATTATTATTATTATTATTATTATTATTATTATTATTATTATTACTGAAGAGTTGTTAATTTAATGGTTCGCCTCGTTCCACCCAGCTCCTGCCTAGTGGGAATTGTGATGAACACACACCCTGTATTTAGGTTTTCTCAGGGTTCCGCTTACTTCCACTTTCTTCATTCCAATCTTTCTTTCGTTCTCATCATCGACGCCTTCTGTAACTTTGTAGGCATAACCAATGCTTAAAAATAAATCTTCTTATGGCTCTTATGAGTTCTGTATCCCTACTTTCTACACGAAATTTGCATCAACACTTTCCGTTTTAACTTTTAGGTAGATGTAGGGATGAATGCAGAGGGTATGTCCTGATGTTCCTGCTATTTTGTAGCTTCTGCCTAAGGTTACGGGCGATTTTACAGATTTTAATACAATGTGTCCTCATATAGAATTTGTCTTCTATATTATTATTGTTATTATTATTGTTATTATTATTATTATTACTATTATTATTATTATTATTATTTCTGTATATTTGAGAGGTCAATATTACGTCCTATTCCAATGCAAATTTGCATACTGAAGTTAAGAAAATAAAAAGATTTTTGTATCCTCTATAAGGATGAATTTCCTTATAAGAGATTCTTTGGAAAGTAAAGAATGGGGAAAGAAGGTGTCAGTTACTGGTCAATATGAAAATCGATCCTTCGGATGCGTTAACAGAAACTTATTAGGATTTGTCTTCATCACGATACATATTAACGCCGTTTCTTTGGATAAAAGACATAGGATTGTGTATTCGACACATTGATATTTTAACAAAATATACAAACAAATACAAAAAAGTAGTTCCTCCTTACCAGTTTTTGTTGAACGAATATATGCAACGTGTTTAAAATGGCAAGCGAAAATATTATTATTATTATTTCTAGTAAGAGTGGAAGAACTTAAAAACAACTCCACAATGACGTTTTACTCAAATTTATGACTCATATTAGGCCCGAAAGATGACCCGTTTCTATTCATGAATTGTTTGCGAAACACACGAAGTTTTCAGAGAGTAGGAATCGAGATTGTAGACTGTGACTTCATGTTGTTAGTTTTTGCCATGTGAAGGAAGTCTTTTCAACTCTAACTTGTAAGAACGAGAGATATTGACTATTTTTCATGTTATTATAATTAGGAATATCTTTATTCTAAATTATATTTTTTTCCTATTATCCTTTGAGTGACTCGAACTGCGGACCCCTAAGTCACGAAACGAACGCTCACGCCCCTGCCCTAAGACCACTCTTTAAGTAATAGTCAAGAAACACACGACTATGTAACAAATTGCAAACGTTTATGATTCCAATATTTTATTACCGATGAAACACTGATATTGTTCATGCTAAAATAATATAGTCCAGAGAATTCAAGTTTAAATTTTAAATATTCGTTTTACAGGTATTTCCAGTAACCTTGAACGACAGCGGAGTTGAACACAGATACATCGAGGGCAGGTAATATTTCAAAGGTTATCCCACCGGGAATCGAAACTGAGACCCCGCCTACTGAACTATCTGACGAGCGGGTTACCTAGTTTGTTCGCAAGGCTAGTAAGCTTGAGACGGACAAGATCGTGTTTGTGGGTTTTCCCGGGACACACACTTTGTCATTCCAACATTTCGTCCATCATAATTCACTTGCTTCAACCATAGCTTTCCTCAACCTAACAGGCATAATCGTTGGACATTAAATGTAAATATTTCATTTTCGAGCTATTAACCCAAACCAATCCGAATCGAAAAACAGTTGTATTTTCTATTGGTCATTACAGTTTTTTTTAAAATAATGTACAAAGCAACATGGGGTATCGTAATTCCATTCAAAAGTGAAACAGCACACTCGTAAAACCTTAACCTAAAACGAAACAACTACATATCGTTTGAAACGTTTCCAAAATATGTTCTGAATAATCTGAAAAGTGCCAATCAGAGTTGGAGTGGGTCAGTAAATCGGTGGGTCAGTGGGTCGAGTTTTCTGAGTGTCAGTGGATCGTTTGTGAGCAGCATGTGAAACACTGCGACCCACCACCCACCGTGATCCACTGCGACCCACCACCCAATAAGACCCACTGCGACCCACAACTCACCATGACCCACTGCGACCCACAACCGACCGACCCACTCTGCTCACTGCATTGTAGACAGCATCTTCTGAACAGTATATTTCTTTTAAAATTCTACACTAGGCATATAAACGAAAATCGCGTTTCTTATTGTTTGTGGTTTGCGATTGTTCAAACCAGGCCCGCAACCAGAGGGGTGCTAGTTGGCCTGGCCACCTAAACTTTTCGTGGTATCTGCAGACCTCATCACAGAAAGCAGAATTTAGATATGTGTAAGAGAATTTTAATAATTCACTTGTTTCCGCCTAATTGATTCATGGCCACTCTAAACCTCTGTGGCTCGTTCCGGGCCTGGTCCAAATCTGGTGTATGTATTGTATTCTAATAGAAGAAGATTGCATTTTGTTAGGGTTGAAAAAGAAAATTGAAGAAGCACTTGAGGTTAAATTTATATCATGGCAGTCAAGGTGGAACAAAACGAGCGCTGCGAGGCTTCTAACCCGTTCCTACTACTACTACTACTATTACTACCCCTACCACTAGTACTATTACTACTACTACTACTTATTCTTCTTCTTATACAGTGGAATCGTATAGCACAACTGCACACGTAAGTAATTCACCGTTTTTAGTATTATTTTTTTTTATAAAATTAGAAAAAAAATCCTTGGACCTGGTTTGAACCCAAGCCAAAAGCAATTATAATTACTAGTGCACTGCGCTAGTATGCACGGCCACGAAGACCATCACTAACAGTTATTTGATTTCTGCTGTTTTTATATATGGTACGTGACGAGAAACTGATAACTGCAACTAACCACCTCCTATGAGTAGGGTTGAGCATGATTTAAAAATATGTTTCTGACACTGATAACACTGAATACCTTGATGCGTATTACTTTCAAGGTATTCTCCATTTCCCTTTTTCATTTGTTTCTGTTTACTTACCTGAGATGAGTATCTCTAGTAAAAAGAACTTGAGCCATTCTTGGATATTGACATTTGTAATGGTAATAATAGCAATAGGACTTATACTACTACTTGGCTTTCGAAACCATGAGTTTTTAGAGGAGCTAACTACGGAAAAATATACAGTTTTGAATCACTGTAATACATAAATTATTATATAGAAAATGAAGTAAGTATTTGTGACTAATCATTACGGCCAAATTCCAGTCAAATGAAATTAATTTTGATATATAGTTAGGCCTTAATTCGAACTTGGATGTTATCATATTGTTTTCTATGTAATAATATCACAAGGCATAGTGAAGATCCGAATTCTTACAAAATAATGGAATATCTTACAAACCGTACAACTTACAAAGCTGAAATATATTGTGTTATCTCTTTATTGAAAATGAACAGAACGTCCCCTAGCATTTTTTAAACTTCTCCTTTATGGGGAGGGGCGGCACTTTCTATATATAGTAAATTGATAGTGGGTTAGTTTCTAAAAATAGTCGAAAACAATCGATATTAGTAGAGACACAAACAATAAAGTGCTTCGCATCATATATCCATATATGCTTACCATCATGGTTGAATACAGAACGCTACTTACTGCTACTACTACTACTGATACTTAGAGCTACTTTTAAGAGCTCCGAACTGTGGGTTTTATTTATATACAAAATAAGAAAGCTTCCTCTTCTGAAGGGTGATCGCCCCCTGGATCCTCCCCTTGCTTACAATGCGCTTTCTACTATGATGATTGCTGAAGCTTTTTTATTATATGGAGCGCTTAAACACAGGGAAATCAACCCGTAAAGTTGTTTAGAAAATACATAAAATTTGTAATATAACCTTCTGTATGTTGGCCTACTGACCTTGAATTGAGACATCAAAAATTTCATCCGTTTTCTACTGGAAGGTATCGATAATTCAACAATAAAATAATTAGACCATGATAATTTAATTGAAATTCCTCGTAATTTTACACATAATAAACACTTTACCATTTCATATCGTAGTGGTCAGATCCATCGTTATTGTAACACAGCGGGTTTGGGCGATTGACGTTAGAAACTAGAATTAGCTCCGATTAGCTAGAATTTGACAAACTGATTGTATTATAAGTGTAAACTTTTTAGTCGGTAAAGAGACCGTGGATCATGTCAGATTTCATGGCGACATGTTTTGGTGGGTCAGTGGTTCATAGTGGAGGGGGGGTCGGAGTGGGTCATAGTGAGTGGTGGGCCATAGTGGGTGACGGTGGATCATGGGTAAGACTGGGTCACAGTAGGTATTGGGTCAGTGGAGTGTGGGTCAAGGTTTCATTACCCACGACATCTCTGGGTGAACTGGTTTGGGTTCGGTTTAAACTTGAAACAGAATGTGTCCGTTTATTTCAGAAAACAAACCGTAATTTGGTTGTTTTGTTTGAAAATACACACTATATTGCCACTTTTCAGAATATCTATATATATTTTGCAAACGTTACGAACGATACGTAATAGGTTCGTTTTAGGTAAGATATTATTAGTCTGCAGTTTCACTTTTGAATTTAATTACGATTCCCCATGTCTCTCTCTCTCTCTCTCTCTCTCTCTCTCTATATATATATATATATATATATATATATATATATATATATATATATATATATATATATATATATAGTGAAAACACGTTAATGAACAATAGAAAATACAAATGTCTTTCGGTTCGGACTGTTTTGGGTCTACAGCATGAAAATGAAATATTTACGTTTAATGTCCAACGATTATGTGTGCTAGGTTGAGGAAGACTGAATAAAACAAGTGAATTATGATGGACGAATTGGTGGAATGAGAAAGTGGGCGTGTCCCGAGAAAACCCACAAACACGATATGACCGTCTAAAGCTTACTTGCCTTGAGAACGAACCAGGGACCCCACCCATCAGATAGTTAACTAGGCGGGGTCTCAGTTTCGATTTCCAGTTGGGGAGACAGAAATATTACATGTCCTCGATGTATCTGTGTTCATGTCCCTGTCGTTCAACGTTACTGGAAATACCTGTAAAACGAGAATAACCGAATATAATAGAGAAGTTACGAAGATACTTTCGGTCTTTTTTAAAATTTAAAGTTGAATTCTCTGAATTATATTATTTTATGATGACCAAATCAGTGTTTCAACGTTAATAAAATATTGGAATCGTAAACGTTAAGAATTTGCTACATAAGCGAGTGTTTCTTGATTCTTACATAAAAGGCACTCGTAGATTAATGGCTTGAGTATTTGTTTCGTGAGTTAGGGGTCCGCGGTTCGAGTCCCTATGAGGATATTCAGAAAAAAATATAATTTAAAATGTAGGTATTTCTGAAGTGAAATAATATGAAAAGTATTCAATTTATCTCCTTCTTACAATTTAGAATTGAAACGACTTCCTTCACAAGGGAAAAAGTAACAACATGACGTCACAGTCTACAATCTCGATTTCTACTGTCTGAAAACTTCGCGTTCTTCACAAACAATTCATGAATACACAGAGATCACCTTTCAGGCATAGTATGAGTCATAAATTTGTCCGAAAAGTCATTTTGGAAGTGTTATTATGTTCTTCCACTGTTACTTGAAATAATAATAATCACATTTTTGTTCGCCATTTTCCATACGTTCCATATATTCGTTCAACAAAAATTGGTAATAATAAAGAAGACAAATTTTGTATGAGGACACATTGTATTAAAATCTGTAAAATCGCTCTAGCCTTTGGCAGAAGTTACAAAATAGCAGGTATTGGAGAGAAGTGTCAGGAACATCAGGAGGTACCCTCTGCATTCGTCCCTACAACTACCTAAAAGTTAAAACTGAAAGTTTTGATGCAAATTTCATGTAGAAAGTAGGGATACAGAACTCATAAGAGTCATAAGAAGATTTATGTTTAAGTAATGGTTATGCCGACTAAGCTACAGAAGACGCCGATGATGAGAATGAAAGATATATAGGAATAAATTAAGTGGAAGGAAGCGGAACCCTGAGGAAACCTAAACACAGGGTGTGTGTTCATCACAATTCCCACCAGGCGGGAGCTGGATGAAACAAGATGAACCATTTAATTAACAAGACTTCAGTAATAATAATAATAATAAAAATAATAATAATAATAATAATAATAATAATAATAATAATAATAATAATAATAATAATAATAATAAAAAATAATGGTGTTGAAAGTTTTAAAGTTGTCCTAAAACTTACTTAAACATAGGGATTTCGGAGAAGGAGTTCCGTACCTTGAAGACACACCTCTGCAACAAGACACATCTCGTTTCCTTTAAAAACGAGACGAAAAAATTCCTCTTCTCGTGGACAACATTAAATAACACCAAAGTATTCTTGCCAAATGTTACGTTTCTGCTTTTAATGGTAGGACCTGAGCGATAATTAGCTCCAACCTTTTAATTTTCTACGAGATAATGATTATTATTAGTTTATTATTATTACTATTATTATTCATGAAGATTTGATAATTCAAGTATTGAAACCTCCTAGTATTCAAATATCTGAATATAATAAAACTTGTGTCATCGTCGACCAATCCCTAACAGAAATCCTAAGTTAGAAATTCCCAACGTGAATTCGAACAACGAACCTCCAGATTACTGTTCCAGCGCCTTGACCACTGAACCTCCATCACTACACGGTAAATGATTTGTCTTTAGTCTCGTTACTTTAGGTTTCTTTGCCTCCACTTGCAAAGTTGTATGTTATATTTCTTCGTTTAAGAACGTCTTTCGTATTTCTTTTATGATGATATGAGTGAATAATCTTCGGCAAAGTTTATATTAATAACTTGAGTTGTTTTTAAACCTCTGGTTCACAAGTTTGTTTCTTCTGCACTTGAAACCACAGTTATGACTGATTTAATTCTCATACTTTACATTTGTTTCAAAGCAGTCGCCAATACGTGATCAATGATTGATGTCCGTCACGTTACAAAAGGTTCAGATGCACCTTCCGGTGACAGTGAATTGCGTTTCAGAAAGCTATCTGCCTTTTTGTCCAGTTTGCGATTCTCCTTCTGCAGAGAGTAAGAGTTGTTATTTTTTAGGAACATAGCCACATACAATAAATAATATTGCAGTTTCAATTGAAGACATTGTGGCAAAAACTCGTCAAGTCCAAAACGTGAAATTGTAAAGGAGATACCTTCACAAGGGTTTCCATCGTCCGATTTTTTCAAACTTAGCACATAAATACTAGACCAAAAATAAATAGACACGTACTTCTCTGTTTCTATCGGAAAATACCTTAAGGGAGGCAAACGACCCCTTTTCAAAAAAGGATTCCCTTGCCTATAAAGGCCACATTAAAGAAACAAACCTGTCTCGATGCAAAAATGACTTCAAAGTAGGAAATCCGGGTTTTGTTCTTTTAGCGACAAAAGAGTTTCAGCGTACAGTGGCTCCCTTCGAAATGACAAAACACCCCGCACAATCCTTGCGGAAATTCGATTTCGGTTGGATGGCTTGAAATGTGATATGCTGTAGATATTGTTTACCTGAGAAAAAGTCTCAATCGGAACAACTAAAAACCACCGACCGTTTGGCCACTAAAAGGCTACTTTTTTTAAAACAGCCGAAGATAACGATACTCTGGATTTCTGTAAAAATGACTGAAACCGTGATATGTTGTAGATATTGCGATGCTGAGAAAACGTCGTAACGACATCACCACCAATCACTGACGGTTTAGCCATTATGGGGCAACTTTTTTGAGAGCAGCCGAAGATAGTGTAATTCTGGAATTTGATTAAAATGACTGAAACGGTGATATGTTGTAGATATTGTGATCATGATAAAAAGTCTCAATAGACTATCGCCGCCAATCACTGACCGTTTGGCCACTACATGGTCACTTTGCAAGCAGCAGAAGATAGTGATATTCTATATTTTTATGAAAATGACTGAAACTTTGATATGTTTTAGATACTATGATAAAGAGAAAATGTCTCACTGGCCGTTTGGCCACTGCCCGCACAGCCAACAATCACTGACCGTTTGGCCCTACGAGGCCCTTTTTTTTGATAACAGCAGAAGGTAACGGTTTTCTTGATTTCGGTAAAAGTGAATGAAACCGTGATGTGTTGTAGATATTGTGATGCTGAGAAAAAGTCTCAGTTTGTACAACCATCACTCACTGACAGTTTGCCCGCTGCAGAGGTTTCTTTTTTAGAAAAAGAGCAGATAGTAACGATATTCTGGATTTAGGTGTAATTGCGTAAACCCGTGATATGTTGTAGATGTTTTGATCTGAGATAAATTCTGAATGGACACAACTACCACTCAGTGACAATTTGGCCACTGTGGAGCTAATTTTTGAAAAAGGGGAGAAGGTAACGGTATTCTGGATTTCGGTGAATTTGCTTGTAACTGCAAAACTGTAAAACCACCAATCACCGGCCTTTTGGCGACTGCAAGACCACTTTTTTTAGAGTAGCCGAGCTGAAGATAGTGATATGCTGGATTTCGGTCAAAATGACAAAAACCGTGATATGTTTTAGATATTGTCATCCTGAGAAAAAGTCTCAATGGACACAACCACAAGTGACTAATTGTTTGGTCAGTACAGAGTTACGTTCTTGAAAACTGCCAAGTATAACAATATTCTGGATTTCTGTAAGAATGAGTAAATTTCTGATATGTTGTAGATCTTCTCATCGTGAGAGAAAGTCTTAATGGACACAACCATCAATTGTTGATTGTATGGCCACTACAGGTCCAGAATTTTTAAAACAGTCAGATATAAAGATATTTTTGATTATAGGTGTAAATGAATGAAACTGTGACACGTTGTAGATGTCATGATCCTGAGAGAAATTGTCTAGGGCTTTCCAGGGTTTTCATGTCCCTCAAGATGAACATCGGAATGTTGCCTATTCTTAAATCATATTAGCCGCTACTCTTCCCATTATTTTTCTTGGTTGTGTGATAGGACTTATCGTGGCTTCATACAATTCCACCAAAATTCCAGAATATCCTTATTTTCTGCTGTTTTAAGAAATTTGGTCCTATAGTTGCCAAATGGTCAGTGATTGGTGGTTGTGTCAATTGAGACGTTTTCTCAGAATCACAATATCTACAAAATACCACGGTTTCAAACCATTTCACCTTAATCCAGACCTACCTGCTGCTGAGGTTGTCAAAAAACTGTGTACTTAAGTGGCCAAACGGTCAGTGATGGGTAGTTATGCCCATTGAAACTGGTTCTCAGTATCCAATATTAACAATATATTATGGCTTCAAGCAATTCCACCGAAATTCAAAATACAGGTACCTTCTATTGTTTTCAAGAAGGTAACCACGTAGTAGCCAAACAGTCAGCAACATATGACAGTTTCAAGCTATTACACCGAAATCCAGAATACCCATAACTTCTGCTCATTTAACCTTTACAGGACAAACGGCTTAAGAGTTGAGCCAGCAGTTTAAACCCATCTCATTTCGCTCCTAATTAATCTAAAGAGATGATTTACGTGTCTATCTCTTTAGGAAGGATCAAACTTTCCCAAGGTGTGATTTCGTCCACATCGGAAGTCCAGCACTGTAACGTAGGGGAAGAAGTTAGATGTTTTAGTTCCCCCTCCCCCTTAGGATATGGGGAGGGAGATTCTCTTTCCAAAGAAGCTCCACGTACAAAAACTGATATCAATAAAGACAAATAAACATCCTAACTAATGATAACCTGTATACGACTATTAATGTGCACGAGAAATAACAGTGTTTCGAACTTCGAGAGAATGCTTTTTTTATTTCAATATTTTTTTTAATGTCTTCTTCTTGTTCTTTTACGAGTTGAACACAAGGGGCACAAGCGTTACCTCGTTGCAATCTATGTTCCATACGGTTTCTAACGAGGTATGTCTTATATCTATGTACCAATTTGGGGCGTCAATGTAGACCAAAATATTTCGAAAAATATGTACAGGAAGATACACCTAGGAAATATATTCGGATTTTTCCTCCCTTGGTCTTAAACTTTCGCCCTTCAATATTTTACATGATTGTACCCAATGTCTAGCATACACATGACAATACGGCGAATGACAAGTAACAGTCTTGCAAACTTTTCACAAATTTACAAAAACAAAAAATGCATTTTTTTAAATTTCAGCTTCTTTATCTTCTAAGATTTTGTCACGAGGGGCACAAATGTTAGCTCGTTGGAATCTGCGTTTGTTAACTTGTCAATGTGACAATTAGAAGAGGTAGTAGGGCCACAAACTTAAAGGTCTAATATTTTCTTGGTATCCCTATACATGCTGTATAAAAGTGGCCCTATAGTAGCCGAACGGTCAGTGATAGATGGTTGGAAAAATTGAAACTTTTCTCAGCTTTAAAATATCTACGACACATCAGGGTTTCATTCAGTTTTACCGAAATCCAGAATACCGTTACTTTCTGCTGTTTTCAAAAATGTGGCCCTGTAGTGGCCAAACAGTCAGTGATTGGTGGCTGTGCCTATTGAGTTTTTTTCTCAGGATCACAATATCTACAACATATCAAGGTTTCAGTCATTTTTATCCAACTCCAGAATATCATTATCTTAGGCTGTTTTCAATAAAAGAGGTCATGTAGTTGCCAAACGGTAAGTGATTTTTGATCAGTAATTTGTACCTATTGAGACCTTTTCTCATGTACACAATATTTAGAACATATCACGATTTCAAGCAATTCCACCGAAATCGAAATTTCGTAAGAACTTGCGGTTTACTTTCTCATTTCGAAGGGAGCCCCCTGAAAATACTTTCTCGCAGAAACGACAAAACCCGCATTTCCTACTCTGAAGTCAACTTTGCATCGGGAGAGTTTCGTATCTTTGATGTGTCCCTTTTAGTCAAGTGGACCCTTTTTTGAAAAGGGGTCTTTTTCCTCCCTTAACTTATTTTTCGAAAAAAACAAAATATACATATGGATTTATTTTCGGTCTGGTATATCCTGTATGCGATAACTTTTAAGAAAACCATACAACGAGACACTCTTGTGAAGCTATTTCCTTTACACTTTCACTTTTTGGACTTGACGGGTTTTCCCCCCAAAGTCTTTAATTACACTTTCGAGACTCAGTTGATAATTAGATAGTTTCAACTACACTTGAACAAGGCAGGAAAAGTTATTCTAGTGCAACATATATATGAATTAACGTTATATTCAAAACATATTGTTTCTGTCAAAAATCCATTAAGTATTTCGTTTTGTTCAGATATACTTGCGAATTCCTACAAGCCTTTCTGAGACAGGAGAAAACAATATAATTTTTACTGCACTTACAAGACATCTTCGGAAGATATATAATCTATTATCTATTATATATATATATTATATATTATTTATTTAAAATTCTAAGAGGTTATTAAAATGCTTATTATTGCTCGTTGAATACTAAATTCTCTTTGTTATTATTGTAACACCTAGAAGATACGATGAAATTTTCAAATTTCCTAGCATATTAATTAAAGTAATCGGGTTTCACATTACAGAATTTTTCCATAACCTATTATCGTAACGATATTAGTCATGTTTAAACTAGTTTCATTTCTCAAGATCTTTTAATTTCTTAATGACACATCAGAATTCATAACAATAAATCCGTTATGATACATTCAGCAACATTTAATATTCGTTGTTAATCAAAACATGTCGCTACTTACTCTACTACAAACAAATTCGTTTTAACAAAGAAAAAGTAAACAAATACTAAGTTATGTCAGCATTTGGTTGATACATATGAATCATTGCAGATATGTGTTATTTATAAAGGTAATCGAGAAAGTTCTGGAGCTTTTTTGAAGATTTGTGTTCAATGGGCCCTCACACCGTGAGTTGAACGTGAATGGAGGAAAGGCGAAGGGAACTTGTTTGTGTGGGTATATCCAACACAATACCTGGTGGTGGAAGTTCAGTTACACTGTGAACTTTCCTAAGGGCAGAGAGAACATGGAATCTTCACCGAGCGTCATAAGAAAGTGTATGCTGTACGAGTTCGAACTGGGGTCAAACGTAGCTACAGTAGGGCGGAAGATATGAAAGGTTTTTGGAGAGGTCATCGTGAACACGCGGGCAGTGCACCGGTGGTTTAACAGGTTTAAGGACGGTGACGAAATACTCAAAGACGTTTTACATGCCTGAAGACCAACACATATAGAAAATGAACATCTTCAGCCAACAATTGAGGAGAACACTGACCAGGTATATGGGGAACTGGGAATACGATTCAGTGTGAGTGGAGAAACTATTGAACAGCACCTTCATCAACTTGAAAATAACTATAATCGATGAATCGATGTGTCGCACATGATTTGACTCCAGAAGAGAACGCGAGCAGACACCTGTGTTCCTTTGCTGTCTCGCCGTTTCTGGACAGGGTATTAACATGTGACGAGTAGTAAGGCCTGTACGAAACTCCACGGCGTCGTCATCATTGTTTATCATCCCATGAACCGATTCTAAAATAGCCGAAAGTAGCAGTGCACCAGAAGAAGGTCCTCCTGTGTTTGGTGCGCTGCTTGCTGCATCGTGCATCAGGAGCTGTTGACAGCTCATCACAGCATGAATGGAAACGTGTGTGCTGTCAGCAGTTGAGAAGTTTTCAAGAAAAACTCAAAACTCTGGAGACACCACTTCTTAATCACATGTGGCTGCTTTTGTTACAGGACAACGCTAAGTCTCACGTGGTTAGGATGACCATCATTCTACGCCTTGGTTGGAAAACACTACTTCATCCGCTATACTCCCCGGACATAGCACCATCCAATTATCATCTGCTTCACTCCTTGGACAATTACCTTAGAAAAGGCCAGTTCAAATCCCTATTGCAGGTGCAAAATGCACTTGATAACTTGTTCGCTTCAAGGTCCGCCATGTTCTACCTCGATGGAATTCATTGCCTTCCAGAACGTTGGCAGAAGGTCGTCAATGTTGATGGGGCTATTTTTGGTCTTCTAGTTACCTCTTAGGTGACATATCACTGTTTGAAGGTGGTGGATGAGGCAGCGTCAGAACTTTATAATTAATACTGATAAGTACCGTAGAACTTTTTATATGCTAGAAAATAACGATAAGAAAAGTTGCAACCAGTGCCGAGGTCTAGTTTGAATTATCTAATGGTGGTCTCACCAATTTCTTTGCTGTCTTTAAACTCAAACTGCAATTGAGAGAAAACATAAGCTAAATTCAAAGTACAAACTTACATTTTCATCACTGTTTTAAAACATACAAGTTTTAATATTTTCCCAAATTCTAACATTTAAAATTTTTACATTACATTAATTATATTATCTCATAAATGCAATATTTCTCCGTTTATTTACAGACTCATCCTCACAATGTTTATGACGTTATTTGTTATGATCATTGCTGCTCATCTAACGGGAATGGCCAGATGTGATGGAACTCAGATCATCCAGAAAAGTTTGTCCCTAAGAGACAATAATTTAACAACAAACTATTTTGTCGAATCAGTTATCAAATCCTTAACGTTTGATGAAAATTTAGTTATTATACTACCAAAAAACATAACAGAAAATCAGGTGGACATCCTAAAAAATATTCATGCACCAGTACCTTATATTCTCATTAACTACAATGATGACTCCGTTTTCTCAAATATGTTATTTGATTTATCACATAGTATTGTAATACTCCATATTTACTTAGATGACTGGAATAACACTTTGTTAAAACTGAACAACATAGACATATGGTATCCAGAAACGAAAATTTTTATCATTCTTCTTGATAATATTGTTGATGAAAGAAAATTGAAGTTAATATTTGCTTCCTTAGTAAAACTAAAAACAATTAACGTAATCATAATACAACATACCAACTTTGTATCGCTTCACACATTTACCTTATATTCCTCTCATACATGTGGATACGTTCACAATGTGACAAAATTCTGGACATTTGTCCAGGGTCAAAAATTGGAAGTACACGGTTTATTTCCAAATATGTTAGCAAATTTAAATAAGTGTATCTTTCGTATGAGCACATTCAACTTCGAACCTTTTACTCAGATTTCTTCAGAGAATAAACGTAGTTTTGATGGTGTAGAAGGTAGAATATTGACGACTGTAGCAGAATATATCAATGCAAGCCTTGTGACTAATTACCCTGCTGACGGAATGAATTGGGGCTTCAAGTTAAAGAATGGAACTTACTGTGGTGTTTGGGGAGATGTCATATATGAACGAGCTGATATTGGTTGTGCAGGACTTATTCCAATTACGGACAGGTTTGAAGCATCGAAAGGTATTTTAACGGGAATTCCAATGCCAGTGGTGTGGATTGTACCTAAAGCTTTACTTTTACCTCCTTGGAGAAGTATCTTCTTACCATTTGAGTTCATATCCTGGGCAATGATATTTTCAGTTCTTTTTACTTTAATTGTTTTTGTACTTGTGGTAAGGAAGCAAATAAAACAAGTAGATAACGATTTTATAAAATATCCCGTTCTGCTTATGGTATCTCTATTACTTGGTGTATCATATCCTAAAAGACCAGAAACAACGAAATTAAGGATTCTGTACATTACCTGGCTCTTCTCCTTTTTAATAATATGCACAGCTTATCAGAGCTCTTTGGTTAGTTTTATGACTGTTCCTTCACACGAACAAGATATTGATACAATAAAAGGAATAATAGACGCAGGATTACAAGTCGGAGGATACAAATCGTTTCAGTCGTTCTTTCAGTTTTCAACTGATGTTGAATCCAAATATATTTATGATAATTACATAGCCACCACAAAGTTTGACGAACTTATGAGGCGAACAGCTACCAAGAGAGATTATGCTTTTCCATTTGATTCTGTTGTGATGGAATTATTAATACCACGCAATCTCTCTGATCATAGAGGTAATCCACTTCTTCATATAGTGAAAGAACCAATATTATAAGTGCTGATACCGTGTTTGTTTTGTACAAGAAATCACTTTATGCTGATGTAGTGGCTAATGTAAAAAGCCGGATATTTGAAGCTGGATTAACCTTATATTGGTTGGAAGATCTCGTACGAAAAGCTTCTTTTAGTAAACTCAGTAGGAATAACTTAATATTAGCTCTCTCAGTGGAGCACTTAAGTGGTGGTTTGTCAATATTAATATTTGGTTTAGCATCAGGAAGTGCAATATTTGCATTTGAAGTTTTACTGGAAAGATGTAAGCATTTTCGGATAACTTCAATAATGAAACGTAATGGGCATAATGTAAGATCATAGACTAATCAATAGAAACTGAGAAATATATTGCGCAACACGGAAGTTATACCTCCTACTTACGACTCAATTCAGGTTAAAATTAATAACATACATGACACTGAAGTGAACTTTTATAATAATCATTAATATCATAATAGTTGTAATAAAAAGATTTTTTATTTCCTTCAATATATCTTTGAGAATATTTATCCCTAAACGATTTTGAAAGCAGAAATAATAAAGCAGAATTGCAATAAAGATGGATTTAAAACTACATTCATGGAATATTGAATTAACCTTACGACATATTTAGCAGTAAAATACTTCACACTTTTGGAACATAATTGGTATTACCAATTGAAGTTATAACTTTGTAATACACAAAACACAATGATATTCTGATATGTGGAAAACAGGTAGGAATATGTGTCTACAGGATTCTATAAGAAATGTTAAAATTATAAACTGTAAAATGTCGCTGCTTTTGTGAAGCTTAATTTGTAAGATAAAAGTTTGGTGAATGTGATAAATGGAAGTGGAAGTAGGCTTTTCATAATCAAGCAAAGTAAACCAAATTTATTATGAAAAGTTAACGGTAAAATGTACTAAACTTGTACCACAATTTTTCCATTCCTATTTGCAATTACAGAAGTTTATTTTTATCATTTTTAGAATAAATTTAGAGTAAAATTGTGAATTCACCATCCAGTACATTATCTAAAATTACTAAAATTACTACCTAAAATTACTAGTAAGACTCTCTAAGATTGATTTTAAAGCTGAAAATAAATAGTAGACATGCTTATTACAATTGATGAAATGTGAATTTTTCTTAAATGGGTATAATTTACACATTGATATAATTTGAGTACTTCATAACATTGTTTACTGAATGTAATAGAGAAATTCTTTGAAATATTTTCTCTGCAGTTGTGGTAATATAATCTCAGGTAAACTGATGAGGAATCTTAGGAGCACCAAATGAGCCAAAACGTATCCAATCAATGTTGCCGGTCGAAACCTGCAAACCATTTATCATTGTAAACTAGAATACGAAAAAGAAACACGATTTGCATTAACATAATAATGTGGTTGATTCTTAAGTAAAAATCTTTTTTTTTTCGAATTTTACATAACAACCGAGACATTCATCCGTGGAAGAGAATGAAATTGAACCAAAATTAATTTACATTACACATTTCTCTCAAATTCTACAGAACATTTCCATGCTTCAGAATTAAATCTCTCAGACTTATTAATTTATGAAATAAATATTTTTGATAACAGAATCTTCTAAGTTCTTTCAAACTAACTGTTTAGAGACAAAAAGCGCATAAATATATTCTTTTAATCCAGTATAAGTTTATATTTTCTTGAGTTATTTTGATGGATGCAAGTTTGAGTTTCGAAACAGTATTATAAGTTTGTTGAAACAATGACAAATGATCAACAAAGAGATAGTGGGTTATTGCTATACAAGAATACGTATATTGTATATTAAAATACGTGTATATCATAGTTGTACATCACAAGAAAAAGGAATTAAGCAAAATGAAAACTAAAAACAATGTTATGTGTATCCAATCTATATTTTTTTAAATAAAATCCTTAAACTATTATCAACAACTATTAGTACTATAATGTATGAAGAGGTATTTTTCAACTTGAATCTTTCCACCAATTAATTTATTTTGAGTATTTAATATGTTATTGTTAAATAATGACTTAAAAAATATTTAGGAAGTGAATATGGACAATATTTTTTAATTTGATTTTTGCTTCTGATCAGGTTTCTATTGAAACGTAACTTAGAATGTTTTTTACGATCTATTCATGCAAAGTACACAATAAAACAGTTTTGAAAATAATGTTAATTTGCTCCAAATTGGACGTAAAATTTATTAACCAGATGTATAAATAAGTTTTGTTAGTTAAACAAAAATAATAGCAAACCTGAATAACTATGGAAATAAAATACATATAACAGTTTGAATTAGCTTTAAAACAGCAACGGATATTTTACATATAACATTTTTACTGCTAGCAGCATAACAGCTTTACTAAGAAAAGGTAACATTACGAATATATACTATCAATATATTCTTAGAATGTTACAATATACTCTAGTTTTTCTGAAGTTAGTGTTTGAAAACTAGAAATCACTTAAAATGGGCCTGATCGGTATTAGCCACGTACAGTGTAAGATATTTTTATTACCTAAATACTAGAATTCGACTTATAAAATAAAATGATGTATTGCAGTGTTAGGTCCCACGGTTACGCAAGCTAGGGTAAAGGGGAAGGGGTTGATGAGAAATGAAGAAAAAAGTAAAATAAAAAACTGGGAAGAAATGGGAGATCCTCGAGATAAACCAAGCACAGGATATTTGTTCAGCTCGAAGCTCGAGCTGGTATTCAATGAAGGAACTTATGCACCAGAGATAAAACTGTACCACTGAGTCACCATAATCTTTTATTTATTATTAATTTCCATTGGTATTTTACAGACTTAAAGACCAGGAAATTAAAGATTGTTTTCATTTTCGTTTAGAATATAGTCTCAGGTAAGTGCTACCAATTATAATCCTCACAGATAGGAGGCCAGTGTGCCACATGATTCATGACATGAACCAACATGTTGTATTGTCTCTGGTTTGTTCAGATTAGCTTTGACCTTAAGTAGCCCCAAAAAAAAATAATCAAGCGGAGTAAGGCCAGGCCAGTTTATGCCAAGGTTTCTCGAGATGATACTATGACTGAAAATGATCTTCAGAAGCTAAATATAGGCACTTGCCACGTGTGCTCTAGCTCTATTTATTAAAACAACATCTTAGACATGTTCTCCACTGCAGGACGCACAACATTTATGTGTCAATCATGTTTCGATATCAATCACCAGTCATAGGTAAGGCATTGGCTTCATCATTTTCAAAGAAATATTGCTCAATTATGGTGTCTGACGTCATGATACACTACGCAGTGCACTTTCCAGGATGAAGTTGATGCTCACGTATGGCAGACCCTGTCACGAATCATGTGCTATTCAAACTTCCTATATGTGGGGTCCATAACGGCGGACACACGAGTGGTTATACTCGTATTATTTATACTAATGTAAACAAATGCATCCATGGTCTTTAAGTATGCGAAATATCAGTGGGAACTATTGATAAATAAAATCGTTACCCAGAGTTAAATACATTTCGTGACTTTTGGTTCACCTTGTACATAGAACCATGATTACCAAAAGGGATCGTGTTTCCCTAAGGGCCATGAAGACTGACAAAGGAACGTTCTCTAACTTTCAAACTATGTGAAGTTAATACCCAAACCGTTAGCCGTATATCTATAGCTTCTGATTGCAACAGAGATATTGAATTTAAGAAAGAATCTCTTCCTTGGACACTGAATTCATACCAGAAAGTCAGTACTCGCTGTCGCTATTTCTTACCATTTTTGCTTTAAGGATATTAATATTAAGATCTGAAGTGGTAGTTTATGTCTGTTACTTTTGGTTGCTGTAGAGGAATAAATTCATAGATAAAACATTATCGTATGTTACTGAATCTACATATAAAACGGTTTATCAATATAGATTACTGTTTCTCACCATGGTAATGTTGGTTGAAATCGTTACTGAATAGAGGGTTAACAGCGGGTACGAAATCTATCTTAGGGACGGTGAATCGATTCCAAGTAAACGCTTGTCGATACTCCTCTCCGAATTTTGTGGAGTTGCGATCTACATAGGAAAGGGATGTGTTTAATTTCTACCATTTTCATTTTGAATATTAGATTAAATTTTTTAACTTGAACCTAATGTTTGAACGCTGAATCGATTAAAAGGGAGCCCGTGACGATAGATCTTACCGCTTCTGACAGACAGACAGAGCAACAGGTGGACATTACCATATTATAAAGCTTCTGATACTTATAATAGCATAGTTTGATAAATCTTAAATTGAATTTTAGTTTATTTCAGGAGGATATTGCATTAGAATGATTGGAGAATGTCTTGCAATAAAGTTCTTGTGAAGAAAATTCAACGACTTAAATTCATGTTCGTTGCCAAATGTTTCTTTGTAAGACATTACTGACTATTTCTAATATAAACGAAGAACTTTTTTTCTTCGTAGTAGCTAATAAATTCTTACCCCATGGTATTATTATATGAATTATTGCAAGCAATGTAAATATTTCGTTGCCTACATACCTGCCTACAATACGATATAAAGAATATGAAAGTTTTAATGTTTCTCATATGTAGGTATGGGTAAACGGAGATTGTGAATGAATTTCTGGAAAAATTATGAAGATCAATGAATGTTTACTACGAAAGTAGTAGAGAAGAGTCATATTTACACATTTGCAAAGAAAGAAGTCAGAAGAAGTATTCAGGAAAAAAAGAGGCAGATCTGGGTCGATATAATGTTTTTTTCGGCTAGAAGTCGTAAAATAGATAGGTCAAATGGGAGTTTTTATTACTTTCTTTTGAACAAAATCTTCGGGTTCATGCAAAGAGTTCTGAAATTTTTCTTCTGCTCACTCCACATCTACTTTTTTTTTACTAAGAATTATTTTTCTCTCCTTCGGTTTCCAAACTTTCATTGTGGAATGCCTTCAATGTGGACTTCAGAAAGAGGGTCAAAGTTATGTTGTCAATGATCTTCTGAAAATCCTTGAGTACATATTTATTGAGAAACTGACATTAGATCATTGCCAAAGGGACTGCATATTTCATTAGATTCATATAAGTAGTATTTCTGTGTCTATCATTCAGGTAGAGTTTATCGACCTTTTGCAGCATGTAGAGAATTAGTTGCATATCTTTATTTATTCGTAGGTTTATAGGTATTTCTTTTTAAGTATAAAATTACAAACAAAATATGTATAAGAAATAATTGCAGTATCGCCAAAATATATCTAAAATATTTTATGAGTCAATAAGAGGAAATATTAGGCGATATCATAGTTTGTAAGTATAAAATGTTTTTGCAATAAAATATTTATTACAGAAATGCATCAAACTCTATTTCATTTGTACTGAGAAATATATGATCAAAGACATATTATAATTTCAGCTGAAGAACAATATGTGGGCTCAGCAGTATCCATAATTTACTATCGTTGACACAGTAAAAACAAAGTAATAAACTCATACTCCTGTCCAGATCAAATTTCTTGTTAAGTAATGATTATTATAGAGCAATTTTATTAAATGATGACTGTAAAGCCATGTCAGAATTTTATCTCGTCGGCCATACGTATTTTCGCAATGTTATTTTAAAATTTTAATCTTATATGGAGCCATCATAGAACTAAAGCGAGTGGAAGGTATGTTAGCATCGACTATGCTATCCAGTACAGTAAAGTTTCACAGAAATATCGACATTACGGACAATGTATTGGACTGGATGTAAGTTTAGTGACTCTTTCAGTAGCGAAGCTGTATGAGACGTGGACCTGCAGCATACAGTGGGATCCGATCAACATGAATTCCCTGAACAAATCGAACCTGGTTCTTCCTCTTTAAAGGTGCATCCGCTATCCACATGACCACGACGGAGTTTCCCACGTGTTCAATGTACGAGGTGTGTTCAGAAAGAAACCGAACTTTTTGAAATAGTGCGCCAACAGAGAGAGGCTACCGAGCGCCTCTGGTGGCAGATTTGGATAACAATCCTCCATTATCCTCGTTTAAATTGGTATATGTTTTGCCAGCAAAATTTCACATACACGCACGTCATTCTTCAAGCTATTTCATTATCACTGGTGGTGGTTATCACAAATAAATGCAATGGTTGTATGAATAAAATTGGAGGAAACGGGATATACGTAAAAAAAGCAACAGAAAAACAGTCGGATATGGAAATAAACCTAAGACGTTCCTGTTGAACATGAACACGAAAAACCATCCAACAATTGCTGAAGAAAGCACGGAAGACCGACCCAAGGAATACAATCTGTAATGGCATCCACCAAGAAATCTGCATTACTCCTACAACAGACGTAAAGACCAATCAGAAAACACTCGAACAAACCGTCTGAATATGGCAAGGAAGCCCATAAGAAAGTTATACATCTCATTGAATCAGGAATACTATGGTTCTTATTATATTATACATCAGATATGCGATATATGTTTTCGAACAGTTATCTGTTTATTGGATAAACATATATTTGTAATAACAAATATATTTACTTAGTTTCCTTCTGAAGCTTGCAATTAATACATGAACATCACCTTCAAACAAAGATCTAGTAAGATGAACCATATATACGTGTATATTGTAGTTTTTATTCGAGTACAACTCTTATTGCACCTTGGTTTCGGGCAACTGAAAAGGATACTACTAGAGATTTATTGATCAAATTGTAACACTTTTTTCTTTTCCGTCTGAAAATAATAAAGTCATTCAAATAAATATATTTGTGTTAAGTAATTCAGTCGTTCAATTTGCCACTGGTTACAAAAGTATTGTTGGCATTGAACAACTATACTGTTAATAGTAGAAAATTATCCGGAAACACGCACATAATATCACGTACGTTAATTTCTAATGGAACCCGTTAATTAATACAAATTCTGAGTAGTTTACTTTAAACAAATCACTTAGGAAACGAATATTCATTTCATATATTGATATAAAATTATTGCATGGGAACTCTACATTTCTTGCAGTGTATTTTGTTGACTTAATAGACTCTTGGTCAGCCAGATCAGAAACAAGTCGTAAATTTAAAAAAGAGAAAGGATATTTTCTGGAAAGCTTGGCGATTTCCATTTCGTATCGCTGTTTTTAAACAACTAATGTTAACGAAGCTCCTGATTACTATTGTTATCTATGAAAGTCAATATCTTAAAGTCAAATACCCCTTTAAAATATTCTGCTTAGAATGAACAAATCTATTGAGTACAAACACATTATGCTTTGATTTAAAAAATGAAGCACTGTAGACATCTACCACAAACCAGTTTAATTCAAGAACGGAAGTTATTATATTGTATACAAGTTCGTTATTTAGTTCACGTAAAGATTATGCAGATTGTTTCGTACAAAATATTTCTCTTTGCTTCATATAACTTTAACTTTTATTTTTCTTTCCTAAGAGACAGCAGCACTTAAGACAAGGAAGTTTCGGTTTATTCATTAAAAAATCTTCTATATGATAATTGTAGTGGTCTTGATTAAGAAAGTGGCCTATTTTTACCTGATATCTAGTCATCTGATTTGTTACTATTTTCAGTTAATACGCATAGTGTTTTATATTAATTGTACTATATTGAATCTAAAGACCGTGTGAAAGTTTAGCTTGCAGAATACACCATTACAAGTGATTCTCCAATATGAACTCAAACTAGGATATTCTGCACATCTAGCCACGAGGAACGTGAATAGTGCATGTGAGCCAGGACTGGTGAATCAACGCACCATGGCCCGTTGAATTGTGAAATTTTCTCCAGTTGACATAATATTGTTCAATGAATCTCGCGGACGCTAGCCAGCACAACGTTCTGATAAGCTTCTCAGGAATACAGGAAGCAAAACATCGGAAATATTTATGTTGATTAGAACAGTAATTATTGCAACCATGACTTGAATGTATTTCTGCGCCAGTTCTTGTTCAAGTTGTAGGAGAATATTTCTACGTCTGTGGCACGTCGCTATTTAACACAGGTCTATAGAAAACCGACTAATTTATGCAGCGAAATCAACGACATGACAGAACAGTGTACAGATTAACATATGAAAGGTACATTTAGGGTGTATTTTCCGATCATTTGATCTATATTGTATATGTCACACTTAGTTTTGTTATAAAACAATTAACGTCACTTGTGAATTAATGTTGGTCAAAATTAATATATTAGTAGTACATTTTCACTTAAAGCAATGGTAGGGTTTTCTGATTAGGTTATATCTTATTTGGCGCTGTTGCTCGCAAGCAACATCGCATTCAATTGCGTTATCTGCACAAATTATAACTTCAGTGATCATTTAATTGGCATTATTGCCTTCATACAACATTCATATACATGATTTGCGAGTTACTTGTTTAGATATTTTTAATCTTCTTCAACAGGAAACAGTCAAATTTAGTATTGTACAAGCTCTATCTTCTATGTACCGCTAAATTTCTTTTTTCACTTTTTTATTTATGGTTTCTTGCGCTGTAGGAAAATATTTCAACAAAACTGCTGCCCATTATTGAGTGTGTTCTTATGATATTTGACCATAATAGGGCAATGCTGCTCGCTAGCTACACATAATACCTAATTTATGGCAATATTGCTTTGAAATAAACATCCTGTATTTTGTAACCGAAGTACCAAAATACTTTTAAAATTACGAAATTATGATCAGGAAGACATGGTTCAACCATAAACGCAAACTAAATATTTTAGTGGTAATGCTATCAATTCTTGCCAATTAAAGGTTAAAGTGAATATGTACAATACAACTCATTTTGTACTTTTTTTTAAGTAAGTCGCTACTTCTCGGCTTAAAATTTCTGAGAAAACTGGTTTCGTTTTTCTGCAGGATTTCGCCTAGAGACAAATGTAAAGATTCTTTTCACAAGTTGTACTTCTTTCCCTTGTTTATGAAATGATCAATAATATTTTTTACCTACTACGTGATCAGTAAGATGTTCACAGTAACACAGTATGTAGTTCGTCTTCCCAATGTATGGAAATGCATTCTTGAAATGCTTGTATTTTGTGTCTTCATTTACTAGCATCCAATAATTTTGCCAATACTTATCTAATTTTTATGCAGTAAATTGAGTAAATGTATTTTATACAAATAACATGTATATAGACGAATTGGTTAATCCATACCTCTGTTATATAGAAAAATATAATTTGGCAGTCTTTCTAATCATGTTAATTTGAAATCAAATTTTAAAAACCTTATAATCACATGACATCTCTTTTCTTAAGAAAATTGTGTTCATCGCTTGTCTGATGACTTACCATCAACCTTTGAGTTCCTCATTTTTCTTATTAATTATTAATTCAGTCATAATTAAGTCATTATTAATTTTAACTTTATTATTATGTCGACATCTCTGAAAACAAACTATTTCTCGTTCCTCTAAGAAGTTTGATCTATCGAAGTTTCTTTATACGAGTAGTTTTGATACATTTATCGTATATTCAGAAAGATAACCAACAAAATTCTGCCGATTTCTCACCCACCAACTTCGAACATAGCTCAAAATAGTTTCCATCAGCATCGACAACCTTCTGGCAACGTTCTGGAAGGCCATGGATTCCATCGCGGTAGAACTTGGTGGGTCCTGAAGCGAAGAATGTATCAAGTACATTTTTCACCTCTACTAGGAATTTGAACTGTTTTCCTCTAAGGTGATTGTCAAATTAATGGAGCAGGTGACAATCTGATTTTCAATGTCCGGGGAGTATAGCGGAAGAAATAGTGCTTCCCATCCAAGGCATAGAATGATGTTCCGGGTCACCGTAGCCACGAGAGGCTGTGCATTGTCACAAAAGAGCCTCTTTGCGATTCAGAACTGCTGGCTAGAAAGTTTTAACTTTTTCTTAAATACGGCAAAATTGCTGACAGTACATAATTTTGGCTGTTTTGGAACCCATTCCTGGGATGCTAACCTGGCATATCTTGCGCCCTGCTGCAGCGGCATTTGACCCCAGTTTGAACTCGTATATCATACATGCCCTTAGGATGCTGTGTGGAGTTTCCATGTTTACTATGTTCTTACGTACGTTCACGGTGTAACTGAACTGTCATAACTAAGTATTAAGTTGGATATACCCACATCAACAACTGACCTTCATCTTATGTCAATTCGCCTTTAACTCACGGTGTAAGAGCCAGTTGAGCAGAAAACACCACAAAAGTAACAACTTTCTTGGTTACTTTTATACCTTGACAGTTCAACTCTTCGGGATATAGTATTTCAAGAACTACTTGACGGATTACCATCAATTTCGACCAAGATGTAGAAAGAAAATTATGTTACGAACCGAGTTCATTGATGAAGGTAATACTAAGGTAATGAAGGTAATGAAGGTAATGAACACTAAGTGATAGAAACTAGCAATTTCGGGATTTAAGGTTGACCACAGAAATAGATAGTTACAAGCGATTTCATAAAATATACTAAGCATTCAATAATATATTCATCTCTATCCTCGGCTTCCTACTAACACTGGAAATCTTAAATCCATTCTCTAGAAATTTCAGTATGAATATTAATATACTTGGAGCAAAAAGAGGTAAAAGATGTAAGACATATAAAATATATATTTGGCTTCCATTTAGCTCTGTAACAAAAAGTAGAATCTTCTCTCTTAATTGTCTATTCAAACCAAGAGCAACGTAACTCAAGCACACCATATTTTAATTGGGATCGATATACTGTGGAATAATGCGGTAGTTAAATTAACAAATGGTTTTCTGTAATCAATTAAGTATCACAAGGATTTATACATCTTTACTCTTATCTTTCTAATAGAACCGGGAGTTGTGCGGACCTTCTACAATCTGTGAATATAATATTAGCTAACGAAAGATCACCACATACGACTTCTTCCATTTCTTCACGTTTTGTACACTTAACACTACTTCTTTTAATCAAATTTTCTACACAGCACTTACTTTCCAAAAATAGCTTGCTTCTAAATAAATACCTCGAACGTATCTTATGTCGTTCCCTCTAATTTTTAAAAAAATAAAAAGATGTTTAATAAGAGCGATATGATTGGTCTACAAGACACAACTGGATATCAATTTGAATGTCTATCTCAAACACTATAGTCAAGTCTTGTGAAAAGAGAAACAGCTGATGCTGTAGTAATCTGGAAGCAAAATCATCCGATTCCAATCAAAAAATGTTTGGAAGACTCAAACGCGGTTGACACAACTTTTACGATTTCACTAGCACTACCATGTATCTTTTAATTCCCGTGAATGTAACCAATTCATTATTATGCCTGAAAAGTGATTCAGAAAGTAATAATCTAGTTTGCCTATATCTCGAACACAGAGCCAATCGACATTATCCTAGGGTCATTTATACCTCCACATTAAAGACTTGTTTACTGCGTATCAGAAAATCCTTAATCGTCTTGAGGCAGTTAATGATGCTGAGGGTGGTTGTACTGAGTGATGTACCTTTCCATTACTCTATTCGATGTAATTTTTCCATCTGTTCAATATATATCATTTTGCCAGAGATCATATTTAATAATAGAGATATATTTACTGCAATTTCCTTTCGAAACTTTCACCTTGCATTGCAAATAGTGCACAAATTGTACATGTTAAAAACAATTCTAGAAAATTAAAACAAATGTATACTGTGTTTAGTATTGGTGTACACATATATTGTACTTTTTATTGGAATAACAGTCCAATAGCATCTTTCATTCTGGATTTGAGAACAAGATCCTGAGACTAATATTCGTACCCAAGAGAAACGGGAATGGGGAATGGCGGAAACTTCAAAACGAGGAACTACATAGTTTATACGGTTATCCCAACATTGTTAGGGTCATCAAGTCTTGGAGGCTTAGGTGGGTAGGTCACGTAGCTAGAATGGAAGAACGTAGAAATGATTTCAAAGTCTTGACAGGAAGACCAATCGGAAAATGACCATTAGGAAGACCCAGATGGACAGATGGGAGGACAATATTAAGATGGATCTCGCAGAGATTGGAATACAAAGTAGAAACTGGATGCAGTTAGCTAAGGATATAAGCCAGTGGAGAGTTTTTGTGAAGCGGCACTGAACCTCTGGGTTACATAGGCCATAGAGTTGGTTAGGTAGTTAGTTAGTTAGTAGTATTTGAGAAATATTGTAGTTGTATTCTTACCTTTTGTCTCGTCTGCCGGGAAATGAATAAATTGAAGGATAAAACTTATTTGTGTCAAACGTATGCAATATAAAATCGTAACTTTTGAGTACATAAGAAAATAAACATTTATTGATTAAATTAGAAATTTACGTATTACATATCTGCATATGTTTGCTGTACATGCTACCTATTATTGTGTATACTATAGCATATCATTCAAATGCTCTGCATGGCTCTGCAGGAATGCACTATTTTTCTCCTTGAAATCTTCCATAGCTCTCTGGGCTTCTTGAGCCTCAAGTTCTGAAACAACAAGCTGACTCTAGGCCTTGAGGTCTGCAATTGATGGTAATTTGATGTACACCACACCACATTTCAAATAACTCATACAGAGAGATCACATGGTGTTAAATCACAAGAATATGGTGGCCAATTCTCATAACCGTGGCAAAAAATCATCTAGCCAGGAAACGTCTCTCGTGACAAGTTCATATAGTTCCTACCTGTTCAGGAAACGGATGGGAATCTACGTTATACGGCGCTCCCTGACTATTAACGACAAAGACAACAGATCAAAATTGTTTAACGTTCAGTACTGCAAAAGTATTCCAACAGAAATGATTGGCATTTCTAAACCTGTGTTCTCTGTGGGACACCCCTTATAACTCAGGTAAGAAAAACACATTGTTCTATTGATAACCAACTGCACTTACAAATAATAATTCTAGGGGATGACAATGTCTTTACAAGGGCAAAATGTCCGACACGACGCACACAAAATCTTGAAAGGTTTTTTCCTGAGCCTCTAATTAGTAGCTGATTAATTATAAGCGGATAACAGTAAATTATTTAATCAAATATTCCACATATCAACTGAACATTAGTTTTGTATATTATAATAAAGTTAAACAATAGAAACAAGTATATATTTCCCCATTTTTCAGTATATTTTGATCCGTTAATGCAAATCTCTTCAGACGTGCAGGAAGTCGTTCATAGATTCTTAAAATAAGAAAGTATGTACAGTTTGTAACTATATGTGTGGATCTGTGATTCACATACAGGTAATGATGGAGTATTATAAATATAACAAAGAAATTTCTGCCGGTTTTTCACCCACCACCTTCGAATATCGATGTCACTTATGACGTACCTGGAAGGTTAAAAATAGTCCTCACCTGCGTCGACAACCTTCTGCCAACGTTCTGCAAGGACATTTATTCAATCAGTAGAACTTGGTGGGCCATGAAGCGATGAAAGTATTAAGTGCATTTTTCCACCTCTACTATGGATTGTAACTGGCGTCCTCTAAGGTGATTATACAAGGAGAGAGCAGGTGATAATTGGACGGTGCAATGTTCGGGAAGTATGGCAAAAGCAACAGTGTTTTTTATAGAAGGCGTACAACGGTGCGAGGGTCATCCTAGCCAAGTGGGGCTTAAAGTTTGCCTGTAACTATAGTACCCCTTTGGAATACAGAAGTGCTGAATCCACAGTTTTAACTTTTCCTGAACACTGCTCAACTGCTAACAGCACACAGTTGCATTGATTCTCTTACCAGCTAGAAGCAATTTTCGATGTAAGATGCCGCGAGGAGTCCACCAAACTCACAAGAAAACCTTCTTCTGGTGCAGTGCTGGTTTCGGCTGGTTTGGAAGTGGTTCCCGGGACACTAATCAATGAGCTTTGTACAGTTGGAAGTTTTGTACAGGACTCAGTCCTCATCACATGTCAACACTCTGTCCAGGAATTGTTCTTTCCTAAGATGGAAGAGCAAAGAAGCTCACTTTGACTCTTTGCCTGAAATTAAATTATATGGTACCTATCGAGCTACCTTGTAGTGCTTCCAAAATTGATGGAGGTGCTGCCGAATGGTTTCTCCACTCACATTGAATTGTTGGCCCAGTTCCTCACATGTCTGACTATTGTTCATCTAAATTACCACCTGAAGATCTTCATTTTTTACATGTGTTGGTTTTCTGGGTTGTGCTGCACCTTCACCCAATTTGCCAGAAACCTTGGGCATTTTTCGAGGAAATCAGCTCTCCATCTAGACTAGATGCATCCTTTAAATACTATAGTCTATTATGAGACTGAGAGAATCGTTCATTCAGAAATATTCCATACCGAATTACCTAAGTTGGAGCAGACTGCGAAATTATTTTATAATTTCCAAGTTCTAGGGAGATTTTGTTTGATTACTGGAAGATACAGTAATTAGCTAGACGTCGAAATTATCATCTAGACTTAGAGAGAGCGAGAATCTTGCGTATCCAAAGTCGACAAGTACAACATAATTTCCTACAGAAAATAACAATGACATGTGTTTCTTTCTTAAAGAACTCTATTTACCAATTTAATTCATGATTACAGGAATTACTGCTGTTCACAGCTTGAAAATCTCAGGAGAATACGCCGTTTGATTTTAGTGGACATACTTCTGAGCCGCATCACTGTACATTCAAGTACCAGTGTATGATTTAAGTCGGAGAATGATATCTTCCTGTTTTGAAGAGCTCTGTAGTTTCTCTAACATTCGCCAATCTTTTTATGGTAGAAGCGCTATTTCTACCTTTGTCTAGGAGTCCGCTTTTCTCTACTACTGTTTTGTCATTACCAAGGTATGACTTTTCACTTTGTCAACCGTACTTCTATTCGGTTTCCGTACTTCTCTAGCTGCTATAGTACAGTCAGCTGGTGTACTGTAGACCCGTGTTTATCCTGGTATGGACTATGAAATCATGATTGTGCTTATCAAAGGCCAAAGTCCAAAGAGAGATGTACCTTGTCATCTTCTACATACGAGGGCTATTTTTGCAAACTCCGGTTGTTCTTATACGTGACCACATAAGCGTAAGATTGTAGATCAGCGCAATGTGCTACTGTGCAACAACCCCACTATAACAAGTGCCACGCAAGGTTCAGCACGTTAGTAGGAGTTGAGTTGTAGGCGGAAAAACATGGCTGCTATCATTGATACTCCCGCCAAGGGTGAGTTGCGAAGCAGAATTCATAGCAAAATGAGCCGTGTTTTCGGTGCACACTGTATGATTTATTGTGTTTTGCGTGAATGGTGTAGAAAATTATAGCAAGGCCGAACAGATATCCATAATCAAGCTGACAAGGAGGCAAGTCTGTCGCCAATGACGAAACCTTGTGGGAAGTGTTCCAGCACCCGGCATACAGCTCAGATCTAACGCGCAGTGACTTTCTTCTTTTTCGGCTGCTGAAACAAGGTCTACGAGAACAACACTTTTGCACCAATGGAGAACTTCAAAATGTTGTGAAAACTTATCTCCATACGCTGGCGGCCACCGCTTATAAAGGGGGTTGGGAAAGTTCGTTCATCGATATGATAAACGCTTTAGTCCTTATGATGCCTATGTGGAGAAGTAACTGTAGTTGTGCTTGACTTTTGATAATAAAATGATTTTCTACTCACGTGTTTGTGTTATGCTACATCGGACGTTGATAAAAGTAGCACTCGTACATAACAATTGCCAATACTGCATGACAAGTGGGATTGCATAAGAGAACACAAGGAACAAAGTAGATTCCAGATGAGAGGCATGGTATATGGCATGTTGAATATTACTATTGAAATATGAGACAGTATATTCAGTACGACGTCTCCCTACCAAGCGGATAGGCAGGGATCCTTTTGCAGTAAGGATGGAATTTATTCCCCGTTATAACTTTGTTTCAAAGTAATTTAGACCAGTCGCACATTGAGCAGAAGACAGGTCAGTGAAGAAGCGGTGCAGTACAGTGACCAAAGCATCAAAGCCTTATACGTCATAATCATTCGAGGATGTGGTGAATAAAGGTCTCTCTCATCAATGTGGTACTTGAGACATACAGTAGGTACCATTACGTCCCTCTCTCTCTCTCTCTCTTTCTCTCCGCATCTACTCTTGACCCATCTGCCTTGGGTTGGCAATACTAGTTCTGGTGAATGTGGCCAGCCTTAAGGTTCTACGTAGCCATTGCTGGAGCGTGATGCAAAGATTATCGAAGCATGGTGGTATTTCCACTAATTCCAGTATCTGGCTATGTGAAAAAAATGGATCAAGGTAGACCATCTTAGGTTATCGCAAATTGCAAATGGATTGATACTTAGTTATTATTTTTACTCTGCTACTGAAATATGTTGAGCTAGTATCTATTTAACTCAATTTGTGTATGTTTTCTCTATGGTATATTTTGTTATGTTATACTGGGTGATCTGATCTGTGATTGTTAAGAGTGTGTCACTGTTAGGAGAAATAATCTGAAGTAAATGTGTATATATATTGTGCTATATAACTTTATTTTACACGTCCTGTACATAAATGAATAAACAATATTTTACAGTAAAATAAATACTCTCAATTTATATTGGCAATGTGCTACATGTCTTCAGTGACAAAAGATCTTTTTTCCTGCAGAACTAAGCATGAGAATTTAACCTCATTTTGTTTAGCTCGATGTGGTATATCGACTGATACATGTCTTATTTTAGTACGATGATATAGGGTAACAAGAATAAAGATATTAATCTTCGTTTAGGGCTACATTTCACTAACCATATAGTACATTATTGTCGTGTCATATTGAAAAGGGACTGACTTCTAAATACTTCAGGATCAGTTTCACCTTAATAGGTGACATGGTTATCGTACATTAATTTCTAATTTGAAAAATAATTCGCCTTTGATTTTCTCGGCACTGCACATGTTGATTTATTCTTACCTATATTACTTTATTGGTGTATGGTTAACTGACACCGTTTGTTGCTAATAATGTTGTAGAGTTAGTTGAGAAGACATGCTATTCTGTGGATAGTCAAACGAAACAATACATATTTATTGTTTTAATTTTGAAGAAGGTGCAATATTTGTAGAGATGTTCTTGTACATTTGCTGTGCCATAAAAATGAAAGTCTTTTAATTTATTCAAAAACTAATAAAGTGCATTTCACAACATTGTGAAGCATATAATAAATTTACCAAAGTCTAAGGCAAACAATGTGTGGTATTTAAACAAATTCTTCGGAAAAAAATCTCATGAAAAAGCACGGTGACACACCTGGGAACTTGAATTAAAGATTTTCCTATTACAAGGAGACAACCTCGAAAACGATGCTAGTGCCTGGCGTGAAAGGTTCATGGATGCTTCATTATTACATTTCTCTCAACACACGTACTTATGTTTATCGTTTGATAATGTTACTGATACGAACAAGTTATAATAAGATTATTTGTAATGTCTGTTTGTGTCGAAGTCCGACACTGTGCCTAAGCAAGAAACCGTTTGCGTTACTGGAACAAGAAGAATTAAAAGTAGAATTGAGAATTAGAATAGGCAGGATATTTTAAGTAATTGATTTAAGAATTCAATAAATGAACAGAAGGTTAAGAAAAGTAGGGGAAAATGCTTCTCATTAGAAGGTATTCCATTTAAGAAATTAGGAAAATTTGATTCGCTACTTCCCGTTCAGTTACAGACATTTTTGCGTTCTATTTTAATATGCACAAGGTCTCGGTACGACATATTATAGTTCAATAGTAAAGTAGTTATCTTTGCAGTGTTGGAAGTGCGAGTCTTGTAAAAAGAGTTTGATACCAAGAATATTTAGAATGTTAATCCTTAATATTAAAATTCTAGTCTGCAGTATTTTGAAATAGTGCACACTGCATTTGAATGATATCAAAACGTCTTCCTTCACTCTAGTACGATAACTTGAGATTTAAAACAAGTGCTAAAATAAACGAAACTAAAATCTTTCTTTAAAGCTTTCCATGGATAAAATAAACTGTCTTCATGAGGTAAACAGTCATTTCTGAGTATGTACTAAGGTTTATTTTACGAAACATAAGTCCAATTATAACTTTAAACAAATGCCCTGTTTTCCACCGACTTACCTCGATCTAACTAACTAACCTTCTTACTGTGGGATTTAGTCACTGCAAACTACACCTTTCAGGCTTCATAAGTCTGCTGTTAACACATTTTCGACCATTTCTTGACTTCCTTTTTTCTTTGTTTTCTTCATATGTATCACATATTGTTTTTTATGATATACTAAGAAACATCATGTATATATTAAAGTTAGGTAATGAGGGATGTTTTAGGAGGAGTCGTTGGAAGTGCGATATTTTTTACTTTTGCGTACCTTAAATATAAAAATATGAAAAGAAGAAAGTGTTTCTTGGATAAGAATGTATTTGTTGCCTACATCCTCAAATACTTTACATTTTCGATAAATATAATGTGGCTAAACATATCATGTGGAAAGCAAAACTGGAAGATTATGCGCCAAGTAAGTCAGATTAAGGCTTTGGCGCATTTAGGAGCTCGAAGGTAATAAGTCCAGTCCTTGACAATGTCGGCATTAGTCAGAGACTAAAAGCAAAAATTATTAAAGTAACAAAGATCACAGTATATGATTCAAACCTAAGCATTAACGTAATGATACTTTTGCATGTGTCGTAAATTGCATTTCATTGTACTTACTGTAATATTTTCTGCATATACATTACCAGAAAATGGACTGGATCCATTATCACAAAGAATATTTCTTTTTTTGCATAAAAGAAATTATACGGATTTAACATTTTCATGGGTATTAGAACTATATGTTGGCTAATAAATATAGATCCATTAAGATGTTTATACAAATCATTAGCAATATCTATAAAGTGCATTAGGTAAGATTGAAGGTTAGCTTTTATAACGTATTGAATTTTCTAATCAATATTTCTGTACTGTATGTGTGAAACACTAGCAAAGAGTAAGATGTAAACAACATGCAATGTCAAGCATAAACTACTTCCTAAAATGTAATCCGATTACTTAATGGGCTCGCGTCAGAAACAAAGATCGACTAGTAGACCTACACGTTTCATTAGAAGTAGAAAGAAATTATAATCACAAACTGGATGGAACTTGCTCTATGCGTCTCGCTACATTTGATATACTTGTTTCCAGCTAGTCAAACCTTCACCAAAACCATTGATAAGCTCGTCATTACTAGTATGTCAAATTTATATTCCTAACTTTTAAAAGGGAAGCAAAGAAAATAGTGGAAGAAGATCGATGAGGACTAGATTAGGCAAATTCTGAATAAGGTATGGTTTCAATTTCTTTGTTTCAATCATTGGCTACATTTCAAGATAAAAGAAAATGAACTAGAATTACAATTTGATTCAGACACATGTTCTTGTTACATACATATTTCATTTTCTGTTTAATATTTTGTGACACACGTTATAGTTTTGAAGTTTTAGATATATCATTCTGAAACATAAGTATTTTTCAACTTGCAGGTACATTTTCCTGAGACAGTACAGTTACTCAGTTCCAGATGCGCCTTTATGAGAGAATAAGTTCTATTTAAGTTTCTTACAAGTGTCTGGTTCTTTGTTTACTTTCAAATTTACTTTCAACAGACAGTGAGTGTATATTTTTTTTAATATTCAGATACAACCTTCAAAGAAATTAGGTGATATTAAAGTTTCAGTTATACTTTCGAGACTGAGTAGATAATTATGTAGTTAGAGATATACTTTCACAAGTCATTGAACACTTTTCCAGTTTCAGAATACCTCAAATAACGATAAATTCGAAAATTTATTATGTTACTCAAAGGTCCATGATGTAGAATGTTTTGTTCAGATACGGGAATGTGTTCCGACCCGTCTTCTTTAGACAGGCACAAAACATGAAAATTTAATTTGGTCGTACCCGACATAGTTCTGCTGGAGGACATATGTGTTGTCTGTTTTGCATTCTGATAAATATTAAAATATTTATTATTACTAATCAAATACTAAATTCCAATAGTTACTATTGTGACACTTTGAAGGTACGATAAAACTTTCCAATCTCTTAATATATTCATTATCAGAATTACGTTTCATATAACAGGTCTTCCTAATAACATCAGTATTTATCATGTATAATATATATTTTTGACTCCCCATGATTTAGTAATATCTTAATTACACATCACAATTTGTAACACTGCTTTGAAAACACAAGTCCATTATGATAGATCCAACAGGTGATTTTCCACTATTAATCAAAACATATCGTAGTAAACATCTAATCTTTACTGGGAAACTTAATTACTCTAAAACAAATATACTTTAGAACATAGGAAAATAATCAAATACTAAGTTTTGTCACTCTTTGCTGGGCATATGTAGATCAATGCAGATAAATATTCTTCTAATATTAGAGAAAAGTGCTGTCGAATTACCTTCATATGCTTATAAAACATAACGATAAAAAAGTTAAAACTAATGCTCAGACCTAGTTGAAATCAACTTATTTATAGCCTCAGCAACTCCTTTGATATTTTTCAAATCAAACTGCACTTGAGAGCAAATTTGTGCTAAGTTCACTGTAGAAAACTTAGATTTCCATTGCTCTGTTCATAGAAGAAATTGAAATCGTAGTATTTTGCTAAAGATTAACTTTAAAATTGTAACAATACTTATATTACCTAACTAACCTAATATTTCTTCGCTTATTTACAGAACCAAAGTTACAATGTTTGAATCATTGTTTGCTATGATCATTGCTACTCAACTAACGGGAATGACCACATGTGATGGAGCTCAAATTCTCCCGAAAATATTATCCCAGACAGACAATAATTTAATAACAAACTATTTTGTTGAAGCAGTGACCAAGTGCTTAATGTTTGACGAAAATTTAGTTCTTATACTACCACGAAACATTACGGATAATCGAGTAGATATCCTGAAAGATATCCATGTAACAGTACCTCATATCCTCATTAACTACAATGATGACTCCACTTTCTCAAATATGTTATTTGATTTTTCACATCATATTGTAATACTCTATATTCACTTAGATTATTTGAATAACACTTTGTTAAAGCTAAACAACATAGATATATGGTATCCGAAAACGAAAATTTTTATCATCCTTCTTGATAATATTGTTGAAGAAAAGGAATTGAAATTATTATTCGCATCTTTCATTAAACTAAAAGCAATTAACGTCGTTGCTATAATAGAATATCACAATTATGTATCATTTCATACTTTTTCTTTGTATTCTTCTACCACATGTGGAAGCGTTCACAATCTGACGAAATTAGGGACCTTTGATCAGGGACAAAAAATTAAAAAAACGGTTTATTCCCAAATAAATTAGCCAACTTAAACAACTGTATCTTTCGTGTTAGCACATTCAACTTTGAGCCTTTCACTCAGGTTTCTCCTGAGGATAAAGTTAGTTTTGATGGCGTAGAAGGTAGAATATTGACGACACTAGCAAAATATATTAATGCAAGCCTTGTGACTAATTACCCTTCTGACGGAATGAAATGGGGTTTCAAGTGGAAGAATGGAAGTTACTGTGGTGTGTGGGGAGATATCGTATATGAACGAGCTGATATTGGATCTGCAGCACTTATTCCAATTACAGAGAGGTTTCAAGTAACCAAAGGTATTTTCTCTGGAATTCCAATGCCATTGGTGTGGGTTGTTCCTAAAGCCTTGCTTTTACCTCCATGGAGAAGTATCCTTTTACCATTTGATTTTCTATGCTGGGCAATGATATTCACGGTTGTCTTTTCTTTAATTATTTTTGTGTATGTAACAAGAAAGAAAATTGTACGAGTAGATCACGATTTTATACAACATCCCGTTATGCTTATGGTTTCTCTGTTACTTGGTGTATCATATCCGAAAAGACCAGAAACAGCGAAATTAAGGATTCCCTACATTACCTGGCTCTTCTCTTTTCTGATCATATCCACAGCTTACCAGAGCTCTTTGGTTAGTTTTATGACTGTTCCTTCACACGAAGAAGATATTGATACCATGAAAGGAATAATAGACTCAGGATTACAAGTCGGAGGATACAAATCCTTTCATTCGTTCTTTAAGTTTTCAACTGATGTTGAATCCAAATATATTTATGATAATTATGTTGTCACAACAAATGAAGACGAACTTATGAGGCGAACAGCTACCAAGAGAGATTATGCTTTTCCATTTGATTCTGTTGTGATGGAATTACTAATACCGCGTAATTTCTCGGATAATCGAGGTAACCCACTTCTTTACATAGTGAAAGAACCAATTATAAACGCAGATACAGTGTTTCTTTTGTACAAAAAATCATTTTACGCTGATGTAGTGTCTACTGTAAAAAGCCGGATATTTGAAGCAGGACTAACTTTATATTGGTTGGAAGATCTCATACAAAAATCTTCAAGTAAATTCCGTGGTAATAACTTAATACTAGCTCTTTCAGTGGAACACTTAAGTGGCCCTTTGTTAATATTAATGTTTGGTTTAGGATTAGGAAGTGCAATGTTTGGATTTGAAATCTTATTGAAAAGATGTAAGCATAAATGAACAAGTTCAGTAATGAAACCTGATGTGCAAAATGTACGATCATTTAGTAGTCAATAGATGAAATGCATTAAGGAATTGATACTTCTTACTGAAGAAGAAAATTTAGCACAAAACGAATTCGATATTAATTTTAAGTATTTTAAAATACTGAAATTTTCTAATAATAATTAAAAATACAAGAGTTATAATAAGAATAATTTATTATTTCTTTAAATCTGTATTTGAGTAAATTTAACTCTAAGTGATTTTGAAAGCAGAAATAATTTTATTACAGTTCATATGGATTTAACTACATCCATATAAGAATATTTCGAGAAGAGGTATTGAACTTATCTTAAGAAATATTTAAAAGGAAAACATTTTCCGCTTTCAGATCATAATTAGCATCATCAATTCAAATAGTAACTTGATAGTACAGAAAACACAATGATATGGAGAAACAGTATGGGGAATACAGTAAGTGTGTTTGTAGGATTATTTAGAAATGTAATAAGTGAAACAGTGCCAAATTTCTAAGAACATTCTCTGCTTTAACGATGCTAATTTTTAAGATAAACGTATATTGAGCGTGGTTATCCAATGTGCAAGTACGTTTATTTTATAACCAATTAAACTTATATCAAGTATCTCATGAAAGGTATAAGAATTACAATGTTTGATGTAATAAACCTATGTCCAAGTACTTTGCAGACTCCCTGCCTATCACATGTTTACGGTTATCACCTTTAGAATAAATTTGAAGCAAAATTGAGACTAGAGCGTTCTGCAATTTATTAAATATTACCGAAAATAATAGTAAGAATGTTTTAGATTACTTTCAAAGCTAGATAACAAACGATTGTACTGTTAGATAAAATCGAAGGAATATGTTCTTTCCCAAATGGTAATGATTTACGTTTTGATAGAATTCGATTCCTTCGATTTGTTTCGAGAAATTCTTTGAAATCTCGCTTCTGAGTTGTTGTAATATTATCTCATTTCTAGCTCACGAGGGATTGAAAGGCCACCAAATAAACCTAAATATTACAATAATGTTGCCGGTCCAAACCTGCGAACCACGTGGAACTGTATACTCGAATAAAAGTGAAAAGCTCAAAATATATTTGGTTAGTTGTGTGGTTGATAATTGATTTAACTTATTTTTGTGTGATTTCTGAAAAGAACTGGGAAAACTATCCAAGAAAGTTAACCAAAATTAACTTATATTACACATTTCTTTCACACTATACAAAACGTTTAGGTGCTTCACAAGTACGGTAGCTTCCCTTGGCTCGCTATGTATTAAATAAATATTTTTCAGGAAATATACCTCCGCTTCAGACTAACTGTTTTCAGGCAACAAACGCCGAAATGTACCCCTTTAACAGCAGATTTATGTATCTTTGAGTTCTTTTGATGATGAAAAGACTGTGTTTGATACACTATTATGAGTATGTTGAAAAAATACTCATAATTAACAAGGAACCGATAATGGTAGTTTGTTTATAAAAGAACATGCTTATCGTATACCAAATTATATATTTATTGTGTATGTATATCAGAATCAAAACAAATTAAGCAAAATTAAAAACTAGAAATTTGTGTATCTAAGGTATACTTTCCTTCTTGAAACTAAGAATTCTTAATCTATTAGGCAAAGGTAAGCAACAACTATCAGTACTAGAAAATATAAAGAGGGGTTTTTCAACTTGATGCGTTCAGTAAATAATTTTATTTGGAATGTTTAATATGTTCTTGTTAAATAATAGCTGAAGAAAGTCTTTAAATTAAATGAGCCACATTTCTGAATTTGACATTCACAACTGACCACGTTTCTATTAAAATGTAACTTGTACAATGTTTGTGAACACAGAGTCTCATTTCTGAAAATAATATTCTTAATTTGCTCCAAATTAATCAAATGTGTAAATAAGTTTCGTTATTCAAACAAAAATGACAACAAAGCTTAATAATTATGAAAATAAAATACATAGTTTTTGAATATAACTTTATAAAAGATAATGCAGTTATGGTAAACAATTGGTGTTGCAGCAGTTTTTCTAAAAGAAAATAAGGTTAGAATATATATATATATATATATATATATATATATATATATATATATATATATATATATATATATATATATATGCTACAATGTACTCTAAAATTATTTTTGGGATCCCAGAACTTACTTGGAAATAGACTTGGTTTGTGTTAAGCATATACATTTTTATTACTTAAATATTAGAGTTCTACTTATGTAAAATGTCTCTAAAACACTTTTGGTATTTCGCATGTTTCATACTGATTTGTGGTGTCATTACCAGTTGCCTCTCGAAACTTCACGTACATTTAGAAGTTGGTTATCGACATTGACTTCTTTTGAATGGGGTACATTCTTCATGAAGTGCAATTTCAAGAAGTTCACATTCATATATTTTGCTAAGAAAATAAATTTTTAGTAGTTACATAATATATGTATTTAGTAGTTGTTAGAGTAATATTTCATTGATGTACAACATAAAAGGATTAATGACGCACGTCCATTTTTGAAAGTATATATAATGTATTAAACTAACCACAATTGATCGAGATCTCAAAATTCCATATAGAAACTTCACAATATACTTACATGTATTGAATCATTAAGAGTTAATACTTTTTGTAAATAATTTACACTATATTTAAATAAATTTATGGCTTCACTTATATAACGACTGGACAGAGTAGTAACGACTGCAAAAATTTAAACCTGTGATGAACAGTTGGCAATCATAGTCTTACATTAATATTTTTCCTACATGTTGAATTTAAATGTATGATAATGTTTCTGTCCTCATCAGTAAATGACACGGGAAAACAATGGTAACTCTCATTAGAAAAATGAGTACATAAATACAATGGAAACACTAATAACAGCTGCACTGTAGAAAGGGATAAAGTAAAAAGTTTTCAGTTTACTTCCATCCATTGATTTTCATTAAAATGTTTTTCACAGTTCAGCTCATATAAGTGAAGCCGTTGTATTTATGAATTCGTCATATTAAAAATGTGGTTTACGACACTCCTGCCCTTCAATTATGAAGACAGAAACAGTAAATACTATCTAGACGACTGCAGAACGAGAATTCATTTAAAAGGCAGCCTTTTTGAAGTGAGTTTACATCATTAGATTTTCCTTTGAAAATTGTTGTGATTTCTATTAATTTTATTTTCCCAATTATCTGTGGATCTTTCCTAGAATATGTAAATTGTAATATTAGAAAGTGTTCCTGTAAATAGTGACCCTTCTTTAAAACAGAGTACAAAATCACAACTCTTGGTTGCTTCTTGTATTAAAGTGCAATCAGTTATCGCTAATTTATCTAAAATGTAACAATAGAACTATGGATGTGAGATTTCGTTAGATAATCCTTTGTTTAACTTTATTATTCGTTAAACGAAACTATTATTCGTTAGAAGGTGCCTTTAACTCTTCACAGAAGGTGCCTTCAAGTTTTTGCTGTCAATTATGGTGATTCTTTCGCTTTAGTTCTGAAGCAGAATTAATATTTCTTTCATATTTCCTTGTACGCTATGGTTCTTCCATTTTTAGTAAAAAAAATGGAGCCTTTCAAGCCATATTTCTTAAGTACTTTAATGTTATCACCGCAAGGACCATTCAAGTTGATTAAATGAAATCTTTAAGTTTTACGTTCCACGGTTATGTCGGTTAGGCTAAAGGAGACGGTGATGATGAGAAATGAATGAAATAGTGGAATGAAGAAAGTGGGAGGAAACGGAAGAACCCCTAGAAAACCCACAAGCGCAGTCTTTGTTCACTACAAAGTCCACACGGCGCGAGCTGGGATTGAACCAGGAGTCCCAAGCAACAGAAGTAAACGCTCTACCACTGAGAATCAAATTGATGCATTACTTCCCCCTTTTTTAACTACGTTTGCAGAAGACGCACGAATTCCAATACGCCGTTCGCAGCCAGCTTTTGACAAATAAGGCACACATTCCAACGTTTGGGCTAAACCTTAGAAACATGCGACCTTTTGCCTACTAACAGACTGCAAACTAACTACTTTCTCCTGATTGTTCACTTAAACTCAGAGTTGAGAGTGATGATGTGAAAATATTAATTTAATCAGAAATATTTTCAAAGTCGAAATGGTGAACTAATACCATATGCTTATTGGTACCGTGAATAGATACCAATAATACCATATGCTTTAGGCAGTCGTTATTATGTGAAAGTGTAATACGTTTAATTCTCCAGCACCTAATAGTTATATACTTGCTACGAATATAAAATGTATCTTAATTTAGTGAAGAAAGTTTTAATTTTAAAGATTAAAGTGTAAACACCAATACATGAAGTGTTAATGTTCACCAATGTGATTCCATAATAGTTGTCTTAATTACAAACTGTTATTCTAATTGATTCGTACTCCCAGCGTATTTCTCTCGCTAACGTTTGGACCTGCCTTCTTTTGGAGATGCCAACCATTGATATCACATGAATAGAGTTGTTATAACCCATTTAAAAATGATCTACTAAAATATTAAAATACTATTAAGTGCCAAGAAAACAAACGCCAAGCTTCAACATCTTCTAATTCGTATTAACATGGGTTACCAAAATTGAAGAGCCCAATATCAAAAATAATACATTGAAAATCGGGAAACGCTAATAGTTGTTAATATATGTTTCAATAACAGTTACGTCTAAATCTTAAGTCAGTGACATCATTGTGTTTCTTTATAATTAATGAACTAATATATAAATATATTTATATGCATTTGTCTTGTCTAGAAAACAATCCTTTTTCCTTTAATTAGTCTATTTATTCAGAGACGAAACTGTAGAACATTTTGAAGATGTAAACAGACGAGAAATTCACAATACATGATATTTTATTCTAAATATTTGATCTTTTCCTAATCGCTTGATTTCCTAATTTAATATCATTTTTAATACGAAACGTGATGTGTTGTCAGAATACAAGGTGTGATCTAAAAATATGGTCAATAGTTCTATTAGAAACAAAGTAATAAGCTCACATAATGTTTGATTTAATCTCCTTCAAAGTATTGTTCTTATTGTAGTAATGTACTTATCCCAATGTTGAATCCCTGACTGGAAACGTTTCTGGAAGGCTTCTTTTGGAAGTGCGTTCAGCTGCTCTGTCGTGTTTCTCTCAATGTCAGGAATGGTTTCAAAACGTTTTCGTTCAAGCATTGTTTTGATATTTGGGAACAACCTGAAGTTTTGTCGGTTTAAATCTGAAAAGTACAGTTAATGTGGACAGACAGATATTTTTCGGTCCAAAAACTCCTGTTCGTCAGTCAAAAGTCGGGGAGAAATTTCTCACTCACTCTTCTAATTTCAAAATTGGTTATTAAAATGCTTTTGAAGGACCCGTACGAGAGGTTTAGCTTTTCGGAAAGATTTCGATTCGTTATTCACCTGTTTCAGCGAACACTTTCTTCCACTTCTTGCACGTTTTCTTCTGTTTTTGAAGTTAATGGAAGTCCTGAAGGTTGGTCGTCCTCTACCGTCTCATTTCCGATTTTAACTAGCACTAGTAAACAATCTTCAGAGTTTACAGCATTATCATCACTGAAGATTCTTTTTAAATTTCTGGTTCCATTTTCATTGCAAAGGCTAAATGAAACATGGACTAAAGGTTAAGGGCAATACCATAGCCAGTTTGTCTATGATGGGCACCATCAATTGTCAGCAATTTTGAATAACAAATTCAACTCCTTTAAATGAATTTCGTTTGAAGTTAAATTTGTGGCGGGGTATCTCAAAAGTCATGGTCTTTCTTCTCCTTTGGTAGGAAGTCGAAATCGCAAGATAATGAAAACAAGGCGAATATAGTGGATACTCGAGTACTTCCCATCCACATTGCGCAAGGAAATTTTGTGGATATGTTATTGTAGTGCCATGATCGTGACAGTTTCAATACTAGTTGTGTAAAGACCACGTAATACAAACTGAACTTCTTCACATATACTACATACGGCGCTGCTTTCTCAACAATATATATAAGGATTTGGTTTCATATCACAGTACGCACGCATGGAAAATTGTTTGATAAAAAAGTCGAGGAAAGAAAAGTTCACACGTTACTCTCCCAATTTATATAATAACACTGGTCGGTAAAATTAAACTATTTTGCTCCCACGAACGAAAATAGGCGATTCTTATAAGTTTCGGGCTCCTGAGTTCGAATACGTAACCATTTTTCTCCAGGACGTACCAGTTTTCAGGGAAGAGGGAGTGTTCCAATATCCGCCCCAAAACGCTATTCTCCACTCATAATAATTTGCACGTTATAATTTAAATATCAATATGAAGTATGCAGATAAAATTGAAGTTGAACAAACAGTTGAAGTTTAATACTTACATGTCACTTGGTTTCCCTACTCCTCTTGTAATTACTACAGGGTGTCTCGCGTGCGACATTCCAACAGAAGTCTGCCAACATATTCACACTCCATTTACCACTGTAGCGCCTCTCCATGCTAACTATTTGCTGGTGAAACCTTTCTTCGTGTTCGTCAGAGACCTCCCCCCCAAGCTGTACATTCCAGGGAAGAAGTCCAGGTGGCAATGCAAGAAGTGTGACTTTAGGGACATATTACATCCCATGTTACGAAATCAAATAATTAACCTGCCAACAATGTCTTTGTAGTCAGGTGACTTATGATTCCCTAGAAAGTTACTGCACACTTCTCGAAAGGCTTCCAAATCCTCATATTCAACTTCATTAAGCTTAGAAGAAATTGTAGTATCTTTAAAAACGTCTCTGATTTGAGGTCCCGTAAAAACACGTTCTTTCCCCTTGGCCTCGGTGAGTCTTGGGAATAGTTTTCTGAATTTATTAAATGCTTCACCAACCCGGTTCAGGGCCTTGACGAAGACCTTCATGAGCTCTAATTTGATATGCAGGGGTGCTAAAAATATTTTCTCCGGATCCACAAGACGTTCATTTGCCACGTTCATCTCCCCTGGAACCAGTTACTTCCTTGACGGCCATTTTGTGATGGTGTACTGATTTTTGGCTCAACTATCCCAATGACACAAGAAGCAGTAGTGCCTTGTGTAACCTCCTTGTAAACTGGTGAGGATGGTAATAAGCTTAAGGTCAGCGCATACAGACCACTGGAGCTGTTCGTACTTTATTTTCTGCAATAGGTTTCGCATGTTCTCGTATGTTTCTTTTATATGCACAGCATGAGCAATAGGGATGGATGGATTTTCATTGCCATTGTTTAGTAACACTGCCTTGAGACTTATCCTAGAGGAATCTACGAATAGCCTCCAATCTTCAGTGTTGTAGTTCAACTTCAGTTGTCCCATAAGCGATGGAAATAAAGCATGTAGAAGATATAGTTCGAACGACTATGCTATCCAGAAGATACAGAAGTGTATTTTTTTAGAGGTATCATTATTACTCACATTGTTGAATTGGATATGAGCTTAGTGTCCCATTCAGCAGCGAGACTATATGAAGATGGACCTACAGCATAAACTGGAATCCGAACCACATGAGCTTTCGCGGGAATCGAACTAGCGTCTCTCAAACCAAACACGCATACACTAACATAGTTACGTGAGAGCTAAAAATACAGTCCATAGAATACTGGAGTTCAGGCATTAAATTCATTTGAAATCCATGATAAACAGTATGTTTAAAATTCTATGCAGAGAATAGGGAAGGTAAATCCTTACATAAAATGAAAGAAAAATTTTAAATAACATGGGTCGAAAACTACCATTTTGTAAATTATAATCTGTCGAAATACACAGAAAATAAACTTTGAAGGTACATACCTCCAGAAGTAAGGAGTCTATCGCAAGCAGTTTAAGGAATTACACACAAACTTGTATGTGGTGTATTAATGTTTCACAACAGTATAAAATGAATTAAGAAAAGAAATTTGAGGTATGAGAAGTACTAACTAAGCATAAATGACAACATCCAATTAAATGCATTTAAAAATAGTTTTAATAGCTTGATATATCTATTACTAATCGAAATGAATAATATTTTTTTCCTTGCAAGTAGCAGGCAAAATTATTTTGGAGCTATGCAACCAGACACAACAAACTTTATTATCAAAGGAAGATAATAATATTATAAACTGAAATCAAATTTAATATTGATACACGTTGTGGAAGGACATACATAGTATCTACCTTTTGTTTAAGTAGTTTTTAAAGAATATATCTTAGAGTTTGAAAATGATACGTATCTAGAAATACTGACGATTGTCTCTAATTTAGTCATTAATGAATGTAATCTAGTTCGATGATAGAAGGTAGGAGAAGAAGACCTATCAGATTCAGCGTGTTCTCTGCGTTGCACGATGCGCATATATCATCACATTGAATCAGGTTACTTCTAAGGATTGTCATATTCCAGAAGCTACTAGGCAAAACATTTGACAAATGGCTTGGTTGATACATATTTCTGTTAAGTATTATTACTCTAGAAGCGAGGGGAGGGATAATTTTCGTAACGAGACAGAATTCTTGGAATTACGAAAGGATATTTTATGCCGGGAGGAAACAACTTTCTTGACATCTTTGCGAGATGAAACACTCGCACACTCGTAGACAATATTCTGTAGAAGACGGAACTTTAATTTTTGGAAGACTTGTATTGGAGCACATCGAAGTATACAGTTGAGCCTATTATTAGCCATTAAGATTAAGAGTCTCGATTTATACAATAAAAGTTCTTCTTACTTTTATATAACTCGTTGAGACTTGTGCCCAGCCATTTAACTTGTTAATGCACAAATAAACTCTCGTAAAAAAAAAACATACACCATTAAAACAAGACCACACGAAATATTTCCATGTATGGGATATGTATAACCACCTCTAAGGTCATCGTTATTCATTAAGAAGTTAATTGACTAACAGCATTAATGAACCTGCTAGATATAATCGCTCTGGCTATTTTTAATAAAAGCATGTAAACAAATTAAGTTACAAGTAGGCCTAACTGATTCATGATGTAGGTAGCCACAATTAAAGTCACCAGTTTCCGTTGCGACATTAACGAATTAGGCCTAGACAATCGCTCTAGCGATTTACTGAAAAAATATTGAAAAGTCCGTTTATATGCATGCGATATAAGCTACAAATAACTATCTTTACAGTTTCCTTTATCCATTTATGTTAAGGGATTGAATCCATTAACTAACTCCGCTAACAATAGAACTAAAAATGTATGTTATGTATATTGTATATATGCTACACAGTACATAGTAAAGGTTAAAATAGCTGTCACCCGCTACAATATTAAAGTAAGGACTCCTATTCAAACTGGACCGATATATTATGTCCAGCTATCTAATAAAGAAATACAATGTAAAAATTCACTTACATGCATGGATTATAGGCTACAGATAGCCACTGTTCAAGTTGCCGTTACATTTATGATGTTAATGGATTTGCTCCTTGAATTAGTCTGCTGAGACAATAGCTCTATCTAACTACTGCAGAAAAGAATAAAATAACTATCCTACGTGCAAAGGATGTGAGATGTAGAGAGCCATCTTTAAGGTTCATGCTGTCCATTTTTTTTTTTTTTTTTTTTTTTTGTTAACGGATCTACTCTATTAACGAACTTGTCGAGTTAAACATTTTAGCTATCTACTGCAAGAAATAAGAATTTATAAATTTGCTATAATGTATGGGGTATTGCGTATGTAGCTAAGGTTAAACTCACCCTAATCCATTACTTTTCAACGGATTCACTCCATTAATAAACTTGGCCAAGACAATTTCTCTATCTATTCATTGCAAAAAAAACAGAATAATTACAGTGCACCATTTTAAGAGTTGTCGTGCAGAGTAACGAACAGACGAACGAACGTGCTGACAAATGGTGGTTTAATGGCTCGGAAAAGACCTAAATTTCTTATGAACAAAACACTAAATCATTTCCTACGGAACTTTTCTGGAAAATTGTAGGCTATATTGAACATTTCAAGTATAGTGAAGTAACAGCAATTAGTTCACCTTTCTTTTAACACTATAATACGAAATAACATTAATAACTGCACTCTGAACAAACGATTAGCTTTCATAACCAAAGGTAATCAGAAAAATTGATAGCGAAGAAAACGGGAAAATTGGTGGGTACAGTGAATCATCCTAATTCGAAGGAATCGTTTGTATACTTATAAGAGCAATATTCTCCGATAATATATAACTTATTGAAAATGTAATAATCTTAGCCATAACTATTCTGAAAATGTGCTAGATCAAAATTATTGTTTAGAATTTATGCATAACTTAGACTTCCGTAACTACTGTTTTTGGAGCTAAAGATATTTTATATGGGTAGTTACTTGGATCAAGTTTATCATCCATCTAAATACATAGCACTTAATGTGGCTATTAAAATTCTTGCTTTAAAAGACCACGATACTATACCAAGTTTCGAATTTCGAATGTCATTTTGTGTACAACTGTAAACACTGGAATATTAACTGAGAATTGAACACTTGATTGTATTTTTTTACTTTACTTAAATTTTACTTTGACTTTTATTTTCAGAATATTGCGAGAGCTAAAGTCAAACATGAATTGAACGAGAATAGGAAGCTGATAATTCAAAAATAAAAGAGATTTTAATTTCATTATTTCTTTCTACCGTGTGCATAAAAGCTGTACTTAGGATATGAAGCAAAAAATATAATAATAAAGGTTAATATTTAAAGGCACTTACTTTGCCTTTGTGGTAGTTAAAGTAAACAACTTAGGCTCCGAAAGTTTTTGGCTTACATAACATATAGATAAATGGAAAATATAAAGCTAAAGTGCAGACTTGAAATGTGTGCATGTATTTAACTGCAGAATGTAATATACATGCCTTTCGTGTATTCTGTTTGGAAGTTTTATGCAAATGTTTGATAGATTAAAATACATTTCTCGGTCGTTTTAATAAACCCGATTAGATTTTGGAAACATTTATTGCTTAATTTATTTAGACAGTTGGTATTTTGTAGAAATTCTCGTATGAGAAGAACACTGTGATAAGGTCATTGTTCCTGTGCAATCAGTTTTCCGCATGCCCAAGATCCTCCCTCAGGTACCTTAAAACCTGGCAGTAGAACTCGCTATTGACGATATAGTCCTTGGGCACGTGTTCATGATGCACAGTTTCGTGAATTTCAAAATGGAGGATAAGCGAGCACTTGATCGATATGTGGATCTGAATCGTCTTTTTTGTGGTCGTGGAGATGATGGGCTTTTCTACTGTGAAGTGTGCTTTTTCTCAGGGTCGTGCCCATATACTCAAGTTTCGTTTTTGTCAATAATCCTCAACTTGAAGGACGGATAATCCACAGCACGTTGATGGAATTTTTAATAGACTTCGATACTGTATTCCTTCTGCTCTTGGATCAGCAGCCTGGGAACATATTTGGCAGCAGCACGGTGTGTTGAAATCACATGTGAGAATTGCTTGCACTGTTTCCTATGACACTGGCAATGGCAAAAATGTTATGGATTGTTCCTCCACGATTCTCATGCAAAAGTTGTCGAATTGTTTCAATATTTCTGGGTGTTGTGGTCGTTGAAGTTCGTCTTCATCTCTTGTCGTCTTCCAGTGAACCACTTCCGCTCTTGAAGCACATGTGTCATTCAAAACACATCGACGGACTTATTGTAGCATCGCCATATACGTCAGCAGCCAGCCTAGCCGTCTAGTAGTAAACTAGTCTCAAGTCTAAAAATTTCCCGTGAATTAAATATGTAATATTTGTATTACTAACTTGAACTGTTCTGGATAGTTAATTACATTTTTGCCTTAAGTATGCCAAAATAGGATTTTTGAACTCCTGAAGACGAATTTACTTTATGAATATTCAATGTTATCTCACAGAATAAAACAGATTTAAACTTAAGTGTTTTCGAATACTTTTCAACATTTACCTTCAGTTTTCACAAACTTTCTTCTTTACCAATAATTTTACATCCATTCATTATGTCTTCCTTGCACATTATATCGTAAGTGCATAGGCAAGTCGGTCTGCCCACAAAACTTAAGAACGTAAATGTACAGTCTGGCCATAAAAGAAAAGATTTCTTCAGTACCGGACCATTGTTCATAACAACATTTATATATGTATACAGATTATCGTTACAGTGTAGATCTTTAAAAATCAATTTATTTCTATATCTTTTTTCTTACAAGAGCAATAGTTTACGAAGAAGTTCCAGATTTTTATCTCTCATAGAGATCATGGCCTTATTAGGCCGGTACGAATGAATACAGACTGGTCTCAAGAAGTCCATCCCTACAGCTATACTTTTACCCTTCTCACACAATTATTTACGAATGAGACTATCCAAGAATGACAAATAACTTAAAAGTAGTAGAAAATGGATCGATCTGGGCCAGACCTGGATCAGCGTTGAACAACTCACAAGCCCCTGGGAAATTGACCACCGTGCACCGTGAACCCACGGTCTTTTACGACCTCCATTTTAGGGGTGAATTCGTTTCCTTTTATGAGCACTTTTAAGGGGTGTACTTGTTCTCTGTTACGAGCATATTTTAGGGGTGAACTCATTCCCTTTTATGAGCATATTTTCCAACCCCTATGAACAAACAGCAGAACATCAGACTATGTAACATAACGAACATATAGAAGAGGAAATTGAACTCGTTCTCTTTTATGAGAACATTTTCAGGGATGAACTCGTTCCCTTTTTCAACCCCTATTTTAACATAGCAGAAATTACATAGCACAGCTAATAAAAGAACATGGTTTATTTCAGAAATTACACTGAGACTACGTAACACACAACATCCTCCATTTTAAGGGGGTGTACTCGTTTTCAACCCCTACGAACACATAACACTACGTAACACAGCAGATACATAAGACTTGTTCCACCCTTATTTAGAGTATGGTATATTTTCCAACCCTATTTGAACCCATGGTCTTTTAGGGGGGTAAACTCATTCCCTTTTATGAGCATATTTTCCAACCCCTATGAACAAACAGCAGAACATCAGACTACGTAACATAACGAACATATAGAAGAGCAAATTGAACTCGTTCCCTTTTATGAACACTCTTTCAGGGGGTGAACTCGTTCCCTTTTTTCAACCCCTATTTTAACATAGCAGAAATTACATAGCACAGCTAATAAAAGAACATGGTTTATTTCAGAAATTACACTGAGACTACGTAACACACAACATCCTCCATTTTTAGGGGTGAACTCGTTCTCTTTTATGAGCACTGTTTAAGGGTGAACTCGTTTTCCAACCCCTATTTTAACATAGCAGAGAATAGAAGTGTACTCGTTTCCAACCCAACATTATTTTCTTTTACGAGGGTAGCAACACCCCCAACCCTCCTCCTTTCTCATCCAGGGCTTGGGACCGGCAATGGCGGAGTTTAAAAAAATAACATCATCATACTCTCATAAATGAATAAAGCATAATATCATTAGCATCAATAGTAGTGAGTGAGAATTTGTTTAAAAAATCCTGCATCGAATACCCAGATGCACGACATGCTAAATATAGGAAACAGTAATGTCCACAAAAATGAGATAAATCACCTTGAATACGTCTATTATTCCATGTATAATACAGACAGTTTCGTTTTAAAAACCTTATATGATGTTGTATATAGGGAGGTATACCATAGCTATCGAAATACTCTCCCACACACATATTAGATATATAAACAGCAACCCAATGTTCACCAGGCTTATCACTAGAATCAGTGTTTATAATTATGGCGGCTGGAAATGTATGAATAAACAAAGGTAACTCATCAGCAGCATACACACCAATAAAATGATCTTTAGGTAAATTTTGTTGTAATGCTTCATAAAGCTCAATTGTATTTAACATTTTTTTAATTAATATATATTTTTCTCTTGAAATCAATTTCTAATTCTGAAGAGAATTCACCATAAATAATTGTTGTTACAGGAGATGGCAGTGCTTCTTTAAAATGAACCTCTAAACGTACACTTCCTTGCCGTTGCGGACTAGTATGAAATGCAGCACTTGCGCTTGAATCAGGAGTTAAATCAAACACCAGTAGAGTATAACCATTAGGATATTCAGCGAGTGAAATATTATTACCTTGATTAGAATAATAAATACCTGAACCTGTAAATAACGTAGAATATGCTTGTACATATAGCTTATTATCAAAATCTGGCTGTAAAGGTTTGAAGGGCATTGGATTTCCATCAACATACAATGTAAAAAATGACATACTAAAATGTTGAAAATTGAATGGATTTGTTTGATAACTACCATTAAAAGCAGTATTAGTAACAAAACCAATAATAATACGTTTAGGCACTAGGCCTGAAAACAGATCTGGAAGTGTACTATCCATAATTCCTTGTGGCAGAGTTTCTGTCTTCACCTGCACTTTTGTTATAGGATATTTTACTCTAAATTTAGGATTTTGTAATACTTTATTTTGTGCTATTTTAACTGCTGGTGATACATCAACCTTTTTCACAAGCAATGTTGCATCTGTAATTACAACCTTTCCATCAGCATCTGCGTCACCCATTAGACAAAATGTAGGTTTAGCTGGAATTAGTTTAATGCGCAGTTGTACACCATTCAGTAAAAATTTCTCCTGATTGAAAATATCAGCATGAATATAACCCAATAATTCAAATGACTGACTTAAAGCAGTGAGAAGAAAACGTTGTTTAAATCCTACATTAGCATCGGCCACACTGTCCATATGCCCTGCAGTATCTTTAAACCACATTGATGTTTGAAGATGCGTTGATTTAGCTTCAGCATTATAATTTAGTAGTTTTTCAATATACGATCGATATGGATATGTATGTGAAGAGTAGGAAATAAGTTGATTATTTAAATATAATTGCAATTCACTGAACATTGCATTGAGAAAATCATTTACAGGGCCGATTTTCTTATCGGCAGAAGTTAAATTAGAACCATCTGATTTAGTAATTTTACCTTTAACATATAACATTGTGTGCGGTAAGTCAATATAGTCATCCCCATGACCGGGGACTACAAATTCTATTGGTGCATTATCAGCTATTGAAGCCACAGGTTTATATGGAACTATTTTATTACCTATAATACTGGTTTGAGTGGGTAAACCAGCAAATAAATCTAATTCTGATTTCATACACTCACACTGCATTTTTGTCTTTTTCTTACTATTAATATTCACACATGGTAAAATTTACAATACCATATTACGTCTACGAAAATGTAATTTTACACATACACTGTCATATTGGAAAGGAAGTGGATTACCTGTACTATCTCTTAAATCAATAATATTTTGATCAAATTGTTTACGTTGCACAGTGACATAATGAGGATTATCAAAAATATGTACATTATTAATACCATGCTCTGTAATATTTGTATTTATAATACGTAACAATGGAGCTACGGTGTCACCCACCATTTGTGGTTCTACAATATCACTGTAAATATACATAAGTGTAGGTAGCGCTTTTTGTAAATCAGGTGGATAACGAGCATGATGCACAACTGCAATATCTTCTTGTTGAATATGATCAAAACCTAGTATTCTGGCTAGTTCAGGAGATAGGCGTACTTGTATATGCTTCTCTTGATCTTTTATTACTCTATTAACCTCAATTCGTTTCACTGATGCTTTGACTTTTAATTGTAAATTTAATATATCACTTTTATGATTAATTTGAGATAGAATATCATCAACATGATAATAGTGGCCTGGTAAGATTTGAGTTATGTTCCAGTTTTTTGTATTCATGAGACGATAATAAATATTATTTGTATATTTGGAAACATTCTGAAATGAACTTGTATAATGCACTTCAACAACAGCTGTTTCCCACACTCCCTTCTCCAGTACAATAAGTGGATATAATTTAGTAGTATAACAAGCAAGAGTATTTTGAGGAAAATATTCCATAGAACTATTGCTAGGAAGTGTGAGATAAAAACTATCACTTTGCTCCATAATCAATCAAAAATATCTTTGGATCTTTTTATCCGTTTCACACCACCACCAGCACCACTAAAATGAACTTTCTTTCTTTTTCTTCTTCCAGATCCTTCCAACACTTGATTTAATTTATTTTGAGCTTTATTTTTTAAATTTGTTTTAGTTTCTTGCCATCGATCATGCAAAGACTCTTCAATAGGTCTATTATCACCTAATACATCTCCTGCTACATTAATTCCTGTACGTATCAATTCTTTACCAACAGTTTTTGCACCTTGTTTTAATAAAGGAAATACAGTACGAAATAAACCTCCTAGAAAACTACCAATGCCATAACCTTCTTGATATGGTGTACTTCTATACACGTTATAATTACCTCCTGCTTGATGTATGTAATAATTGAGGTAGGGCTCATTCATCTTTCTTTCTCTCTATATACTTAAAAATATCAATAGATAACAATAGAATATTATTATTATTGCTTATAAGTACACCATTTGCGTTTACGGGGTGGAGGACCATCCTCTTCGTCTTCTTCGTCTTCTGTTAGTTTTCTAATATAATCTATTCGTTGAGGATTACCAATGTACTCTAAGGGTATATTGGCTTTTGCTAATAATGTAGCAAAAGGTTTCCAGCCGGCAACTGAAATATTTTTCTTACGACATCTAACAAAATCGGATATCAAATCCACTATATTTGCACCTGGAATTAATTTATTATTAATATTCACATTTCCATTATCGTCCCATTGAATATTTGGATTTTGTTTCAATTTACGTAATAAAGGTCTCGCTTTACGTTTACAAATTTCAGGGAGAGTAGATATTATTTCATCATCCTCCTCCTCCTCGTCCTCTTGTTCTTCTTCCTCCGTAGTAGTTGTTGCTGTTGTTGTAACTGCTGCCGGTTTTTGAATTATATTTAAATATTTTTGTAAGACTTCTCTATATTTTGTCCATTTTTCTTCTACATTTAAACTTTTATTATTTAAAATTTCTTTCATTTCATCATCAAGATTAAATATCGTTTGATAATGATGTAATTTTTCTGGTGTGATTAAAATAAGTTTTTGTGTGTTTTGCATAATTATTTAATTAAACTAGATAGTATACCTCCAATAATAGGTGCAAGCAAAGCAGTAAGAAAACCACCTTTTTGTATAATTATTCGTTTTTTCTTTTGTTTTAATGACGGACCTTTTTTCATCAAATATCTCAATTCCTTTTTATATTTTTTTAGCTTATTTATCTCTGTTTTATTTAATGGAACATTTCCCTGTAATACGTTATAGGAACATTCACAAATAGAGCGAATTAAATCAGGATCTGCATTTTGTAAAATTGCCTTACGTGCTTTCGGTTTTGACTTTGCTGAAAGTTTTAACATATGTGCATTTTCCTTACTAATCATTTTTTACGGCTATTAAAGCACAAATAGTTGTTAGAATATAAACCATATTACAATTATTATTTTTTACAGGTACATAAACATAATTAAAAGAATCTGTTGGAAAGATATTTGTTCGAACTCGCTGATCATCAGGAGTATTTTGTTTTAAATCAAAGAGTAAATAACCATGTGCAATTCGAGTTGCATCTTGATATGCTTCTTGAATAAATTTTGTATTACCTGGATACAATTGTCGTGCGAGATAACTAATTTGAGCTTGGTCTCTAGGATTTTTAAAACAAACAATATAATGACAATTTAACGAAACATCCCGCATTCCTTTTTGTTGATGAAAAATATTCTGTGTGATAAATATTACACTTATATTTCTATGATGGCTACCCTTAGTAAATATATCTACAATCCGATGGTCACACTCACGCATTAAATCATCTATAATGACTAGATGTGGACCCTCATGTGCTTGAAATTCATTATTTTGAGGTAAACCTTCTTTAAACGTACAGTTTGAAAGAGTATCATACAACGGTTGCCATTCACCATAACTCCATACAATATTTTTAAATAACTTACTATAATGGTCAAGAAATGTTTTACCAAAATATGATTTTCCACAACCTGTAGGACCTGCTACCATACATGTAAAAGGAATTTTCCATTCCATCTCTATTGCTAGAATTTAAAATATTTGTGACGACATGCTTCACCTATAAATTCTTGACTTCTCTTTTTTTACAATATAGTATGTTTTAAATCAATCCAAGAATTTTCACTTTTTGGCAGACCTAACCATTTCACATAGGCCTTATTATTTTTCTTTCGCAACACTTTTTCAATTAAATATGTTTTTGGAAATTTCGTTAATTGTAATTCGTGTTCGTAAAATCTTCCTTCAATAGGTTTATTATTTGAGTCTACTAAGTGATATGTCGGAGGATTAGTGAAGAAAACTTTAGCAATTCGAAACATTTCTGTACTCCAATTGCGTGTAAAACCTCTATCAAAACCAGGACGCTTAAGTTTACTAATTCTTACATATTCACCTATCTTAAATTTACTTTTTCTTTTTATCACAGAAAACTTTTTGCAATAGATGTTTGTCAATAGATGTTTTTCATTTTCTTTTTTAATAGCGTCGATAGGTTTCATTTTAATAGTGGAATGAATAGTATTATTATATTTATGTAGTAATTCCGGCAGAATGCCAATCCATTTATAATTTCCCTGCAGTGTAAATTGTCTCCACATTAAATTACGTAATGATCTATTAAATCTTTTAATAATACTTGCTTTCACATCACTGTACGTGGAATAATGTTTAATGTTATTTTGGTTCATCGCCTTCTGAAACTCTGAGTTATAAAATTCTCGACCCCTGTCAGTTTGTAAAAATTTAGGGCTTTTGTTTGCTTTTCTCAGTACTATTATAAATGCTTGTGTAATTTCTTTCCCAGTTTTATTTTTCATAGGAATAGCCCAAGCATATTTAGAGAATGTATCTATCACAGTTAATAAATATTTGAAATTTCGATTAATTTTTGCTAGACCTTTCAATTTTCCACTATTCATTTCAACTAAATCAGCTTGCCATAAATCATGAATCCCTTTCGTTATAACAGGTATTCGAGGATAGTTTCGTCTTGCACTTTTATGTAATTCTGCAACTATTTGTTCTCGAACTGATTGTGACATATTTTTTTTAATACTAATATATCCAAAAAAAATATATCGTATTTACAATATACAAATCGTACATTTTACATCTTTATTATAATACCCCCAAGGAACAGTGTGTATATTACAATTTAAAATTTTTCTTTTGTCATCATACGGATCTAATGCTAATTTTGTCACCTGATTTGTTGTTAAATTATGGTATTTACTTTTAATTTCAAATTGTGTTTTATAGATCGTTTCGCTTTTAAATATACATGATTTATAATCGTCAAACGTAATTTGTTCTTTAACTATATTTTTCTTGATCCCTTTACATTTTTCAATTCTTTATTTTCACCAGTTTTTATTGCATAATTTTTTGCTCGTAACCCAACATATTCAATCATAGGAACTCCACCTAATTCGTCTTTCATTTTACCCAAAACGTGTTTATTTTTTGTGCTATATAAAGAATTATTTTCAGGATAATTTGAGGTGTCAAAATACTCATTCATATCTTTTATATCGTTATAAATATTGTTAGTTTTAATTTGGTAAATGAAAGAGTCAGTATCCACATATGCAATTCTAATTTTATCTCTATATCGCGGTTTCATTATATTATAATGGAAGTTATATATAGCTAATTTTGATAATTCTAAAACTGTCGCTCCTACGTAAATTGGTTTATTAAGGGTTACCGATTTTTTTACCATATGAAACAATGTCAAATTATCAGCCAATTTTACCCAATTTTCAAACTGATTTTGCGCTACTAATTTTTTACACTTTTTTTCATTGTTAATTAATTTTATATCAATTCGTTTTCGTACATTCTCCATTGTCTTTCCGTATACAGAATTATTTAATAACTTATAGAAATCTTTTTCAAATTCAATTGTAGCATTTGCACGGCGTTGAGTATTTTCTTGAATATAAGATGCAAGCCATTTAGATTGACGAAACCATAATATTTTATGTACTTTTACCAATATTAAACCTTGTTTTAGATAAAATTGTAATACTCTATAATGCAAGATATAATTCGATTTCGATTTAAGTGTCAATAGTAATTTTGAATATTTACCATTCGGTGGAACTTCATTAGTTGGAGCACACGGAAAATCAGAATGGTATTCGTGTAAATAATTTGGATACTCTAAATCCACTTCTAGAAAAAATCCCCATTCACTATCCGTGGGCCAATTGATAATTTTATGTTTGTCTTGCCAATTGTCAATTTTATCCTCCCACCGAAAACCACCATATGGTAAATAGTCAATCATTGATAGTCCGTACAGATTGTTCATGTCAATATACAGTAAATAAGATTTTTCTTTTTCCGCATCAAAATCATGTACGTAAGGATTATTAGCTTTGGCATATCTTAACACAGCTTGAGTAATACCTCCGCGAATCAATTTTTCTACAAACATATACATATTGATATCTGATAAAAGTTCAAGTTCAATTTTTGTTCTATATAACATGGCTTGCCATGCCAACCCAGGTGCAGTAAAACAATTAATCGGATCAATACAAAAAGCATTTAAACATGTCTTTCTAAAATTCTCCAACACATCTGCTGTGAGAAGTACATCACATTTTAAATATAGATCGTGGTAGTCCCCTAAATTTTCACATTTAAACACACGCCAAATCAGTTTTGCATATTGATAATCAGTCTCGGAAATTTGTGTTCCATTCAATTTGCTACTAAACGCCTCTCTTGCAGGAAATTCAGTTTCTTTAAATGTATCTAAATTTGTTATGTATTCATAAAAATAAATTCCCTTACAGAGAATTAAAGGAAACTTTTCATCGGAAAAATATTGCTTTGTATAGACAAATTGCTCAGGTTTTAATTTTGACACCAAATTTTCGAGACTATACGGTAGGAATTTAAATAAGTCTACAAAACGTAACTCGATAGGTCTACCATTAAAATTAAAGTGCTTAGAGAATGTTATGTATTTCTCAGTGCTTTCAGCAATTACAAAAATATTTCCAGGGGTGCAACCTAATTCTTTCACAAATAAATGTGCATCATACCCAGACAAATTATGGAACAAGACAGGGATAAAATTACTTTGACGCTTAATTTGTAAATTACACTTGTTGCACACCGTGGCAATAAATTGACCAGTTAAATGGTTATGATGTTTAACTTTTCTATTGTTACTCGTATATTTACTATCACAAACTGAGCATTCAGTGGATAGGTTAAACTCCTGTAACTGAGAACTATTTAATGGTATTAATGGTTTTTCTTGATCTAATATGTTTATGATTTTTCATAATTCATTCTCCATAGCAGACATAAACTCCATCGATACATTTTCTCCCCGATAAATAACTAAATCTGATTTCATATAGTTGTTACTCCAACATACAATATAACCAAAACTGCATGGTATATGTTGGTGAATTTGTATTGTATGAGATCCACTTTGTTTATTTATAGGTTTTAATAAACTTTCCATATCTGCAATTATTATTACATCATTCTGTAATAACAATTTCAATTTTCGAAATTTTAAAACTTCTCCTTGTTTCGGCATGTTAATTTTGGTTGGTGTGTGTTCTTTACATAATTTGTCATGTTCATCTAATTTTGATTTGTTATAAAAAGATATTAAACATCGTCTACAAATAAATGTTTGATGACTACCTAACTGATGTCTGACTAAACCATTTAAATTTGTAATTAAACAATAATGAGAGTTTAAATATAATAAATCAATATGTTTACCTACAGCTGTGTTTTCGCTTATACGTAACGGGAAAATAGTTTCATTATCAGAATTAATGCCATATATATTAACGGAAATTTGTTCCTTAGGAAATACAGAATTATACATATGTTCAAATTTGCTTATGTGTTCTATTTCGACTGGAAATTTTTCAAATAACGGTAATAAAGTATTACTATATTGTATGTAATTATTCACACGATATGGATGTTCTTTTGCGGGATGCAACGCAGCTAGAATACTATACATAAAACTTCTATTATCATTATTTTGAATATTTAAAACACATTTTGTGGATAAAATCCATTGAGGCAATTTTATATGACTCTTCAATAACGCATTGAGATTTTTTATTAAACAATAATGACTGTTGCAATTTTCTTCACAATACAGTAAATCTATACGTTTATCTACACATGTGTTTTCGCTTATACGTAACGGGAAAATAGTTTCATGATCATAATTAATGCCATATATATTAATGGAAATTTGTTCCTTAGGAAATACGGAATTATACATATGTTCAAATTTGCTTATGTGTTCTACTTCGACGGGAAATTTTCCAAATAATGGTAATAAATTATTACTATATTGTATGTAATTATTCACACGATTTGTATTTTCTTTTACTGGATATAAAGCAGCTAAAATACTATACATAAAACTTCTATTATCGTTATTTTGAATATTTAAAACACATTTTGTGGATAAAAACCATTGAGGCAATTTTACATAAGTTTTCTCTTTATGACTCTTCAATAACGCATTGAGATTTTTTATTAAACAATAATGAGTGTTGCAATTTTCTTCACAATACAGTAAACCTATACGTTTATCTACACATGTGTTTTCGCTTATACGTAACGGGAAAATAGTTTCATGATCATAGTTAATGCCATATATATTAATGGAAATTTGTTCCTTAGGAAATACGGAATTATACATATGTTCAAATTTGTTTATGTGTTCTACTTCGACGGGAAACTTTATATTGTTTTTTTTCAAATAATGGTAATAAAGTATTACTATATTGTATGTAATTATTCACACGATGTGGATTATCTTTTGCGGGATGCAACGCGGCTAGAATACAGTACATAAAACATCTATTATCATTATTTTGAATATTTAAAACACAATTCTTTTTGGATAAAATCCATTGAGGTAATTTTATAAAAGAAGAAGCGGAAAGAGGATCATATTTACTGATTTTAATTTCTAAGTGATGGTTTGGTTCAGAACATAAAGACCACCCTGATTTCCTAATTGCTCTATTTTCTTGTTCAACTAAAATTTTATTAAATAGTTTTTCTATTATAGAATTCACATCTGTACTCGGTAAAATAATTTCGTTACCACTATTTACAAAGAATCGACATGTTTCTAAATCTACTGGTTTTACAAAAGTTGTAGCCAACGAAAAATTTACTTTAAATGCTGAATTATCTTGTTCCTGTTTTAATATATCTAAACAGTCTTTTCTTTTATTCTTTAAAAAACATCCACTATCCTCATTTAAATCAGTATCACATTTTAAAATAAAATTTTTTAAATTATTATTAAATAGAGTATCAGAATTGATAATATTTGATTTGACCTTTTTTGTTGCCATTTTTTTAAAAAAAACTAACTCTTCAATGTTACTATAATAATTTTGAACTGAGTTTTTATAATATAATATTAATAGTATTATTATAAAATGTCTTACTTACAAAAGAAAACAAAACCACACTATTAATAAAAGACACTAATAATATAAACGCACACACACACAAAAAATATCTGAACTTTACGCTTCACACGGTAAACATGAAGTGATTACAAAAAAACATGTCGGTCAGTCTTTTATACCTGTCTGACAGCATTACGTCATATTGCGCAATAGTATGAGTCATCCTCGGGAATTCCCCTTTTTTTTATACCTTTGTGATTGATTACATTACGTTCAGGGATTCCTATCGTTGAATGACAAGTTATTGTCTGTTAAAGAGAAAACTAGGTCAATGTTTTTTTAAAATCCGGATAAATGACGTAATGAGAATTATCTACATATGGCGGAAGTTATTATGTAACTGACAACAAAACACGGAAGTTTCGCATTCTTTAAATAATCATCTCTGCTATGTTCAAATATAGGTCAGAACAAGTTCACTCCTTAAAAGAATCTTTGCTATAGGGTTCGAATGTATTATCTGTTATGTTCAAATAAGGGTTGAAAAATGAGAACGAGTACACCCTCCCTCCGTAGTCTTATGTCTGCTATGTGTTGTTGGAAAATAAGCCATGTTCTTTTATTAGCTGTGCTATGTATTACCTGTTCTGCTGTATGTTCATAGTCTCAGTGTCTTCTATGCTATGTTACAATAAGGGTTGGAAAAGGGAACGAGTTCACCCCCTAAAAGACCATGGGTTCAAATAGGGTTGGAAAATATACCATACTCTAAATAAGGGTGGAACAAGTCTTATGTATCTGCTGTGTGTTCACCTCTGCTATGTTTCGTAGTCTCTGTCATGTTGAAATAGGGGTTGAAAACGAGTTCACCCTAAAAATGGACTATGCTCAAATAAGGGTGGAAAAATAGGCCCACTGCTATGTTACATTAAAACGAGTACACCGCTAAAATATGCTCGTAAGAGGTAACGAAGTTCAAATAGGGTGGAATCCAAAACGAATACACCCCCCATTCTCTGCTATGTTCATTATGGTCAAATACGGGTGGAATACACCCCCGTAGTCTTATGTAACTTCTTCTATGTTTTATGTATTCACTGCTATGTTCCAATAGGGGTTGAATATTATCTATTCTCTGCTGTCTTTAATTAAGGTTGGAAAATAAGTCATACTCTTTTACTAGTTCTGCTATGTTAAAATAGGGGTTGGAAAATATGCTCATAAAAGAGAACGTGTTCACCCCTAAAAATGGAGGCCTGCTATGTTATGTAGTCTTCTGCTCTTATATGTGTTCGTAATCTTACATGTTATCTGCTATGTTAAAATAGTGCTATGTGTTATCTGCTCTTCTATGTGTTATCTGCTATGTTAAAATAAGGGTTGAAAAATGTGCTCATAAAAGGGAACGAATACACCCTCTAAAATGGAGGTCATAAAAGGGAACGAATACACCCCCTTAAAAGTGCTCATAAAAGGGAACGAATTCACCCCTAAATTTTAGGTCGTAAAAGACCGTGGGTTCACGGTGCACGGTGGTCAATTTCCCAGGGGCTTGTGAGTTGTTCAACGCTGATCCAGGTCTGGCCCAGATCGATCCATTTTCTACTACTTTCGACTGTCTGTGTTCATTTCATTTCTGTCTTATGCGCTTAGTGTTAATCCCATTTACGTATGCTAACAGAAAAAAAAGTGGTTTCAGTGACAATAGGTATAGGCTCAGTTGAACAGAAATTATATCTCTCTTGTATTATTAAAACTTACAGAAAGAAAGAAAGAGCCAAAAACAAACGTACAACAGCCATTGTTCAGTATGACATTCCTAGACAATGATTCATTTGTCGGTCAAGATTAAATTTTCCAGTAAATACTACACTTCACTTGTAAACCACAACTATTATAAGTCATTGAAATCGGTTATTAAGAATGGTTGACATGCAGACAAAAACACATATGCATGTATTTTCTGTCTCGGGATTGAAAAGTCGCAGGACCAGGCTTCCTAAGATAGTCCCTTTCCTTGAAAATGGCGGAGAAAATGTCATACAGAAAAATCACAATGTATTTGTAATAATAATAATAATAATAATAATAATAATAATAATAATAATAATAATAATAATAATAATAATAACCTTCATTCACACTGCACGAAAGGTTCTTTTCGAAACCAATTGATTTCGTTTCTATCCCATACGATTCCTATGTAAATTAAAATGAAACGAGGAAACCAGCTAGACTCCAGTATTAAACTATGTTCAAAAATACATTTTAGATGGTGTAGGCGTTATTTTGTAAGTCAAATTTAATCCTGTTTCCATCCATTAGAACACACAGTACAAAGTGGAGTGAGGAAGAACCTGGTCAATGCTAGTGCTATGTTCAAAAATGTTTTTAAATGGTTCAAATTCTTTTAACAAAAGAGACATTGACCAAAGCTTAAAACCCACTTTATTTTAAATTATAATTTGTAACTGTTTCGGGTATCTAGCATATCCTTCTTCAGACACTATTGAAAATAATCAATCAGTGTCGAAAAATTTGGTCAGTGACTCTTTTGTTGAAATAATCAATCCAAAGCCATGAATAGTTTCAAATTCTTCCTCACTCTGTCCATTCTATCAATAGAAAATAAAAAAATAAGAATTTTAGAAATTGTTCCCACTCCAAAAGGGAAAGCACCGAGGCCTATAATCACTAATTTTTAATAAATAATATTATAACAACGATTTTTGGAGTTCCCGTAACTATGGACCGAAACTAAGGGAGACAGTTGATAATGGTAGAACTAAAGAAATGGAAGGAAACGGAAGAAGCCACGCACTTGGAGTTTGCCCGTCATAGTGTTCACTTTATGAGAGCTGAGATAGAAGCAAGGAACCATGCTCTAGAGGTGAACATTCAACTACTGAGTTACTACGGTTCCCATACCAAGTTTGATTGATATACCTAACTTTGATAGTTTCATGAGATAATATATTTTGCTATACTTTTAACCGTCTTTTTCGTCTTAAAATTTGCATTTCAAAGAAAGTGACATAAAACTTGGCTCAAGCTAACAAGCAAGTAGACCTATGTATTCAATTGAGCTGTTTTCCCGTGATGATAAATGAGGCATCTCGATAAAATATTAAGTACTTATCATTCCTTATTTCAAAATTATTATTCATTTATTTCAAATGTATTAGTTGCACTAAGGAACCATTAATTCCATTGATTCTGCATGGTATGCTAGTGGAGTTTCACTGAGAAATAGTATGTTTACTCCAACCCAATTTATTCGATTGATTCAAATTGTTTTTCTATCAACTTATGGAGTGGTTATTTTCTTAACGAACGTCTTCATCATCATTTCATAATGTAAGTAAAATTCCTAGAAATTATATTTCGTACTCTTTATCAAAGGGATTAAGTAAGTGATCAAAGTTCAAATTGAATTCATAGTTATTACGACCGAGGATGAAATATGGAAAAATGAAATATTTATGGAAACTGCAGGTCTGCAGTCGGATATATTTCTAATGGACGTTTCTTCAACAAAAATGGCATACAGTTGAAATCTTATTAGTCTTGCAAACTATGCTCTGAATAAGTGTCGAAATTCTTATGGAACAGTTTGTGTCTCGAACAGTCCACCGGAACGTCTGTCAAAAGTTATTACAGCAAAAATGGTTAAAACTATCGAGATGCTACCTTTTGCCATCGATTCAATGTCTCAGGAATAGGTTCCATCTCTTCTGTTAACTCTATTAAAACCGAAAGTGATTTAGATTGTAACTCCCTGTTCCACTAGGAGTCAGAAGATGTTCAAACATAAATAAATAAATATATAAATAAATAGTTCTAAACCAACCCTAAACCCAGCGAAGAAGGGACAACGGTAGGTGAATCAGTTCGGCTCAATTTCATCCGATTTCATCCGATGTACTTATGAGTTTGTGTTAGATAGCATAACAAACTTAACCAATGGGGCCCCAGTGGCTCAGTGTTCCCCTCAACGGTGATCTAGTGTCTAGTTCATGCTTTCTTAGTGTATATTTTGATTCTCCTGGTTCGATTCTCAGTGATAGAGCCTTTGAAAGTTTAACTGGTCTCGATATTTCTGTGTTTGTGTCCCTGTCGTTCTAGGTTACTTGAAAAACGAGTTAAACGAATAAAAGGCAAGTAAAATTAAGTAGAAAATTAGTAATAGGTAGTTAAAGCAGGTTAATGAGAAACATTCGGTGAATAAGTTAACTTAAAGAAAAAGGGGTAGTGCGTTCGACTCTGGTGAATGGGGCCCGTGGTTCAATCTCACCTATTGTAAGTGAACTTTGTGGTGAACAAACTCCGTGTGCGTGGATTTCTTCAGGTTTCTCCAATTTCCTCCATTTTCTTCCTTACGATATTTCTTTCATTTCTCATCATCACCTTCTCTTTTAGCCTAGCTGACGTAACGTAGGATGAAGAACTCAACGATTTCATTTCATTTTCATTTCAAACTTATATTATGTAAAGTAGAAAGCATTTTCTTTTAGTTTTCATATCAATTAACACAATTTACGCCTCAATATGTGACGTGTTATAAGATACGAATTACTTTTTAACCATCCAGAAAGTGACCAATTATTCACACTCTGAACGAGCAAAAGCATTTAACAATACAAAAATATTTCAAATTTTAAAATAATCATTCATGTTTGGAAAATGATCGTAAGTCCGTAGCAATATATACACACATTTTTAACATTTCAATTTGTGCTTTACGTATTAAAACTTCAAGGAGAACAACAACAGGGCATAATTAATAGAACAAACCATAATAAATCACTTTTACATAAACATATTCAATATTATTATTTTTTTTTTTTTTTTGGATTCTCTTGACAAAAATATTTCTTTGGCCTTGAAACGCTTTCTAATTCAGGTCTTAAAGTATGGCGCCTATTATGACTACATACAATATTATAACTGTCTTTTCATTTCGAAAAAATTTGCAGTGCAACTTCAATATTTTAACTTTGTAGTATAAGTTTTCCCCACTAACAAACGCCCAACATACATAACGTTGACTCCCCAGGAATTTTCCTTTTTGGAAGAGTAATGTTAATGATTACCTATGCATTCAGTTTTACTGGAAAATTCATTTTAATTGTACAGGAAGTTGTCGACTTACCAGTACCTGCATTCACGACCGGTTGTAAAGATATGTTAGGAGAGTATTATTACAAATAACCTATAATAATATATGTAAGTAATATAGAAAAGTATTGGTACTAGGATTATAGAAATTCAAGTACTTTTTTATATATTATTTCTGGTTTTATCCGCGTTTGGTTGCGAAAGCCTTGCACGATAACGGCAGATTTAGTAGTGCCCGTGTCGAATCGTTTGTCCACGCAGATGCCCAACCACCATGTTTTCTAATTGCACTAAATCAAATTAGTCTTCAGCATTGCGAACTGTTATGGCTAAAAGGTCCCATATGATACAGAGTAAAAAGAAATCTCTAGACTATCGCCATGAAGTGTAACTACCAGCGGTGGATTTTCAAACAACAACGGTTAGGGACTTATACTGCTGTGGATAAAATCATTCGCTGACTCAATGTAATTACAAACCGTGGTCATTGAGCAAATGCTATTGCAACCACGTTGACAAAATTGGTCTAAACAGCAAATACTAATATCGTAAAGCTCTGCTATATCGTCGAAGGCAATTCTTCAAGATGGTATTTTATACTCTACCGTATAGTAACAACCTTACCAACTTATGGCCAGCATGATTTACTATAGCACAGCCGGAACCGATGTCCATCATAACACAATATGAACCTATATTTTCAATCTATTTTCATTTTTGGTGTGTGGAACTATTCTGGTGTTTCTGAGCATGGAGCGGGTATAAAGTTCGACATTAGGTCACGTTAGATAGTACTGATTCCCTTATAGTCTACAGGAAACGTTCTTAACTAAACAAGATGCATAATGTTACGTTTTTCCTTGAATTATGAAGTATTGAATGTATTAATGAATACAGTACTCAACTTTAATAGAGATAAGTTAAACATTTCGTTTAGTGACATTGAATTTATCATTACTTGCTTTCCTTAAATTCACTTTTTGTATTTATTTCTGTTAATATACTTCTATAATACTTCATATATAAGAAGTAAAAAGAAACAGAGGATAGATACTTAGTTAATTGTTCTGGTATTCTGTTAAGTAATAAGAGTGTTCTTTCTCAAGAGAACGTAAAACAATTATTTAAGTTCCGATTAAATTAGACTGACATCTTTCTTAAACCTATAGGTCTGCCTTGTGGCCAGTCAGGAGCTCACTTTAGCAGATACCTTGCTAACTTGTAGGCCCACGCTCTTGAAACGAATCATAATCACAATATTTTAACAAATAAACGGCAAACAAGTAGGCTTATGTTTACTTCTACATCATCAACAAGTATATGAATTTAAATTAGGTCTTTCAATTTAACGTCCCACATTATAGCTTATAAACTAAGGGAGACGGATGATTAAGGAAAATGAACAATGATGTAAGGAAATGAAATGAATTCTTTAAGTTCTACGTCCCACGGTTATGCCGGTTAGGCTAAAGGAGACGGTAATGATGAGAGATGAGTGAAATGGCGGAATGAAGAAAGTGGGAGGAAACGGGAGAACCCCGAGAAAACCCACGAGCACGGTGTTTGTCCACCACCAAGTCCACACGGCGTGAGCTGATATCGAACAAGGACCCCAAGCAACGGAGGTGAACGCTCTACCTGAGCCACCGCGCCCCCTGATGATGTAAGAATGGGGGAGGAAATGGGAGTACGCCGAGAAAACCCACGGAAACAATGTTCTCCACTACATCATTGACAAGCAAACAGAGAAACATGATATGCAATTTGGTTTGAAGGGTAATGAATTTATTTACTTTATATTTATTAATTTCACACAGACTCACATTTTTCATAGAAAACTTAATTCATTGATTGATTTGATTATGACATTTCTCTTCCCGTCTCAATTTGAGACGAGACAAGACGTTTAGAAATACACTTTCTGAATATATTTTTGTTTTTGTACCGAGATGAGACTAGACATTTCTTATCTTGTGGTTACCACTAGTTGCAATGTAGGCCAAATAAGCTAAACCTATTATTTTCATTATACAGAAAATAGCTGCCATTGAAAAATGTATCTGTTCCTCCGCTTTTCCCTGCCCCAAGGAACTAAAGCTGGCATCGTCACATTTATGATTAAGTCATTATGGTGTCTGAACTTACTACAGTAAATTTTGAATTTGAGTTTTAGTTTAGTTTAGATGCGTGTAGCTCAAGCCATGATTTGTATTGTTGTACCAGCGCTACAAGAAGACAATATAGCACTTTATTAATTTATGCATTCGATATTTTGGAGTGATATTTTAGAGGTGTTTCTCTTTCGTTCCTCAAAATCAGCTTTACCGTGTTGCTGGACTGAACGTAAAGTGTTCACAGTTTTACAGTTGACACACAAGGGTAATTATTCCTTATTTGAATTACTTTACAATTTCCAAGTCCGTCTTGGGTTGTGTTAAGCATCTTTGTAGAACACTAGTGCACACTTTGCTAGGATTCACTTCATGAAAACAGTTATTAATGTTGGATCTATGTAAGGGTAGAGATATACGGGACTTTCTCAAAACTTATTTATGACACATTTGTTTATTTTCCATTGCAAAGGCATTAGACGAAACTCTTTTTGTTATGTATTCTCTTTGTATTATCTTCCCATAAAGTTAAATTTTCGTTTTGAACATTAGCATACCCATTTTCCATTTCCAAACAGATAGGGTTCTCAGGTAGTTTATTTATTTGAAACAAAAAAGAAGCCTGCTACGTGAAGAAATATATTCAAAAAGAGAGGATTCTTTTGGTGTTGTTTTCCTAATTTTGTGGCAAAATCCCTTTGTCCTTCGTATGCGAATATGAAACACGTAGAGTATCTGCTACCTTCTAAATTATGTACTTCCCTTTATAACAGTGTAAATGGTATTCATATACACATTTCTTGACAAACAACTAATCTAGTTCCCGGTTCCATTTCTAGTGTGCATGTATGTATTCTCGCAGAAAAAGTAAGAATTATGAATGTAACCATATGTAACATTAACATGAAAAAATATCGAAAAAAGTATTTTGACTTTTCATTTCTATACTCTGTTTCCTTTTAGTTGTGTTATGTTTCTTCCCTCTTATTTTTATGGTCCAGTAATGGCATTCTGTATACATGAATAAAATATATGTTTCTGTATTAATAATTGTGCACTTGCTGCTGGCATGTCACAGGTGAAGGGCATCAGCAAGGATGTTGTTGTTGCAAGGAAGACCAAAAGAAGTATTGATTGAACTATGAACAGGAAGAATTTTAAATTTAAACAAACTTGTGCACCAGAAGGTAAAAGGAGTAGCATACGAGTTCACAGTGGTCCTTATGATAACACAATAAAATGTCTGTTATGGTAATTGTAACAGTAAGTGAATTTCTTTTTATAATATTTACACTTTTGTTAAGACATACTTTTTTAAATTGGTAATTCTTTCTGTACTTCTATGGTCACTTTGTACACTATAATAATATAAACTTTACTTTATCACCCCTTCCTTATAGAGTACTACGTCGTAAAGAGCACTCTTTGCATTTAGTATTTATCACATATTATACATGTGGGTAGTAAGATTCCAATAAATTTCGATTAGTTGTCCAATTCTATTTTGAAATCAAATAACATTTCTTTCGTGGATTTTACAAATTTGTACCCAAAATGTATAGCAGCATAAAATGTTTATTTGCGAACACTTCAATACAAAATACACTACAATTCAGATCAGATAAGGTATCTGCTTTTATACTTGGATACTAATAGAAACCACTTAAGTTGCTGCGAATTTTCATACGATCATTATAATATCAATGATAGTATTTAATGTATGTTTTTTACACAAAATGCGATGCAATACTTTCGAAAATAAGTACTTACTTGCTAATAACTAGTCCAAAGAACAAGGTAAGGAACGTTTCCGTCACTCCCTTAAGCGACAGTGGTTCTGTACTGTTACAAACAGATCCTTATAACTGATTCATGTTTTCCGTTAAATCAGATGTCCATTTTTGAATAAGAGCAGTCTCAAGTAGTTCTATTATTACTGAATCTAACATATCAGTGATCAACGCCCTTTTCGGTAATAGAAGTACGTAATAAAATATATAACTTCATTGTCTGGAACATAAATATAAAATTGTAGCTTTTTTCCAGTATGATTTTTCAAAACAACGTACTGAAAAACTATTTAATCGCTTACGTATGCAAGTTCTTTCCGTGTAGAAATTCTCTTCAATTAGTAGTGATTATTAAAATCTGTTAAATAGTAATTCTTGTAAAAATGGTTTAAAGCGTATCATTAAAATGCTTAAATTGTCTATTACTAAGGGATAACTTCCGAATTTTATAACAAATTGACAAGCTCTTACGTAGTATTTTTATTTGTCCCAAATATACTTGAAAAACATGTGCATTTAATTAGAGAGTAAAAGAACCGCAGACTGAATCAGAATTTACAATTTGGAAGACTGAGGTATTTAAAAGATAATAACTCCAAGAAAAAAATGAAATCTTTAAATTTTGCGTCCCACGGTTATGCCGGTTAGGGCACCACGGTGATAATGAGAGATGACTGAAATGGTGGAATGAAGAAAGTGGGAGGAAACGGGAGAACCACGAGAAAACCCACGATCACGGTATTTGCCCACCATAATGTCCACACGGCGCGAGCTGGGATCACACCAGGGACCCCAAACACCGGAGGTGAACGCTCTACCACTGAGCCACCCAACCTCCCAATAACTACAAAGAAAAGTGATGAATGAACTAATGGATATTCGAAATAAAACTTTGCCTACAAGTTCACAATAACTTCTAACATCATACAGTGTAAATAAGGAGAATATTAGGGAAGTAAACAAAATGAACAAATATAAAATGTAGAATCTAAAAATAAGCTTTACTACTTAGCAATCCATTGAGCATTTGGCACAATGCACACATTGGTTTGCGAAATCTAAGTTACAAAAATATGCAGGGCTTGGAAAATTTGATGTGTTATCGAAAGTCCTAATACACCTATTTCTGCTCTTTTATTATACTAGCACCAAACAGTGAGCCTTAAAAATGTTACAAACAAGTAAGATTATATATATTGAGTGTTGGAGGTCCAGCATTAAAGTTCTACTTAGTTCTTAGAATGGAATATGTTTTCTGTTATTTCAAGTAAGTGCCATTACACCTTGTTCTCGGGAAATCCTTGCAGTAGGAGCAAACTGTCAAAGAGTTAGCATAACTAGACTAAGATCAAAAATAGCTTTGCATATATTTGATCTAAATCCTCAGGACAAATAGAAAAAACAAGAAAGGAAATTAATCTCTTCTTTCGTTCTAGGTAGTACTATGAACAACTTTAATAGCGTTGTCGGATTTGTCAGTTATTAATTGACTGTCAATTATTAATTAATTGTCAGTTATTCATTTGTTCGTGTCTTACGTTCATGTGCGACAGGCAGATCATAACATCAGAATGGATTATTACGTTTGATAGAATTTACAGCACCATATATATATTAAAATCATGTCACGTGACCTGAAAATAGTTATTTAGCCAAATTGCAGGAAACGAACTGAAAAAAAAAATACATTATATGGAATTTAGAAAACACAAATTCCAATAAAGTGGGCACTATGCCTCAGTGGCGGAGCGGTCATCTCCGGTGCTTGGAGCCCTTGGTCCATCCCACCTCGCTCCGTGTGGACTTTGTGGTGGAAAAACTCCGTGCTCGTGGGTTTTCTCGGGGTTTTCCCGTCTTCTCTCACTTTCTTCATTCCACCACTTCATTCATTTCTCATCATCATCGTCTCCTTTAGCCTAAGCGTGTAACGTAAAACTTAAAAATTTCATTTTTAATTTACAAACTACAATAAAATTCACAAAATCTAATAGTTAAATATATACTTAGAGACTAAGAGAAATCGTCTACGTAATTGGTAATACACACATGTTCATAAAATTGAAGAACGCTGTTTTCTTTACGTTTTAAGTATATACCGTGATATAGCATTTTCAATAATAAATACACTAATATTAATAACTAGTCCAATCAAGAAAATAAATAAGGTAACAGTTGGTAACAGTTGCATTTTTCATTAAAAAAAGATATTAATTAGAACGATCGCATTCTTCTAGTTGATGGATTTTTACTCTAATATTAGATTTCTACTTGTGGCTAAACCGAGCTTCATGTAGCTTCGCTACAATTGAAACTATTTTATCTCTGAATAAAAAACATCTCGGCTACGCTGGAAAATAAGTAAATATAATATTTGATCTAAAAATATCTGAATCTTATTTTTTTAAAATAAAAATAACTATTTACCAAAATTGCTAAAGACAAATCGAAATTACATCTTATATGACAACTTCTTTCTTTACAAAACACACACACTGAATGCAACTTAAAAAAGCAATAGGTAAATATATACTTAGACACTAATGAATAACACTTTGGTAACTGTTAATATTCACATTATCATTAAAATAAAAAAGAAAGCTGTCCCCTTTATGTTTTAAGCATATAGCGTGATACAACATTTTCAAATATAAAAACACTCATACTAACAACTAGTCCAAACAAGAGAATAAAGAATGTTCCTGTTACATCTTTGATTGAAAATGGACGTGGATTAGCACGGTAACATTTATGTTGTTGATTGATATTTACCGTAAAATCAGATTCCCACTTGTGAATAAATCCAGCCTCAAGTAACTTCGCTACTATAGAAACGAATTTATCCGTGAACAAGGACCGTCTCGGCAACAAAAGCACAGAATAAAAAGATAAAACTTTTTCTTCTAGAAGATGCACATTTAAACCATTGCCTTTCTCTGTGTACTTTTTCAAAATAATAAACTGGAATAAAAGCAAATCATCTAAGAAGGCAATGTCATTCTTTGTAGAAATTCTCTTCAATATGTCGTGATGACTGAAAAATGTTAAATCGTAATTATTGTAAAGATAGTTAGAAAGCGAATCATTTGAATGTTTGAAGTAGTTTCTTAGTGAGGGATAACCGCCAAATTGCAAACCAGTGTCTACAATTTCTTGCATAGTGTTGATGTCTTTCTTATATGACGGGACAGTTAAAAACCCAAACAATGTACTTGAATATCCTGTACAGATAATTAAAGAATAAAACAGCCATATGATAAACATAATTCGAAATTTGCATGACTTAGGTATTGAAGGGATAGAAATCCCAAGGAAAAGGGATATTGAATAATAAAATGGGTGCTGAAGAAATGCATGATCTTCACCTGTGCCATATCTTCTAATTGCATACAATATACGTGAGAATATTAAGTAAGTAACTAAAATGAGCAACCAAGCATGAAATGAATAAGGCAAAAATATGCTTTCCCACTTAGGGATAAGTTGAGCTTTTGGCACGACCCACACATAGGATTGCGGAATCCAAGTAAGAACGAAGTCCAGTGTTTGTAGTCTATCAAGTGTTATCGAAAGTCCTACAGCACCTATATCTGCTCTTCCATAATACAAATCACCAAAAATTCCACATGGTGTACCATTTTCAAACTTAAAGCCCCAGAGCATGCCATCGTTAGGTTCTTCTGCTACAAAAGAAGCATTAATATTCTTCATTATGTATTCTAGAATTCTGCCTTCAATGCCATCTAAACTAGCTTCTTGCTTAGATAAAACTATTACGTATGGTTCAAAAGTAAAAGTACTTATTTGAATAGAACAACCATACAAATTAGTTGTTTGGCTAGGGAATACCTCGTGAGATATCCATGTTTTGTCTTTAACACTTACTGCATCAATATCATGTACAATGTTGCACTGAGATTGGGAATATAATAAATATCTATACAGTAGGACAGTCTCTCCAAAATCTACAAGAACCACGCTATTATACAATTTGTTTAGCACCAACAGATCAAAAACAGAGAGTACATTTTTAATGTTAATCGTAACATTTTTAAATATTACAAACACTTTAGATACTTTCAAAAATAGGTTACTATTAGTCAATTGGTCCACTGCAACGAAAAACTGGTCAACAGTCATATAAAATATGATATTATACAAACTAGAGGCTTGTGCAATGTGTATCTCACTACATACATTCATTTTGTTAATGATCATAACAGGCGATCTTAATGATTTTATGATATCTTCTGTTTCTTTTGTTGACTCTAGTGACGTGACAATGACTACATATTGTCTCTCTTCAGTTTCTGCGTTTACGGTATTTTCTACCACGTAAGGTAGCAAATAATTGCTTCCATTCTCCTCAATCAGATCAATGCTTTCAATCACATATTTTGCCAGTAGTACTAACCATACTAGAAGCACAGAAATCTCGGTCATTTTTGTGTCCTGAAAATAAGTAAAACTATATTAACAAATTAAGATATGTATTACCTTATGACGTATATAATATACCATGTAATTCTAATGTAAAATATGTTATTCTGATATTCATCCATAATAACGAGGGTTGTTACAACAAATGAGATCATATTCGAGCATTAATTATGCGTCTTACTAAGTTTGAGGGACAAGGTGATAATTTAAAACTGTCTAACTTTAAGTTCATTTTAGTAAGCGTGATGGAAAAGTAAGAAGTGTAAAAGGTAATATTATTATAAAACATAAAGAACGCAACGAACTTACCGATAAGCTTACTTAAGAAACTATCAAACAATCGACAGGATAAGTTTAAAAAACTGGACTATATCCAAGGATAAGGGTAAATTTTAAAATATAAGAGTAACGAAGAAAGTTCTGTACCTTTTCCTTTCAGTACCTTCGAATATCGATATATCACATAGGAAGTACCTGGAAGATCAAACATTATCCCCATCTGCATCGGCGACCTTATGCCAACGTCCTGGAACCACACGGATTCCATCGCAGTAGAACTTGGTGGATCGTGAAACAAAGAAGGTACCAAGTGCATTTTGTACCTCTACTAGATATTTAAACTGACGTGATTGTCCAAGGTGATTTTCCAAGGAATGGATCAGGTGATAATCGGACATTGCAAAGTATGGCGTATGCAATAATGTTTACCATCCAAGGTGTAGAATGGTGTCCTGGGTCATACAAGCCACGTGGAGCTTAGCGTTCTCCTGTAACAGAAGGACTCCTTTGTGATTGAGAAGTGCTGGCTCCAGAGTTTTGTGTTCTATTTAACACGGATCAGCTGCTAACATTACAGAATTGCATTGATGCTCTGACCACCTGGTAGCAGTTCTAGATGCAGCAGCAGGATGTAAAAACACAGGAGAACCTTCTTCTGGTGCAGTGCTGCTTTCGGCTGCTTTGAAACCAGTTCGTGGAATGCTAACCAACGATGATGGAGCTTCGTACAGGAAACACTTCTCATCACATGTCCAAACCCTGTCCAGAAATGGCTCCTTCCTCAGAGGAGACAACAAAGAAACAAAGGTGTCTGCTTGCGTTACCTTCTGGCCAGGAGACAAATCACCTCGGACCCAATGACATAACTTCTAGGGCTTCCCAAGTTGAGAGAGATGCTGCCGAATGGTTTCTCCTGTCACACTGATTTGTTGTTTCAGTTCCTCATATGTCTCCACTGTTCGTCTCAATTGCTGCCCGCAGATCTTCATTTTGTACATGTGTTGTTCTTTCTTCTCGTGGTGTGTCTTCGAATGTTTTGTCAGAGTCCATGTAAACTTGTTAAACTACTGCTGCAGTTTCCGCGTAGTCACACCCTCTCCAAAGACCTCGCATATCTTCCACTCCGGTTGCAGCTGCGTTTGACCCTAATTTGAACTCGTACAGCATACACGCCCTTATGACGCTCTGTGGAGGTCCCATTTTCACTCTGTCCTTACCCAAGTTCACAGTATAACTAAACTGCCAACCAGGTAGTATGTTGGATATACCCACACCAACAATCTCCATTTGCATTCAGCTCATTGTGTGTGGCCCAAAGGAATACAGACCTCAACAAAAAGGGACAGAATTTGGTTGATTACCTTTATAACTGTACTGGAGCAAGAGGAATTTTTGATATAATTAAGAGGAGCAACAGGAAGTGGTTTGGACATTGCCTGAGGATTTACTGTATTGAGATGGACGAGCTAGAGAGTATAGTGGAAAGAAAGAGAGTAAGGGAGTGAAGGAGTCTGTAGTTGAAAGAAGGTATTGGTACGCCAAGATGAAAAGACTAGCTGAGGACAACCGGATATTGAAGCTTCTCAGTTACAGCAAGGGACCTGCCAATAATGGCGGAATAACTATAGTGATGATGATGATGAGATGTTTAGCAATATTGGCCAACATTTAAATGATTATAATCAAATCTCTTAATATTTTAGAATAATTTGAGCGAAAACTGAAAAGGACTTAACTGCCTATGTCTTTTGCGTAAAACCAATTTATGTAATATAAATGCTATTGACCTATATTAAAAATAAAAAATAACACCATCAAACTCCAAGTTATTTGAAATAACTGTACAAAATCCGTCTCACTTGTGAATATTAATTATTTATTGCTGTATAATGATCACGTTCCTTGCATTTACTGAGCTGCGTTTTTACTGAAGCCAAGAAATTCAAGTGAAAGATGTAATATCTTTTTCCCCTTCTTTTCACATTATATAAAAAATCAAGTAGTACTGGTATTTGTGCAAGACTTTTGCGCAAGAGTCTTTGTCTTGCAGGTATGGTCTTAGTCTTAGTCTTGGTCTTACACCCCTTGGTCTTGGTCTTGGTCTTGCATACGGATTTCTGGTCTTGATTTTGGCCTTGCATGCAAGACTCTTGAACAAACTGCCCTACCAAGACTCTTGCGCTCATCACTACACCAAAGTATTATTTGTGAGATTGTAACTTATTTCCGTGTCATATTTGGTTAAAATTGCTCTTAGCGCTTCAGAGTAATATATATAAATGAGCTTATAAGGTGTTGCATGCGTTCCATATATACATAGTCGTAATAATGGACTCTCTTTAAAATACAACACTCTTTTATTGTATGGCATTTGTGTTCTTTTCTTTCTTTTATTCCTCAAATCGTCTCTTTACTCTTCTAGTGCATTTTAGCATCATCATTTTTTTCGAGCCATCTGCTTTTTATCTCATCATTTGTACACATTATGACATTTCTCTGAAATGTCTTCCAACTTCGTTCTTTAAGATTTGATGTAACATGTTTCAAGGACAATACGATTGAAAAATAAAAGAAAACTAAGATATTTTTCGTTCTTCATCAGTTGGCAATGGCCAAGACGCACCACAATTGCCAAGTGCACTATTATTTCATTTTTTAAAAAATTAGTTTAGATCTTCTTGTTTTATTATTTCTTTTTATTTAGTTTAAATTTGTCTGCTACAAATCTTCAAGGAATCACAGTGATTAACACGATGAGGATTTTTAGGGGCAATTTTCGTAGAAAATATACTGGGAAAATGTGCTAAACATAAGCCGAAAAACGGGTAGAAACGGTGATTTTCCCCTAGTATTTTAACGACTGCTCTTTCTTCTAAGCGAAAATAGATAAGTTAATAGTAACTACGCACTTTTCTATAATCTCTCTCTCCCCCTCTCTCTGTGTCTCTAATATATATATATATATATATATATATATATATATATATATATATATATATATATATATGCAGAGATACAGGGAAATTATGTTATTATTCGCCTTCACTAGCCGTCACACACAGAATGGAAAGAAGAGTAAAGCCCTGCACTTAATAACAGTGAACCCTACACTTATTAAAGTGATGAAGGGATGTTTCTCTTTTTAAAGATGAAACGTCTTGTAGGTGTTAAAACTTCTTTATACAGGTAGGTATATTCACAGAGAACTATAGAGCGGATTTAATATTAACTTTCAGTGACAACTTTAACAACTCATTGTCGAATTTTTCTGGAGAATTACATCAAAGTACATTTTTTTACTTCTGTAAGTTCGGAAAATTATCAGATAAAGCACAAACTACATGATATTGTCAAAAATTCAAAGACAAGAAGTGAACACGCAAAAGAAATGGATGAACAAATGTTCACTATGAAACTTGCCCCGTCGTTCTATCATTCATCACAAACCTGAAGAGTCCAGTGAAAAGCAGAATCTTCAAGATAGGCGAGTAACTCCCGACGAATTGCTCATTGTGTTTCCAAACATTTCTAATTCTTTGCTTGGTGAAATTGCGTAGCAACGTCTTGGATGCATCAAAATTTGTTCCTCGGAACTGAGTGACTAACACAAAACTCAGAGAAATGGTTCAGCATTGACATTCTTGACATGATATCACACATATGTAGATATCTTTCTTCATGGAATTGTGACTGGAGATGAGACCTGGGTCTCTTACATCGCTCCAGGAGCAAGCAGCAATCACGGGAGTGGCATCATTCCTCATTATCAAAAAAACGAAAAAAAATCAGAAAATCCCTCTGCACGAAAGGTGAAGGCAACTGTCTTTTGGATCGCAAAGGTAGTGTGCTCTTTGGCTTTCATGCCGAAAAGTGTTACAATCAATGCAAGTCGTTATGCTGAGATTCAAAGACGGAAGGCAAGCTTTCTGGAGGACTTTTGTTTCTTCACGGCAATACCCCTCTCACACTGCTGCTGCAACTGAAGAATTGCTGGGTCAATTCTGATAGGAACGTTTTGATCATCCACTCTATTTATCTAGCGATTTCCACCTTTCCCCTCAACCGGAAGAGTTTTAGAAATGTTGAAGACTTGAGAGAATGCAGTGATCAATCACCTGGTTTAATGAAATGGCGGAATATGTGGAGAAATGTGAGAAGTTTCTTATATGTAAGAGAAATATGTTTTTCTTTTTTCCAATAAATAATCGTGTTTTTCATTTTGTATAAGTAAACGGACTTTATTTTCTGGATGACCCTCTTAGCAATAAAACTTGACCAATATCAATGATCCCTTTCTTGGACTACTTTGGTCTTACTAGTTAAACTGAACAGGCACTTATTTCTTCAAACAAATTATGTAGAAAAAATTGATTTCTGTTAATTTTTCCAAATTATCTTCGTCAATATACTAATGTAAATATCTAAAGAGAGGTTCTACCTAAGTTTAACTTTACCTAGGGAGGTACTTGAAACCGAACCCACAAAATGGGGTGATGTATGTATTTCCTGAAAGCTTGGATCGAGGTAAGATCAAAACCTGTTAACAAGATTGGGGAGGTCTCATGCATTCCGCTTGGGCGCAGCACTTTATTCATTTTTATTAAAATCTTTAAGCGTGTCTGTAAGTTCGTTGCAACCCCGAAAAATCTGAAACGGTGAGACAGATATGAAAACAGAAAAAACATGTCTTTCATCATTTCAAAAATGCAACTTATCAAAGTAAAATAAATTGTCCCCGGGGTTCCCCCCCAGGGTCGCAGACGGGTTGCATCTCAAAATTTTTAAATGGAAAGGAGGGTCAAGTTGGATATCATATGAAAGTTGGTGTTAAATGAAAAAAGATAAGTCAATCTCGACTTTCTACGATAAGCCTGTGAAAAATAGCTGTGGATCAAAATATCAACACAATCTTCATTGTAAAGTATATGGCCACTCGTATGAATCTGAAACGGTAGGATAGGTATAAAAACAAAAACAAGGATATGTCATTATTTCAAAAGTATAATGATTCAAAGTTTACAAAATGGGAAAAGGTCGAAGACGGGATCCAACTGAAAATGTTGAAATGTGAAAGGGGTTTAAATTGAGTATCTTATGAAAGCTGATTTTAAGTGCAAGAAAATGAAAACAGTCTCGACTCTTGATGATAAGGCTGTGCAAAATGGAGGTGTGTCAAAATGTCAACATAAGCGTGTTGAAACATTCTAGTTTTTTTTCTTTTCTTTCTTTTTTTTTTTTTTTTTTTTTGTTTTTTGTTTTAGATCTGTCTCAAAGTTTCAGATTAATAGGAGTGCGCATAGAATTTACAATGACGCTTGTGTTGACATTTTGACCTACCGCTATTTTGCAGAGGCTTAGCGTGAAGGGTCGAGACTTGTTTCATATTATCTCACTTAACATCACTTAACACCATGGAACATTTTTTACTTTGTATCATCATACTTTCGAAACTTTTGAAATAAGGACTTTTTGTTTTTACACCTATCCTACTGTTTCAGATTCATACGAGTGGCCATATACTTTGCAATAAAGATTATGTTGATAGTTTGATCCACAGCTATTTGTACAGGCTTATCGTAGAGAATCGAGACTTGACTTATCTTCTTTCATTTAACACTAACTTTCATACAATATGCAAGTTGACCCCCGTTTCTATTTAAAAAGTTTGAGTTGGACCCTGTCTGAGACCCTGCGTGGGACTCTGAAACAAATTGTTTTACTTTGACACGTCGTCCTTTTGAAATGATGAAAGACATGTTTTTCTGTTTTGATATCTCTCACCGTTTTAGATTTTTCGGGGTTGGAACGAATTTTATAGACACGCTTAAGGATTTTAATAAAAGTTAGTAAAGTGCTACCCCCAAACGGAATGCATGAAACCTCCCCAATTTCGGTAAACTGTTTTGATTTTCCTTGACCCAAGCTTTCAGGAAATATATACATCACCTCCACTTTGTAGATTCAGGTGCAAGTAAATCTCGGGTAAGTGTAAAGGTTGAAAGATTTAAGAACTTGCGTCCATATAAACTTATGATTAAGTTTATATTTGCTAGTGTAGTTACTATCTATAACATTCTTTATTCTAAAGAATTGTGCTATATTGGTCATGGTGGTGAACAGCGTTTGGGCAATAATGTATTATTAATATAGTATATTTCAATATAATAATATTCCAATAAATATTGAAAAGGTGTCGCTTTCGAAGATATTGATGAATATCTAATTGTTTTCTTTGCAGTGCGCTATAAAATTGTACTATTAATGATAATTGCGTTGAGTGCAACTTATAGCTGTTTATAGTTATAGCTGTTTATAGTTAATAACTTCCCTTAGAGACTTCATTAGTCCAGCTTCACCTTATTACTAAGAACGATACTAAATGATTAATAGTCTTCCGTTGGGTTCGACTGTGGCTCCACCTACCGCTGTGTCTAACGACCTAGCCTTTAGTGCGAGTGGTTCCGGGATTGATTAACCGTTGGGACACTCGATGGAAAATGAGTAATACGTTTTTCAGCCCGGCCGTCCTGAGGGAAGTTTTTCTTATTAGTTTTCTTTCATTCACGCCAGGAATATGACGGGATGGTACTTAACATCCATGTCCCAGTTCGCTTCTTTCCCCAAATTTTTCTTCCTTCTCCCCTTCTCCGTATAATATAATCCGCGTGAGAGGTAATCTATCATACCTGACTGGTAATGCCCATAACATCAATAATAATCAATAATTCTTTGGCTTCAAAGTCATTTTTAGCAGCAATACTACACGAGTTGAAACACATTGTTTAAAGTTGGATATTTAAGTTCTATTTGTTTGGCGCTTGAGAGGCCACCCCAACAGATATTGAACATAGAACAACGAATATTTTGGATACAAGTTTACGTTACCTATTTTTTTTCGAGCATATGAGATCGGTTAGTCCGATGTTTCTTCAGGAACTAAGGTTCAAAAACTTATATAGGCAGTTGATAACACCAGACTTAATAAGTCCAGCATCAAAATAAAATTTATTCTTTCAAATATAAGATGTGAATTCTTTTACTATATCTAGCTCATCCGTGGCTAAGCGGTTAGCGTATGCGCCTTTGGCGTGGGAGACCCGGTTTCGATTCCCGGCTTGAGCTCATGTGGTTCGGATTCCACATTAATCAGTAGGTCCACTTCTCATATAGCCTCGCTGCTGAACGGGACGTTAAACTCAAAATAAGCTCACTCAATTTTACTATATTATTGAATACTGGGTATCTTCTCGAGAGTCAGGGCTGGGGATAGCTATTCCTTCATGATCCATGATGCACTCCTTAATACACGTCCTGATATTTCTTTTTCAAAAACCTAAACGTATTTTCAATCTTACTAGGTTTTAACATACTGCATCTATCTGTGTGAAGAGCATGATTATTATAATTACGGTCCTAGAAAAAAATTAGGCTATTGTTAAGAACATTATTTGTTCCTGTTTTAATGATTTAATTAATTTTTTCTCTATATCGACTAAATTTTTAAACAGCATAGTTTTCTTGAGATTCTGGCTATGGTAAGCTGTCATCAAGATTATCAAAGAACTATAGCAGCTATAAATAAAGATACAACAATTATATTAAATGTTTTCGCATCTATTTCATACACAATATTATGTCTGTTCACTTTAAAATATTTATCTATGAAACGAAATGAAAAGAAATTTTCATTTTTACGTCCCACAAATATGCTGGATTTCGCTGAAAAAGACGATGATAATGAGAAATGAATGGAATAGTGGAATGGAAGAATAGTGGAAGCCCGAGTAAATCCACGTACATGGTGTTTGTCCACCAGAAAATTTACTTGGCGCGAGCTGTGATCGGACCAGTTACCTCGTGCACCCGAAATAAACTCTCTAACACTGAGGTCCCGCGACCTAATTATGTAAAATGAATTAAACTAAGATAATCTTTTAGAGAATCTTTGTCGGAAAGAAACAACTTAATAAAAAGCTATGCTTAGATAATTTTTTTTCCTTTTTAGCTCTCTCATTCATAAACGGTTCGAGTACGTGCCTTTGGCGTGGGAGGTTCGGTTTGATCTCCAGGTGGAGATCATTAAGTTCGGATTTCACTTTAAGTTATCTGTTAATGTCTCATATAGTCTCGTTGCTGAAAGAGACAGTAAATTCAAATTGGAATCTAATCATTTTTTAATCTTTTTTTTTTCGAAAAGGAAACGGCTAAGTTAATTTCTATGAATGTTATGAAATTTTCTTATATGTAGTATAAACAAGTTTACCTGTGTAGATTTTTAATGGAAAAAATATATATTAAAATCAACGTAAGTAAATTTCCCCACGCGAATTGTTTGGAGAGAAAGAATGAGAAATACGTCGCAAAACGATAATGAAGTTTCCGTTCATATAATGTAAATGAAACCATCAGAGTCTTTGTCGAGAAGGAACGACGTATTGTTCGATTTTCACCCATAACAAGTTACTTTTAGTTCTGGAGTAGAATGAAAATTACACCCTTCCCATTTCGAGAATAGTAAAGAAACTGCTTGTAATTGCAATTTGTTCAGGAGACACTGTTGCTATACCCTATAGGGGTATCTACATACATGAGAATGAACGAACCGACAAACACGGTCTAATATTACATAATCTGATCATTCTTTACTACAGTGGAGGTGAAAGATGTATGTACAGTCAAGTCTTGATTTCGATTTTCTTTAAAGAAAAAGAAGAGATTGATCGAAGATTGAAAATATAACGAAAAATAGCATGTGGAGACGGAAAATAGATCCCTCCATTATTGATCACTCTTGAGATGTGTTGAGACATACATGGAGTGGTTAGTGGCTTCAGTACTTGGAAAAAAAGAAGTCCTTGGAAAGGACTGGGTTTCAAATAAAAAAAAACAGTTGAAGAGCTCTTCAATCAGACAAGACCTGAACTTTCTAACTTTTAATCTTTTCACCCAATTTCATCTCCTGGATAAAAGATGAAGTAATTGAGAGGGAGAAATGAAAGGAAGATATCCTCCAGATCTCTTCAGTTGAGTTCCTAGATTATCTTTCAATTGATTAAAAGAAGAGAACAAGTCATCAACTTCATTCAATTGAAAATGGAGTAAGATTGAAATCACGAGTGGCTAAAAATATCTAAAAAGTGAATATTTTACTCTTGGAATTGTATAATTCTTTAGAGCTTAACATTAAGACTTTCTTATGGTATATTACGTCCGATAGGCATTACAAAATTACTGGGATGTGCCGTTGTTTTATATTTTAAGAGCAATTGGTCTATTTAGTAAATAAATTGAGAGAATATGTTTTTAAGATATGATGAAATGCGACAAGTACCTAAGAAAGATAAAGATATGATAAAAATTGTACCTAAGAATTATACGCGCAATTTTCTTTTTCTTTGATTTCAAGAGACGAAGCAAAACAAATTTTTGCATTCGCTAAAAATTATAACATCTCTGAAATTACAACGGAATTACACGTTTAGTTCTCTCTTACAGACCAAAATATTATTAATATATTTTGAAGACATCTATATAGTACGTTCAGTGCACTAGGGAACCAAATCTACTTTCCGTCGTATTTCATTTTCAAGATTTCCATCTGAAGCTCCTTTCAGGGCACAAGAATCTAATTTCCAGATATTCTAAATCATCTTCATGATGTAATTAAACGAGAAATAACTTCTTCACGTACTTAAGCGTAAAAGAATACTTTGTATCCTTTTCTCACAACATAAAACAACAGTTTTAACTTTCCTATGTACTTAATCGTACCGTTCAAATTTTGTCTCTTATTCTCACAACATAAAACAACAGTTTTAACTTTCCTATGTACTTAGTCGTACCGTTCAAATTTTGTCTCTTATTCTCACAACGTAAAACAACAGTTTTTACTTTCCTATGTACCTGCCGTTCAAATTTTGTCTCTTATTCTCACAACATAAAACAACAGTTTTATCTTTCCTATGTACTTAATCGTACAGTTCAAACTTTGTCTCTTATTCTCACAACGTAAAACAACAGTTTTAACTTTCCTATGTACTTAATCGTACCGTTCAAATTTTGTCTCTTATTCTCACAACATAAAACAACAGTTTTAACTTTCCTATGTACTTAATCGTACCGTTCAAATTTTGTCTCTTATTCTCACAACGTAAAACAACAGTTTTAATTTTCCTATGTACTTAAGAGTACGGTTCAAATTTTGTCTCTTATTCTCACAACGTAAAACAACAGTTTTTACTTTCCTATGTACTTAATCGTACCGTTCAAATTTTGTCTCTTATTCTCACAACATAAAACAACAGTTTTATCTTTCCTATGTACTTAATCGTACCGTTCAAACTGTGTCTCTTATTCTCACAACGTAAAACAACAGTTTTAACTTTCCTATGTACTTAAGAGTACCGTTAAAATTTTGTGTCTTATTCTCACAACGTAAAACAACAGTTTTAATTTTCCCATGTACTTAAGCGTACTATACAAACTTTCTCTCATTTTCTCAAAACGAAAAACAATTTTAAATTTCCTATGTACTTAAGCGTACCGTACAATCTTTGGCTGTGTTCCTCACAACGTAAAACAACAGTTTATATTTTCCCGTATACTTTAGCTTATAATACATACTTTATATCTGTTTCTATCACAAGTTTCGTGATGAAGATTCATCTCTTTTTGATCAAACGCCGCAGTACTTGTTCGTATCCTCCGTTTCTCACTTGGAGTGTACTCTTCTCGACATCATATAATTCAACGTTTCTAAAAGTTTTTTAAAATGAATTTCACATTTTTATAATTGTCCTTAATGTTATCAAGTTATTACCTTATCCACCAAAATAATGTAGTTTGTTGAAAGTTTTTGTATTGGAAAAAATGATCAGCATGTATTTTTATATAAACTGTAATAGTCTTGTATATGTTTTATAAATAAATATTTAATAGTAATGTAATATTATCTGATGTTTTAACTTACAAAATCAAGGAGGAATAGTGCTCTCTTATGAAGGACTTCCTTTCTGTATAAGTTCTTTTAAAAATAACTTAAACATTTTTTTTTATCTTTCGTAAATAAATACTTCTTTAACAATACTACTAATACGGAAAAATCTCGAAACACTCAGCAAGGGATTATTCTTCGGATGTAATTTTCGGGAAACATATATTATAATTTTGTACATATTCATGAATAAATGTTTTAGTATAAACTGAACCACGAAGCTTGAAAAATATGAGTCTGAAAGTTTAGTATGGCTATCAGGATTTTATAGCTGTAAGTATACAAGATAACCCCAAAATCAACGAAACCATGACATTAACTAGGTACAATATATTATGAAATATAAGAGGTAGCAATTCTGGACACGTTACCATTTTCAGCTGATACATAATTTTCAGTTAGAATGTGACCTAACAAATGCTTACTTCAAAATTATGATCTAAATAAATATTACCAGATATAATACTTAATATAATGTTGTAATGTCCAACATGATGTAGTGAATAAACATTTCCACACGCCAGTGTTTACAAACACTACCCCGTGGTTTAACAAGAACATTTTACACCAGATGGATCTATAATCACTTGCAGACGACGGATTCTAGCCCCTCCCACGGGACAGAATACAACATCGGAGCAGTAGCGCCACCGCCACCCAAGGAACACTATAAATTGGATGGACCACAGCAATTCTGTTCCAGTTTTCTGGTGATCCTCCTATTGTTTACTTCGGAACATTAGGAGTAACCTAACCCGAGGTTCTCTAGTCTGCTTCGAGACTATGCCTATCCTTTCTGCTGGCTTAGCCTGCTTCGGGGCTTTGACTGAGAATCCTAAGCACAGCCACTTAGCCTGCTTAGGGGCTCTGTTGGCCATTTAACCTTCCCTCTGCTTGAATCGGAGCTTAGGGTCCCTAACTCCACTCTGCTTAGCCTACTTTGGGGCTCTGTAGAGATCCTGTCTGCGACCTTACGGTCAAAGACTACCTGTAATTTACCTTGTAAATTAGAAGAGATTACTTGTATAGTATTTTGTAAAAATACTTTTATAGTGAGATATTTTATAATAAGAGTCGGTAGTGGGAGTCGATTCCGGGCACACCTTTTATTAACGCTCTACCTATACCTATATGGGATAAACTTTTACAATATATTATGAAATATAAGAGGTAGCAATTCTGGACACGTTACCATTTTCAGCTCATACACAATTATCAGTTAGAAGGTGGCTAACAAAGGCTTACTTCAAAATTTTGATCTAAATAAATATTACCAGATATAATACTTAATATAATATATACACTATTATACAGTACTCGTGAAATCAGAGAATTTCTTGCAAGGCAGGGCAAGGTAATCTCGATATACAAAATAATAATAATAATAATAATAATAATAATAATAATAATAATAATAATAATAATAATAATAATAATAATGAAATTATTATATTTGTAATTGTTGTTTTATTAGAAATAATAAATTTAGTTCAAATAAAAAATTGTAATTTACGTTGACATCAATTAAGACAATTTGTAATCCTTATTGAAGTAATGTTTCAGTAGAAATACAATCCAGTGCTAGATGCCTAAGGATTCGGAGAGACATGGCTTGTTTCAAAATCGAGACGAGATTTGTTACTCGTCTTGTCTCAAATTTCTCTAGAACTTCGTTTATTTTTAAAAGAAGTTATTTCGGAAAACGTATTCAGTCAGAAATTCTTATTGCTTTGAGACCAATACCACATGTATTACATGAAAAAGACTTACTAAACTTAAACGAAACTAATTTAATACTAAACAAAACCGAGCCTTATTAACTACTACGTGAAAAATGACACTTACAGGTTCATTATTTACAGGCCATAGATAACAGAGTACCAAATGTTTGCTATTATTATTATTTAAAGTATAGATATAGAATTGTATGTTTGAACACATCCTGGATGAAATTCTGTCTACGCCACTACTCTAAAATATATTAAATATGTGCTTAATATTTTATTTGCATGGAATATTGACGTGTCGAGATCGGTAGTTTAGAGTTCTAGAGCTTAATGGTGAATAATGAACCAGTTGAGCTATCCAGTTGCAAGCTATCAATACAGTCACAAGGCTGCTAAATGTTAACATCGATTAAGTATATGTCAATACGCCAAATATGGTAAATGTTTACGATAGCGCAAAATTATAATACATCTATTTTTGACATAATCTCCTCGCGCCAATCTTATTTGTAAAGAAGAAAAATCCGATATTATTATTTATGTGTCAAATTTGGACTTATGTATTTGAACCTGCTTCTAGGTCCCATTCTTACTTTGTTCAAAATAGTTCAAGAATTTTATATATATATATATATATATATATATATATATATATATATATATATATATATAGAGAGAGAGAGAGAGAGAGAGAGAGAGAGAAAGAGACAGAGAGAGTTAATGACCTATACCGACAAACTTTAAGAGCTGGATCCTCCGATCAAAATAAGAGAAGCATTCAAATGGACCTTTGGCGAAAAGTATATAGTTTTAGAGCTAGTGCTGTTAAAAATCGCGAGAAGGCCAAATTTAAAGAGGCCCTATTTCAAATTCCAGAAACTTTGGTCCTTATCAGCGTAAAAGAAGACACATATAAACATTTCAAAAGTGCATATTTCTTTAAATTTCAATAAGTGTACATGGTATCCCCTACAGAGTGTAATTCTCAGATATACTCTCAAAACAGTTTCAGATACACCCTGATTTCAAGGAGGGTCCAAAGTAGGCAGAGGTAATCTTTAAGAACAATGGACATCCAATAGTTTGAGGGAAGTCGGAAGTGTTACTTACCGGCACCTCCATTTTTTTTAAGTTTGGAATAACGTGTGATGCGATGTATTTCGTCAAGGTATATTTCACGTTTACTTCATTTATAAGACTTCATATATAGAGAGGGAGGGGAAGAAGGAGACTACAATTAATGGATGATATTAAAACAGAAAGATCATACGCGAAGACGAAAAGGTTAGCGGAGGACCGTGGAGCATGGACGCTTCTCAGCTGCGGCAAGTGACCTGCCAGTAAAGGCAGAATACCTATGATGATGATGATCATTTATAAGCGTGAAAGAAAACAATGCAGCATGGAATGTTTTCCCGAGTACAAGAGACTGTGCTGCTGACGATCCTTAACACTTCCGACATCGCGCCAAAGGAATTCGTGTTCACTGTTATCAAGGCTTATCGTTTGCCTACTTTGGAGCAATCATGAAGTCAGAGCATAACTGAAACTTTGGTTGATAGCATGTCTGGGAATTTCACCCTACATGAAACACTCTGTACACACATTGAACATTAATGGAATATGCATTCTTTATTGCGTATGCGTGTCTTCCTTTATGCTGATAAGGACCACCATCCACACTTTCTAGAATTCGAAATAGCAAGTCTTGAAATTTGGCTGTTTCACAAATTTCGACAGCCCTAGCTCAGAAAGTATGCACTGTTCCCCACAGGTCCATATGAACTTTTTCTCTTATTTTCAGGTAAGGAATCACTTCTTACAGTTTGCCGGTACAGTTCATTAACACCCTGTATATACCAAGGTGATTCAGAAAGCAATGACTCCAAGGTAATACCTTTATTTGCGTTTCCCAGATAACAACAATACAGGTATCAGTGGAAAGCTTGCAACGTCAGCTACAAGTGGTGGTATCAATTTTGAACATAGTCCCCATTACGGGCAACACACTTGCGCCAACGCGAAACAAGGATTTACATGCAGTCTGGGAACAATTGTGATGGCTGCTGGCGACACAATTGCCGAACTAAAATTGTAGGGCGTAAGTACCGAAGTATAGGCAGGATGAGGTACCATGTCAAGAACGCTTTGCCATCAGATGGTAGAACTTTGAAATTTTTGGCGCAGAAGAAGACGTGTGACGGTACTCAATCGATTGACACTTCGTTTTCGGGTCGTAATGGTTCATCCAGTACTCGTTGCTGGTAATGAATATTACTGAGCGCAAAACCTTTTGAAATCAGAAATTCAATGACAGCCGGATGCCCCAATAGGATTTCACCACCACTAGATGCCATGGATTGCTCCATTACTCTGGAAAGCGAAGAAATAGGAAGATGGAAGAAGTGTCATTCTATAGTCTAAACATCAGTGCATTAATGATGAACAGTTCAGAATGTTTGCAATATTATTGGCCAAGTAGTGTTCTTCAGGTATTCTATTCTGAATCACCCTCGTATACATACACACATACAATCCCCCCATATATATCACTAATTTTAAGGGGTATTTAAAAAGGATATATATATATATATATATAGATTGATAGTTAGATTGATAGATAGATAGATAGATAGATAGATAGATAGATAGATAGATAGATAGATAGATAGATAGATAGATAGATAGATAGATAGATAGATAGATAGATAGATAGATAGATAGATAGATAGATAGATACAGTATGGCGCTAAAGTTGTTGTACAAAGGCAAAGGAGTGATTCCGGAAAGTAAATTAAACAAAAAAGCTCCAATAAACATTAGCGAAAACCCCATCGTTTACGTGTTATAAGGCTGCCAAAAACATGAAAAAATGAATTTTAAACGTTCATAGCTCCGAAACTACGGGACCTACCGTAGTCGGGTCAAGACTTCACGTAAAAACTAGTATGTGCCCTATCCAAAAATGCGTGTTTCAGATTCCTGACGTGCTTCCACAACAATTTTTAAAGAGGGAGTTTGACCACCGGTCTATGATATAAAGTACTCTCCAACTACCTCCATAAAAATTGTTGCATGAGTACCTTAGGATTCAAAGACATATATTCTTGGATAGAGCACATACTAGTTCCTTGTCCAGACCCGACCCGACTTCACCCGACTACAGTAGATCCAATAGTTTTAGAGCTATGGACCTTTAGAATTCTTTCTTCCATATTTTCGGCAGATTATAACACGTAAACAATGTGGTTTTCGCCCTATGCTTATTGAAACTTTTTCTGTTTGTATTACTCTGAGGAATCACTCCTCTGCTTTTGTACAACGAATTTAGTGCCATACTATATATATATATATAGTGATATATAGATCTGTGATATATAGACTCTGTGATATATAAATCAATTAATATGTATTTATCCCTTTTCCAAATTTAGAAACTAAAACACATTTCCAAGTACGTTTGTAAACAGTTTGGGAGAAATTGTACGTCCATTTTGTACTTCCTTTTCAATCCTCGTCTATGTGCATTTGTGTAATCTCAAACTTTGTCCAATTTAAGTAATTTAGCTTAGTTTATTGTTTTCATATATTTTCTTAGTATATATCGTCGAAATTACTATATTCAGTGCGCATACTAGTATAAGTTCTATTCGTAAATGAAATAAACTTTAAATCTTTAAGTTTTACGTCCCACGCTTATGCCGGCTAGGCTAAAGAGACAGTGATAATGAGAAATGAATAAAATGGGGGAATGTAGAAAGTAGAAGGAAACCGGAGAACACCAAGAAAACCCACGCACATAGTTTTTGACCCCACAAGCTCATCTGGTGCGAAATGGGATCAAACCAAGGACCCCATGGACAAAGGTCAACGCTCTACTATTAAGCAACCGCTGCCCCGTAAATGAAGTAAACATGAATGTTCAACATGGTGTCCAATAAATGTTTTAAAATTCAACCTGTATGTGAAGCGAATTGTGTGGAACTACTTACAATTTCAAAGACACTTGTCTATGATATTTTGGCACCTGTCTATGACAATACTGATGCAAATTAAGTTGATGTTGTTGATGTAAACGATGAATGGAATTCGCAGTAAGTAATGGTAATGAACATTACTAACATTTTTCAAATGCTCGTTTATTAGTTTTTACTATCGTTTGCTTCGATGCCCATGCTTCTATAGAAACGTTCGTGAAATGATGATTGTATTGTATCTTAAAATTGGTTTTTGATAAACAAAAAGGCTTCTATATGACATAATTGCATTCCACATGCTAACACTGATGTGTTTGAAGTTTTTACCTGGCATATCTGGATGAAGTCAGTTAAATTAAAGAGGACATTTTTGTAAAAGAATCAGTGGAATTGAATATTTAGATATGTAACCAGTACTAATTTATTTCAGATGGAACATGTCTCATTTGGTGATGGTTTTGATACCTACTGATTTTTGTTAATTTGGAAACTACAGGAGTATCTTAAGAAATGAAATAAAATCTTAAGTATTACGTCCTATGCTTATCCCAGCTAGGCTAAAGGGCTAAAGAGACGGTGATAATGAGAGATGAATTAAATGGTAGAATGAAGAAAGTGGAAGGAGAGGGGAGAACCCCTAGAAAACCCCCACACACGGTGTTTGTCTACCTCAAAGCTAACTTGGCGCGAGCTGGGGTCGAGAAATGGACCACATGCACCAGAGATGAACGATCTACCGCTGAGCCACAGCGGCTGCCCCACAGGTGTAGTTTAGATTGTCTCAAATACAAGTGTTACCTTTGGTTAATAAGTGAAAAAATAAATCATTGTTTGATTACTAAGCATTTGATTACTAATTATATTATTCAGGAATTTCGACTAGACTTCATTAGAAACACGTAATCACAATTAATGCTAAACATTCCTTTTGTTATGGAGTTCGATCCCATAATAAAGTAATTGCTGAAATATGTAAACTGTTTTGGCAATTTTCTTCACTTAAAAAAAAAAAAGGTTATTGTTCTCTTGTTTTCTACCGTAAATGTAGAATGTTATCAAATTCTATACATTTCCTAGAACATCGACAATTCCAAACAAATACCCCGTCCCTTAAGCTATACATATATAATTTCTCTCCTTTAGCATCGATTAAAGCAATTTTCATGATAACTCCATAAATTAATAAGATATACTTTCCTTTACAGAAAACATAATGCTTTCGTAAGCATAATATCCATTGCATGCATGAAACACTACTTACTTCAGTGTATAGTTGGTTGTCCAATTGTATGGCGAAAATGAATCACGTTATGTACGTATATATAACGAAGTATTTCTATTCTGTCTCAAAATAATTAGTTGGAATATATGCTTCAATTGGCTCATCAGCCTCTCCAAAGATAATTATATATGCTTTTAATGGCAAGAAGTTTTAATAATTGATAAATGTTCCATATTTTCTACCGAAAATTACAACTAACATTATTACTAATATCCTTTTGAAAACCTACCAAGGACAAAACCATATTTCATAATAATGTTCTTCCAAACCGTTAGAGTTGTAGTACCAGATAAAATCGTAGGAAAAATGTAATGAAATGATAGGAGCATATAACCTAAGTATCGTCGAAATGGAAGAAAATGGCTTATATAATGGTTTTGATCTTATCAAATAGAATAGTGTATTATCGAACTGTATTCAGCAATTAACAAAACTCATTAACGACGAAACATGTCAAGATAGAGTTGGTTTTGCAATGCACATTTTCTATCTACGCTGCTAATATCTATTACACTTATGCTAACCATCCTTAGGATACAGGCAGTTGGTTGTATCTCAGTTAGTAAGATTTTAAAAATATTTCAAATTAAGCTACTTTTTAAAAAATATCAATGTAATATTTTAGTGTTAGCAGAATAATTTATTACCTATGCAAATGATAAATAAGTGTTGTGAAATGATTTTTTTGGGGGTTTTCTGCAGTCATTTATCATCACCATATTCGTCGAAACGGACTGGATTATGGTCAAATTATTGCATCCCGGCTATACGAGACACTCAATCAGGGGGGTATTAAGTATACGAAAAATGCGAATTAGCTAATTTTTCCAGGGGGGTATTAAGTAAAGTAAAGAAAAGACACCCCGTTTAAACGTGCTTCCTATAATCGTGCTAATCCTGCTGACAACAACGATTAAACTTAGAAGACTTGGCTTACGTTTGGGGGAAAATACACCAATAGTACACCTTATTATCCGAACTTATAGCAGCAGATCTCACTAATATTTCTTTCTCAAACAACAAACACCTAAGCTTTTCAAATTACTTTTTACAATGTATTTTCTATTAACAATTTTCAAACGGACTTACATTTAGTACTGTGGTGTACTTTTCTTTTGGGGTGAGATATTTAACTTTGTTAGCCATAACGTCATTAGCAAATGTAATTGAAATATCTTGGTAAGAGCATTGACTAACCAAAATGACTGTCACTGCTAAATAATATACACCTTTAATTATTATGGAAACATTTAACATTTAAATGATGTATGGAAACATTATTATTTAACATTTAAATGATGTTAAAAGGGTTGCTAGTACATTTAAAATGGTTTATTGAAATATAATGACAAATTAAATGTAGTTACAAAATTAATAACTAATTAAAAAGTGAAAGCTAGTTAATTCAATATTTATGAATTAGATGGGAGACATTTCCTATTACATGGTAAGAATTCTGAACATTTCCTATTGAAAATTACAATTCAACATTTATCCATATTATAGGATAAGTAGAAGGATAGTCACTTACAATACTATTCGGCAGAAGAGACCAGAGGACCCACCCTGTGATGGGCAGGAGAGATCCATCTCTATGTTCCGAACGATGGAGACTTCTTCAAAACAACTGCCTTGCTTCTCCACTGTAACAACTGGGGCCCCGAAGCAAATTTACGGCAGTCTTTTATATGAATCGTGTAACTGTGGTTAAATTCCTCTTAACCTATTTCTGTTGTGACCCACTCACTTACAGACGTCACGTAGCATAGAACAATATTTAGAATTTTACTGTTAGGTGGAGATTTCTGGTCTCTTCTAACTCAATGAGCATAGAGAAGTAAATCAAACTCTGGTTTTTCCACCTGTATGAAAAATATTTAAAATACATCACTTTTTTTTCCGACTTTGATTTTTTACCACAGTACATTGAATTGAAGAATTTAAATTATTTAAGAAATATAACTGAAGGTAGGAGGGGAAATAGCATATACCCTGAATTTTTTTTCCTGCCTTCCAGCCACGGACAGAAGCTTTCCAGAGGGAGATCCTTTTCCTGGCCGTAAGTCGCACCCTGCACGTAATGCTGTTGAAAGTTAGACCTAAACAACTGTCCGTTTTTCTCTCCGAGGGACGTATCTCTACCGGTAATATGAACTTTCTCGGGAACAGATGGTTAATGTACATGCTCCAGATACGGCAGTTATCGTGTCGATTGTGGTTCAGATCCCACGGTAAGCTGCATGTTCACGTCTCGTATAACCTCTCTGTTCAACAAAGTGCTACACCCAAAATTATCCACCTGGAAGATCATATTTATAGTTTCAAAAAATCATGTGTGAAGAACTATTTTCTTTGTTACAGGATAAAAGTACCTATATTCAATACTAAGTGAAAGTTCTTGAAAACAATTCAAAACCTGGAACATTCTAACATTTTGAATGACTTAAACATGTAAGTATTTTATAGCTACTTGCGGGTAATGGTTCATTGCTAAGGGTCATTCGATCTTCTTGTACCTGGGTAGAGTGTCAGGATCACTGTTTGAATGAAGTTAGTGTCTTTTCACCTAAAAATCAACCTCACATGAAACACGTCCTAGTGCATGAAGTTAATTTGATCTAATAATGCATGTGTCTCGAACACAATTAGTTTGAATAGAATACAAGGCCACACTTACAGAAACCACACGAGTTAGTCACTTGTCAACAATCTGTGACATAAAGTTCTGTTTTTTTTTTTATTTTCCTTCCATATCATTAGAAACACTGTATAATGTTCTTTTTTCTTTTCATTTGTTTCCTACCTAAGAATCTGCGTACGCAATATTCCAGAAAAAGTACGTTTTGTATCTACTTTACGCATATCAAATGTATTAGAAGGATTATTTCGGTAACCCATTACTTTAGAGAAAGCTCATATTTTCAAACTTTCTATTTTCACCAGCTTCTTAGTTTTATTTCAGTGTAAAACGACTTCAGTAAATTATGTTTCTAGAAATCATGGATTCTATTCTTGCGTACTCATGAGTTTTAAATTCTCGCAATAAACATGTTATTGTGAGCCTTTAATTTTCTGTTTTCTGTTTCTCACTGAGCTTTATAATATTTTAATATTTGATTCTGTATGTTTTACTAACCGTTCTAAACCTAATATTCCTTGATAGATCACAAAGACAGTTTCGCACAGCCAGTAATGAAAATTTTCCGGAAAATTTTGAAACGGAAAATTTTCCGGAAAATTTTCCGATTCATAAAAACATACTCCACTTATTCCTACATCGTTGTTTAGTCAAGATGTGAGGTGGAAAATTTTCTTCTATATTTTTCCGGAAAATTTTCCGTTCTTAACAAATATCAGTGATTAAGTAACATTTCGTCAGTATTCATAAAATTGATTGAATTCATATATAGAAACGTTAAAAAGTGAAAGATCATTGAAAGAATCTGAAAATTTTCATGGCTCAGACAATTTTTATTCAGTACGATGTAAGAACTAGTGGAACAATTTTCCATGAATCGAAAAATTGTTTGTCCTGTACAATGAAAATTTTCCGGAAAATTTTCCGATTGATAAAAACATACTCCACTTATTCCTACATCGTTGTCTAGTTAAGATGTGAGGTGGAAATTTTTCTTCTATATTTTTCCGGAAAATTTTCCGTTCTTAACAAATATCAGTGATTAAGTAACAATTCGTCAGTATTATATAATTGATTGAATTCATATATAGAAACGTTAAAAAGTGAAAGATCATTGAAAGAATCTGAAAATTTTCATGGCTCAGACAATTTTCAGTACGATGTAGGAACTAGTGGAACAATTTTTCATGAATCGAAAAACTGTCTGTCCTGTACAATGAAAATTTTCCGGAAAATTTTCCGATTCATGAAAACATACTCCACTTATTCCTACAACGTTGTTTAGTTGAGATGTAAGTTGGGAAATTTTCTTCTATATTTTTCCGGAAGTTTTTCCGTTCTTAACAAATATCAGTGATTAAGTAACAGTTCGTCAGTATTCACAAAATTGATTGAATTCATATATAGAAATGTTAAAAAGTGAAAGATCGTTTAAAGAATCTGAAAATTTTCATGGCTTAGAAAATTTTCAGTACAATGTCGGAACTAGTGGAACAATTTTTCATTAATCGAAAAGTTGTCTGTCCTATACAGTGATAGAAGAAAATTTTCCGATTCGTTAAAATATACTTCACTTATTCCTACATCGTTATTTAGCCGTGATGTGAGGTGGAGAATTTTCTTCTATATTTTTCCGGAAATTTTTCCGTTCTTAACAAATATCAATGATCAAGTAACAATTCGTCAGTATTCATAAAATTGATTGAATTCATATATAGAAATGTTAAAAAGTGAAAAATCGTTTAAAGAATCTGAAAACTTTCATGGCTTAGACAATTTTCAGTATTATGTAGGAACAAGTGGAACAATTTCTCATGAATCGAAAAATTGTGTCCTATACAGTGATGAAAATTTTCCGGGAAATATTGAAACGGAAAATTTTCCGATTCGTACAAATATACCCCACTTATTCGTACATCGTTGTTTAGCCGTGATGTGAGGTGGAGAATTTTCTACTATATTTTCCGTTCTTAACAAATATCAATGATCAAGTAACAATTAGTCAGTATTAATAAAATTGATTGAATTCATATATAGAAATGTTAAAAAGTGAAAGATCGTTTAAACAACCTGAAAATTTTCATGGCTTAGATAATTTTTAGTACTATGTAGGAACTAGTGGAACAATTTTCCATGAATCGAAAAATTGTCTGTCCTGTACAGTGATTAAAATTTTCCGACTCGTAAAAGAATAGTCCACTTATTCCTACATCGTTGTTTAACCGTGAAGTGAGGTTAAAAATTTTCTTCTATATATATAGAGAAACACTGTGTAAAATTTTATTTCCCAACTTGAAATACAAAATTTTCCGGTTCCCGAAAGCTAATTGGAAAATTATAATTTGCTGCTGACTAACTTTCCTCTACTGAAATTCAATTTTGTAGCTCTATTTGCAGTTAAATATAGTGGAAAATTTTCCACCTAACATCACTATATATAATATCCAAAATTGTCAGGCCTATGAAAAGTGTTTTCCACTTGTTTCTACATCGTGATGAAAATTTTCCGATCTATGAAAATTCCGATCTATGAAAACTTTCCGACTCCTAAAAAATTCTTCAATTTTTCCATATAAGGCACAAAATATTTCGATTCATGAAAAATTGTTTAACTTGTTCCTACATAGTACTGAAAATTGTCTGAGCCATGAAAATTTTCAGATGCTTTAAACGATCTTTCAGTTTTTAACATTTCTATACATGAATTCAATCAATTTCATGATTGCTGAGGAATTGTTACTTGATTACTGATATTTTTTTAGAATGGAAAATTTTCCGCGGAAAATTTTAAGCCTCACATCACTACGCACAGCACTAGCCTATTTTATTATTCAGTTGAATTTCACCCTAAAAGCATATTTAGGGACTCTTCTCTAAGTAAATTAGAACCGCATAATGTGATAAATATTGCATAATAATCTGGTTTTGATGTCTCTTGTGCACACTGACAAGTAAGGTCATATCTTGGGAGACTCGGGAGAAGACAATAGATTGCGCCACTTCTGACTATATTGAGTTATTAGATACAATAAGTTTGGACAATGGCGTATATATACATCAGGGGAAACTTGTTTAGTATGTATCATTGCATTGCATTGTATACGAATGCTGAACTTGCTTTTCAAGTTTACTCGAGAATTAGAAAAATACCGTATATCTGTCTTCCATCCATTTCTATTTACGTAATTTCAAAATTTTGGTTATTCTCATTCGAAAAATGGGGGCACGGTGGCTAGTGGTAGAGCGTTCACCTACGTTCCTTGGTTTTCCTGGTTCGGTCCCAGCTCGCGCCGGGTTGATTTTGTGGTAAACAAACTCTGTGCTCGTGTGTTTTCTCGGGGTTTCCCGTTTCCGCTCACATTCTTCAATCCACCATTTCATTCATTTCTCATCATCATCGTCTCCTTTAGCCTCACCGATATAACCGTGGTAAGTAAAACTAAAGATTTCATTTTTTCATTTGAAAAATGATCATTTTATGGCACTTCTCGCTGAAGTGCTTGTAACTATCAGCAGCTTTTATATATAGCGTATTTCATGATAAAGTATTAATATCATCTGCATTATTGGCATTGGTTCCTGAAACAACACACACAATCACACACAGACGTAGAGATAGATACATAGATTGATGCTAATAGTTACATAGGAAAATTTTATGACTAACAAATACATATTTGTTTTAAATATTAAAAATAATAAAACGTTCACAAAACTTTACACTTCCCATAACTACAGTATTTAGCAACTGATTTTGATACAATAAAGAAGTGTATGAAAACCGTCTACTTGAATAATCAATTGTCAATTTCAAGTGAATGTTTAATATGTCTATGTGTAGTGGATAACCTGGGATATCCAGCATCAAAAAATACGATAAATAATTTTTAGTTACTTTCATCTATATTTTGATAAATAAAATGATAAAACTATATTAGGTTTATAAGAAAAGGAAAAATACAGCTGACGTGTAAAATAAATTATTTAGGCTACATCAGTAATATGTATGTTAAGCAAATGGAATTGTATTTTGAAAGCGTAAGAAATGTAATCGAATTACGGTTTGGGGAGTCCGAACTTTGTGGAAACCCAGTGTAAGTATGTCTTGGTCTCCATGTTATATTTGATTGTACAGGATGGCCAAGATAAAAAAGTCCAATGCCTTATAACTCGTTCATTGCAAATACAGTTTACATAATAGAAAATTATTATTATGGTCATTAAGAGCCGTTGGATATCATATGAGCAGGCTCGAGCGCCTCACTAATATTAAGAAATAACAATGCTCAGAAAGCTGCAAACTTCACGTTCCGTATTATACGAGGCCTCTTTTCATTGGCCACCCTGTGAAAGTAGTATATGCCTCACCCACCAAAGTTCAGTAGTGCATAAGAACCTAATCAGTATTTTATAAGAACCTAATCAGTGTTGTATAAGAACCTAATCAGTATTGTATAAGAACCGAATCAGTATTGTATAAGAACCTAATCAGTATTGTATAAGAACCTAATCAATATTGTATAAGAACCTAATCAGTATTCTATAAGGACCTAAAGAGTATTGTATCAGGTGAAAAGAATAGTATCACCATTAGGTGTTAAGGCACCTTTATCTCAAGTATATTTTCCATGTCTTTTCTTTTATAATCTTTTTTTTTCAAAGATGACAATAAACTCTCGATTTTTTATTGCATACACCGTTTGAAGTTTCAGAGCAGTATCTTTGATAAAGATATCACAAGTGCAATCATTTCTTTAAAACTTTATTATATTCACTAGTTCACTTAGCGCTGAAAAGAAATTAGAACATGTTTGTTTTTGTTCTCATAAAAGTATTGATCGTTGTAAAAATGAGCGCATTATAAGCACCGTATATTTGTTTAGATACTTCCAAATTGAGATATGTAGATCTTAATGAAGTACTAGGTGCATGTGTTTATTTGTATTAGAAATGAATATTGATAATGCATGTTGAATGTTCAAATGAATTCTCAGTATTGATAACCCATTTTTTGTTATTTTCAGGGTATAAAAATGAACCAGATTTTTGTGCTACTAGTAGAATTCGTAATACTGCAAAAATATATTTTTGAAAGCACTATTCCATGTGACAAGAATGGGAGCAGTTATTTATTACCTTATGTGGTAGAAAATATGATAAATGCAGTGACTGAAGAAAATCAATATGTAATTGTTGTTACCTCATTGGAGTCAAGAAAAGAAACAATTCAAATCATGAAATCTTTAAGAGCACCTGCTATCATCATTAACAAATTCGATTTGTTTAGTGAGATACATATCACTCAAAATTATGCAATGTGTAATATCATATTTTATGTGACAGTAGATCAATTTTTTGCGGCCATTTTCCACTTAAGTAATAGTAATATTTTTCTGAAGGTGTCTAAGGTATTTTTAATATTCTCAAGTCCACTTAATGCCAAGGATATACACTCTGTTTTACAATCTTTGGTGCTATACAAAATATATAATTGTATAGCTCTAGTAGATTATGGAGAACGTGTTGTACTGTACAGATATGGTTTGTATTCCCAATCTCAATGTGGAAATGTAGAAGATATTGTTGTTGTAAATGCCACAGACAAAAAATGGAGAACTTATGAGTTATTCCGTAGCCAAACAAATAATTTGTATGGTTGTTCTCTTCAAATAAGTACGTTAAACGTCGAACCATACGTAAATGGTGTAACTGCGCTAGGAACTACATTAGATGGTATTGAAGGGAGAATCATAGAAACTTTAATGAAGATTATTAATGCTTCTTTCATAGTAAAAGAACCTCAAGATGGAATGCTGTGGGGTTTTAAATTTCAGAATGTCACACCATGTGGAATATTTGGTGATTTGTATTATGAAAGAGCAGATTTGGGTGTTGGAGGACTTTCGATGACAAATGATAGATTCCAAACACTGGACTTTGTTCTCACGTGGGTTCCACAATCCATTGTGTGGGTTGTTCCAAGGGCTCAAAAAATTTCTAAGTGGAAAGGCATATTTTTGTCCTATTCAGTTTATGCCTGGTTACTAATTTTATTTATTCAGTTAACATTTCCCTTAGTACTATATAAAATTAGAAAATATGGCGTACTTGAGGACAAGGCTTTTCTTGATTATCCATTTTATTATACAACATCATTTTTCCTTGGCATTTCTATCCCACATATTCCAAGGTCTTTCAAATTTCGAATCTTGTTGATCCTGTGGATGATTTATTCTCTAGTTATCTGCACTGGGTATTCAAGTACATTTGTTGGGTTTCTAACCGTGCCATATTTTGAGAAAGTCATTAACACTATGCAAGTGTTAGTAGACTCTGATCTGAAGTTTGGAGGTTATCCATCAATTAGAAAGTATTTTAAACATTCCAATGATAAGCTTTCAAAACACCTTTAAAATAATTACAATGTAATTATTTTGAATGTTCATGACGTGTTGAAGAGAATTTCCGCAAACAAAGATTTTGCATATCTACATGACTTACCTTCTGTACAGTACATTACTTTGAAAGATTACATACAGAAAGGTTACGATATTGATGTGCATGTTCTAGAGGAAAAAGTTGTATCATTTTATTCTGTTCTTTTATTACCGAAACGATCGTTGTTCAAGGATACGTTAGGTACCATAATATTAAGGTTATTAGAAGCTGGATTCATTCAAAACTGGGAATCTGATTTTACGGTAAATATCAATCAACTTGACGGATCTCACTATAATAGTCCAGAACTATTTTCTGTTAAGGAAGTGACTGGAACATTAATTATTTTGTTATTTGGACTAGTTATTAGCATCTGCGTGTTTATACTAGAAAATGTTGTATCACACTTTATGCCAAAAACATAAAAATAAATATGTCTTTGATTTTTAATGAACATTTGGTTATTAGCATTTAGCTAAATTGACTGTGTAATCTATAAGTTTATAATCAAATGGTTGTTCTAAATTGTAGTGTAGTGAGGGCTTTGCAAATAGAAATGTTGTGATTATCTCCCATTTTATAGGGGGTTGGGGGCATGAACTTTTCAAATTTATGGAAGTAATATTCTCTTTAATTTCATAATAGAATTGAATAACTAATCAGTATATGTATGGTGATTACACCTTTCTCATGAACAATAAGAGAGAAATACGAAATGTAAAGTGTACGGTCTACTGCTTAATACTCCATAAGGTTGTTGAAGTAAAGAGTTATACTAAGTGAGTGTACAAAGCGATAATGGAATTTACTTATGTCTGTGCCATACAGAAGGTTGTGATTTTCTGCCATACGGAGTGCTTTTACAATGACTTTACTTTACGTATACGTGCAGTTGACGCGCCTGATATCTATGGACCCACCCTCATGCTACCGTCCCTGCTGTATTAGACAGTATTCGTATTTTTTTATAAGTTGATTTGTGTTTCAAAGCTAGTTCGCGTTTATTGGACTGTGGTTTTTATGTCTTACATCTATGTTGTATTTATATCCATCTCTCCTGAAGCCAATCTGCACCCGTCAATGTGACTTTTATCTTAGAAACACTTTTCAAGTCATTCAGCGTCCATTTCCAAACACTAATATTATAATATATAATGTAAATTTGTTGGTTTGCTTTTAATAATCTTGGCTAATAAAAATATCTAGAAACCATGTTACAGGATTTAAAATGCGTTATCATCTTGTAAGGTACACTGAATTGTAGTTAACCTAATAAGACATTCTAAAATTGAAGAATTGTAAGTCGTGCATGAGAACACTCCACGCCTCACGGAAGTTAAAAAGAGTGTTAATTAGTTGACAACTATCATTCACGCTATAACTTGGGAATTAATTTCTATGTAGAAGATCCACATTTTTCTAATATTAAACTTCTCAAGATTCACGTTAAACATTATATTAACAAATCCACTAATGGTCTCAATCCTGTTATTCCAACTACAGTATATTTTAGTCCTGGTCCGGAGCTCATTTCAAGTAGAATACAATTTAGTTGGGTTCTTGATGCAAAATTAGAGTTACGTGAAAAAAGAAAGTAGTTTTTTTTCCAAGTCACTATTTTAACTTTGGGACTCCAATACTATGGTTCATCGGACTTTTTACACAACATTTGTTGTATTTGAGCTTAGTACTCATTCCAGCAGCGAAACCTATGAAACCTGGTACTACTACTTACGTTGGAATCAGAAACACCGTGATACTTTCAAACATTATGGCTCTTCGACTGAGAATCAAACCCATAATCTTACGCATCAAGAATGTGACAGCTATCTACAAGAGCAGAGGAGACGACTTTTTGTCAACAAAGTAGGTTTTATCTTATTAGTATTATATAATATTAAAGACAAAATAAGAAATTGTCTTCAGGTAATCATTTTTTTAAGTTTTGTGAATTATATCTTTTTGCTGTTATTACGAAATTTACTTGGAGCAAATTTTTAACAATAATATTTTTTCTTCAAAATACATGGTATCATAAAGTTGAACTAGTAAATACCATTGTATGAAGTCTCAGATTATGGCCCGGAAAAAACTTAATCTGTTTTACTCTAATTGTCGTTATATTGAGAAACTACTCTAAATTATCTTAATAATCTAACAGTGAGTTTTTTCTTAATACACCAGTATGAATTAGTATTCTTTCTGAATTGTGATATATCCAATGTTATACCATGTTATATACATAAACTTAGCGAATTACTTTGCAACTCCAGATAAAAAGAAAACTGTGTTTAGTACTTTCCTAAAGTATCTCGAATTATATTTATTTTATAAGTAGTTTAAACAACAACTAACAACTACCGAGGAAATCATTCGGGTGACTAAAAATACATTAATCTTTTCGTTGTGCAATATAGTAAGTACTTAGTTCCTAAGAAGGTACATTGGCGAAGAGTCCCTCGAAACCCACGTGAAATTGATTAAAATGCAAAGTTCTCCGCAACCCAATGTGCATTGTACTAATTTTCGCTACTCATACTGGTAATGTGCATATTTATTGTTCTTCATATATCCAGAATTCAATCATACACTACTATAACTTGGACACAAAATTGCTTTTAGTTACTTTAGATGTAACTGCACATGAATGTAGTCATATACAAAGCAAATTGCATCAAATACTACTTCTTTGGCACATGTTACCCGCCCCGCCAGCCATATTAAATTAAACTTTTGGTTTCTCAACTGGGAATAGGTGAAAGTGATACATCAAGTTCGTGTACAATTTTCTCTGCGATTCATTGGTGTGGTGACTTTTAACGTAGCTTGTACCGTTAGCAATGTATTGCATGTTAAATGTCAGGCACTTTATGAATATTGAACCAAATACGAATAGAAAGTTGTGCAAGGTCCCGTGTGTATATATAATACTTTACGTTATTTATCGTTGACGAAATATTTTCTGAACGTACATACATACAGACACACAGACGTCAATACGGAAATGGCAGGCCTTCAGCCAAATATGGTCGTATCTGGAATTACATTAGGCATTTTGACCGTAAAACAATACTTGCTTGTTACAGTATAACACAGAAGTAATAACAATCACTCACGGAAATATAAAATGATTATGACACCAATGTTATACAAACCAAATTTGTTTATATCTCAGTATTTCTTCAGTTAGAAATTGTTTTAAATTTTCAACATCAAAAATATAAACGTATTTGACATTAATCTGCAATGTCTATTCGCCAAGAGCCCTGAAGGAATTAACATGCAATACCTTCTACACTTTACAAGCTATAGTAAAATTCACTACACCAGTGAATGTCCGAGAAAATTGTACATACATTTGGTGTAGCACTTGTATCTATTCACATTTCAAAAACCGATAGTTGAATTCAATATGGAAGATCCAAGATGTTGGCGGTGGTGGGTAACATGTGTCAGAAAAGTAGTACTTAATCAAAGCTGTTTTACATATGCGCACATTCATGTGCAGTTACATCTAAGGAAACTAAAAACAATTTTGTGTCCGAGAATTATAGTAGTGTATGATTGAATTCCAGATATATATGAGGGTCCATAAAAATGAAAATTACTGGTGTGGGCCGCTGAAATTAGTGCAATACAGATTGGATCTCGGAGAACTTGCATTTGAATCAATTATACAGAAATCCCGGGGGGACACATTGATAATTTACCTTCTGAGTATTCTCAATAGCTACTGAGAAAATAAGAGCTTCTATGAAAATTCTGATTTGATAAGATGACATTACAAATGAGTAGTATTGCAGCTCATATAACCGTTGTCTGTACACTTCTTGTGGGAGGCAAGTGAAGCACCATCCAAAACACTATTTTGCATCTTCTAAGGATAAATATAAAATCCTATTAAATGAATGAATCGATGGTATGTCGTACTTGAAATCATTTGTCTTTGTAGAAATCATATACAGTTCTAAATAAACGTTTGTTATCGTAATTTTAAGTAAATTGTTTCTGTATTTATGGAAATAATTTTGTCAAATTCAATCTTATAAGAAGTGTTCTTTATATACAAGTGTGCAGGCGGGACATAGAGCCCGGTTCCTCTATTTACACCTAGCATTCTTCTCCTTTGCTTCAAGAGAGCTTGGTTTCTCCTTTATACCAGCGTTTGTGTGCAAGGATTTATATATAAATATATTTGTGTGAGATGTATATAAAATCAGGGGAGGCTTTAGTTTTCCCCAGTATATCGTCCTTTTTTCTTTCCCTTTTTCCTTCTGTTTCTCGTTATTATTGGTATTATTACTTTTATTATTATTATTATTATTATTATTATTATTATTATTATTATTATTATTATTATTATTATTATTATTCGTTAAATAGTTTGGTTTATGCCGATGTGGCCACACGTGTGGTTGTTTCACTATAAATGTGGTTATTGTTTCTGTTGTTTCGTTATTTTGTTGTTGTTGTTTCTGTTTTCTTCATTATGTTTCGTCTTTCGTGTCTTGGTATTGTTTTCTGTTATAATTGTTGTTTCACTTGCTTTTAATTCTTGTTTGTTTGATCTTTCGGTTCGATCTTTCGGTCTGCATTAAAGCCTTTTTCTGTGTGTGTGTATGTGGTTTGCTTCGTTCTCTGTTTTGTTGTTTCTGGTTGGGATATTTGACTGCTTTTTTTTTCTAGCTTCAATTTTTTATTCATTCTGTGTTTTCGGTTTCCTTGGTTGGATAGGTTTCTGTTTATCACTTCGTTTGGTATTTCTCCGTTTTCTATTTACTTCTTCTGATTTTCCTTCTTTTCTTATTATTATTATTATTATTATTATTATTATTATTATTATTATTATTATTATTATTATTATTATTATTATTATTATTATTATTATTTTCTTTTTCTTCTTCTTCTGTTTTCGAGTCCTCTCCCAGAGTTTCTCGTTTGTTTGTGGGCTTGTGGTGTATTTTTGTCTCTAGGAGACAGCATTGTTTTTTTATCTTGCTACATCCAGGTAGTTTGATCGGGTTTGGTTTGTTTGCATGGTGAGTCCCCACACACTTATGATTTTTGGCAGATTTTTCTGTTTCAAGTCTTTGTTTTGTGCCTAGGATTATTTTCACGATGGGCTTCAGTTCTGTTTTCGTATAAAGGTTTTTTAGGGCCCGTTTCTGTCTGAGTTAACTCCATGTGAACGTAGTCGTTCGCATGGGCAACCGACACCCGGTCCCCTTGTGGTTGTATGTTTGCGCAGGAGAAATGTTTTGTAACCAAGTCCAATGTAATAATATACATAAGACTATCCAGCCCTCTCCTGTCTAGTGATGAGGCTGGTGGTTTTAGAATTTCTCCCTCGCATTTTTTTTCCGACCAACATGTCTCGAGGTGTGACGGTTTGGTGCGAGTGCTATTCTTTTTTGCTTTTCATTCTTGGTTGTAGAGTTTTGGTGTCTATGGTATATAGGGGGTCTGTGAGATTTATATTTCTGAGTTGTCAGTATTCTTTGAGGAGTGTTTGTTGCATCTTTTATTGCTATTTGGTATAATTATGTTTCAGTTTCTGTGTGTTTCTTGGGTTCCTTTTCAGAACAATCTGAGTTGTTTCGTGTGTTAAGAAGTGGAAAGTCTTTTCCCAGTATTTTCAGTTGGTTGCGGTTGGAGTTTTGTTTGAGAGATTGCGTATTAATTATTCTTTTCATTTTTTTGTGTTTGTTTTCTGGTTCTGCATGCTTTTCCTTTCTCTTATTTTTCTTTTTTTTCTTTTCATCGTTTTTTCGTTAGGTTTGTTGGTGGTGGTTTTTCAGTATTGCTTGGGTAGGGTACGTAAAATTTTAACTCTGTTTTGAAGTTTTGGTGGTCCTGAGAGAGACCCTTGTTCCTTTGGTGTTAGCTTTTTTGTTTTATTTTTGGGAAGGTCTTCTATCGATTCCCTTCTAAGTTTTCTTTGTGGGTGTTTTTGTTTCCGTTTTTCTGTGGTTTGGTTCTTTTCGGTTGTGGTTCGTTCTTGTTGTTGTGGTTGGAATATTTCCTTTGGGGGGTCCAGAGCTACTTGTTTTTCTCTGGACTGCCTCTTTTTGTATCATGTGGACTAAAGCGAGACTTGCGCTTCTTTAGGGCAAGTTCCCGCCTTTTTTCTTTCAAGTGTTGGTTCTAGTTGTATGTGGTGTTCAATGACTCGTCTGTTTATTTCAATTTCAGTTTTTTTAAAAAATATATTTTGTTTGTTTGGTTTGGAAATTGGTTGGTACTTTTGCGTGTTCAGCCAAGTTCATATCTGACTTTTGAAGCCGTATCCGGGGTTTTCCAAGTTGGACCCCCTCTTTTTTTGTTTGGCTTCGTAGTGTTGCGCAAGCCGTCGTAGTAGACTAGCTTGCGTAGTGTTTTTAAAAATTCTCTTTCCTTTCCCCGCTCAGCCTTTAGTTGGGCCAAGGGGTTCCGGGTTGTTTGCTGGTTTCGGAGTATTGCTCCTTTACTCTTCTCTTCTTTTCTTGTTTGGCCTTCGTTCACTTCCTCCGGTCTTTGGCTTCTCCATTGTGTTAAAGGGTATTCTTTGTTTTGGGTTTTCCGGAGTTTCGCAGTCTTGGAGGGTTCGTATTAAAAAATAAGTTCTCACACAGGTCTTTACGAGCTATAGGAGTTTTCGTGGTTTGGTTGTTTTTTTGTACTGACAAGTACAGTTTTTGAGTTTTAATTTCTGGTCTTGATGACTGCTTGGTGTGCGTTGCCCCAGAATAGTAGGGCTCCAACTATTTCGACAACTCGTCTCGTCAGCCGGGGCTTCTTGCGTGGTTTCCTCGTTGCAGTCTGCTTCCAAAGTGGCAGGTTGCAGTCTTTCCCTCTGTTTCTGTGGCTGTGGCCTGGCTGGCCGATCACGTGATACCTGTGTGTTTGCGAGCGTGCTTTTGTTACGGTGCCCGCGTAGTTCTCTTTCTCTGTTACTCCTTCTCCTTAGTCTTTTTTGTTTGGAATGTCCTTTTTCTGTTTAAGAATATGCTATGGTTTAATTTTTATTAGTTGTAATAAATTTGTTGGGGTCATCTCCTTCCTCCTTTCTCCGGAGGTTTCATTTGGTTTTTAAATTGTAAGTTTCAAAGGAAAATTCTGTGCTTCATACCACAAGTAGTGGTTATTTTGGTGTTCACAGAGGGTGAGCGGGGATCGAAAAGACCTAACTATGCCCCAGTCGTCCTAGCTTGGCGACTTCAAGTACTCTTTATATACAAGTGTGCAGGCGGGACATAGAGCCCGGTTCCTCTATTTACACCTAGCATTCTTCTCCTTTGCTTCAAGAGAGCTTGGTTTCTCCTTTATACCAGCGTTTGTGTGCAAGGATTTATATATAAATATATTTGTGTGAGATGTATATAAAATCAGGGGAGGCTTTAGTTTTCCCCAGTATATCGTCCTTTTTTCTTTCCCTTTTTCCTTCTGTTTCTCGTTATTATTGGTATTATTACTTTTATTATTATTATTATTATTATTATTATTATTATTATTATTATTATTATTATTATTATTATTATTATTATTATTATTATTCGTTAAATAGTTTGGTTTATGCCGATGTGGCCACACGTGTGGTTGTTTCACTATAAATGTGGTTATTGTTTCTGTTGTTTCGTTATTTTGTTGTTGTTGTTTCTGTTTTCTTCATTATGTTTCGTCTTTCGTGTCTTGGTATTGTTTTCTGTTATAATTGTTGTTTCACTTGCTTTTAATTCTTGTTTGTTTGATCTTTCGGTTCGATCTTTCGGTCTGCATTAAAGCCTTTTTCTGTGTGTGTGTATGTGGTTTGCTTCGTTCTCTGTTTTGTTGTTTCTGGTTGGGATATTTGACTGCTTTTTTTTTTTTTTCTAGCTTCAATTTTTTATTCATTCTGTGTTTTCGGTTTCCTTGGTTGGATAGGTTTCTGTTTATCACTTCGTTTGGTATTTCTCCGTTTTCTATTTACTTCTTCTGATTTTCCTTCTTTTCTTTATTATTATTATTATTATTATTATTATTATTATTATTATTATTATTATTATTATTATTATTATTATTATTATTATTATTATTTTCTTTTTCTTCTTCTTCTGTTTTCGAGTCCTCTCCCAGAGTTTCTCGTTTGTTTGTGGGCTTGTGGTGTATTTTTGTCTCTAGGAGACAGCATTGTTTTTTTATCTTGCTACATCCAGGTAGTTTGATCGGGTTTGGTTTGTTTGCATGGTGAGTCCCCACACACTTATGATTTTTGGCAGATTTTTCTGTTTCAAGTCTTTGTTTTGTGCCTAGGATTATTTTCACGATGGGCTTCAGTTCTGTTTTCGTATAAAGGTTTTTTAGGGCCCGTTTCTGTCTGAGTTAACTCCATGTGAACGTAGTCGTTCGCATGGGCAACCGACACCCGGTCCCCTTGTGGTTGTATGTTTGCGCAGGAGAAATGTTTTGTAACCAAGTCCAATGTAATAATATACATAAGACTATCCAGCCCTCTCCTGTCTAGTGATGAGGCTGGTGGTTTTAGAATTTCTCCCTCGCATTTTTTTTCCGACCAACATGTCTCGAGGTGTGACGGTTTGGTGCGAGTGCTATTCTTTTTTGCTTTTCATTCTTGGTTGTAGAATTTTGGTGTCTATGGTATATAGGGGGTCTGTGAGATTTATATTTCTGAGTTGTCAGTATTCTTTGAGGAGTGTTTGTTGCATCTTTTATTGCTATTTGGTATAATTATGTTTCAGTTTCTGTGTGTTTCTCGGGTTCCTTTTCAGAACAATCTGAGTTGTTTCGTGTGTTAAGAAGTGGAAAGTCTTTTCCCAGTATTTTCAGTTGGTTGCGGTTGGAGTTTTGTTTGAGAGATTGCGTATTAATTATTCTTTTCATTTTTTTGTGTTTGTTTTCTGGTTCTGCATGCTTTTCCTTTCTCTTATTTTTCTTTTTTTTCTTTTCATCGTTTTTTCGTTAGGTTTGTTGGTGGTGGTTTTTCAGTATTGCTTGGGTAGGGTACGTAAAATTTTAACTCTGTTTTGAAGTTTTGGTGGTCCTGAGAGAGACCCTTGTTCCTTTGGTGTTAGCTTTTTTGTTTTATTTTTGGGAAGGTCTTCTATCGATTCCCTTCTAAGTTTTCTTTGTGGGTGTTTTTGTTTCCGTTTTTCTGTGGTTTGGTTCTTTTCGGTTGTGGTTCGTTCTTGTTGTTGTGGTTGGAATATTTCCTTTGGGGGGTCCAGAGCTACTTGTTTTTCTCTGGACTGCCTCTTTTTGTATCATGTGGACTAAAGCGAGACTTGCGCTTCTTTAGGGCAAGTTCCCGCCTTTTTTCTTTCAAGTGTTGGTTCTAGTTGTATGTGGTGTTCAATGACTCGTCTGTTTATTTCAATTTCAGTTTTTTTAAAAAATATATTTTGTTTGTTTGGTTTGGAAATTGGTTGGTACTTTTGCGTGTTCAGCCAAGTTCATATCTGACTTTTGAAGCCGTATCCGGGGTTTTCCAAGTTGGACCCCCTCTTTTTTTGTTTGGCTTCGTAGTGTTGCGCAAGCCGTCGTAGTAGACTAGCTTGCGTAGTGTTTTTAAAAATTCTCTTTCCTTTCCCCGCTCAGCCTTTAGTTGGGCCAAGGGGTTCCGGGTTGTTTGCTGGTTTCGGAGTATTGCTCCTTTACTCTTCTCTTCTTTTCTTGTTTGGCCTTCGTTCACTTCCTCCGGTCTTTGGCTTCTCCATTGTGTTAAAGGGTATTCTTTGTTTTGGGTTTTCCGGAGTTTCGCAGTCTTGGAGGGTTCGTATTAAAAAATAAGTTCTCACACAGGTCTTTACGAGCTATAGGAGTTTTCGTGGTTTGGTTGTTTTTTTGTACTGACAAGTACAGTTTTTGAGTTTTAATTTCTGGTCTTGATGACTGCTTGGTGTGCGTTGCCCCAGAATAGTAGGGCTCCAACTATTTCGACAACTCGTCTCGTCAGCCGGGGCTTCTTGCGTGGTTTCCTCGTTGCAGTCTGCTTCCAAAGTGGCAGGTTGCAGTCTTTCCCTCTGTTTCTGTGGCTGTGGCCTGGCTGGCCGATCACGTGATACCTGTGTGTTTGCGAGCGTGCTTTTGTTACGGTGCCCGCGTAGTTCTCTTTCTCTGTTACTCCTTCTCCTTAGTCTTTTTTGTTTGGAATGTCCTTTTTCTGTTTAAGAATATGCTATGGTTTAATTTTTATTAGTTGTAATAAATTTGTTGGGGTCATCTCCTTCCTCCTTTCTCCGGAGGTTTCATTTGGTTTTTAAATTGTAAGTTTCAAAGGAAAATTCTGTGCTTCATACCACAAGTAGTGGTTATTTTGGTGTTCACAGAGGGTGAGCGGGGATCGAAAAGACCTAACTATGCCCCAGTCGTCCTAGCTTGGCGACTTCAAGTACTCTTTATATACAAGTGTGCAGGCGGGACATAGAGCCCGGTTCCTCTATTTACACCTAGCATTCTTCTCCTTTGCTTCAAGAGAGCTTGGTTTCTCCTTTATACCAGCGTTTGTGTGCAAGGATTTATATATAAATATATTTGTGTGAGATGTATATAAAATCAGGGGAGGCTTTAGTTTTCCCCAGTATATCGTCCTTTTTTCTTTCCCTTTTTCCTTCTGTTTCTCGTTATTATTGGTATTATTACTTTTATTATTATTATTATTATTATTATTATTATTATTATTATTATTATTATTATTATTATTATTCATTAGATAGTTTGGTTTATGCCGATGTGGCCACACGTGTGGTTGTTTCACTATAAATGTGGTTATTGTTTCTGTTGTTTCGTTATTTTGTTGTTGTTGTTTCTGTTTTCTTCATTATGTTTCGTCTTTCGTGTCTTGGTATTGTTTTCTGTTATAATTGTTGTTTCACTTGCTTTTAATTCTTGTTTGTTTGATCTTTCGGTTCGATCTTTCGGTCTGCATTAAAGCCTTTTTCTGTGTGTGTGTATGTGGTTTGCTTCGTTCTCTGTTTTGTTTTTTCTGGTTGGGATATTTGACTGCTTTTTTTTTTTTCTAGCTTCAATTTTTTATTCATTCTGTGTTTTCGGTTTCCTTGGTTGGATAGGTTTCTGTTTATCACTTCGTTTGGTATTTCTCCGTTTTCTATTTACTTCTTCTGATTTTCCTTCTTTTCTTTATTATTATTATTATTATTATTATTATTATTATTATTATTATTATTATTATTATTATTATTATTATTTTCTTTTTCTTTTTCTTCTGTTTTCGAGTCCTCTCCCAGAGTTTCTCGTTTGTTTGTGGGCTTGTGGTGTATTTTTGTCTCTAGGAGACAGCATTGTTTTTTTATCTTGCTACATCCAGGTAGTTTGATCGGGTTTGGTTTGTTTGCATGGTGAGTCCCCACACACTTATGATTTTTGGCAGATTTTTCTGTTTCAAGTCTTTGTTTTGTGCCTAGGATTATTTTCACGATGGGCTTCAGTTCTGTTTTCGTATAAAGGTTTTTTAGGGCCCGTTTCTGTCTGAGTTAACTCCATGTGAACGTAGTCGTTCGCATGGGCAACCGACACCCGGTCCCCTTGTGGTTGTATGTTTGCGCAGGAGAAATGTTTTGTAACCAAGTCCAATGTAATAATATACATAAGACTATCCAGCCCTCTCCTGTCTAGTGATGAGGCTGGTGGTTTTAGAATTTCTCCCTCGCATTTTTTTTCCGACCAACATGTCTCGAGGTGTGACGGTTTGGTGCGAGTGCTATTCTTTTTTGCTTTTCATTCTTGGTTGTAGAATTTTGGTGTCTATGGTATATAGGGGGTCTGTGAGATTTATATTTCTGAGTTGTCAGTATTCTTTGAGGAGTGTTTGTTGCATCTTTTATTGCTATTTGGTATAATTATGTTTCAGTTTCTGTGTGTTTCTCGGGTTCCTTTTCAGAACAATCTGAGTTGTTTCGTGTGTTAAGAAGTGGAAAGTCTTTTCCCAGTATTTTCAGTTGGTTGCGGTTGGAGTTTTGTTTGAGAGATTGCGTATTAATTATTCTTTTCATTTTTTTGTGTTTGTTTTCTGGTTCTGCATGCTTTTCCTTTCTCTTATTTTTCTTTTTTTTTCTTTTCATCGTTTTTTCGTTAGGTTTGTTGGTGGTGGTTTTTCAGTATTGCTTGGGTAGGGTACGTAAAATTTTAACTCTGTTTTGAAGTTTTGGTGGTCCTGAGAGAGACCCTTGTTCCTTTGGTGTTAGCTTTTTTGTTTTATTTTTGGGAAGGTCTTCTATCGATTCCCTTCTAAGTTTTCTTTGTGGGTGTTTTTGTTTCCGTTTTTCTGTGGTTTGGTTCTTTTCGGTTGTGGTTCGTTCTTGTTGTTGTGGTTGGAATATTTCCTTTGGGGGGTCCAGAGCTACTTGTTTTTCTCTGGACTGCCTCTTTTTGTATCATGTGGACTAAAGCGAGACTTGCGCTTCTTTAGGGCAAGTTCCCGCCTTTTTTCTTTCAAGTGTTGGTTCTAGTTGTATGTGGTGTTCAATGACTCGTCTGTTTATTTCAATTTCAGTTTTTTTAAAAAATATATTTTGTTTGTTTGGTTTGGAAATTGGTTGGTACTTTTGCGTGTTCAGCCAAGTTCATATCTGACTTTTGAAGCCGTATCCGGGGTTTTCCAAGTTAGACCCCCTCTTTTTTTGTTTGGCTTCGTAGTGTTGCGCAAGCCGTCGTAGTAGACTAGCTTGCGTAGTGTTTTTAAAAATTCTCTTTCCTTTCCCCGCTCAGCCTTTAGTTGGGCCAAGGGGTTCCGGGTTGTTTGCTGGTTTCGGAGTATTGCTCCTTTACTCTTCTCTTCTTTTCTTGTTTGGCCTTCGTTCACTTCCTCCGGTCTTTGGCTTCTCCATTGTGTTAAAGGGTATTCTTTGTTTTGGGTTTTCCGGAGTTTCGCAGTCTTGGAGGGTTCGTATTAAAAAATAAGTTCTCACACAGGTCTTTACGAGCTATAGGAGTTTTCGTGGTTTGGTTGTTTTTTTGTACTGACAAGTACAGTTTTTGAGTTTTAATTTCTGGTCTTGATGACTGCTTGGTGTGCGTTGCCCCAGAATAGTAGGGCTCCAACTATTTCGACAACTCGTCTCGTCAGCCGGGGCTTCTTGCGTGGTTTCCTCGTTGCAGTCTGCTTCCAAAGTGGCAGGTTGCAGTCTTTCCCTCTGTTTCTGTGGCTGTGGCCTGGCTGGCCGATCACGTGATACCTGTGTGTTTGCGAGCGTGCTTTTGTTACGGTGCCCGCGTAGTTCTCTTTCTCTGTTACTCCTTCTCCTTAGTCTTTTTTGTTTGGAATGTCCTTTTTCTGTTTAAGAATATGCTATGGTTTAATTTTTATTAGTTGTAATAAATTTGTTGGGGTCATCTCCTTCCTCCTTTCTCCGGAGGTTTCATTTGGTTTTTAAATTGTAAGTTTCAAAGGAAAATTCTGTGCTTCATACCACAAGTAGTGGTTATTTTGGTGTTCACAGAGGGTGAGCGGGGATCGAAAAGACCTAACTATGCCCCAGTCGTCCTAGCTTGGCGACTTCAAGTACTCTTTATATACAAGTGTGCAGGCGGGACATAGAGCCCGGTTCCTCTATTTACACCTAGCATTCTTCTCCTTTGCTTCAAGAGAGCTTGGTTTCTCCTTTATACCAGCGTTTGTGTGCAAGGATTTATATATAAATATATTTGTGTGAGATGTATATAAAATCAGGGGAGGCTTTAGTTTTCCCCAGTATATCGTCCTTTTTTCTTTCCCTTTTTCCTTCTGTTTCTCGTTATTATTGGTATTATTACTTTTATTATTATTATTATTATTATTATTATTATTATTATTATTATTATTATTATTATTATTATTCGTTAAATAGTTTGGTTTATGCCGATGTGGCCACACGTGTGGTTGTTTCACTATAAATGTGGTTATTGTTTCTGTTGTTTCGTTATTTTGTTGTTGTTGTTTCTGTTTTCTTCATTATGTTTCGTCTTTCGTGTCTTGGTATTGTTTTCTGTTATAATTGTTGTTTCACTTGCTTTTAATTCTTGTTTGTTTGATCTTTCGGTTCGATCTTTCGGTCTGCATTAAAGCCTTTTTCTGTGTGTGTGTATGTGGTTTGCTTCGTTCTCTGTTTTGTTGTTTCTGGTTGGGATATTTGACTGCTTTTTTTTTTCTAGCTTCAATTTTTTATTCATTCTGTGTTTTCGGTTTCCTTGGTTGGATAGGTTTCTGTTTATCACTTCGTTTGGTATTTCTCCGTTTTCTATTTACTTCTTCTGATTTTCCTTCTTTTCTTTATTATTATTATTATTATTATTATTATTATTATTATTATTATTATTATTATTATTATTATTATTATTATTATTATTATTTTCTTTTTCTTCTTCTTCTGTTTTCGAGTCCTCTCCCAGAGTTTCTCGTTTGTTTGTGGGCTTGTGGTGTATTTTTGTCTCTAGGAGACAGCATTGTTTTTTTATCTTGCTACATCCAGGTAGTTTGATCGGGTTTGGTTTGTTTGCATGGTGAGTCCCCACACACTTATGATTTTTGGCAGATTTTTCTGTTTCAAGTCTTTGTTTTGTGCCTAGGATTATTTTCACGATGGGCTTCAGTTCTGTTTTCGTATAAAGGTTTTTTAGGGCCCGTTTCTGTCTGAGTTAACTCCATGTGAACGTAGTCGTTCGCATGGGCAACCGACACCCGGTCCCCTTGTGGTTGTATGTTTGCGCAGGAGAAATGTTTTGTAACCAAGTCCAATGTAATAATATACATAAGACTATCCAGCCCTCTCCTGTCTAGTGATGAGGCTGGTGGTTTTAGAATTTCTCCCTCGCATTTTTTTTCCGACCAACATGTCTCGAGGTGTGACGGTTTGGTGCGAGTGCTATTCTTTTTTGCTTTTCATTCTTGGTTGTAGAATTTTGGTGTCTATGGTATATAGGGGGTCTGTGAGATTTATATTTCTGAGTTGTCAGTATTCTTTGAGGAGTGTTTGTTGCATCTTTTATTGCTATTTGGTATAATTATGTTTCAGTTTCTGTGTGTTTCTCGGGTTCCTTTTCAGAACAATCTGAGTTGTTTCGTGTGTTAAGAAGTGGAAAGTCTTTTCCCAGTATTTTCAGTTGGTTGCGGTTGGAGTTTTGTTTGAGAGATTGCGTATTAATTATTCTTTTCATTTTTTTGTGTTTGTTTTCTGGTTCTGCATGCTTTTCCTTTCTCTTATTTTTCTTTTTTTTCTTTTCATCGTTTTTTCGTTAGGTTTGTTGGTGGTGGTTTTTCAGTATTGCTTGGGTAGGGTACGTAAAATTTTAACTCTGTTTTGAAGTTTTGGTGGTCCTGAGAGAGACCCTTGTTCCTTTGGTGTTAGCTTTTTTGTTTTATTTTTGGGAAGGTCTTCTATCGATTCCCTTCTAAGTTTTCTTTGTGGGTGTTTTTGTTTCCGTTTTTCTGTGGTTTGGTTCTTTTCGGTTGTGGTTCGTTCTTGTTGTTGTGGTTGGAATATTTCCTTTGGGGGGTCCAGAGCTACTTGTTTTTCTCTGGACTGCCTCTTTTTGTATCATGTGGACTAAAGCGAGACTTGCGCTTCTTTAGGGCAAGTTCCCGCCTTTTTTCTTTCAAGTGTTGGTTCTAGTTGTATGTGGTGTTCAATGACTCGTCTGTTTATTTCAATTTCAGTTTTTTTAAAAAATATATTTTGTTTGTTTGGTTTGGAAATTGGTTGGTACTTTTGCGTGTTCAGCCAAGTTCATATCTGACTTTTGAAGCCGTATCCGGGGTTTTCCAAGTTGGACCCCCTCTTTTTTTGTTTGGCTTCGTAGTGTTGCGCAAGCCGTCGTAGTAGACTAGCTTGCGTAGTGTTTTTAAAAATTCTCTTTCCTTTCCCCGCTCAGCCTTTAGTTGGGCCAAGGGGTTCCGGGTTGTTTGCTGGTTTCGGAGTATTGCTCCTTTACTCTTCTCTTCTTTTCTTGTTTGGCCTTCGTTCACTTCCTCCGGTCTTTGGCTTCTCCATTGTGTTAAAGGGTATTCTTTGTTTTGGGTTTTCCGGAGTTTCGCAGTCTTGGAGGGTTCGTATTAAAAAATAAGTTCTCACACAGGTCTTTACGAGCTATAGGAGTTTTCGTGGTTTGGTTGTTTTTTTGTACTGACAAGTACAGTTTTTGAGTTTTAATTTCTGGTCTTGATGACTGCTTGGTGTGCGTTGCCCCAGAATAGTAGGGCTCCAACTATTTCGACAACTCGTCTCGTCAGCCGGGGCTTCTTGCGTGGTTTCCTCGTTGCAGTCTGCTTCCAAAGTGGCAGGTTGCAGTCTTTCCCTCTGTTTCTGTGGCTGTGGCCTGGCTGGCCGATCACGTGATACCTGTGTGTTTGCGAGCGTGCTTTTGTTACGGTGCCCGCGTAGTTCTCTTTCTCTGTTACTCCTTCTCCTTAGTCTTTTTTGTTTGGAATGTCCTTTTTCTGTTTAAGAATATGCTATGGTTTAATTTTTATTAGTTGTAATAAATTTGTTGGGGTCATCTCCTTCCTCCTTTCTCCGGAGGTTTCATTTGGTTTTTAAATTGTAAGTTTCAAAGGAAAATTCTGTGCTTCATACCACAAGTAGTGGTTATTTTGGTGTTCACAGAGGGTGAGCGGGGATCGAAAAGACCTAACTATGCCCCAGTCGTCCTAGCTTGGCGACTTCAAGTACTCTTTATATACAAGTGTGCAGGCGGGACATAGAGCCCGGTTCCTCTATTTACACCTAGCATTCTTCTCCTTTGCTTCAAGAGAGCTTGGTTTCTCCTTTATACCAGCGTTTGTGTGCAAGGATTTATATATAAATATATTTGTGTGAGATGTATATAAAATCAGGGGAGGCTTTAGTTTTCCCCAGTATATCGTCCTTTTTTCTTTCCCTTTTTCCTTCTGTTTCTCGTTATTATTGGTATTATTACTTTTATTATTATTATTATTATTATTATTATTATTATTATTATTATTATTATTATTATTATTATTATTATTATTATTCGTTAAATAGTTTGGTTTATGCCGATGTGGCCACACGTGTGGTTGTTTCACTATAAATGTGGTTATTGTTTCTGTTGTTTCGTTATTTTGTTGTTGTTGTTTCTGTTTTCTTCATTATGTTTCGTCTTTCGTGTCTTGGTATTGTTTTCTGTTATAATTGTTGTTTCACTTGCTTTTAATTCTTGTTTGTTTGATCTTTCGGTTCGATCTTTCGGTCTGCATTAAAGCCTTTTTCTGTGTGTGTGTATGTGGTTTGCTTCGTTCTCTGTTTTGTTTTTTCTGGTTGGGATATTTGACTGCTTTTTTTTTTTCTAGCTTCAATTTTTTATTCATTCTGTGTTTTCGGTTTCCTTGGTTGGATAGGTTTCTGTTTATCACTTCGTTTGGTATTTCTCCGTTTTCTATTTACTTCTTCTGATTTTCCTTCTTTTCTTTATTATTATTATTATTATTATTATTATTATTATTATTATTATTATTATTATTATTATTATTATTATTATTATTTTCTTTTTCTTCTTCTTCTGTTTTCGAGTCCTCTCCCAGAGTTTCTCGTTTGTTTGTGGGCTTGTGGTGTATTTTTGTCTCTAGGAGACAGCATTGTTTTTTTATCTTGCTACATCCAGGTAGTTTGATCGGGTTTGGTTTGTTTGCATGGTGAGTCCCCACACACTTATGATTTTTGGCAGATTTTTCTGTTTCAAGTCTTTGTTTTGTGCCTAGGATTATTTTCACGATGGGCTTCAGTTCTGTTTTCGTATAAAGGTTTTTTAGGGCCCGTTTCTGTCTGAGTTAACTCCATGTGAACGTAGTCGTTCGCATGGGCAACCGACACCCGGTCCCCTTGTGGTTGTATGTTTGCGCAGGAGAAATGTTTTGTAACCAAGTCCAATGTAATAATATACATAAGACTATCCAGCCCTCTCCTGTCTAGTGATGAGGCTGGTGGTTTTAGAATTTCTCCCTCGCATTTTTTTTCCGACCAACATGTCTCGAGGTGTGACGGTTTGGTGCGAGTGCTATTCTTTTTTGCTTTTCATTCTTGGTTGTAGAATTTTGGTGTCTATGGTATATAGGGGGTCTGTGAGATTTATATTTCTGAGTTGCCAGTATTCTTTGAGGAGTGTTTGTTGCATCTTTTATTGCTATTTGGTATAATTATGTTTCAGTTTCTGTGTGTTTCTCGGGTTCCTTTTCAGAACAATCTGAGTTGTTTCGTGTGTTAAGAAGTGGAAAGTCTTTTCCCAGTATTTTCAGTTGGTTGCGGTTGGAGTTTTGTTTGAGAGATTGCGTATTAATTATTCTTTTCATTTTTTTGTGTTTGTTTTCTGGTTCTGCATGCTTTTCCTTTCTCTTATTTTTCTTTTTTTTTCTTTTCATCGTTTTTTCGTTAGGTTTGTTGGTGGTGGTTTTTCAGTATTGCTTGGGTAGGGTACGTAAAATTTTAACTCTGTTTTGAAGTTTTGGTGGTCCTGAGAGAGACCCTTGTTCCTTTGGTGTTAGCTTTTTTGTTTTATTTTTGGGAAGGTCTTCTATCGATTCCCTTCTAAGTTTTCTTTGTGGGTGTTTTTGTTTCCGTTTTTCTGTGGTTTGGTTCTTTTCGGTTGTGGTTCGTTATTGTTGTTGTGGTTGGAATATTTCCTTTGGGGGGTCCAGAGCTACTTGTTTTTCTCTGGACTGCCTCTTTTTGTATCATGTGGACTAAAGCGAGACTTGCGCTTCTTTAGGGCAAGTTCCCGCCTTTTTTCTTTCAAGTGTTGGTTCTAGTTGTATGTGGTGTTCAATGACTCGTCTGTTTATTTCAATTTCAGTTTTTTTAAAAAATATATTTTGTTTGTTTGGTTTGGAAATTGGTTGGTACTTTTGCGTGTTCAGCCAAGTTCATATCTGACTTTTGAAGCCGTATCCGGGGTTTTCCAAGTTGGACCCCCTCTTTTTTTGTTTGGCTTCGTAGTGTTGCGCAAGCCGTCGTAGTAGACTAGCTTGCGTAGTGTTTTTAAAAATTCTCTTTCCTTTCCCCGCTCAGCCTTTAGTTGGGCCAAGGGGTTCCGGGTTGTTTGCTGGTTTCGGAGTATTGCTCCTTTACTCTTCTCTTCTTTTCTTGTTTGGCCTTCGTTCACTTCCTCCGGTCTTTGGCTTCTCCATTGTGTTAAAGGGTATTCTTTGTTTTGGGTTTTCCGGAGTTTCGCAGTCTTGGAGGGTTCGTATTAAAAAATAAGTTCTCACACAGGTCTTTACGAGCTATAGGAGTTTTCGTGGTTTGGTTGTTTTTTTGTACTGACAAGCACAGTTTTTGAGTTTTAATTTCTGGTCTTGATGACTGCTTGGTGTGCGTTGCCCCAGAATAGTAGGGCTCCAACTATTTCGACAACTCGTCTCGTCAGCCGGGGCTTCTTGCGTGGTTTCCTCGTTGCAGTCTGCTTCCAAAGTGGCAGGTTGCAGTCTTTCCCTCTGTTTCTGTGGCTGTGGCCTGGCTGGCCGATCACGTGATACCTGTGTGTTTGCGAGCGTGCTTTTGTTACGGTGCCCGCGTAGTTCTCTTTCTCTGTTACTCCTTCTCCTTAGTCTTTTTTGTTTGGAATGTCCTTTTTCTGTTTAAGAATATGCTATGGTTTAATTTTTATTAGTTGTAATAAATTTGTTGGGGTCATCTCCTTCCTCCTTTCTCCGGAGGTTTCATTTGGTTTTTAAATTGTAAGTTTCAAAGGAAAATTCTGTGCTTCATACCACAAGTAGTGGTTATTTTGGTGTTCACAGAGGGTGAGCGGGGATCGAAAAGACCTAACTATGCCCCAGTCGTCCTAGCTTGGCGACTTCAAGTACTCTTTATATACAAGTGTGCAGGCGGGACATAGAGCCCGGTTCCTCTATTTACACCTAGCATTCTTCTCCTTTGCTTCAAGAGAGCTTGGTTTTTCCTTTATACCAGCGTTTGTGTGCAAGGATTTATATATAAATATATTTGTGTGAGATGTATATAAAATCAGGGGAGGCTTTAGTTTTCCCCAGTATATCGTCCTTTTTTCTTTCCCTTTTTCCTTCTGTTTCTCGTTATTATTGGTATTATTACTTTTATTATTATTATTATTATTATTATTATTATTATTATTATTATTATTATTATTATTATTATTATTATTATTATTATTATTATTCGTTAAATAGTTTGGTTTATGCCGATGTGGCCACACGTGTGGTTGTTTCACTATAAATGTGGTTATTGTTTCTGTTGTTTCGTTATTTTGTTGTTGTTGTTTCTGTTTTCTTCATTATGTTTCGTCTTTCGTGTCTTGGTATTGTTTTCTGTTATAATTGTTGTTTCACTTGCTTTTAATTCTTGTTTGTTTGATCTTTCGGTTCGATCTTTCGGTCTGCATTAAAGCCTTTTTCTGTGTGTGTGTATGTGGTTTGCTTCGTTCTCTGTTTTGTTGTTTCTGGTTGGGATATTTGACTGCTTTTTTTTTTCTAGCTTCAATTTTTTATTCATTCTGTGTTTTCGGTTTCCTTGGTTGGATAGGTTTCTGTTTATCACTTGGTTTGGTATTTCTCCGTTTTCTATTTACTTCTTCTGATTTTCCTTCTTTTCTTTATTATTATTATTATTATTATTATTATTATTATTATTATTATTATTATTATTATTATTATTATTATTATTATTTTCTTTTTCTTCTTCTTCTGTTTTCGAGTCCTCTCCCAGAGTTTCTCGTTTGTTTGTGGGCTTGTGGTGTATTTTTGTCTCTAGGAGACAGCATTGTTTTTTTTTCTTGCTACATCCAGGTAGTTTGATCGGGTTTGGTTTGTTTGCATGGTGAGTCCCCACACACTTATGATTTTTGGCAGATTTTTCTGTTTCAAGTCTTTGTTTTGTGCCTAGGATTATTTTCACGATGGGCTTCAGTTCTGTTTTCGTATAAAGGTTTTTTAGGGCCCGTTTCTGTCTGAGTTAACTCCATGTGAACGTAGTCGTTCGCATGGGCAACCGACACCCGGTCCCCTTGTGGTTGTATGTTTGCGCAGGAGAAATGTTTTGTAACCAAGTCCAATGTAATAATATACATAAGACTATCCAGCCCTCTCCTGTCTAGTGATGAGGCTGGTGGTTTTAGAATTTCTCCCTCGCATTTTTTTTCCGACCAACATGTCTCGAGGTGTGACGGTTTGGTGCGAGTGCTATTCTTTTTTGCTTTTCATTCTTGGTTGTAGAATTTTGGTGTCTATGGTATTAAGGGGGTCTGTGAGATTTATATTTCTGAGTTGTCAGTATTCTTTGAGGAGTGTTTGTTGCATCTTTTATTGCTATTTGGTATAATTATGTTTCAGTTTCTGTGTGTTTCTCGGGTTCCTTTTCAGAACAATCTGAGTTGTTTCGTGTGTTAAGAAGTGGAAAGTCTTTTCCCAGTATTTTCAGTTGGTTGCGGTTGGAGTTTTGTTTGAGAGATTGCGTATTAATTATTCTTTTCATTTTTTTGTGTTTGTTTTCTGGTTCTGCATGCTTTTCCTTTCTCTTATTTTTCTTTTTTTTTCTTTTCATCGTTTTTTCGTTAGGTTTGTTGGTGGTGGTTTTTCAGTATTGCTTGGGTAGGGTACGTAAAATTTTAACTCTGTTTTGAAGTTTTGGTGGTCCTGAGAGAGACCCTTGTTCCTTTGGTGTTAGCTTTTTTGTTTTATTTTTGGGAAGGTCTTCTATCGATTCCCTTCTAAGTTTTCTTTGTGGGTGTTTTTGTTTCCGTTTTTCTGTGGTTTGGTTCTTTTCGGTTGTGGTTCGTTATTGTTGTTGTGGTTGGAATATTTCCTTTGGGGGGTCCAGAGCTACTTGTTTTTCTCTGGACTGCCTCTTTTTGTATCATGTGGACTAAAGCGAGACTTGCGCTTCTTTAGGGCAAGTTCCCGCCTTTTTTCTTTCAAGTGTTGGTTCTAGTTGTATGTGGTGTTCAATGACTCGTCTGTTTATTTCAATTTCAGTTTTTTTTAAAAATATATTTTGTTTGTTTGGTTTGGAAATTGGTTGGTACTTTTGCGTGTTCAGCCAAGTTCATATCTGACTTTTGAAGCCGTATCCGGGGTTTTCCAAGTTGGACCCCCTCTTTTTTTGTTTGGCTTCGTAGTGTTGCGCAAGCCGTCGTAGTAGACTAGCTTGCGTAGTGTTTTTAAAAATTCTCTTTCCTTTCCCCGCTCAGCCTTTAGTTGGGCCAAGGGGTTCCGGGTTGTTTGCTGGTTTCGGAGTATTGCTCCTTTACTCTTCTCTTCTTTTCTTGTTTGGCCTTCGTTCACTTCCTCCGGTCTTTGGCTTCTCCATTGTGTTAAAGGGTATTCTTTGTTTTGGGTTTTCCGGAGTTTCGCAGTCTTGGAGGGTTCGTATTAAAAAATAAGTTCTCACACAGGTCTTTACGAGCTATAGGAGTTTTCGTGGTTTGGTTGTTTTTTTGTACTGACAAGTACAGTTTTTGAGTTTTAATTTCTGGTCTTGATGACTGCTTGGTGTGCGTTGCCCCAGAATAGTAGGGCTCCAACTATTTCGACAACTCGTCTCGTCAGCCGGGGCTTCTTGCGTGGTTTCCTCGTTGCAGTCTGCTTCCAAAGTGGCAGGTTGCAGTCTTTCCCTCTGTTTCTGTGGCTGTGGCCTGGCTGGCCGATCACGTGATACCTGTGTGTTTGCGAGCGTGCTTTTGTTACGGTGCCCGCGTAGTTCTCTTTCTCTGTTACTCCTTCTCCTTAGTCTTTTTTGTTTGGAATGTCCTTTTTCTGTTTAAGAATATGCTATGGTTTAATTTTTATTAGTTGTAATAAATTTGTTGGGGTCATCTCCTTCCTCCTTTCTCCGGAGGTTTCATTTGGTTTTTAAATTGTAAGTTTCAAAGGAAAATTCTGTGCTTCATACCACAAGTAGTGGTTATTTTGGTGTTCACAGAGGGTGAGCGGGGATCGAAAAGACCTAACTATGCCCCAGTCGTCCTAGCTTGGCGACTTCAAGTACTCTTTATATACAAGTGTGCAGGCGGGACATAGAGCCCGGTTCCTCTATTTACACCTAGCATTCTTCTCCTTTGCTTCAAGAGAGCTTGGTTTCTCCTTTATACCAGCGTTTGTGTGCAATGATTTATATATAAATATATTTGTGTGAGATGTATATAAAATCAGGGGAGGCTTTAGTTTTCCCCAGTATATCGTCCTTTTTTCTTTCCCTTTTTCCTTCTGTTTCTCGTTATTATTGGTATTATTACTTTTATTATTATTATTATTATTATTATTATTATTATTATTATTATTATTATTATTATTATTATTATTATTCGTTAAATAGTTTGGTTTATGCCGATGTGGCCACACGTGTGGTTGTTTCACTTTAAATGTGGTTATTGTTTCTGTTGTTTCGTTATTTTGTTGTTGTTGTTTCTGTTTTCTTCATTATGTTTCGTCTTTCGTGTCTTGGTATTGTTTTCTGTTATAATTGTTGTTTCACTTGCTTTTAATTCTTGTTTGTTTGATCTTTCGGTTCGATCTTTCGGTCTGCATTAAAGCCTTTTTCTGTGTGTGTGTATGTGGTTTGCTTCGTTCTCTGTTTTGTTGTTTCTGGTTGGGATATTTGACTGCTTTTTTTTTTTTTTTCTAGCTTCAATTTTTTATTCATTCTGTGTTTTCGGTTTCCTTGGTTGGATAGGTTTCTGTTTATCACTTCGTTTGGTATTTCTCCGTTTTCTATTTACTTCTTCTGATTTTCCTTCTTTTCTTTATTATTATTATTATTATTATTATTATTATTATTATTATTATTATTATTATTATTATTATTATTATTATTTTCTTTTTCTTCTTCTTCTGTTTTCGAGTCCTCTCCCAGAGTTTCTCGTTTGTTTGTGGGCTTGTGGTGTATTTTTGTCTCTAGGAGACAGCATTGTTTTTTTATCTTGCTACATCCAGGTAGTTTGATCGGGTTTGGTTTGTTTGCATGGTGAGTCCCCACACACTTATGATTTTTGGCAGATTTTTCTGTTTCAAGTCTTTGTTTTGTGCCTAGGATTATTTTCACGATGGGCTTCAGTTCTGTTTTCGTATAAAGGTTTTTTAGGGCCCGTTTCTGTCTGAGTTAACTCCATGTGAACGTAGTCGTTCGCATGGGCAACCGACACCCGGTCCCCTTGTGGTTGTATGTTTGCGCAGGAGAAATGTTTTGTAACCAAGTCCAATGTAATAATATACATAAGACTATCCAGCCCTCTCCTGTCTAGTGATGAGGCTGGTGGTTTTAGAATTTCTCCCTCGCATTTTTTTTCCGACCAACATGTCTCGAGGTGTGACGGTTTGGTGCGAGTGCTATTCTTTTTTGCTTTTCATTCTTGGTTGTAGAATTTTGGTGTCTATGGTATATAGGGGGTCTGTGAGATTTATATTTCTGAGTTGTCAGTATTCTTTGAGGAGTGTTTGTTGCATCTTTTATTGCTATTTGGTATAATTATGTTTCAGTTTCTGTGTGTTTCTCGGGTTCCTTTTCAGAACAATCTGAGTTGTTTCGTGTGTTAAGAAGTGGAAAGTCTTTTCCCAGTATTTTCAGTTGGTTGCGGTTGGAGTTTTGTTTGAGAGATTGCGTATTAATTATTCTTTTCATTTTTTTGTGTTTGTTTTCTGGTTCTGCATGCTTTTCCTTTCTCTTATTTTTCTTTTTTTTCTTTTCATCGTTTTTTCGTTAGGTTTGTTGGTGGTGGTTTTTCAGTATTGCTTGGGTAGGGTACGTAAAATTTTAACTCTGTTTTGAAGTTTTGGTGGTCCTGAGAGAGACCCTTGTTCCTTTGGTGTTAGCTTTTTTGTTTTATTTTTGGGAAGGTCTTCTATCGATTCCCTTCTAAGTTTTCTTTGTGGGTGTTTTTGTTTCCGTTTTTCTGTGGTTTGGTTCTTTTCGGTTGTGGTTCGTTCTTGTTGTTGTGGTTGGAATATTTCCTTTGGGGGGTCCAGAGCTACTTGTTTTTCTCTGGACTGCCTCTTTTTGTATCATGTGGACTAAAGCGAGACTTGCGCTTCTTTAGGGCAAGTTCCCGCCTTTTTTCTTTCAAGTGTTGGTTCTAGTTGTATGTGGTGTTCAATGACTCGTCTGTTTATTTCAATTTCAGTTTTTTTAAAAAATATATTTTGTTTGTTTGGTTTGGAAATTGGTTGGTACTTTTGCGTGTTCAGCCAAGTTCATATCTGACTTTTGAAGCCGTATCCGGGGTTTTCCAAGTTGGACCCCCTCTTTTTTTGTTTGGCTTCGTAGTGTTGCGCAAGCCGTCGTAGTAGACTAGCTTGCGTAGTGTTTTTAAAAATTCTCTTTCCTTTCCCCGCTCAGCCTTTAGTTGGGCCAAGGGGTTCCGGGTTGTTTGCTGGTTTCGGAGTATTGCTCCTTTACTCTTCTCTTCTTTTCTTGTTTGGCCTTCGTTCACTTCCTCCGGTCTTTGGCTTCTCCATTGTGTTAAAGGGTATTCTTTGTTTTGGGTTTTCCGGAGTTTCGCAGTCTTGGAGGGTTCGTATTAAAAAATAAGTTCTCACACAGGTCTTTACGAGCTATAGGAGTTTTCGTGGTTTGGTTGTTTTTTTGTACTGACAAGTACAGTTTTTGAGTTTTAATTTCTGGTCTTGATGACTGCTTGGTGTGCGTTGCCCCAGAATAGTAGGGCTCCAACTATTTCGACAACTCGTCTCGTCAGCCGGGGCTTCTTGCGTGGTTTCCTCGTTGCAGTCTGCTTCCAAAGTGGCAGGTTGCAGTCTTTCCCTCTGTTTCTGTGGCTGTGGCCTGGCTGGCCGATCACGTGATACCTGTGTGTTTGCGAGCGTGCTTTTGTTACGGTGCCCGCGTAGTTCTCTTTCTCTGTTACTCCTTCTCCTTAGTCTTTTTTGTTTGGAATGTCCTTTTTCTGTTTAAGAATATGCTATGGTTTAATTTTTATTAGTTGTAATAAATTTGTTGGGGTCATCTCCTTCCTCCTTTCTCCGGAGGTTTCATTTGGTTTTTAAATTGTAAGTTTCAAAGGAAAATTCTGTGCTTCATACCACAAGTAGTGGTTATTTTGGTGTTCACAGAGGGTGAGCGGGGATCGAAAAGACCTAACTATGCCCCAGTCGTCCTAGCTTGGCGACTTCAAGTACTCTTTATATACAAGTGTGCAGGCGGGACATAGAGCCCGGTTCCTCTATTTACACCTAGCATTCTTCTCCTTTGCTTCAAGAGAGCTTGGTTTCTCCTTTATACCAGCGTTTGTGTGCAAGGATTTATATATAAATATATTTGTGTGAGATGTATATAAAATCAGGGGAGGCTTTAGTTTTCCCCAGTATATCGTCCTTTTTTCTTTCCCTTTTTCCTTCTGTTTCTCGTTATTATTGGTATTATTACTTTTATTATTATTATTATTATTATTATTATTATTATTATTATTCGTTAAATAGTTTGGTTTATGCCGATGTGGCCACACGTGTGGTTGTTTCACTATAAATGTGGTTATTGTTTCTGTTGTTTCGTTATTTTGTTGTTGTTGTTTCTGTTTTCTTCATTATGTTTCGTCTTTCGTGTCTTGGTATTGTTTTCTGTTATAATTGTTGTTTCACTTGCTTTTAATTCTTGTTTGTTTGATCTTTCGGTTCGATCTTTCGGCCTGCATTAAAGCCTTTTTCTGTGTGTGTGTATGTGGTTTGCTTCGTTCTCTGTTTTGTTGTTTCTGGTTGGGATATTTAACTGCTTTTTTTTTTTTCAAGCTTCAATTTTTTATTCATTCTGTGTTTTCGGTTTCCTTGGTTGGATAGGTTTCTGTTTATCACTTCGTTTGGTATTTCTCCGTTTTCTATTTACTTCTTCTGATTTTCCTTCTTTTCTTTATTATTATTATTATTATTATTATTATTATTATTATTATTATTATTATTATTATTATTATTATTATTTTCTTTTTCTTCTTCTTCTGTTTTCGAGTCCTCTCCCAGAGTTTCTCGTTTGTTTGTGGGCTTGTGGTGTATTTTTGTCTCTAGGAGACAGCATTGTTTTTTTTATCTTGCTACATCCAGGTAGTTTGATCGGGTTTGGTTTGTTTGCATGGTGAGTCCCCACACACTTATGATTTTTGGCAGATTTTTCTGTTTCAAGTCTTTGTTTTGTGCCTAGGATTATTTTCACGATGGGCTTCAGTTCTGTTTTCGTATAAAGGTTTTTTAGGGCCCGTTTCTGTCTGAGTTAACTCCATGTGAACGTAGTCGTTCGCATGGGCAACCGACACCCGGTCCCCTTGTGGTTGTATGTTTGCGCAGGAGAAATGTTTTGTAACCAAGTCCAATGTAATAATATACATAAGACTATCCAGCCCTCTCCTGTCTAGTGATGAGGCTGGTGGTTTTAGAATTTCTCCCTCGCATTTTTCTTCCGACCAACATGTCTCGAGGTGTGACGGTTTGGTGCGAGTGCTATTCTTTTTTGCTTTTCATTCTTGGTTGTAGAATTTTGGTGTCTATGGTATATAGGGGGTCTGTGAGATTTATATTTCTGAGTTGCCAGTATTCTTTGAGGAGTGTTTGTTGCATCTTTTATTGCTATTTGGTATAATTATGTTTCAGTTTCTGTGTGTTTCTCGGGTTCCTTTTCAGAACAATCTGAGTTGTTTCGTGTGTTAAGAAGTGGAAAGTCTTTTCCCAGTATTTTCAGTTGGTTGCGGTTGGAGTTTTGTTTGAGAGATTGCGTATTAATTATTCTTTTCATTTTTTTGTGTTTGTTTTCTGGTTCTGCATGCTTTTCCTTTCTCTTATTTTTCTTTTTTTTCTTTTCATCGTTTTTTCGTTAGGTTTGTTGGTGGTGGTTTTTCAGTATTGCTTGGGTAGGGTACGTAAAATTTTAACTCTGTTTTGAAGTTTTGGTGGTCCTGAGAGAGACCCTTGTTCCTTTGGTGTTAGCTTTTTTGTTTTATTTTTGGGAAGGTCTTCTATCGATTCCCTTCTAAGTTTTCTTTGTGGGTGTTTTTGTTTCCGTTTTTCTGTGGTTTGGTTCTTTTCAGTTGTGGTTCGTTCTTGTTGTTGTGGTTGGAATATTTCCTTTGGGGGGTCCAGAGCTACTTGTTTTTCTCTGGACTGCCTCTTTTTGTATCATGTGGACTAAAGCGAGACTTGCGCTTCTTTAGGGCAAGTTCCCGCCTTTTTTCTTTCAAGTGTTGGTTCTAGTTGTATGTGGTGTTCAATGACTCGTCTGTTTATTTCAATTTCAGTTTTTTTAAAAAATATATTTTGTTTGTTTGGTTTGGAAATTGGTTGGTACTTTTGCGTGTTCAGCCAAGTTCATATCTGACTTTTGAAGCCGTATCCGGGGTTTTCCAAGTTGGACCCCCTCTTTTTTTGTTTGGCTTCGTAGTGTTGCGCAAGCCGTCGTAGTAGACTAGCTTGCGTAGTGTTTTTAAAAATTCTCTTTCCTTTCCCCGCTCAGCCTTTAGTTGGGCCAAGGGGTTCCGGGTTGTTTGCTGGTTTCGGAGTATTGCTCCTTTACTCTTCTCTTCTTTTCTTGTTTGGCCTTCGTTCACTTCCTCCGGTCTTTGGCTTCTCCATTGTGTTAAAGGGTATTCTTTGTTTTGGGTTTTCCGGAGTTTCGCAGTCTTGGAGGGTTCGTATTAAAAAATAAGTTCTCACACAGGTCTTTACGAGCTATAGGAGTTTTCGTGGTTTGGTTGTTTTTTTGTACTGACAAGTACAGTTTTTGAGTTTTAATTTCTGGTCTTGATGACTGCTTGGTGTGCGTTGCCCCAGAATAGTAGGGCTCCAACTATTTCGACAACTCGTCTCGTCAGCCGGGGCTTCTTGCGTGGTTTCCTCGTTGCAGTCTGCTTCCAAAGTGGCAGGTTGCAGTCTTTCCCTCTGTTTCTGTGGCTGTGGCCTGGCTGGCCGATCACGTGATACCTGTGTGTTTGCGAGCGTGCTTTTGTTACGGTGCCCGCGTAGTTCTCTTTCTCTGTTACTCCTTCTCCTTAGTCTTTTTTGTTTGGAATGTCCTTTTTCTGTTTAAGAATATGCTATGGTTTAATTTTTATTAGTTGTAATAAATTTGTTGGGGTCATCTCCTTCCTCCTTTCTCCGGAGGTTTCATTTGGTTTTTAAATTGTAAGTTTCAAAGGAAAATTCTGTGCTTCATACCACAAGTAGTGGTTATTTTGGTGTTCACAGAGGGTGAGCGGGGATCGAAAAGACCTAACTATGCCCCAGTCGTCCTAGCTTGGCGACTTCAAGTACTCTTTATATACAAGTGTGCAGGCGGGACATAGAGCCCGGTTCCTCTATTTACACCTAGCATTCTTCTCCTTTGCTTCAAGAGAGCTTGGTTTCTCCTTTATACCAGCGTTTGTGTGCAATGATTTATATATAAATATATTTGTGTGAGATGTATATAAAATCAGGGGAGGCTTTAGTTTTCCCCAGTATATCGTCCTTTTTTCTTTCCCTTTTTCCTTCTGTTTCTCGTTATTATTGGTATTATTACTTTTATTATTATTATTATTATTATTATTATTATTATTATTATTATTATTATTATTATTATTATTATTATTCGTTAAATAGTTTGGTTTATGCCGATGTGGCCACACGTGTGGTTGTTTCACTTTAAATGTGGTTATTGTTTCTGTTGTTTCGTTATTTTGTTGTTGTTGTTTCTGTTTTCTTCATTATGTTTCGTCTTTCGTGTCTTGGTATTGTTTTCTGTTATAATTGTTGTTTCACTTGCTTTTAATTCTTGTTTGTTTGATCTTTCGGTTCGATCTTTCGGTCTGCATTAAAGCCTTTTTCTGTGTGTGTGTATGTGGTTTGCTTCGTTCTCTGTTTTGTTGTTTCTGGTTGGGATATTTGACTGCTTTTTTTTTTTTTTTCTAGCTTCAATTTTTTATTCATTCTGTGTTTTCGGTTTCCTTGGTTGGATAGGTTTCTGTTTATCACTTCGTTTGGTATTTCTCCGTTTTCTATTTACTTCTTCTGATTTTCCTTCTTTTCTTTATTATTATTATTATTATTATTATTATTATTATTATTATTATTATTATTATTATTATTATTATTATTATTTTCTTTTTCTTCTTCTTCTGTTTTCGAGTCCTCTCCCAGAGTTTCTCGTTTGTTTGTGGGCTTGTGGTGTATTTTTGTCTCTAGGAGACAGCATTGTTTTTTTATCTTGCTACATCCAGGTAGTTTGATCGGGTTTGGTTTGTTTGCATGGTGAGTCCCCACACACTTATGATTTTTGGCAGATTTTTCTGTTTCAAGTCTTTGTTTTGTGCCTAGGATTATTTTCACGATGGGCTTCAGTTCTGTTTTCGTATAAAGGTTTTTTAGGGCCCGTTTCTGTCTGAGTTAACTCCATGTGAACGTAGTCGTTCGCATGGGCAACCGACACCCGGTCCCCTTGTGGTTGTATGTTTGCGCAGGAGAAATGTTTTGTAACCAAGTCCAATGTAATAATATACATAAGACTATCCAGCCCTCTCCTGTCTAGTGATGAGGCTGGTGGTTTTAGAATTTCTCCCTCGCATTTTTTTTCCGACCAACATGTCTCGAGGTGTGACGGTTTGGTGCGAGTGCTATTCTTTTTTGCTTTTCATTCTTGGTTGTAGAATTTTGGTGTCTATGGTATATAGGGGGTCTGTGAGATTTATATTTCTGAGTTGTCAGTATTCTTTGAGGAGTGTTTGTTGCATCTTTTATTGCTATTTGGTATAATTATGTTTCAGTTTCTGTGTGTTTCTCGGGTTCCTTTTCAGAACAATCTGAGTTGTTTCGTGTGTTAAGAAGTGGAAAGTCTTTTCCCAGTATTTTCAGTTGGTTGCGGTTGGAGTTTTGTTTGAGAGATTGCGTATTAATTATTCTTTTCATTTTTTTGTGTTTGTTTTCTGGTTCTGCATGCTTTTCCTTTCTCTTATTTTTCTTTTTTTTCTTTTCATCGTTTTTTCGTTAGGTTTGTTGGTGGTGGTTTTTCAGTATTGCTTGGGTAGGGTACGTAAAATTTTAACTCTGTTTTGAAGTTTTGGTGGTCCTGAGAGAGACCCTTGTTCCTTTGGTGTTAGCTTTTTTGTTTTATTTTTGGGAAGGTCTTCTATCGATTCCCTTCTAAGTTTTCTTTGTGGGTGTTTTTGTTTCCGTTTTTCTGTGGTTTGGTTCTTTTCGGTTGTGGTTCGTTCTTGTTGTTGTGGTTGGAATATTTCCTTTGGGGGGTCCAGAGCTACTTGTTTTTCTCTGGACTGCCTCTTTTTGTATCATGTGGACTAAAGCGAGACTTGCGCTTCTTTAGGGCAAGTTCCCGCCTTTTTTCTTTCAAGTGTTGGTTCTAGTTGTATGTGGTGTTCAATGACTCGTCTGTTTATTTCAATTTCAGTTTTTTTAAAAAATATATTTTGTTTGTTTGGTTTGGAAATTGGTTGGTACTTTTGCGTGTTCAGCCAAGTTCATATCTGACTTTTGAAGCCGTATCCGGGGTTTTCCAAGTTGGACCCCCTCTTTTTTTGTTTGGCTTCGTAGTGTTGCGCAAGCCGTCGTAGTAGACTAGCTTGCGTAGTGTTTTTAAAAATTCTCTTTCCTTTCCCCGCTCAGCCTTTAGTTGGGCCAAGGGGTTCCGGGTTGTTTGCTGGTTTCGGAGTATTGCTCCTTTACTCTTCTCTTCTTTTCTTGTTTGGCCTTCGTTCACTTCCTCCGGTCTTTGGCTTCTCCATTGTGTTAAAGGGTATTCTTTGTTTTGGGTTTTCCGGAGTTTCGCAGTCTTGGAGGGTTCGTATTAAAAAATAAGTTCTCACACAGGTCTTTACGAGCTATAGGAGTTTTCGTGGTTTGGTTGTTTTTTTGTACTGACAAGTACAGTTTTTGAGTTTTAATTTCTGGTCTTGATGACTGCTTGGTGTGCGTTGCCCCAGAATAGTAGGGCTCCAACTATTTCGACAACTCGTCTCGTCAGCCGGGGCTTCTTGCGTGGTTTCCTCGTTGCAGTCTGCTTCCAAAGTGGCAGGTTGCAGTCTTTCCCTCTGTTTCTGTGGCTGTGGCCTGGCTGGCCGATCACGTGATACCTGTGTGTTTGCGAGCGTGCTTTTGTTACGGTGCCCGCGTAGTTCTCTTTCTCTGTTACTCCTTCTCCTTAGTCTTTTTTGTTTGGAATGTCCTTTTTCTGTTTAAGAATATGCTATGGTTTAATTTTTATTAGTTGTAATAAATTTGTTGGGGTCATCTCCTTCCTCCTTTCTCCGGAGGTTTCATTTGGTTTTTAAATTGTAAGTTTCAAAGGAAAATTCTGTGCTTCATACCACAAGTAGTGGTTATTTTGGTGTTCACAGAGGGTGAGCGGGGATCGAAAAGACCTAACTATGCCCCAGTCGTCCTAGCTTGGCGACTTCAAGTACTCTTTATATACAAGTGTGCAGGCGGGACATAGAGCCCGGTTCCTCTATTTACACCTAGCATTCTTCTCCTTTGCTTCAAGAGAGCTTGGTTTCTCCTTTATACCAGCGTTTGTGTGCAAGGATTTATATATAAATATATTTGTGTGAGATGTATATAAAATCAGGGGAGGCTTTAGTTTTCCCCAGTATATCGTCCTTTTTTCTTTCCCTTTTTCCTTCTGTTTCTCGTTATTATTGGTATTATTACTTTTATTATTATTATTATTATTATTATTATTATTATTATTATTCGTTAAATAGTTTGGTTTATGCCGATGTGGCCACACGTGTGGTTGTTTCACTATAAATGTGGTTATTGTTTCTGTTGTTTCGTTATTTTGTTGTTGTTGTTTCTGTTTTCTTCATTATGTTTCGTCTTTCGTGTCTTGGTATTGTTTTCTGTTATAATTGTTGTTTCACTTGCTTTTAATTCTTGTTTGTTTGATCTTTCGGTTCGATCTTTCGGCCTGCATTAAAGCCTTTTTCTGTGTGTGTGTATGTGGTTTGCTTCGTTCTCTGTTTTGTTGTTTCTGGTTGGGATATTTAACTGCTTTTTTTTTTTTCAAGCTTCAATTTTTTATTCATTCTGTGTTTTCGGTTTCCTTGGTTGGATAGGTTTCTGTTTATCACTTCGTTTGGTATTTCTCCGTTTTCTATTTACTTCTTCTGATTTTCCTTCTTTTCTTTATTATTATTATTATTATTATTATTATTATTATTATTATTATTATTATTATTATTATTATTATTTTCTTTTTCTTCTTCTTCTGTTTTCGAGTCCTCTCCCAGAGTTTCTCGTTTGTTTGTGGGCTTGTGGTGTATTTTTGTCTCTAGGAGACAGCATTGTTTTTTTTATCTTGCTACATCCAGGTAGTTTGATCGGGTTTGGTTTGTTTGCATGGTGAGTCCCCACACACTTATGATTTTTGGCAGATTTTTCTGTTTCAAGTCTTTGTTTTGTGCCTAGGATTATTTTCACGATGGGCTTCAGTTCTGTTTTCGTATAAAGGTTTTTTAGGGCCCGTTTCTGTCTGAGTTAACTCCATGTGAACGTAGTCGTTCGCATGGGCAACCGACACCCGGTCCCCTTGTGGTTGTATGTTTGCGCAGGAGAAATGTTTTGTAACCAAGTCCAATGTAATAATATACATAAGACTATCCAGCCCTCTCCTGTCTAGTGATGAGGCTGGTGGTTTTAGAATTTCTCCCTCGCATTTTTCTTCCGACCAACATGTCTCGAGGTGTGACGGTTTGGTGCGAGTGCTATTCTTTTTTGCTTTTCATTCTTGGTTGTAGAATTTTGGTGTCTATGGTATATAGGGGGTCTGTGAGATTTATATTTCTGAGTTGCCAGTATTCTTTGAGGAGTGTTTGTTGCATCTTTTATTGCTATTTGGTATAATTATGTTTCAGTTTCTGTGTGTTTCTCGGGTTCCTTTTCAGAACAATCTGAGTTGTTTCGTGTGTTAAGAAGTGGAAAGTCTTTTCCCAGTATTTTCAGTTGGTTGCGGTTGGAGTTTTGTTTGAGAGATTGCGTATTAATTATTCTTTTCATTTTTTTGTGTTTGTTTTCTGGTTCTGCATGCTTTTCCTTTCTCTTATTTTTCTTTTTTTTCTTTTCATCGTTTTTTCGTTAGGTTTGTTGGTGGTGGTTTTTCAGTATTGCTTGGGTAGGGTACGTAAAATTTTAACTCTGTTTTGAAGTTTTGGTGGTCCTGAGAGAGACCCTTGTTCCTTTGGTGTTAGCTTTTTTGTTTTATTTTTGGGAAGGTCTTCTATCGATTCCCTTCTAAGTTTTCTTTGTGGGTGTTTTTGTTTCCGTTTTTCTGTGGTTTGGTTCTTTTCAGTTGTGGTTCGTTCTTGTTGTTGTGGTTGGAATATTTCCTTTGGGGGGTCCAGAGCTACTTGTTTTTCTCTGGACTGCCTCTTTTTGTATCATGTGGACTAAAGCGAGACTTGCGCTTCTTTAGGGCAAGTTCCCGCCTTTTTTCTTTCAAGTGTTGGTTCTAGTTGTATGTGGTGTTCAATGACTCGTCTGTTTATTTCAATTTCAGTTTTTTTAAAAAATATATTTTGTTTGTTTGGTTTGGAAATTGGTTGGTACTTTTGCGTGTTCAGCCAAGTTCATATCTGACTTTTGAAGCCGTATCCGGGGTTTTCCAAGTTGGACCCCCTCTTTTTTTGTTTGGCTTCGTAGTGTTGCGCAAGCCGTCGTAGTAGACTAGCTTGCGTAGTGTTTTTAAAAATTCTCTTTCCTTTCCCCGCTCAGCCTTTAGTTGGGCCAAGGGGTTCCGGGTTGTTTGCTGGTTTCGGAGTATTGCTCCTTTACTCTTCTCTTCTTTTCTTGTTTGGCCTTCGTTCACTTCCTCCGGTCTTTGGCTTCTCCATTGTGTTAAAGGGTATTCTTTGTTTTGGGTTTTCCGGAGTTTCGCAGTCTTGGAGGGTTCGTATTAAAAAATAAGTTCTCACACAGGTCTTTACGAGCTATAGGAGTTTTCGTGGTTTGGTTGTTTTTTTGTACTGACAAGTACAGTTTTTGAGTTTTAATTTCTGGTCTTGATGACTGCTTGGTGTGCGTTGCCCCAGAATAGTAGGGCTCCAACTATTTCGACAACTCGTCTCGTCAGCCGGGGCTTCTTGCGTGGTTTCCTCGTTGCAGTCTGCTTCCAAAGTGGCAGGTTGCAGTCTTTCCCTCTGTTTCTGTGGCTGTGGCCTGGCTGGCCGATCACGTGATACCTGTGTGTTTGCGAGCGTGCTTTTGTTACGGTGCCCGCGTAGTTCTCTTTCTCTGTTACTCCTTCTCCTTAGTCTTTTTTGTTTGGAATGTCCTTTTTCTGTTTAAGAATATGCTATGGTTTAATTTTTATTAGTTGTAATAAATTTGTTGGGGTCATCTCCTTCCTCCTTTCTCCGGAGGTTTCATTTGGTTTTTAAATTGTAAGTTTCAAAGGAAAATTCTGTGCTTCATACCACAAGTAGTGGTTATTTTGGTGTTCACAGAGGGTGAGCGGGGATCGAAAAGACCTAACTATGCCCCAGTCGTCCTAGCTTGGCGACTTCAAGTACTCTTTATATACAAGTGTGCAGGCGGGACATAGAGCCCGGTTCCTCTATTTACACCTAGCATTCTTCTCCTTTGCTTCAAGAGAGCTTGGTTTCTCCTTTATACCAGCGTTTGTGTGCAATGATTTATATATAAATATATTTGTGTTAGATGTATATAAAATCAGGGGAGGCTTTAGTTTTCCCCAGTATATCGTCCTTTTTTCTTTCCCTTTTTCCTTCTGTTTCTCGTTATTATTGGTATTATTACTTTTATTATTATTATTATTATTATTATTATTATTATTATTATTATTATTATTATTATTATTATTATTATTATTATTATTATTCGTTAGATAGTTTGGTTTATGCCGATGTGGCCACACGTGTGGTTGTTTCACTATAAATGTGGTTATTGTTTCTGTTGTTTCGTTATTTTGTTGTTGTTGTTTCTGTTTTCTTCATTATGTTTCGTCTTTCGTGTCTTGGTATTGTTTTCTGTTATAATTGTTGTTTCACTTGCTTTTAATTCTTGTTTGTTTGATCTTTCGGTTCGATCTTTCGGTCTGCATTAAAGCCTTTTTCTGTGTGTGTGTATGTGGTTTGCTTCGTTCTCTGTTTTGTTGTTTCTGGTTGGGATATTTGACTGCTTTTTTTTTCTAGCTTCAATTTTTTATTCATTCTGTGTTTTCGGTTTCCTTGGTTGGATAGGTTTCTGTTTATCACTTCGTTTGGTATTTCTCCGTTTTCTATTTACTTCTTCTGATTTTCCTTCTTTTCTTTATTATTATTATTATTATTATTATTATTATTATTATTATTATTATTATTATTATTATTATTATTATTATTATTATTATTTTCTTTTTCTTCTTCTTCTGTTTTCGAGTCCTCTCCCAGAGTTTCTCGTTTGTTTGTGGGCTTGTGGTGTATTTTTGTCTCTAGGAGACAGCATTGTTTTTTTATCTTGCTACATCCAGGTAGTTTGATCGGGTTTGGTTTGTTTGCATGGTGAGTCCCCACACACTTATGATTTTTGGCAGATTTTTCTGTTTCAAGTCTTTGTTTTGTGCCTAGGATTATTTTCACGATGGGCTTCAGTTCTGTTTTCGTATAAAGGTTTTTTAGGGCCCGTTTCTGTCTGAGTTAACTCCATGTGAACGTAGTCGTTCGCATGGGCAACCGACACCCGGTCCCCTTGTGGTTGTATGTTTGCGCAGGAGAAATGTTTTGTAACCAAGTCCAATGTAATAATATACATAAGACTATCCAGCCCTCTCCTGTCTAGTGATGAGGCTGGTGGTTTTAGAATTTCTCCCTCGCATTTTTTTTCCGACCAACATGTCTCGAGGTGTGACGGTTTGGTGCGAGTGCTATTCTTTTTTGCTTTTCATTCTTGGTTGTAGAATTGTGGTGTCTATGGTATATAGGGGGTCTGTGAGATTTATATTTCTGAGTTGTCAGTATTCTTTGAGGAGTGTTTGTTGCATCTTTTATTGCTATTTGGTATAATTATGTTTCAGTTTCTGTGTGTTTCTCGGGTTCCTTTTCAGAACAATCTGAGTTGTTTCGTGTGTTAAGAAGTGGAAAGTCTTTTCCCAGTATTTTCAGTTGGTTGCGGTTGGAGTTTTGTTTGAGAGATTGCGTATTAATTATTCTTTTCATTTTTTTGTGTTTGTTTTCTGGTTCTGCATGCTTTTCCTTTCTCTTATTTTTCTTTTTTTTCTTTTCATCGTTTTTTCGTTAGGTTTGTTGGTGGTGGTTTTTCAGTATTGCTTGGGTAGGGTACGTAAAATTTTAACTCTGTTTTGAAGTTTTGGTGGTCCTGAGAGAGACCCTTGTTCCTTTGGTGTTAGCTTTTTTGTTTTATTTTTGGGAAGGTCTTCTATCGATTCCCTTCTAAGTTTTCTTTGTGGGTGTTTTTGTTTCCGTTTTTCTGTGGTTTGGTTCTTTTCGGTTGTGGTTCGTTCTTGTTGTTGTGGTTGGAATATTTCCTTTGGGGGGTCCAGAGCTACTTGTTTTTCTCTGGACTGCCTCTTTTTGTATCATGTGGACTAAAGCGAGACTTGCGCTTCTTTAGGGCAAGTTCCCGCCTTTTTTCTTTCAAGTGTTGGTTCTAGTTGTATGTGGTGTTCAATGACTCGTCTGTTTATTTCAATTTCAGTTTTTTTAAAAAATATATTTTGTTTGTTTGGTTTGGAAATTGGTTGGTACTTTTGCGTGTTCAGCCAAGTTCATATCTGACTTTTGAAGCCGTATCCGGGGTTTTCCAAGTTGGACCCCCTCTTTTTTTGTTTGGCTTCGTAGTGTTGCGCAAGCCGTCGTAGTAGACTAGCTTGCGTAGTGTTTTTAAAAATTCTCTTTCCTTTCCCCGCTCAGCCTTTAGTTGGGCCAAGGGGTTCCGGGTTGTTTGCTGGTTTCGGAGTATTGCTCCTTTACTCTTCTCTTCTTTTCTTGTTTGGCCTTCGTTCACTTCCTCCGGTCTTTGGCTTCTCCATTGTGTTAAAGGGTATTCTTTGTTTTGGGTTTTCCGGAGTTTCGCAGTCTTGGAGGGTTCGTATTAAAAAATAAGTTCTCACACAGGTCTTTACGAGCTATAGGAGTTTTCGTGGTTTGGTTGTTTTTTTGTACTGACAAGTACAGTTTTTGAGTTTTAATTTCTGGTCTTGATGACTGCTTGGTGTGCGTTGCCCCAGAATAGTAGGGCTCCAACTATTTCGACAACTCGTCTCGTCAGCCGGGGCTTCTTGCGTGGTTTCCTCGTTGCAGTCTGCTTCCAAAGTGGCAGGTTGCAGTCTTTCCCTCTGTTTCTGTGGCTGTGGCCTGGCTGGCCGATCACGTGATACCTGTGTGTTTGCGAGCGTGCTTTTGTTACGGTGCCCGCGTAGTTCTCTTTCTCTGTTACTCCTTCTCCTTAGTCTTTTTTGTTTGGAATGTCCTTTTTCTGTTTAAGAATATGCTATGGTTTAATTTTTATTAGTTGTAATAAATTTGTTGGGGTCATCTCCTTCCTCCTTTCTCCGGAGGTTTCATTTGGTTTTTAAATTGTAAGTTTCAAAGGAAAATTCTGTGCTTCATACCACAAGTAGTGGTTATTTTGGTGTTCACAGAGGGTGAGCGGGGATCGAAAAGACCTAACTATGCCCCAGTCGTCCTAGCTTGGCGACTTCAAGTACTCTTTATATACAAGTGTGCAGGCGGGACATAGAGCCCGGTTCCTCTATTTACACCTAGCATTCTTCTCCTTTGCTTCAAGAGAGCTTGGTTTCTCCTTTATACCAGCGTTTGTGTGCAAGGATTTATATATAAATATATTTGTGTGAGATGTATATAAAATCAGGGGAGGCTTTAGTTTTCCCCAGTATATCGTCCTTTTTTCTTTCCCTTTTTCCTTCTGTTTCTCGTTATTATTGGTATTATTACTTTTATTATTATTATTATTATTATTATTATTATTATTATTATTATTATTATTATTATTATTATTATTCGTTAAATAGTTTGGTTTATGCCGATGTGGCCACACGTGTGGTTGTTTCACTATAAATGTGGTTATTGTTTCTGTTGTTTCGTTATTTTGTTGTTGTTGTTTCTGTTTTCTTCATTATGTTTCGTCTTTCGTGTCTTGGTATTGTTTTCTGTTATAATTGTTGTTTCACTTGCTTTTAATTCTTGTTTGTTTGATCTTTCGGTTCGATCTTTCGGTCTGCATTAAAGCCTTTTTCTGTGTGTGTGTATGTGGTTTGCTTCGTTCTCTGTTTTGTTGTTTCTGGTTGGGATATTTGACTGCTTTTTTTTTCTAGCTTCAATTTTTTATTCATTCTGTGTTTTCGGTTTCCTTGGTTGGATAGGTTTCTGTTTATCACTTCGTTTGGTATTTCTCCGTTTTCTATTTACTTCTTCTGATTTTCCTTCTTTTCTTTATTATTATTATTATTATTATTATTATTATTATTATTATTATTATTATTATTATTATTATTATTATTATTATTATTATTATTTTCTTTTTCTTCTTCTTCTGTTTTCGAGTCCTCTCCCAGAGTTTCTCGTTTGTTTGTGGGCTTGTGGTGTATTTTTGTCTCTAGGAGACAGCATTGTTTTTTTATCTTGCTACATCCAGGTAGTTTGATCGGGTTTGGTTTGTTTGCATGGTGAGTCCCCACACACTTATGATTTTTGGCAGATTTTTCTGTTTCAAGTCTTTGTTTTGTGCCTAGGATTATTTTCACGATGGGCTTCAGTTCTGTTTTCGTATAAAGGTTTTTTAGGGCCCGTTTCTGTCTGAGTTAACTCCATGTGAACGTAGTCGTTCGCATGGGCAACCGACACCCGGTCCCCTTGTGGTTGTATGTTTGCGCAGGAGAAATGTTTTGTAACCAAGTCCAATGTAATAATATACATAAGACTATCCAGCCCTCTCCTGTCTAGTGATGAGGCTGGTGGTTTTAGAATTTCTCCCTCGCATTTTTTTTCCGACCAACATGTCTCGAGGTGTGACGGTTTGGTGCGAGTGCTATTCTTTTTTGCTTTTCATTCTTGGTTGTAGAATTTTGGTGTCTATGGTATATAGGGGGTCTGTGAGATTTATATTTCTGAGTTGTCAGTATTCTTTGAGGAGTGTTTGTTGCATCTTTTATTGCTATTTGGTATAATTATGTTTCAGTTTCTGTGTGTTTCTCGGGTTCCTTTTCAGAACAATCTGAGTTGTTTCGTGTGTTAAGAAGTGGAAAGTCTTTTCCCAGTATTTTCAGTTGGTTGCGGTTGGAGTTTTGTTTGAGAGATTGCGTATTAATTATTCTTTTCATTTTTTTGTGTTTGTTTTCTGGTTCTGCATGCTTTTCCTTTCTCTTTTTTTTTCTTTTTTTTCTTTTCATCGTTTTTTCGTTAGGTTTGTTGGTGGTGGTTTTTCAGTATTGCTTGGGTAGGGTACGTAAAATTTTAACTCTGTTTTGAAGTTTTGGTGGTCCTGAGAGAGACCCTTGTTCCTTTGGTGTTAGCTTTTTTGTTTTATTTTTGGGAAGGTCTTCTATCGATTCCCTTCTAAGTTTTCTTTGTGGGTGTTTTTGTTTCCGTTTTTCTGTGGTTTGGTTCTTTTCGGTTGTGGTTCGTTCTTGTTGTTGTGGTTGGAATATTTCCTTTGGGGGGTCCAGAGCTACTTGTTTTTCTCTGGACTGCCTCTTTTTGTATCATGTGGACTAAAGCGAGACTTGCGCTTCTTTAGGGCAAGTTCCCGCCTTTTTTCTTTCAAGTGTTGGTTCTAGTTGTATGTGGTGTTCAATGACTCGTCTGTTTATTTCAATTTCAGTTTTTTTTAAAAAATATATTTTGTTTGTTTGGTTTGGAAATTGGTTGGTACTTTTGCGTGTTCAGCCAAGTTCATATCTGACTTTTGAAGCCGTATCCGGGGTTTTCCAAGTTGGACCCCCTCTTTTTTTGTTTGGCTTCGTAGTGTTGCGCAAGCCGTCGTAGTAGACTAGCTTGCGTAGTGTTTTTAAAAATTCTCTTTCCTTTCCCCGCTCAGCCTTTAGTTGGGCCAAGGGGTTCCGGGTTGTTTGCTGGTTTCGGAGTATTGCTCCTTTACTCTTCTCTTCTTTTCTTGTTTGGCCTTCGTTCACTTCCTCCGGTCTTTGGCTTCTCCATTGTGTTAAAGGGTATTCTTTGTTTTGGGTTTTCCGGAGTTTCGCAGTCTTGGAGGGTTCGTATTAAAAAATAAGTTCTCACACAGGTCTTTACGAGCTATAGGAGTTTTCGTGGTTTGGTTGTTTTTTTGTACTGACAAGTACAGTTTTTGAGTTTTAATTTCTGGTCTTGATGACTGCTTGGTGTGCGTTGCCCCAGAATAGTAGGGCTCCAACTATTTCGACAACTCGTCTCGTCAGCCGGGGCTTCTTGCGTGGTTTCCTCGTTGCAGTCTGCTTCCAAAGTGGCAGGTTGCAGTCTTTCCCTCTGTTTCTGTGGCTGTGGCCTGGCTGGCCGATCACGTGATACCTGTGTGTTTGCGAGCGTGCTTTTGTTACGGTGCCCGCGTAGTTCTCTTTCTCTGTTACTCCTTCTCCTTAGTCTTTTTTGTTTGGAATGTCCTTTTTCTGTTTAAGAATATGCTATGGTTTAATTTTTATTAGTTGTAATAAATTTGTTGGGGTCATCTCCTTCCTCCTTTCTCCGGAGGTTTCATTTGGTTTTTAAATTGTAAGTTTCAAAGGAAAATTCTGTGCTTCATACCACAAGTAGTGGTTATTTTGGTGTTCACAGAGGGTGAGCGGGGATCGAAAAGACCTAACTATGCCCCAGTCGTCCTAGCTTGGCGACTTCAAGTACTCTTTATATACAAGTGTGCAGGCGGGACATAGAGCCCGGTTCCTCTATTTACACCTAGCATTCTTCTCCTTTGCTTCAAGAGAGCTTGGTTTCTCCTTTATACCAGCGTTTGTGTGCAAGGATTTATATATAAATATATTTGTGTGAGATGTATATAAAATCAGGGGAGGCTTTAGTTTTCCCCAGTATATCGTCCTTTTTTCTTTCCCTTTTTCCTTCTGTTTCTCGTTATTATTGGTATTATTACTTTTATTATTATTATTATTATTATTATTATTATTATTATTATTATTATTATTATTATTATTCATTAGATAGTTTGGTTTATGCCGATGTGGCCACACGTGTGGTTGTTTCACTATAAATGTGGTTATTGTTTCTGTTGTTTCGTTATTTTGTTGTTGTTGTTTCTGTTTTCTTCATTATGTTTCGTCTTTCGTGTCTTGGTATTGTTTTCTGTTATAATTGTTGTTTCACTTGCTTTTAATTCTTGTTTGTTTGATCTTTCGGTTCGATCTTTCGGTCTGCATTAAAGCCTTTTTCTGTGTGTGTGTATTTGGTTTGCTTCGTTCTCTGTTTTGTTGTTTCTGGTTGGGATATTTGACTGCTTTTTTTTTCTAGCTTCAATTTTTTATTCATTCTGTGTTTTCGGTTTCCTTGGTTGGATAGGTTTCTGTTTATCACTTCGTTTGGTATTTCTCCGTTTTCTATTTACTTCTTCTGATTTTCCTTCTTTTCTTTATTATTATTATTATTATTATTATTATTATTATTATTATTATTATTATTATTATTATTATTATTATTATTATTATTATTATTATTATTATTATTTTCTTTTTCTTCTTCTTCTGTTTTCGAGTCCTCTCCCAGAGTTTCTCGTTTGGTTGTGGGCTTGTGGTGTATTTTTGTCTCTAGGAGACAGCATTGTTTTTTTATCTTGCTACATCCAGGTAGTTTGATCGGGTTTGGTTTGTTTGCATGGTGAGTCCCCACACACTTATGATTTTTGGCAGATTTTTCTGTTTCAAGTCTTTGTTTTGTGCCTAGGATTATTTTCACGATGGGCTTCAGTTCTGTTTTCGTATAAAGGTTTTTTAGGGCCCGTTTCTGTCTGAGTTAACTCCATGTGAACGTAGTCGTTCGCATGGGCAACCGACACCCGGTCCCCTTGTGGTTGTATGTTTGCGCAGGAGAAATGTTTTGTAACCAAGTCCAATGTAATAATATACATAAGACTATCCAGCCCTCTTGAACACCAAAGAACCACTACTTGTGGTATGAAGCACAGAATTTTCCTTTGAAACTTACTATATAAAAACCAAATCAAACCTCCGGAGAAAAGAGGAAGGGGATGACCCCAACAAATTTATTACAACAAATAAAAATGAAACCATAGCATATTCTTAAACAAAAAAGGACATTCCGATCAGAAAGAACCCAGACTAAGGAGAAGGAGTAACAGAGAAAGAGAACTACGCGGGCACCGTAACAAAAGCACGCTCGCAAACACACAGGTATCACGTGATCAGCCAGCCAGGTCACACCCACAGAAACAGAGGGAAAGACTACAACCTGCCACTTTGGAAGCAGACTGCGACGAGAAAACCACGCAAGAAGCCCCGGCTGACGAGACGAGTTGTCGAAATAGTTGGAGCCCTACTATCCTGGGGCAACGCACACCAAGCAGTCATTAAGACCAGAAATTAAAAAATCGAAACTGTACTTGTCAGTACAAAAGCAAATCTAACAACGAAAACTCCTATACCTCGTAAAGACCTGTGTGAAAACGTACTTTTTAATACGAACCCTCCAAGACTGTGGAACTGCGGAAAACCCAAATCAAAGAATACCCTTTAACACAATGGAGAAGCCAAAGACCGGAAGAAGTGAACCAAGGCCAAACAAGAAAAGAAGAGATGAGTAAAGGAGCAATACTCCAAAACCAGCAAACAATCCGGAACCCCTTGGCCCAACTAAAGGCTGAGCGGGGAAAGGAAAGAGAACCTTAAAAACACTACGCAAGCTAGTCTACTATGACGCCTTGCGCAACACTACGAAGCCAAACAAAAAAAGGGGCCCAACTTGGAAAACCCCAAATACGGCTTCAAAAATCAGATATGAACTTGGTTGAATACGCCAAAGCACCAACCAATTTCAAAACCAAACACAAAAAATATATTTTTTAATAAAACTCAAATTGAAATAAACAGAGAAGTCATTGAACACCACAGACAAGTAGAACCAACATTATAAAAAAAGGGGGGAACTTGCCCTAGAGAAGCGCGAGTCTCCCTTTAGCCCACATGATACAAAAAGAGGCAATCCAGAGAAAAACAAGTAACTCTGGACTTCCCAAAAAGAAGTACTCCAACCACAACAACAAGAACGAACCACAACCGAAAAGAACCAAATCGTAGAAAGACGAAAACAAAAACACCCCACAAAGAAAACCAAGAAGGGAATCGATAGAAGACCTTACGAGTTTCTAAACAACTTCCCAAAAATAAAACAGAAAAAGCTAACACCAAAGGAACAAGGGTCTCTCTCAGGACCAACAAACCTTCAAAACAGAGTTAAAATTTTACATACCCTACCCAAGCAATACTGAAAAACCACCACCAACAAACCCAACAAAACAACGACGAAAAGAAAAAAGAAAAAGAAGAGAAGGAAAAGCAAGTAGAACCAGAAAACCAACAAAAAATGAAAAGAATCATTAATATGCAATCTCTCAAACAAAACTACAACCCACAACCAACTGAAAGTACTGGGAAAAGACTTTCCACTTCTTAACACACGAAACAATTCAGATTGCTCTGAAAAGGAACCCGAGAAACACACACAGAAATTAAAACCTTATTCTACCAAATAGCAATAAAAGACGCTACAAACATCCCTCAAAGAATACTGACAGCTGAAAAAAATCTTACAGACCTCCTATATACCATATACACCAACATTTTACAACCAAGCATGAAAAGGAAAAAAGAATAGCACTCGCACCAAACCATCACACCTCGAGGAATGCTGAGCAAAAGAAGAATGCGAGGGAGAAATTCTGTAACCACCAGACTCATCACTAGATAGGAGAGGGCTGGATAGTCTTATGTATATTATTACATTAGACTTGGTGACAAAACATTTCTCCTGCGCAAACACACAACCACAGGGGGACCAGTTGTCGGTTGCCCATGCGAACGACTACGTTCACATGGAGTTAACTCAGACAGAAACGGGCCCTAAGAAACCTTTATACGAAAACAGAACTGAAGCCCATCGTGAAAATAATCCTAGGCACAAAACAAAGACTTGAAACAGAAAAATCTGCCAAAAATCATAAGTGTGTGGGGACTCACCATGCAAACAAACCAAACAAACCGAGATGTGAGGTGGAAAATTTTCTTCTATATTTTTCCGGAAAATTTTCCGTTCTTAACAAATATCAGTGATTAAGTAACATTTCGTCAGTATTCATAAAATTGATTGAATTCATATATAGAAACGTTAAAAAGTGAAAGATCATTGAAAGAATCTGAAAATTTTCATGGCTCAGACAATTTTTATTCAGTACGATGTAAGAACTAGTGGAACAATTTTCCATGAATCGAAAAATTGTTTGTCCTGTACAATGAAAATTTTCCGGAAAATTTTCCGATTGATAAAAACATACTCCACTTATTCCTACATCGTTGTCTAGTTAAGATGTGAGGTGGAAATTTTTCTTCTATATTTTTCCGGAAAATTTTCCGTTCTTAACAAATATCAGTGATTAAGTAACAATTCGTCAGTATTATATAATTGATTGAATTCATATATAGAAACGTTAAAAAGTGAAAGATCATTGAAAGAATCTGAAAATTTTCATGGCTCAGACAATTTTCAGTACGATGTAGGAACTAGTGGAACAATTTTTCATGAATCGAAAAACTGTCTGTCCTGTACAATGAAAATTTTCCGGAAAATTTTCCGATTCATGAAAACATACTCCACTTATTCCTACAACGTTGTTTAGTTGAGATGTAAGTTGGGAAATTTTCTTCTATATTTTTCCGGAAGTTTTTCCGTTCTTAACAAATATCAGTGATTAAGTAACAGTTCGTCAGTATTCACAAAATTGATTGAATTCATATATAGAAATGTTAAAAAGTGAAAGATCGTTTAAAGAATCTGAAAATTTTCATGGCTTAGAAAATTTTCAGTACAATGTCGGAACTAGTGGAACAATTTTTCATTAATCGAAAAGTTGTCTGTCCTATACAGTGATAGAAGAAAATTTTCCGATTCGTTAAAATATACTTCACTTATTCCTACATCGTTATTTAGCCGTGATGTGAGGTGGAGAATTTTCTTCTATATTTTTCCGGAAATTTTTCCGTTCTTAACAAATATCAATGATCAAGTAACAATTCGTCAGTATTCATAAAATTGATTGAATTCATATATAGAAATGTTAAAAAGTGAAAAATCGTTTAAAGAATCTGAAAACTTTCATGGCTTAGACAATTTTCAGTATTATGTAGGAACAAGTGGAACAATTTCTCATGAATCGAAAAATTGTGTCCTATACAGTGATGAAAATTTTCCGGGAAATATTGAAACGGAAAATTTTCCGATTCGTACAAATATACCCCACTTATTCGTACATCGTTGTTTAGCCGTGATGTGAGGTGGAGATTTTTCTACTATATTTTTCCGTTCTTAACAAATATCAATGATCAAGTAACAATTAGTCAGTATTAATAAAATTGATTGAATTCATATATAGAAATGTTAAAAAGTGAAAGATCGTTTAAACAACCTGAAAATTTTCATGGCTTAGATAATTTTTAGTACTATGTAGGAACTAGTGGAACAATTTTCCATGAATCGAAAAATTGTCTGTCCTGTACAGTGATTAAAATTTTCCGACTCGTAAAAGAATAGTCCACTTATTCCTACATCGTTGTTTAACCGTGAAGTGAGGTTAAAAATTTTCTTCTATATATATAGAGAAACACTGTGTAAAATTTTATTTCCCAACTTGAAATACAAAATTTTCCGGTTCCCGAAAGCTAATTGGAAAATTATAATTTGCTGCTGACTAACTTTCCTCTACTGAAATTCAATTTTGTAGCTCTATTTGCAGTTAAATATAGTGGAAAATTTTCCACCTAACATCACTATATATAATATCCAAAATTGTCAGGCCTATGAAAAGTGTTTTCCACTTGTTTCTACATCGTGATGAAAATTTTCCGATCTATGAAAATTCCGATCTATGAAAACTTTCCGACTCCTAAAAAATTCTTCAATTTTTCCATATAAGGCACAAAATATTTCGATTCATGAAAAATTGTTTAACTTGTTCCTACATAGTACTGAAAATTGTCTGAGCCATGAAAATTTTCAGATGCTTTAAACGATCTTTCAGTTTTTAACATTTCTATACATGAATTCAATCAATTTCATGATTGCTGAGGAATTGTTACTTGATTACTGATATTTTTTTAGAATGGAAAATTTTCCGCGGAAAATTTTAAGCCTCACATCACTACGCACAGCACTAGCCTATTTTATTATTCAGTTGAATTTCACCCTAAAAGCATATTTAGGGACTCTTCTCTAAGTAAATTAGAACCGCATAATGTGATAAATATTGCATAATAATCTGGTTTTGATGTCTCTTGTGCACACTGACAAGTAAGGTCATATCTTGGGAGACTCGGGAGAAGACAATAGATTGCGCCACTTCTGACTATATTGAGTTATTAGATACAATAAGTTTGGACAATGGCGTATATATACATCAGGGGAAACTTGTTTAGTATGTATCATTGCATTGCATTGTATACGAATGCTGAACTTGCTTTTCAAGTTTACTCGAGAATTAGAAAAATACCGTATATCTGTCTTCCATCCATTTCTATTTACGTAATTTCAAAATTTTGGTTATTCTCATTCGAAAAATGGGGGCACGGTGGCTAGTGGTAGAGCGTTCACCTACGTTCCTTGGTTTCCCTGGTTCGGTCCCAGCTCGCGCCGGGTTGATTTTGTGGTAAACAAACTCTGTGCTCGTGTGTTTTCTCGGGGTTTCCCGTTTCCGCTCACATTCTTCAATCCACCATTTCATTCATTTCTCATCATCATCGTCTCCTTTAGCCTCACCGATATAACCGTGGTAAGTAAAACTAAAGATTTCATTTTTTCATTTGAAAAATGATCATTTTATGGCACTTCTCGCTGAAGTGCTTGTAACTATCAGCAGCTTTTATATATAGCGTATTTCATGATAAAGTATTAATATCATCTGCATTATTGGCATTGGTTCCTGAAACAACACACACAATCACACACAGACGTAGAGATAGATACATAGATTGATGCTAATAGTTACATAGGAAAATTTTATGACTAACAAATACATATTTGTTTTAAATATTAAAAATAATAAAACGTTCACAAAACTTTACACTTCCCATAACTACAGTATTTAGCAACTGATTTTGATACAATAAAGAAGTGTATGAAAACCGTCTACTTGAATAATCAATTGTCAATTTCAAGTGAATGTTTAATATGTCTATGTGTAGTGGATAACCTGGGATATCCAGCATCAAAAAATACGATAAATAATTTTTAGTTACTTTCATCTATATTTTGATAAATAAAATGATAAAACTATATTAGGTTTATAAGAAAAGGAAAAATACAGCTGACGTGTAAAATAAATTATTTAGGCTACATCAGTAATATGTATGTTAAGCAAATGGAATTGTATTTTGAAAGCGTAAGAAATGTAATCGAATTACGGTTTGGGGAGTCCGAACTTTGTGGAAACCCAGTGTAAGTATGTCTTGGTCTCCATGTTATATTTGATTGTACAGGATGGCCAAGATAAAAAAGTCCAATGCCTTATAACTCGTTCATTGCAAATACAGTTTACATAATAGAAAATTATTATTATGGTCATTAAGAGCCGTTGGATATCATATGAGCAGGCTCGAGCGCCTCACTAATATTAAGAAATAACAATGCTCAGAAAGCTGCAAACTTCACGTTCCGTATTATACGAGGCCTCTTTTCATTGGCCACCCTGTGAAAGTAGTATATGCCTCTCCCACCAAAGTTCAGTAGTGCATAAGAACCTAATCAGTATTTTATAAGAACCTAATCAGTGTTGTATAAGAACCTAATCAGTATTGTATAAGAACCGAATCAGTATTGTATAAGAACCTAATCAGTATTGTATAAGAACCTAATCAATATTGTATAAGAACCTAATCAGTATTCTATAAGGACCTAAAGAGTATTGTATCAGGTGAAAAGAATAGTATCACCATTAGGTGTTAAGGCACCTTTATCTCAAGTATATTTTCCATGTCTTTTCTTTTATAATCTTTTTTTTTCAAAGATGACAATAAACTCTCGATTTTTTATTGCATACACCGTTTGAAGTTTCAGAGCAGTATCTTTGATAAAGATATCACAAGTGCAATCATTTCTTTAAAACTTTATTATATTCACTAGTTCACTTAGCGCTGAAAAGAAATTAGAACATGTTTGTTTTTGTTCTCATAAAAGTATTGATCGTTGTAAAAATGAGCGCATTATAAGCACCGTATATTTGTTTAGATACTTCCAAATTGAGATATGTAGATCTTAATGAAGTACTAGGTGCATGTGTTTATTTGTATTAGAAATGAATATTGATAATGCATGTTGAATGTTCAAATGAATTCTCAGTATTGATAACCCATTTTTTGTTATTTTCAGGGTATAAAAATGAACCAGATTTTTGTGCTACTAGTAGAATTCGTAATACTGCAAAAATATATTTTTGAAAGCACTATTCCATGTGACAAGAATGGGAGCAGTTATTTATTACCTTATGTGGTAGAAAATATGATAAATGCAGTGACTGAAGAAAATCAATATGTAATTGTTGTTACCTCATTGGAGTCAAGAAAAGAAACAATTCAAATCACGAAATCTTTAAGAGCACCTGCTATCATCATTAACAAATTCGATTTGTTTAGTGAGATACATATCACTCAAAATTATGCAATGTGTAATATCATATTTTATGTGACAGTAGATCAATTTTTTGCGGCCATTTTCCACTTAAGTAATAGTAATATTTTTCTGAAGGTGTCTAAGGTATTTTTAATATTCTCAAGTCCACTTAATGCCAAGGATATACACTCTGTTTTACAATCTTTGGTGCTATACAAAATATATAATTGTATAGCTCTAGTAGATTATGGAGAACGTGTTGTACTGTACAGATATGGTTTGTATTCCCAATCTCAATGTGGAAATGTAGAAGATATTGTTGTTGTAAATGCCACAGACAAAAAATGGAGAACTTATGAGTTATTCCGTAGCCAAACAAATAATTTGTATGGTTGTTCTCTTCAAATAAGTACGTTAAACGTCGAACCATACGTAAATGGTGTAACTGCGCTAGGAACTACATTAGATGGTATTGAAGGGAGAATCATAGAAACTTTAATGAAGATTATTAATGCTTCTTTCATAGTAAAAGAACCTCAAGATGGAATGCTGTGGGGTTTTAAATTTCAGAATGTCACACCATGTGGAATATTTGGTGATTTGTATTATGAAAGAGCAGATTTGGGTGTTGGAGGACTTTCGATGACAAATGATAGATTCCAAACACTGGACTTTGTTCTCACGTGGGTTCCACAATCCATTGTGTGGGTTGTTCCAAGGGCTCAAAAAATTTCTAAGTGGAAAGGCATATTTTTGTCCTATTCAGTTTATGCCTGGTTACTAATTTTATTTATTCAGTTAACATTTCCCTTAGTACTATATAAAATTAGAAAATATGGCGTACTTGAGGACAAGGCTTTTCTTGATTATCCATTTTATTATACAACATCATTTTTCCTTGGCATTTCTATCCCACATATTCCAAGGTCTTTCAAATTTCGAATCTTGTTGATCCTGTGGATGATTTATTCTCTAGTTATCTGCACTGGGTATTCAAGTACATTTGTTGGGTTTCTAACCGTGCCATATTTTGAGAAAGTCATTAACACTATGCAAGTGTTAGTAGACTCTGATCTGAAGTTTGGAGGTTATCCATCAATTAGAAAGTATTTTAAACATTCCAATGATAAGCTTTCAAAACACCTTTAAAATAATTACAATGTAATTATTTTGAATGTTCATGACGTGTTGAAGAGAATTTCCGCAAACAAAGATTTTGCATATCTACATGACTTACCTTCTGTACAGTACATTACTTTGAAAGATTACATACAGAAAGGTTACGATATTGATGTGCATGTTCTAGAGGAAAAAGTTGTATCATTTTATTCTGTTCTTTTATTACCGAAACGATCGTTGTTCAAGGATACGTTAGGTACCATAATATTAAGGTTATTAGAAGCTGGATTCATTCAAAACTGGGAATCTGATTTTACGGTAAATATCAATCAACTTGACGGATCTCACTATAATAGTCCAGAACTATTTTCTGTTAAGGAAGTGACTGGAACATTAATTATTTTGTTATTTGGACTAGTTATTAGCATCTGCGTGTTTATACTAGAAAATGTTGTATCACACTTTATGCCAAAAACATAAAAATAAATATGTCTTTGATTTTTAATGAACATTTGGTTATTAGCATTTAGCTAAATTGACTGTGTAATCTATAAGTTTATAATCAAATGGTTGTTCTAAATTGTAGTGTAGTGAGGGCTTTGCAAATAGAAATGTTGTGATTATCTCCCATTTTATAGGGGGTTGGGGGCATGAACTTTTCAAATTTATGGAAGTAATATTCTCTTTAATTTCATAATAGAATTGAATAACTAATCAGTATATGTATGGTGATTACACCTTTCTCATGAACAATAAGAGAGAAATACGAAATGTAAAGTGTACGGTCTACTGCTTAATACTCCATAAGGTTGTTGAAGTAAAGAGTTATACTAAGTGAGTGTACAAAGCGATAATGGAATTTACTTATGTCTGTGCCATACAGAAGGTTGTGGTTTTCTGCCATACGGACTGCTTTTACAATGACTTTACTTTACGTATACGTGCAGTTGACGCGCCTGATATCTATGGACCCACCCTCATGCTACCGTCCCTGCTGTATTAGACAGTATTCGTATTTTTTTATAAGTTGATTTGTGTTTCAAAGCTAGTTCGCGTTTATTGGACTGTGGTTTTTATGTCTTACATCTATGTTGTATTTATATCCATCTCTCCTGAAGCCAATCTGCACCCGTCAATGTGACTTTTATCTTAGAAACACTTTTCAAGTCATTCAGCGTCCATTTCCAAACACTAATATTATAATATATAATGTAAATTTGTTGGTTTGCTTTTAATAATCTTGGCTAATAAAAATATCTAGAAACCATGTTACAGGATTTAAAATGCGTTATCATCTTGTAAGGTACACTGAATTGTAGTTAACCTAATAAGACATTCTAAAATTGAAGAATTGTAAGTCGTGCATGAGAACACTCCACGCCTCACGGAAGTTAAAAAGAGTGTTAATTAGTTGACAACTATCATTCACGCTATAACTTGGGAATTAATTTCTATGTAGAAGATCCACATTTTTCTAATATTAAACTTCTCAAGATTCACGTTAAACATTATATTAACAAATCCACTAATGGTCTCAATCCTGTTATTCCAACTACAGTATATTTTAGTCCTGGTCCGGAGCTCATTTCAAGTAGAATACAATTTAGTTGGGTTCTTGATGCAAAATTAGAGTTACGTGAAAAAAGAAAGTAGTTTTTTTCCAAGTCACTATTTTAACTTTGGGACTCCAATACTATGGTTCATCGGACTTTTTACACAACATTTGTTGTATTTGAGCTTAGTACTCATTCCAGCAGCGAAACCTATGAAACCTGGTACTACTACTTACGTTGGAATCAGAAACACCGTGATACTTTCAAACATTATGGCTCTTCGACTGAGAATCAAACCCATAATCTTACGCATCAAGAATGTGACAGCTATCTACAAGAGCAGAGGAGACGACTTTTTGTCAACAAAGTAGGTTTTATCTTATTAGTATTATATAATATTAAAGACAAAATAAGAAATTGTCTTCAGGTAATCATTTTTTTAAGTTTTGTGAATTATATCTTTTTGCTGTTATTACGAAATTTACTTGGAGCAAATTTTTAACAATAATATTTTTTCTTCAAAATACATGGTATCGTAAAGTTGAACTAGTAAATACCATTGTATGAAGTCTCAGATTATGGCCCGGAAAAAACTTAATCTGTTTTACTCTAATTGTCGTTATATTGAGAAACTACTCTAAATTATCTTAATAATCTAACAGTGAGTTTTTTCTTAATACACCAGTATGAATTAGTATTCTTTCTGAATTGTGATATATCCAATGTTATACCATGTTATATACATAAACTTAGCGAATTACTTTGCAACTCCAGATAAAAAGAAAACTGTGTTTAGTACTTTCCTAAAGTATCTCGAATTATATTTATTTTATAAGTAGTTTAAACAACAACTAACAACTACCGAGGAAATCATTCGGGTGACTAAAAATACATTAATCTTTTCGTTGTGCAATATAGTAAGTACTTAGTTCCTAAGAAGGTACATTGGCGAAGAGTCCCTCGAAACCCACGTGAAATTGATTAAAATGCAAAGTTCTCCGCAACCCAATGTGCATTGTACTAATTTTCGCTACTCATACTGGTAATGTGCATATTTATTGTTCTTCATATATCCAGAATTCAATCATACACTACTATAACTTGGACACAAAATTGCTTTTAGTTACTTTAGATGTAACTGCACATGAATGTAGTCATATACAAAGCAAATTGCATCAAATACTACTTCTTTGGCACATGTTACCCGCCCCGCCAGCCATATTAAATTAAACTTTTGGTTTCTCAACTGGGAATAGGTGAAAGTGATACATCAAGTTCGTGTACAATTTTCTCTGCGATTCATTGGTGTGGTGACTTTTAACGTAGCTTGTACCGTTAGCAATGTATTGCATGTTAAATGTCAGGCACTTTATGAATATTGAACCAAATACGAATAGAAAGTTGTGCAAGGTCCCGTGTGTATATATAATACTTTACGTTATTTATCGTTGACGAAATATTTTCTGAACGTACATACATACAGACACACAGACGTCAATACGGAAATGGCAGGCCTTCAGCCAAATATGGTCGTATCTGGAATTACATTAGGCATTTTGACCGTAAAACAATACTTGCTTGTTACAGTATAACACAGAAGTAATAACAATCACTCACGGAAATATAAAATGATTATGACACCAATGTTATACAAACCAAATTTGTTTATATCTCAGTATTTCTTCAGTTAGAAATTGTTTTAAATTTTCAACATCAAAAATATAAACGTATTTGACATTAATCTGCAATGTCTATTCGCCAAGAGCCCTGAAGGAATTAACATGCAATACCTTCTACACTTTACAAGCTATAGTAAAATTCACTACACCAGTGAATGTCCGAGAAAATTGTACATACATTTGGTGTAGCACTTGTATCTATTCACATTTCAAAAACCGATAGTTGAATTCAATATGGAAGATCCAAGATGTTGGCGGTGGTGGGTAACATGTGTCAGAAAAGTAGTACTTAATCAAAGCTGTTTTACATATGCGCACATTCATGTGCAGTTACATCTAAGGAAACTAAAAACAATTTTGTGTCCGAGAATTATAGTAGTGTATGATTGAATTCCAGATATATATGAGGGTCCATAAAAATGAAAATTACTGGTGTGGGCCGCTGAAATTAGTGCAATACAGATTGGATCTCGGAGAACTTGCATTTGAATCAATTATACAGAAATCCCGGGGGGACACATTGATAATTTACCTTCTGAGTATTCTCAATAGCTACTGAGAAAATAAGAGCTTCTATGAAAATTCTGATTTGATAAGATGACATTACAAATGAGTAGTATTGCAGCTCATATAACAGTTGTCTGTACACTTCTTGTGGGAGGCAAGTGAAGCACCATCCAAAACACTATTTTGCATCTTCTAAGGATAAATATAAAATCCTATTAAATGAATGAATCGATGGTATGTCGTACTTGAAATCATTTGTCTTTGTAGAAATCATATACAGTTCTAAATAAACGTTTGTTATCGTAATTTTAAGTAAATTGTTTCTGTATTTATGGAAATAATTTTGTCAAATTCAATCTTATAAGAAGTGTTCTTTATATACAAGTGTGCAGGCGGGACATAGAGCCCGGTTCCTCTATTTACACCTAGCATTCTTCTCCTTTGCTTCAAGAGAGCTTGGTTTCTCCTTTATACCAGCGTTTGTGTGCAAGGATTTATATATAAATATATTTGTGTGAGATGTATATAAAATCAGGGGAGGCTTTAGTTTTCCCCAGTATATCGTCCTTTTTTCTTTCCCTTTTTCCTTCTGTTTCTCGTTATTATTGGTATTATTACTTTTATTATTATTATTATTATTATTATTATTATTATTATTATTATTATTATTATTATTATTATTCATTAGATAGTTTGGTTTATGCCGATGTGGCCACACGTGTGGTTGTTTCACTATAAATGTGGTTATTGTTTCTGTTGTTTCGTTATTTTGTTGTTGTTGTTTCTGTTTTCTTCATTATGTTTCGTCTTTCGTGTCTTGGTATTGTTTTCTGTTATAATTGTTGTTTCACTTGCTTTTAATTCTTGTTTGTTTGATCTTTCGGTTCGATCTTTCGGTCTGCATTAAAGCCTTTTTCTGTGTGTGTGTATGTGGTTTGCTTCGTTCTCTGTTTTGTTGTTTCTGGTTGGGATATTTGACTGCTTTTTTTTTCTTTTTCTAGCTTCAATTTTTTATTCATTCTGTGTTTTCGGTTTCCTTGGTTGGATAGGTTTCTGTTTATCACTTCGTTTGGTATTTCTCCGTTTTCTATTTACTTCTTCTGATTTTCCTTCTTTTCTTTATTATTATTATTATTATTATTATTATTATTATTATTATTATTATTATTATTATTATTATTATTATTATTATTATTATTTTCTTTTTCTTCTTCTTCTGTTTTCGAGTCCTCTCCCAGAGTTTCTCGTTTGTTTGTGGGCTTGTGGTGTATTTTTGTCTCTAGGAGACAGCATTGTTTTTTTATCTTGCTACATCCAGGTAGTTTGATCGGGTTTGGTTTGTTTGCATGGTGAGTCCCCACACACTTATGATTTTTGGCAGATTTTTCTGTTTCAAGTCTTTGTTTTGTGCCTAGGATTATTTTCACGATGGGCTTCAGTTCTGTTTTCGTATAAAGGTTTTTTAGGGCCCGTTTCTGTCTGAGTTAACTCCATGTGAACGTAGTCGTTCGCATGGGCAACCGACACCCGGTCCCCTTGTGGTTGTATGTTTGCGCAGGAGAAATGTTTTGTAACCAAGTCCAATGTAATAATATACATAAGACTATCCAGCCCTCTCCTGTCTAGTGATGAGGCTGGTGGTTTTAGAATTTCTCCCTCGCATTTTTTTTCCGACCAACATGTCTCGAGGTGTGACGGTTTGGTGCGAGTGCTATTCTTTTTTGCTTTTCATTCTTGGTTGTAGAATTTTGGTGTCTATGGTATATAGGGGGTCTGTGAGATTTATATTTCTGAGTTGTCAGTATTCTTTGAGGAGTGTTTGTTGCATCTTTTATTGCTATTTGGTATAATTATGTTTCAGTTTCTGTGTGTTTCTCGGGTTCCTTTTCAGAACAATCTGAGTTGTTTCGTGTGTTAAGAAGTGGAAAGTCTTTTCCCAGTATTTTCAGTTGGTTGCGGTTGGAGTTTTGTTTGAGAGATTGCGTATTAATTATTCTTTTCATTTTTTTGTGTTTGTTTTCTGGTTCTGCATGCTTTTCCTTTCTCTTATTTTTCTTTTTTTTCTTTTCATCGTTTTTTCGTTAGGTTTGTTGGTGGTGGTTTTTCAGTATTGCTTGGGTAGGGTACGTAAAATTTTAACTCTGTTTTGAAGTTTTGGTGGTCCTGAGAGAGACCCTTGTTCCTTTGGTGTTAGCTTTTTTGTTTTATTTTTGGGAAGGTCTTCTATCGATTCCCTTCTAAGTTTTCTTTGTGGGTGTTTTTGTTTCCGTTTTTCTGTGGTTTGGTTCTTTTCGGTTGTGGTTCGTTCTTGTTGTTGTGGTTGGAATATTTCCTTTGGGGGGTCCAGAGCTACTTGTTTTTCTCTGGACTGCCTCTTTTTGTATCATGTGGACTAAAGCGAGACTTGCGCTTCTTTAGGGCAAGTTCCCGCCTTTTTTCTTTCAAGTGTTGGTTCTAGTTGTATGTGGTGTTCAATGACTCGTCTGTTTATTTCAATTTCAGTTTTTTTAAAAAATATATTTTGTTTGTTTGGTTTGGAAATTGGTTGGTACTTTTGCGTGTTCAGCCAAGTTCATATCTGACTTTTGAAGCCGTATCCGGTGTTTTCCAAGTTGGACCCCCTCTTTTTTTGTTTGGCTTCGTAGTGTTGCGCAAGCCGTCGTAGTAGACTAGCTTGCGTAGTGTTTTTAAAAATTCTCTTTCCTTTCCCCGCTCAGCCTTTAGTTGGGCCAAGGGGTTCCGGGTTGTTTGCTGGTTTCGGAGTATTGCTCCTTTACTCTTCTCTTCTTTTCTTGTTTGGCCTTCGTTCACTTCCTCCGGTCTTTGGCTTCTCCATTGTGTTAAAGGGTATTCTTTGTTTTGGGTTTTCCGGAGTTTCGCAGTCTTGGAGGGTTCGTATTAAAAAATAAGTTCTCACACAGGTCTTTACGAGCTATAGGAGTTTTCGTGGTTTGGTTGTTTTTTTGTACTGACAAGTACAGTTTTTGAGTTTTAATTTCTGGTCTTGATGACTGCTTGGTGTGCGTTGCCCCAGAATAGTAGGGCTCCAACTATTTCGACAACTCGTCTCGTCAGCCGGGGCTTCTTGCGTGGTTTCCTCGTTGCAGTCTGCTTCCAAAGTGGCAGGTTGCAGTCTTTCCCTCTGTTTCTGTGGCTGTGGCCTGGCTGGCCGATCACGTGATACCTGTGTGTTTGCGAGCGTGCTTTTGTTACGGTGCCCGCGTAGTTCTCTTTCTCTGTTACTCCTTCTCCTTAGTCTTTTTTGTTTGGAATGTCCTTTTTCTGTTTAAGAATATGCTATGGTTTAATTTTTATTAGTTGTAATAAATTTGTTGGGGTCATCTCCTTCCTCCTTTCTCCGGAGGTTTCATTTGGTTTTTAAATTGTAAGTTTCAAAGGAAAATTCTGTGCTTCATACCACAAGTAGTGGTTATTTTGGTGTTCACAGAGGGTGAGCGGGGATCGAAAAGACCTAACTATGCCCCAGTCGTCCTAGCTTGGCGACTTCAAGTACTCTTTATATACAAGTGTGCAGGCGGGACATAGAGCCCGGTTCCTCTATTTACACCTAGCATTCTTCTCCTTTGCTTCAAGAGAGCTTGGTTTCTCCTTTATACCAGCGTTTGTGTGCAAGGATTTATATATAAATATATTTGTGTGAGATGTATATAAAATCAGGGGAGGCTTTAGTTTTCCCCAGTATATCGTCCTTTTTTCTTTCCCTTTTTCCTTCTGTTTCTCGTTATTATTGGTATTATTACTTTTATTATTATTATTATTATTATTATTATTATTATTATTATTATTATTATTATTATTATTATTCATTAGATAGTTTGGTTTATGCCGATGTGGCCACACGTGTGGTTGTTTCACTATAAATGTGGTTATTGTTTCTGTTGTTTCGTTATTTTGTTGTTGTTGTTTCTGTTTTCTTCATTATGTTTCGTCTTTCGTGTCTTGGTATTGTTTTCTGTTATAATTGTTGTTTCACTTGCTTTTAATTCTTGTTTGTTTGATCTTTCGGTTCGATCTTTCGGTCTGCATTAAAGCCTTTTTCTGTGTGTGTGTATGTGGTTTGCTTCGTTCTCTGTTTTGTTGTTTCTGGTTGGGATATTTGACTGCTTTTTTTTTTCTAGCTTCAATTTTTTATTCATTCTGTGTTTTCGGTTTCCTTGGTTGGATAGGTTTCTGTTTATCACTTCGTTTGGTATTTCTCCGTTTTCTATTTACTTCTTCTGATTTTCCTTCTTTTCTTTATTATTATTATTATTATTATTATTATTATTATTATTATTATTATTATTATTATTATTATTATTATTATTATTATTATTATTATTTTCTTTTTCTTCTTCTTCTGTTTTCGAGTCCTCTCCCAGAGTTTCTCGTTTGTTTGTGGGCTTGTGGTGTATTTTTGTCTCTAGGAGACAGCATTGTTTTTTTATCTTGCTACATCCAGGTAGTTTGATCGGGTTTGGTTTGTTTGCATGGTGAGTCCCCACACACTTATGATTTTTGGCAGATTTTTCTGTTTCAAGTCTTTGTTTTGTGCCTAGGATTATTTTCACGATGGGCTTCAGTTCTGTTTTCGTATAAAGGTTTTTTAGGGCCCGTTTCTGTCTGAGTTAACTCCATGTGAACGTAGTCGTTCGCATGGGCAACCGACACCCGGTCCCCTTGTGGTTGTATGTTTGCGCAGGAGAAATGTTTTGTAACCAAGTCCAATGTAATAATATACATAAGACTATCCAGCCCTCTCCTGTCTAGTGATGAGGCTGGTGGTTTTAGAATTTCTCCCTCGCATTTTTTTTCCGACCAACATGTCTCGAGGTGTGACGGTTTGGTGCGAGTGCTATTCTTTTTTGCTTTTCATTCTTGGTTGTAGAATTTTGGTGTCTATGGTATATAGGGGGTCTGTGAGATTTATATTTCTGAGTTGTCAGTATTCTTTGAGGAGTGTTTGTTGCATCTTTTATTGCTATTTGGTATAATTATGTTTCAGTTTCTGTGTGTTTCTCGGGTTCCTTTTCAGAACAATCTGAGTTGTTTCGTGTGTTAAGAAGTGGAAAGTCTTTTCCCAGTATTTTCAGTTGGTTGCGGTTGGAGTTTTGTTTGAGAGATTGCGTATTAATTATTCTTTTCATTTTTTTGTGTTTGTTTTCTGGTTCTGCATGCTTTTCCTTTCTCTTATTTTTCTTTTTTTTCTTTTCATCGTTTTTTCGTTAGGTTTGTTGGTGGTGGTTTTTCAGTATTGCTTGGGTAGGGTACGTAAAATTTTAACTCTGTTTTGAAGTTTTGGTGGTCCTGAGAGAGACCCTTGTTCCTTTGGTGTTAGCTTTTTTGTTTTATTTTTGGGAAGGTCTTCTATCGATTCCCTTCTAAGTTTTCTTTGTGGGTGTTTTTGTTTCCGTTTTTCTGTGGTTTGGTTCTTTTCGGTTGTGGTTCGTTCTTGTTGTTGTGGTTGGAATATTTCCTTTGGGGGGTCCAGAGCTACTTGTTTTTCTCTGGACTGCCTCTTTTTGTATCATGTGGACTAAAGCGAGACTTGCGCTTCTTTAGGGCAAGTTCCCGCCTTTTTTCTTTCAAGTGTTGGTTCTAGTTGTATGTGGTGTTCAATGACTCGTCTGTTTATTTCAATTTCAGTTTTTTTCAAAAATATATTTTGTTTGTTTGGTTTGGAAATTGGTTGGTACTTTTGCGTGTTCAGCCAAGTTCATATCTGACTTTTGAAGCCGTATCCGGGGTTTTCCAAGTTGGACCCCCTCTTTTTTTGTTTGGCTTCGTAGTGTTGCGCAAGCCGTCGTAGTAGACTAGCTTGCGTAGTGTTTTTAAAAATTCTCTTTCCTTTCCCCGCTCAGCCTTTAGTTGGGCCAAGGGGTTCCGGGTTGTTTGCTGGTTTCGGAGTATTGCTCCTTTACTCTTCTCTTCTTTTCTTGTTTGGCCTTCGTTCACTTCCTCCGGTCTTTGGCTTCTCCATTGTGTTAAAGGGTATTCTTTGTTTTGGGTTTTCCGGAGTTTCGCAGTCTTGGAGGGTTCGTATTAAAAAATAAGTTCTCACACAGGTCTTTACGAGCTATAGGAGTTTTCGTGGTTTGGTTGTTTTTTTGTACTGACAAGTACAGTTTTTGAGTTTTAATTTCTGGTCTTGATGACTGCTTGGTGTGCGTTGCCCCAGAATAGTAGGGCTCCAACTATTTCGACAACTCGTCTCGTCAGCCGGGGCTTCTTGCGTGGTTTCCTCGTTGCAGTCTGCTTCCAAAGTGGCAGGTTGCAGTCTTTCCCTCTGTTTCTGTGGCTGTGGCCTGGCTGGCCGATCACGTGATACCTGTGTGTTTGCGAGCGTGCTTTTGTTACGGTGCCCGCGTAGTTCTCTTTCTCTGTTACTCCTTCTCCTTAGTCTTTTTTGTTTGGAATGTCCTTTTTCTGTTTAAGAATATGCTATGGTTTAATTTTTATTAGTTGTAATAAATTTGTTGGGGTCATCTCCTTCCTCCTTTCTCCGGAGGTTTCATTTGGTTTTTAAATTGTAAGTTTCAAAAGAAAATTCTGTGCTTCATACCACAAGTAGTGGTTATTTTGGTGTTCACAGAGGGTGAGCGGGGATCGAAAAGACCTAACTATGCCCCACCCGAAAAGACCTAAAGTTGACGCGCCTGATATCTATGGACCCACCCTCATGCTACCGTCCCTGCTGTATTAGACAGTATTCGTATTTTTTTATAAGTTGATTTGTGTTTCAAAGCTAGTTCGCGTTTATTGGACTGTGGTTTTTATGTCTTACATCTATGTTGTATTTATATCCATCTCTCCTGAAGCCAATCTGCACCCGTCAATGTGACTTTTATCTTAGAAACACTTTTCAAGTCATTCAGCGTCCATTTCCAAACACTAATATTATAATATATAATGTAAATTTGTTGGTTTGCTTTTAATAATCTTGGCTAATAAAAATATCTAGAAACCATGTTACAGGATTTAAAATGCGTTATCATCTTGTAAGGTACACTGAATTGTAGTTAACCTAATAAGACATTCTAAAATTGAAGAATTGTAAGTCGTGCATGAGAACACTCCACGCCTCACGGAAGTTAAAAAGAGTGTTAATTAGTTGACAACTATCATTCACGCTATAACTTGGGAATTAATTTCTATGTAGAAGATCCACATTTTTCTAATATTAAACTTCTCAAGATTCACGTTAAACATTATATTAACAAATCCACTAATGGTCTCAATCCTGTTATTCCAACTACAGTATATTTTAGTCCTGGTCCGGAGCTCATTTCAAGTAGAATACAATTTAGTTGGGTTCTTGATGCAAAATTAGAGTTACGTGAAAAAAGAAAGTAGTTTTTTTCCAAGTCACTATTTTAACTTTGGGACTCCAATACTATGGTTCATCGGACTTTTTACACAACATTTGTTGTATTTGAGCTTAGTACTCATTCCAGCAGCGAAACCTATGAAACCTGGTACTACTACTTACGTTGGAATCAGAAACACCGTGATACTTTCAAACATTATGGCTCTTCGACTGAGAATCAAACCCATAATCTTACGCATCAAGAATGTGACAGCTATCTACAAGAGCAGAGGAGACGACTTTTTGTCAACAAAGTAGGTTTTATCTTATTAGTATTATATAATATTAAAGACAAAATAAGAAATTGTCTTCAGGTAATCATTTTTTTAAGTTTTGTGAATTATATCTTTTTGCTGTTATTACGAAATTTACTTGGAGCAAATTTTTAACAATAATATTTTTTCTTCAAAATACATGGTATCGTAAAGTTGAACTAGTAAATACCATTGTATGAAGTCTCAGATTATGGCCCGGAAAAAACTTAATCTGTTTTACTCTAATTGTCGTTATATTGAGAAACTACTCTAAATTATCTTAATAATCTAACAGTGAGTTTTTTCTTAATACACCAGTATGAATTAGTATTCTTTCTGAATTGTGATATATCCAATGTTATACCATGTTATATACATAAACTTAGCGAATTACTTTGCAACTCCAGATAAAAAGAAAACTGTGTTTAGTACTTTCCTAAAGTATCTCGAATTATATTTATTTTATAAGTAGTTTAAACAACAACTAACAACTACCGAGGAAATCATTCGGGTGACTAAAAATACATTAATCTTTTCGTTGTGCAATATAGTAAGTACTTAGTTCCTAAGAAGGTACATTGGCGAAGAGTCCCTCGAAACCCACGTGAAATTGATTAAAATGCAAAGTTCTCCGCAACCCAATGTGCATTGTACTAATTTTCGCTACTCATACTGGTAATGTGCATATTTATTGTTCTTCATATATCCAGAATTCAATCATACACTACTATAACTTGGACACAAAATTGCTTTTAGTTACTTTAGATGTAACTGCACATGAATGTAGTCATATACAAAGCAAATTGCATCAAATACTACTTCTTTGGCACATGTTACCCGCCCCGCCAGCCATATTAAATTAAACTTTTGGTTTCTCAACTGGGAATAGGTGAAAGTGATACATCAAGTTCGTGTACAATTTTCTCTGCGATTCATTGGTGTGGTGACTTTTAACGTAGCTTGTACCGTTAGCAATGTATTGCATGTTAAATGTCAGGCACTTTATGAATATTGAACCAAATACGAATAGAAAGTTGTGCAAGGTCCCGTGTGTATATATAATACTTTACGTTATTTATCGTTGACGAAATATTTTCTGAACGTACATACATACAGACACACAGACGTCAATACGGAAATGGCAGGCCTTCAGCCAAATATGGTCGTATCTGGAATTACATTAGGCATTTTGACCGTAAAACAATACTTGCTTGTTACAGTATAACACAGAAGTAATAACAATCACTCACGGAAATATAAAATGATTATGACACCAATGTTATACAAACCAAATTTGTTTATATCTCAGTATTTCTTCAGTTAGAAATTGTTTTAAATTTTCAACATCAAAAATATAAACGTATTTGACATTAATCTGCAATGTCTATTCGCCAAGAGCCCTGAAGGAATTAACATGCAATACCTTCTACACTTTACAAGCTATAGTAAAATTCACTACACCAGTGAATGTCCGAGAAAATTGTACATACATTTGGTGTAGCACTTGTATCTATTCACATTTCAAAAACCGATAGTTGAATTCAATATGGAAGATCCAAGATGTTGGCGGTGGTGGGTAACATGTGTCAGAAAAGTAGTACTTAATCAAAGCTGTTTTACATATGCGCACATTCATGTGCAGTTACATCTAAGGAAACTAAAAACAATTTTGTGTCCGAGAATTATAGTAGTGTATGATTGAATTCCAGATATATATGAGGGTCCATAAAAATGAAAATTACTGGTGTGGGCCGCTGAAATTAGTGCAATACAGATTGGATCTCGGAGAACTTGCATTTGAATCAATTATACAGAAATCCCGGGGGGACACATTGATAATTTACCTTCTGAGTATTCTCAATAGCTACTGAGAAAATAAGAGCTTCTATGAAAATTCTGATTTGATAAGATGACATTACAAATGAGTAGTATTGCAGCTCATATAACAGTTGTCTGTACACTTCTTGTGGGAGGCAAGTGAAGCACCATCCAAAACACTATTTTGCATCTTCTAAGGATAAATATAAAATCCTATTAAATGAATGAATCGATGGTATGTCGTACTTGAAATCATTTGTCTTTGTAGAAATCATATACAGTTCTAAATAAACGTTTGTTATCGTAATTTTAAGTAAATTGTTTCTGTATTTATGGAAATAATTTTGTCAAATTCAATCTTATAAGAAGTGTTCTTTATATACAAGTGTGCAGGCGGGACATAGAGCCCGGTTCCTCTATTTACACCTAGCATTCTTCTCCTTTGCTTCAAGAGAGCTTGGTTTCTCCTTTATACCAGCGTTTGTGTGCAAGGATTTATATATAAATATATTTGTGTGAGATGTATATAAAATCAGGGGAGGCTTTAGTTTTCCCCAGTATATCGTCCTTTTTTCTTTCCCTTTTTCCTTCTGTTTCTCGTTATTATTGGTATTATTACTTTTATTATTATTATTATTATTATTATTATTATTATTATTATTATTATTATTATTATTATTATTATTATTATTCGTTAAATAGTTTGGTTTATGCCGATGTGGCCACACGTGTGGTTGTTTCACTATAAATGTGGTTATTGTTTCTGTTGTTTCGTTATTTTGTTGTTGTTGTTTCTGTTTTCTTCATTATGTTTCGTCTTTCGTGTCTTGGTATTGTTTTCTGTTATAATTGTTGTTTCACTTGCTTTTAATTCTTGTTTGTTTGATCTTTCGGTTCGATCTTTCGGTCTGCATTAAAGCCTTTTTCTGTGTGTGTGTATGTGGTTTGCTTCGTTCTCTGTTTTGTTGTTTCTGGTTGGGATATTTGACTGCTTTTTTTTTCTTTTTCTAGCTTCAATTTTTTATTCATTCTGTGTTTTCGGTTTCCTTGGTTGGATAGGTTTCTGTTTATCACTTCGTTTGGTATTTCTCCGTTTTCTATTTACTTCTTCTGATTTTCCTTCTTTTCTTTATTATTATTATTATTATTATTATTATTATTATTATTATTATTATTATTATTATTATTATTATTTTCTTTTTCTTCTTCTTCTGTTTTCGAGTCCTCTCCCAGAGTTTCTCGTTTGTTTGTGGGCTTGTGGTGTATTTTTGTCTCTAGGAGACAGCATTGTTTTTTTATCTTGCTACATCCAGGTAGTTTGATCGGGTTTGGTTTGTTTGCATGGTGAGTCCCCACACACTTATGATTTTTGGCAGATTTTTCTGTTTCAAGTCTTTGTTTTGTGCCTAGGATTATTTTCACGATGGGCTTCAGTTCTGTTTTCGTATAAAGGTTTTTTAGGGCCCGTTTCTGTCTGAGTTAACTCCATGTGAACGTAGTCGTTCGCATGGGCAACCGACACCCGGTCCCCTTGTGGTTGTATGTTTGCGCAGGAGAAATGTTTTGTAACCAAGTCCAATGTAATAATATACATAAGACTATCCAGCCCTCTCCTGTCTAGTGATGAGGCTGGTGGTTTTAGAATTTCTCCCTCGCATTTTTTTTCCGACCAACATGTCTCGAGGTGTGACGGTTTGGTGCGAGTGCTATTCTTTTTTGCTTTTCATTCTTGGTTGTAGAATTTTGGTGTCTATGGTATATAGGGGGTCTGTGAGATTTATATTTCTGAGTTGTCAGTATTCTTTGAGGAGTGTTTGTTGCATCTTTTATTGCTATTTGGTATAATTATGTTTCAGTTTCTGTGTGTTTCTCGGGTTCCTTTTCAGAACAATCTGAGTTGTTTCGTGTGTTAAGAAGTGGAAAGTCTTTTCCCAGTATTTTCAGTTGGTTGCGGTTGGAGTTTTGTTTGAGAGATTGCGTATTAATTATTCTTTTCATTTTTTTGTGTTTGTTTTCTGGTTCTGCATGCTTTTCCTTTCTCTTATTTTTCTTTTTTTTCTTTTCATCGTTTTTTCGTTAGGTTTGTTGGTGGTGGTTTTTCAGTATTGCTTGGGTAGGGTACGTAAAATTTTAACTCTGTTTTGAAGTTTTGGTGGTCCTGAGAGAGACCCTTGTTCCTTTGGTGTTAGCTTTTTTGTTTTATTTTTGGGAAGGTCTTCTATCGATTCCCTTCTAAGTTTTCTTTGTGGGTGTTTTTGTTTCCGTTTTTCTGTGGTTTGGTTCTTTTCGGTTGTGGTTCGTTCTTGTTGTTGTGGTTGGAATATTTCCTTTGGGGGGTCCAGAGCTACTTGTTTTTCTCTGGACTGCCTCTTTTTGTATCATGTGGACTAAAGCGAGACTTGCGCTTCTTTAGGGCAAGTTCCCGCCTTTTTTCTTTCAAGTGTTGGTTCTAGTTGTATGTGGTGTTCAATGACTCGTCTGTTTATTTCAATTTCAGTTTTTTTAAAAAATATATTTTGTTTGTTTGGTTTGGAAATTGGTTGGTACTTTTGCGTGTTCAGCCAAGTTCATATCTGACTTTTGAAGCCGTATCCGGTGTTTTCCAAGTTGGACCCCCTCTTTTTTTGTTTGGCTTCGTAGTGTTGCGCAAGCCGTCGTAGTAGACTAGCTTGCGTAGTGTTTTTAAAAATTCTCTTTCCTTTCCCCGCTCAGCCTTTAGTTGGGCCAAGGGGTTCCGGGTTGTTTGCTGGTTTCGGAGTATTGCTCCTTTACTCTTCTCTTCTTTTCTTGTTTGGCCTTCGTTCACTTCCTCCGGTCTTTGGCTTCTCCATTGTGTTAAAGGGTATTCTTTGTTTTGGGTTTTCCGGAGTTTCGCAGTCTTGGAGGGTTCGTATTAAAAAATAAGTTCTCACACAGGTCTTTACGAGCTATAGGAGTTTTCGTGGTTTGGTTGTTTTTTTGTACTGACAAGTACAGTTTTTGAGTTTTAATTTCTGGTCTTGATGACTGCTTGGTGTGCGTTGCCCCAGAATAGTAGGGCTCCAACTATTTCGACAACTCGTCTCGTCAGCCGGGGCTTCTTGCGTGGTTTCCTCGTTGCAGTCTGCTTCCAAAGTGGCAGGTTGCAGTCTTTCCCTCTGTTTCTGTGGCTGTGGCCTGGCTGGCCGATCACGTGATACCTGTGTGTTTGCGAGCGTGCTTTTGTTACGGTGCCCGCGTAGTTCTCTTTCTCTGTTACTCCTTCTCCTTAGTCTTTTTTGTTTGGAATGTCCTTTTTCTGTTTAAGAATATGCTATGGTTTAATTTTTATTAGTTGTAATAAATTTGTTGGGGTCATCTCCTTCCTCCTTTCTCCGGAGGTTTCATTTGGTTTTTAAATTGTAAGTTTCAAAGGAAAATTCTGTGCTTCATACCACAAGTAGTGGTTATTTTGGTGTTCACAGAGGGTGAGCGGGGATCGAAAAGACCTAACTATGCCCCAGTCGTCCTAGCTTGGCGACTTCAAGTACTCTTTATATACAAGTGTGCAGGCGGGACATAGAGCCCGGTTCCTCTATTTACACCTAGCATTCTTCTCCTTTGCTTCAAGAGAGCTTGGTTTCTCCTTTATACCAGCGTTTGTGTGCAAGGATTTATATATAAATATATTTGTGTGAGATGTATATAAAATCAGGGGAGGCTTTAGTTTTCCCCAGTATATCGTCCTTTTTTCTTTCCCTTTTTCCTTCTGTTTCTCGTTATTAATGGTATTATTACTTTTATTATTATTATTATTATTATTATTATTATTATTATTATTATTATTATTATTATTATTATTATTATTATTATTATTCATTAGATAGTTTGGTTTATGCCGATGTGGCCACACGTGTGGTTGTTTCACTATAAATGTGGTTATTGTTTCTGTTGTTTCGTTATTTTGTTGTTGTTGTTTCTGTTTTCTTCATTATGTTTCGTCTTTCGTGTCTTGGTATTGTTTTCTGTTATAATTGTTGTTTCACTTGCTTTTAATTCTTGTTTGTTTGATCTTTCGGTTCGATCTTTCGGTCTGCATTAAAGCCTTTTTCTGTGTGTGTGTATGTGGTTTGCTTCGTTCTCTGTTTTGTTGTTTCTGGTTGGGATATTTGACTGCTTTTTTTTTTCTAGCTTCAATTTTTTATTCATTCTGTGTTTTCGGTTTCCTTGGTTGGATAGGTTTCTGTTTATCACTTCGTTTGGTATTTCTCCGTTTTCTATTTACTTCTTCTGATTTTCCTTCTTTTCTTTATTATTATTATTATTATTATTATTATTATTATTATTATTATTATTATTATTATTATTATTATTATTATTATTATTATTTTCTTTTTCTTCTTCTTCTGTTTTCGAGTCCTCTCCCAGAGTTTCTCGTTTGTTTGTGGGCTTGTGGTGTATTTTTGTCTCTAGGAGACAGCATTGTTTTTTTATCTTGCTACATCCAGGTAGTTTGATCGGGTTTGGTTTGTTTGCATGGTGAGTCCCCACACACTTATGATTTTTGGCAGATTTTTCTGTTTCAAGTCTTTGTTTTGTGCCTAGGATTATTTTCACGATGGGCTTCAGTTCTGTTTTCGTATAAAGGTTTTTTAGGGCCCGTTTCTGTCTGAGTTAACTCCATGTGAACGTAGTCGTTCGCATGGGCAACCGACACCCGGTCCCCTTGTGGTTGTATGTTTGCGCAGGAGAAATGTTTTGTAACCAAGTCCAATGTAATAATATACATAAGACTATCCAGCCCTCTCCTGTCTAGTGATGAGGCTGGTGGTTTTAGAATTTCTCCCTCGCATTTTTTTTCCGACCAACATGTCTCGAGGTGTGACGGTTTGGTGCGAGTGCTATTCTTTTTTGCTTTTCATTCTTGGTTGTAGAATTTTGGTGTCTATGGTATATAGGGGGTCTGTGAGATTTATATTTCTGAGTTGTCAGTATTCTTTGAGGAGTGTTTGTTGCATCTTTTATTGCTATTTGGTATAATTATGTTTCAGTTTCTGTGTGTTTCTCGGGTTCCTTTTCAGAACAATCTGAGTTGTTTCGTGTGTTAAGAAGTGGAAAGTCTTTTCCCAGTATTTTCAGTTGGTTGCGGTTGGAGTTTTGTTTGAGAGATTGCGTATTAATTATTCTTTTCATTTTTTTGTGTTTGTTTTCTGGTTCTGCATGCTTTTCCTTTCTCTTATTTTTCTTTTTTTTCTTTTCATCGTTTTTTCGTTAGGTTTGTTGGTGGTGGTTTTTCAGTATTGCTTGGGTAGGGTACGTAAAATTTTAACTCTGTTTTGAAGTTTTGGTGGTCCTGAGAGAGACCCTTGTTCCTTTGGTGTTAGCTTTTTTGTTTTATTTTTGGGAAGGTCTTCTATCGATTCCCTTCTAAGTTTTCTTTGTGGGTGTTTTTGTTTCCGTTTTTCTGTGGTTTGGTTCTTTTCGGTTGTGGTTCGTTCTTGTTGTTGTGGTTGGAATATTTCCTTTGGGGGGTCCAGAGCTACTTGTTTTTCTCTGGACTGCCTCTTTTTGTATCATGTGGACTAAAGCGAGACTTGCGCTTCTTTAGGGCAAGTTCCCGCCTTTTTTCTTTCAAGTGTTGGTTCTAGTTGTATGTGGTGTTCAATGACTCGTCTGTTTATTTCAATTTCAGTTTTTTTAAAAAATATATTTTGTTTGTTTGGTTTGGAAATTGGTTGGTACTTTTGCGTGTTCAGCCAAGTTCATATCTGACTTTTGAAGCCGTATCCGGGGTTTTCCAAGTTGGACCCCCTCTTTTTTTGTTTGGCTTCGTAGTGTTGCGCAAGCCGTCGTAGTAGACTAGCTTGCGTAGTGTTTTTAAAAATTCTCTTTCCTTTCCCCGCTCAGCCTTTAGTTGGGCCAAGGGGTTCCGGGTTGTTTGCTGGTTTCGGAGTATTGCTCCTTTACTCTTCTCTTCTTTTCTTGTTTGGCCTTCGTTCACTTCCTCCGGTCTTTGGCTTCTCCATTGTGTTAAAGGGTATTCTTTGTTTTGGGTTTTCCGGAGTTTCGCAGTCTTGGAGGGTTCGTATTAAAAAATAAGTTCTCACACAGGTCTTTACGAGCTATAGGAGTTTTCGTGGTTTGGTTGTTTTTTTGTACTGACAAGTACAGTTTTTGAGTTTTAATTTCTGGTCTTGATGACTGCTTGGTGTGCGTTGCCCCAGAATAGTAGGGCTCCAACTATTTCGACAACTCGTCTCGTCAGCCGGGGCTTCTTGCGTGGTTTCCTCGTTGCAGTCTGCTTCCAAAGTGGCAGGTTGCAGTCTTTCCCTCTGTTTCTGTGGCTGTGGCCTGGCTGGCCGATCACGTGATACCTGTGTGTTTGCGAGCGTGCTTTTGTTACGGTGCCCGCGTAGTTCTCTTTCTCTGTTACTCCTTCTCCTTAGTCTTTTTTGTTTGGAATGTCCTTTTTCTGTTTAAGAATATGCTATGGTTTAATTTTTATTAGTTGTAATAAATTTGTTGGGGTCATCTCCTTCCTCCTTTCTCCGGAGGTTTCATTTGGTTTTTAAATTGTAAGTTTCAAAGGAAAATTCTGTGCTTCATACCACAAGTAGTGGTTATTTTGGTGTTCACAGAGGGTGAGCGGGGATCGAAAAGACCTAACTATGCCCCAGTCGTCCTAGCTTGGCGACTTCAAGTACTCTTTATATACAAGTGTGCAGGCGGGACATAGAGCCCGGTTCCTCTATTTACACCTAGCATTCTTCTCCTTTGCTTCAAGAGAGCTTGGTTTCTCCTTTATACCAGCGTTTGTGTGCAAGGATTTATATATAAATATATTTGTGTGAGATGTATATAAAATCAGGGGAGGCTTTAGTTTTCCCCAGTATATCGTCCTTTTTTCTTTCCCTTTTTCCTTCTGTTTCTCGTTATTATTGGTATTATTACTTTTATTATTATTATTATTATTATTATTATTATTATTATTATTATTATTATTATTATTATTCATTAGATAGTTTGGTTTATGCCGATGTGGCCACACGTGTGGTTGTTTCACTATAAATGTGGTTATTGTTTCTGTTGTTTCGTTATTTTGTTGTTGTTGTTTCTGTTTTCTTCATTATGTTTCGTCTTTCGTGTCTTGGTATTGTTTTCTGTTATAATTGTTGTTTCACTTGCTTTTAATTCTTGTTTGTTTGATCTTTCGGTTCGATCTTTCGGTCTGCATTAAAGCCTTTTTCTGTGTGTGTGTATGTGGTTTGCTTCGTTCTCTGTTTTGTTGTTTCTGGTTGGGATATTTGACTGCTTTTTTTTTCTAGCTTCAATTTTTTATTCATTCTGTGTTTTCGGTTTCCTTGGTTGGATAGGTTTCTGTTTATCACTTCGTTTGGTATTTCTCCGTTTTCTATTTACTTCTTCTGATTTTCCTTCTTTTCTTTATTATTATTATTATTATTATTATTATTATTATTATTATTATTATTATTATTATTATTATTATTATTATTATTTTCTTTTTCTTCTTCTTCTGTTTTCGAGTCCTCTCCCAGAGTTTCTCGTTTGTTTGTGGGCTTGTGGTGTATTTTTGTCTCTAGGAGACAGCATTGTTTTTTTATCTTGCTACTTCCAGGTAGTTTGATCGGGTTTGGTTTGTTTGCATGGTGAGTCCCCACACACTTATGATTTTTGGCAGATTTTTCTGTTTCAAGTCTTTGTTTTGTGCCTAGGATTATTTTCACGATGGGCTTCAGTTCTGTTTTCGTATAAAGGTTTTTTAGGGCCCGTTTCTGTCTGAGTTAACTCCATGTGAACGTAGTCGTTCGCATGGGCAACCGACACCCGGTCCCCTTGTGGTTGTATGTTTGCGCAGGAGAAATGTTTTGTAACCAAGTCCAATGTAATAATATACATAAGACTATCCAGCCCTCTCCTGTCTAGTGATGAGGCTGGTGGTTTTAGAATTTCTCCCTCGCATTTTTTTCCGACCAACATGTCTCGAGGTGTGACGGTTTGGTGCGAGTGCTATTCTTTTTTGCTTTTCATTCTTGGTTGTAGAATTTTGGTGTCTATGGTATATAGGGGGTCTGTGAGATTTATATTTCTGAGTTGTCAGTATTCTTTGAGGAGTGTTTGTTGCATCTTTTATTGCTATTTGGTATAATTATGTTTCAGTTTCTGTGTGTTTCTCGGGTTCCTTTTCAGAACAATCTGAGTTGTTTCGTGTGTTAAGAAGTGGAAAGTCTTTTCCCAGTATTTTCAGTTGGTTGCGGTTGGAGTTTTGTTTGAGAGATTGCGTATTAATTATTCTTTTCATTTTTTTGTGTTTGTTTTCTGGTTCTGCATGCTTTTCCTTTCTCTTATTTTTCTTTTTTTTCTTTTCATCGTTTTTTCGTTAGGTTTGTTGGTGGTGGTTTTTCAGTATTGCTTGGGTAGGGTACGTAAAATTTTAACTCTGTTTTGAAGTTTTGGTGGTCCTGAGAGAGACCCTTGTTCCTTTGGTGTTAGCTTTTTTGTTTTATTTTTGGGAAGGTCTTCTATCGATTCCCTTCTAAGTTTTCTTTGTGGGTGTTTTTGTTTCCGTTTTTCTGTGGTTTGGTTCTTTTCGGTTGTGGTTCGTTCTTGTTGTTGTGGTTGGAATATTTCCTTTGGGGGGTCCAGAGCTACTTGTTTTTCTCTGGACTGCCTCTTTTTGTATCATGTGGACTAAAGCGAGACTTGCGCTTCTTTAGGGCAAGTTCCCGCCTTTTTTCTTTCAAGTGTTGGTTCTAGTTGTATGTGGTGTTCAATGACTCGTCTGTTTATTTCAATTTCAGTTTTTTTAAAAAATATATTTTGTTTGTTTGGTTTGGAAATTGGTTGGTACTTTTGCGTGTTCAGCCAAGTTCATATCTGACTTTTGAAGCCGTATCCGGTGTTTTCCAAGTTGGACCCCCTCTTTTTTTGTTTGGCTTCGTAGTGTTGCGCAAGCCGTCGTAGTAGACTAGCTTGCGTAGTGTTTTTAAAAATTCTCTTTCCTTTCCCCGCTCAGCCTTTAGTTGGGCCAAGGGGTTCCGGGTTGTTTGCTGGTTTCGGAGTATTGCTCCTTTACTCTTCTCTTCTTTTCTTGTTTGGCCTTCGTTCACTTCCTCCGGTCTTTGGCTTCTCCATTGTGTTAAAGGGTATTCTTTGTTTTGGGTTTTCCGGAGTTTCGCAGTCTTGGAGGGTTCGTATTAAAAAATAAGTTCTCACACAGGTCTTTACGAGCTATAGGAGTTTTCGTGGTTTGGTTGTTTTTTTGTACTGACAAGTACAGTTTTTGAGTTTTAATTTCTGGTCTTGATGACTGCTTGGTGTGCGTTGCCCCAGAATAGTAGGGCTCCAACTATTTCGACAACTCGTCTCGTCAGCCGGGGCTTCTTGCGTGGTTTCCTCGTTGCAGTCTGCTTCCAAAGTGGCAGGTTGCAGTCTTTCCCTCTGTTTCTGTGGCTGTGGCCTGGCTGGCCGATCACGTGATACCTGTGTGTTTGCGAGCGTGCTTTTGTTACGGTGCCCGCGTAGTTCTCTTTCTCTGTTACTCCTTCTCCTTAGTCTTTTTTGTTTGGAATGTCCTTTTTCTGTTTAAGAATATGCTATGGTTTAATTTTTATTAGTTGTAATAAATTTGTTGGGGTCATCTCCTTCCTCCTTTCTCCGGAGGTTTCATTTGGTTTTTAAATTGTAAGTTTCAAAGGAAAATTCTGTGCTTCATACCACAAGTAGTGGTTATTTTGGTGTTCACAGAGGGTGAGCGGGGATCGAAAAGACCTAACTATGCCCCAGTCGTCCTAGCTTGGCGACTTCAAGTACTCTTTATATACAAGTGTGCAGGCGGGACATAGAGCCCGGTTCCTCTATTTACACCTAGCATTCTTCTCCTTTGCTTCAAGAGAGCTTGGTTTCTCCTTTATACCAGCGTTTGTGTGCAAGGATTTATATATAAATATATTTGTGTGAGATGTATATAAAATCAGGGGAGGCTTTAGTTTTCCCCAGTATATCGTCCTTTTTTCTTTCCCTTTTTCCTTCTGTTTCTCGTTATTATTGGTATTATTACTTTTATTATTATTATTATTATTATTATTATTATTATTATTATTATTATTATTATTCGTTAAATAGTTTGGTTTATGCCGATGTGGCCACACGTGTGGTTGTTTCACTATAAATGTGGTTATTGTTTCTGTTGTTTCGTTATTTTGTTGTTGTTGTTTCTGTTTTCTTCATTATGTTTCGTCTTTCGTGTCTTGGTATTGTTTTCTGTTATAATTGTTGTTTCACTTGCTTTTAATTCTTGTTTGTTTGATCTTTCGGTTCGATCTTTCGGTCTGCATTAAAGCCTTTTTCTGTGTGTGTGTATGTGGTTTGCTTCGTTCTCTGTTTTGTTGTTTCTGGTTGGGATATTTGACTGCTTTTTTTTTTCTAGCTTCAATTTTTTATTCATTCTGTGTTTTCGGTTTCCTTGGTTGGATAGGTTTCTGTTTATCACTTCGTTTGGTATTTCTCCGTTTTCTATTTACTTCTTCTGATTTTCCTTCTTTTCTTTATTATTATTATTATTATTATTATTATTATTATTATTATTATTATTATTATTATTATTATTATTATTATTATTTTCTTTTTCTTCTTCTTCTGTTTTCGAGTCCTCTCCCAGAGTTTCTCGTTTGTTTGTGGGCTTGTGGTGTATTTTTGTCTCTAGGAGACAGCATTGTTTTTTTATCTTGCTACATCCAGGTAGTTTGATCGGGTTTGGTTTGTTTGCATGGTGAGTCCCCACACACTTATGATTTTTGGCAGATTTTTCTGTTTCAAGTCTTTGTTTTGTGCCTAGGATTATTTTCACGATGGGCTTCAGTTCTGTTTTCGTATAAAGGTTTTTTAGGGCCCGTTTCTGTCTGAGTTAACTCCATGTGAACGTAGTCGTTCGCATGGGCAACCGACACCCGGTCCCCTTGTGGTTGTATGTTTGCGCAGGAGAAATGTTTTGTAACCAAGTCCAATGTAATAATATACATAAGACTATCCAGCCCTCTCCTGTCTAGTGATGAGGCTGGTGGTTTTAGAATTTCTCCCTCGCATTTTTTTTCCGACCAACATGTCTCGAGGTGTGACGGTTTGGTGCGAGTGCTATTCTTTTTTGCTTTTCATTCTTGGTTGTAGAATTTTGGTGTCTATGGTATATAGGGGGTCTGTGAGATTTATATTTCTGAGTTGTCAGTATTCTTTGAGGAGTGTTTGTTGCATCTTTTATTGCTATTTGGTATAATTATGTTTCAGTTTCTGTGTGTTTCTCGGGTTCCTTTTCAGAACAATCTGAGTTGTTTCGTGTGTTAAGAAGTGGAAAGTCTTTTCCCAGTATTTTCAGTTGGTTGCGGTTGGAGTTTTGTTTGAGAGATTGCGTATTAATTATTCTTTTCATTTTTTTGTGTTTGTTTTCTGGTTCTGCATGCTTTTCCTTTCTCTTATTTTTCTTTTTTTTCTTTTCATCGTTTTTTCGTTAGGTTTGTTGGTGGTGGTTTTTCAGTATTGCTTGGGTAGGGTACGTAAAATTTTAACTCTGTTTTGAAGTTTTGGTGGTCCTGAGAGAGACCCTTGTTCCTTTGGTGTTAGCTTTTTTGTTTTATTTTTGGGAAGGTCTTCTATCGATTCCCTTCTAAGTTTTCTTTGTGGGTGTTTTTGTTTCCGTTTTTCTGTGGTTTGGTTCTTTTCGGTTGTGGTTCGTTCTTGTTGTTGTGGTTGGAATATTTCCTTTGGGGGGTCCAGAGCTACTTGTTTTTCTCTGGACTGCCTCTTTTTGTATCATGTGGACTAAAGCGAGACTTGCGCTTCTTTAGGGCAAGTTCCCGCCTTTTTTCTTTCAAGTGTTGGTTCTAGTTGTATGTGGTGTTCAATGACTCGTCTGTTTATTTCAATTTCAGTTTTTTTAAAAAATATATTTTGTTTGTTTGGTTTGGAAATTGGTTGGTACTTTTGCGTGTTCAGCCAAGTTCATATCTGACTTTTGAAGCCGTATCCGGGGTTTTCCAAGTTGGACCCCCTCTTTTTTTGTTTGGCTTCGTAGTGTTGCGCAAGCCGTCGTAGTAGACTAGCTTGCGTAGTGTTTTTAAAAATTCTCTTTCCTTTCCCCGCTCAGCCTTTAGTTGGGCCAAGGGGTTCCGGGTTGTTTGCTGGTTTCGGAGTATTGCTCCTTTACTCTTCTCTTCTTTTCTTGTTTGGCCTTCGTTCACTTCCTCCGGTCTTTGGCTTCTCCATTGTGTTAAAGGGTATTCTTTGTTTTGGGTTTTCCGGAGTTTCGCAGTCTTGGAGGGTTCGTATTAAAAAATAAGTTCTCACACAGGTCTTTACGAGCTATAGGAGTTTTCGTGGTTTGGTTGTTTTTTTGTACTGACAAGTACAGTTTTTGAGTTTTAATTTCTGGTCTTGATGACTGCTTGGTGTGCGTTGCCCCAGAATAGTAGGGCTCCAACTATTTCGACAACTCGTCTCGTCAGCCGGGGCTTCTTGCGTGGTTTCCTCGTTGCAGTCTGCTTCCAAAGTGGCAGGTTGCAGTCTTTCCCTCTGTTTCTGTGGCTGTGGCCTGGCTGGCCGATCACGTGATACCTGTGTGTTTGCGAGCGTGCTTTTGTTACGGTGCCCGCGTAGTTCTCTTTCTCTGTTACTCCTTCTCCTTAGTCTTTTTTGTTTGGAATGTCCTTTTTCTGTTTAAGAATATGCTATGGTTTAATTTTTATTAGTTGTAATAAATTTGTTGGGGTCATCTCCTTCCTCCTTTCTCCGGAGGTTTCATTTGGTTTTTAAATTGTAAGTTTCAAAGGAAAATTCTGTGCTTCATACCACAAGTAGTGGTTATTTTGGTGTTCACAGAGGGTGAGCGGGGATCGAAAAGACCTAACTATGCCCCAGTCGTCCTAGCTTGGCGACTTCAAGTACTCTTTATATACAAGTGTGCAGGCGGGACATAGAGCCCGGTTCCTCTATTTACACCTAGCATTCTTCTCCTTTGCTTCAAGAGAGCTTGGTTTCTCCTTTATACCAGCGTTTGTGTGCAAGGATTTATATATAAATATATTTGTGTGAGATGTATATAAAATCAGGGGAGGCTTTAGTTTTCCCCAGTATATCGTCCTTTTTTCTTTCCCTTTTTCCTTCTGTTTCTCGTTATTATTGGTATTATTACTTTTATTATTATTATTATTATTATTATTATTATTATTATTATTATTATTATTATTCGTTAAATAGTTTGGTTTATGCCGATGTGGCCACACGTGTGGTTGTTTCACTATAAATGTGGTTATTGTTTCTGTTGTTTCGTTATTTTGTTGTTGTTGTTTCTGTTTTCTTCATTATGTTTCGTCTTTCGTGTCTTGGTATTGTTTTCTGTTATAATTGTTGTTTCACTTGCTTTTAATTCTTGTTTGTTTGATCTTTCGGTTCGATCTTTCGGTCTGCATTAAAGCCTTTTTCTGTGTGTGTGTATGTGGTTTGCTTCGTTCTCTGTTTTGTTTTTTCTGGTTGGGATATTTGACTGCTTTTTTTTTTTTTTTTCTGGCTTCAATTTTTTATTCATTCTGTGTTTTCGGTTTCCTTGGTTGGATAGGTTTCTGTTTATCACTTCGTTTGGTATTTCTCCGTTTTCTATTTACTTCTTCTGATTTTCCTTCTTTTCTTTATTATTATTATTATTATTATTATTATTATTATTATTATTATTATTATTATTATTATTATTATTATTATTATTATTATTATTTTCTTTTTCTTCTTCTTCTGTTTTCGAGTCCTCTCCCAGAGTTTCTCGTTTGTTTGTGGGCTTGTGGTGTATTTTTGTCTCTAGGAGACAGCATTGTTTTTTTATCTTGCTACATCCAGGTAGTTTGATCGGGTTTGGTTTGTTTGCATGGTGAGTCCCCACACACTTATGATTTTTGGCAGATTTTTCTGTTTCAAGTCTTTGTTTTGTGCCTAGGATTATTTTCACGATGGGCTTCAGTTCTGTTTTCGTATAAAGGTTTTTTAGGGCCCGTTTCTGTCTGAGTTAACTCCATGTGAACGTAGTCGTTCGCATGGGCAACCGACACCCGGTCCCCTTGTGGTTGTATGTTTGCGCAGGAGAAATGTTTTGTAACCAAGTCCAATGTAATAATATACATAAGACTATCCAGCCCTCTCCTGTCTAGTGATGAGGCTGGTGGTTTTAGAATTTCTCCCTCGCATTTTTTTTCCGACCAACATGTCTCGAGGTGTGACGGTTTGGTGCGAGTGCTATTCTTTTTTGCTTTTCATTCTTGGTTGTAGAATTTTGGTGTCTATGGTATATAGGGGGTCTGTGAGATTTATATTTCTGAGTTGTCAGTATTCTTTGAGGAGTGTTTGTTGCATCTTTTATTGCTATTTGGTATAATTATGTTTCAGTTTCTGTGTGTTTCTCGGGTTCCTTTTCAGAACAATCTGAGTTGTTTCGTGTGTTAAGAAGTGGAAAGTCTTTTCCCAGTATTTTCAGTTGGTTGCGGTTGGAGTTTTGTTTGAGAGATTGCGTATTAATTATTCTTTTCATTTTTTTGTGTTTGTTTTCTGGTTCTGCATGCTTTTCCTTTCTCTTATTTTTCTTTTTTTTCTTTTCATCGTTTTTTCGTTAGGTTTGTTGGTGGTGGTTTTTCAGTATTGCTTGGGTAGGGTACGTAAAATTTTAACTCTGTTTTGAAGTTTTGGTGGTCCTGAGAGAGACCCTTGTTCCTTTGGTGTTAGCTTTTTTGTTTTATTTTTGGGAAGGTCTTCTATCGATTCCCTTCTAAGTTTTCTTTGTGGGTGTTTTTGTTTCCGTTTTTCTGTGGTTTGGTTCTTTTCGGTTGTGGTTCGTTCTTGTTGTTGTGGTTGGAATATTTCCTTTGGGGGGTCCAGAGCTACTTGTTTTTCTCTGGACTGCCTCTTTTTGTATCATGTGGACTAAAGCGAGACTTGCGCTTCTTTAGGGCAAGTTCCCGCCTTTTTTCTTTCAAGTGTTGGTTCTAGTTGTATGTGGTGTTCAATGACTCGTCTGTTTATTTCAATTTCAGTTTTTTTAAAAAATATATTTTGTTTGTTTGGTTTGGAAATTGGTTGGTACTTTTGCGTGTTCAGCCAAGTTCATATCTGACTTTTGAAGCCGTATCCGGGGTTTTCCAAGTTGGACCCCCTCTTTTTTTGTTTGGCTTCGTAGTGTTGCGCAAGCCGTCGTAGTAGACTAGCTTGCGTAGTGTTTTTAAAAATTCTCTTTCCTTTCCCCGCTCAGCCTTTAGTTGGGCCAAGGGGTTCCGGGTTGTTTGCTGGTTTCGGAGTATTGCTCCTTTACTCTTCTCTTCTTTTCTTGTTTGGCCTTCGTTCACTTCCTCCGGTCTTTGGCTTCTCCATTGTGTTAAAGGGTATTCTTTGTTTTGGGTTTTCCGGAGTTTCGCAGTCTTGGAGGGTTCGTATTAAAAAATAAGTTCTCACACAGGTCTTTACGAGCTATAGGAGTTTTCGTGGTTTGGTTGTTTTTTTGTACTGACAAGTACAGTTTTTGAGTTTTAATTTCTGGTCTTGATGACTGCTTGGTGTGCGTTGCCCCAGAATAGTAGGGCTCCAACTATTTCGACAACTCGTCTCGTCAGCCGGGGCTTCTTGCGTGGTTTCCTCGTTGCAGTCTGCTTCCAAAGTGGCAGGTTGCAGTCTTTCCCTCTGTTTCTGTGGCTGTGGCCTGGCTGGCCGATCACGTGATACCTGTGTGTTTGCGAGCGTGCTTTTGTTACGGTGCCCGCGTAGTTCTCTTTCTCTGTTACTCCTTCTCCTTAGTCTTTTTTGTTTGGAATGTCCTTTTTCTGTTTAAGAATATGCTATGGTTTAATTTTTATTAGTTGTAATAAATTTGTTGGGGTCATCTCCTTCCTCCTTTCTCCGGAGGTTTCATTTGGTTTTTAAATTGTAAGTTTCAAAGGAAAATTCTGTGCTTCATACCACAAGTAGTGGTTATTTTGGTGTTCACAGAGGGTGAGCGGGGATCGAAAAGACCTAACTATGCCCCAGTCGTCCTAGCTTGGCGACTTCAAGTACTCTTTATATACAAGTGTGCAGGCGGGACATAGAGCCCGGTTCCTCTATTTACACCTAGCATTCTTCTCCTTTGCTTCAAGAGAGCTTGGTTTCTCCTTTATACCAGCGTTTGTGTGCAAGGATTTATATATAAATATATTTGTGTGAGATGTATATAAAATCAGGGGAGGCTTTAGTTTTCCCCAGTATATCGTCCTTTTTTCTTTCCCTTTTTCCTTCTGTTTCTCGTTATTATTGGTATTATTACTTTTATTATTATTATTATTATTATTATTATTATTATTATTATTATTATTATTATTATTATTATTATTCGTTAAATAGTTTGGTTTATGCCGATGTGGCCACACGTGTGGTTGTTTCACTATAAATGTGGTTATTGTTTCTGTTGTTTCGTTATTTTGTTGTTGTTGTTTCTGTTTTCTTCATTATGTTTCGTCTTTCGTGTCTTGGTATTGTTTTCTGTTATAATTGTTGTTTCACTTGCTTTTAATTCTTGTTTGTTTGATCTTTCGGTTCGATCTTTCGGTCTGCATTAAAGCCTTTTTCTGTGTGTGTGTATGTGGTTTGCTTCGTTCTCTGTTTTGTTTTTTCTGGTTGGGATATTTGACTGCTTTTTTTTTTTTTTTTCTAGCTTCAATTTTTTATTCATTCTGTGTTTTCGGTTTCCTTGGTTGGATAGGTTTCTGTTTATCACTTCGTTTGGTATTTCTCCGTTTTCTATTTACTTCTTCTGATTTTCCTTCTTTTCTTTATTATTATTATTATTATTATTATTATTATTATTATTATTATTATTATTATTATTATTATTATTATTATTATTATTATTATTATTATTATTATTATTTTCTTTTTCTTCTTCTTCTGTTTTCGAGTCCTCTCCCAGAGTTTCTCGTTTGTTTGTGGGCTTGTGGTGTATTTTTGTCTCTAGGAGACAGCATTGTTTTTTTATCTTGCTACATCCAGGTAGTTTGATCGGGTTTGGTTTGTTTGCATGGTGAGTCCCCACACACTTATGATTTTTGGCAGATTTTTCTGTTTCAAGTCTTTGTTTTGTGCCTAGGATTATTTTCACGATGGGCTTCAGTTCTGTTTTCGTATAAAGGTTTTTTAGGGCCCGTTTCTGTCTGAGTTAACTCCATGTGAACGTAGTCGTTCGCATGGGCAACCGACACCCGGTCCCCTTGTGGTTGTATGTTTGCGCAGGAGAAATGTTTTGTAACCAAGTCCAATGTAATAATATACATAAGACTATCCAGCCCTCTCCTGTCTAGTGATGAGGCTGGTGGTTTTAGAATTTCTCCCTCGCATTTTTTTTCCGACCAACATGTCTCGAGGTGTGACGGTTTGGTGCGAGTGCTATTCTTTTTTGCTTTTCATTCTTGGTTGTAGAATTTTGGTGTCTATGGTATATAGGGGGTCTGTGAGATTTATATTTCTGAGTTGTCAGTATTCTTTGAGGAGTGTTTGTTGCATCTTTTATTGCTATTTGGTATAATTATGTTTCAGTTTCTGTGTGTTTCTCGGGTTCCTTTTCAGAACAATCTGAGTTGTTTCGTGTGTTAAGAAGTGGAAAGTCTTTTCCCAGTATTTTCAGTTGGTTGCGGTTGGAGTTTTGTTTGAGAGATTGCGTATTAATTATTCTTTTCATTTTTTTGTGTTTGTTTTCTGGTTCTGCATGCTTTTCCTTTCTCTTATTTTTCTTTTTTTTCTTTTCATCGTTTTTTCGTTAGGTTTGTTGGTGGTGGTTTTTCAGTATTGCTTGGGTAGGGTACGTAAAATTTTAACTCTGTTTTGAAGTTTTGGTGGTCCTGAGAGAGACCCTTGTTCCTTTGGTGTTAGCTTTTTTGTTTTATTTTTGGGAAGGTCTTCTATCGATTCCCTTCTAAGTTTTCTTTGTGGGTGTTTTTGTTTCCGTTTTTCTGTGGTTTGGTTCTTTTCGGTTGTGGTTCGTTCTTGTTGTTGTGGTTGGAATATTTCCTTTGGGGGGTCCAGAGCTACTTGTTTTTCTCTGGACTGCCTCTTTTTGTATCATGTGGACTAAAGCGAGACTTGCGCTTCTTTAGGGCAAGTTCCCGCCTTTTTTCTTTCAAGTGTTGGTTCTAGTTGTATGTGGTGTTCAATGACTCGTCTGTTTATTTCAATTTCAGTTTTTTTAAAAAATATATTTTGTTTGTTTGGTTTGGAAATTGGTTGGTACTTTTGCGTGTTCAGCCAAGTTCATATCTGACTTTTGAAGCCGTATCCGGTGTTTTCCAAGTTGGACCCCCTCTTTTTTTGTTTGGCTTCGTAGTGTTGCGCAAGCCGTCGTAGTAGACTAGCTTGCGTAGTGTTTTTAAAAATTCTCTTTCCTTTCCCCGCTCAGCCTTTAGTTGGGCCAAGGGGTTCCGGGTTGTTTGCTGGTTTCGGAGTATTGCTCCTTTACTCTTCTCTTCTTTTCTTGTTTGGCCTTCGTTCACTTCCTCCGGTCTTTGGCTTCTCCATTGTGTTAAAGGGTATTCTTTGTTTTGGGTTTTCCGGAGTTTCGCAGTCTTGGAGGGTTCGTATTAAAAAATAAGTTCTCACACAGGTCTTTACGAGCTATAGGAGTTTTCGTGGTTTGGTTGTTTTTTTGTACTGACAAGTACAGTTTTTGAGTTTTAATTTCTGGTCTTGATGACTGCTTGGTGTGCGTTGCCCCAGAATAGTAGGGCTCCAACTATTTCGACAACTCGTCTCGTCAGCCGGGGCTTCTTGCGTGGTTTCCTCGTTGCAGTCTGCTTCCAAAGTGGCAGGTTGCAGTCTTTCCCTCTGTTTCTGTGGCTGTGGCCTGGCTGGCCGATCACGTGATACCTGTGTGTTTGCGAGCGTGCTTTTGTTACGGTGCCCGCGTAGTTCTCTTTCTCTGTTACTCCTTCTCCTTAGTCTTTTTTGTTTGGAATGTCCTTTTTCTGTTTAAGAATATGCTATGGTTTAATTTTTATTAGTTGTAATAAATTTGTTGGGGTCATCTCCTTCCTCCTTTCTCCGGAGGTTTCATTTGGTTTTTAAATTGTAAGTTTCAAAGGAAAATTCTGTGCTTCATACCACAAGTAGTGGTTATTTTGGTGTTCACAGAGGGTGAGCGGGGATCGAAAAGACCTAACTATGCCCCAGTCGTCCTAGCTTGGCGACTTCAAGTACTCTTTATATACAAGTGTGCAGGCGGGACATAGAGCCCGGTTCCTCTATTTACACCTAGCATTCTTCTCCTTTGCTTCAAGAGAGCTTGGTTTCTCCTTTATACCAGCGTTTGTGTGCAAGGATTTATATATAAATATATTTGTGTGAGATGTATATAAAATCAGGGGAGGCTTTAGTTTTCCCCAGTATATCGTCCTTTTTTCTTTCCCTTTTTCCTTCTGTTTCTCGTTATTATTGGTATTATTACTTTTATTATTATTATTATTATTATTATTATTATTATTATTATTATTATTATTATTATTATTATTATTCGTTAGATAGTTTGGTTTATGCCGATGTGGCCACACGTGTGGTTGTTTCACTATAAATGTGGTTATTGTTTCTGTTGTTTCGTTATTTTGTTGTTGTTGTTTCTGTTTTCTTCATTATGTTTCGTCTTTCGTGTCTTGGTATTGTTTTCTGTTATAATTGTTGTTTCACTTGCTTTTAATTCTTGTTTGTTTGATCTTTCGGTTCGATCTTTCGGTCTGCATTAAAGCCTTTTTCTGTGTGTGTGTATGTGGTTTGCTTCGTTCTCTGTTTTGTTGTTTCTGGTTGGGATATTTGACTGCTTTTTTTTTTCTAGCTTCAATTTTTTATTCATTCTGTGTTTTCGGTTTCCTTGGTTGGATAGGTTTCTGTTTATCACTTCGTTTGGTATTTCTCCGTTTTCTATTTACTTCTTCTGATTTTCCTTCTTTTCTTTATTATTATTATTATTATTATTATTATTATTATTATTATTATTTTCTTTTTCTTCTTCTTCTGTTTTCGAGTCCTCTCCCAGAGTTTCTCGTTTGTTTGTGGGCTTGTGGTGTATTTTTGTCTCTAGGAGACAGCATTGTTTTTTTATCTTGCTACATCCAGGTAGTTTGATCGGGTTTGGTTTGTTTGCATGGTGAGTCCCCACACACTTATGATTTTTGGCAGATTTTTCTGTTTCAAGTCTTTGTTTTGTGCCTAGGATTATTTTCACGATGGGCTTCAGTTCTGTTTTCGTATAAAGGTTTTTTAGGGCCCGTTTCTGTCTGAGTTAACTCCATGTGAACGTAGTCGTTCGCATGGGCAACCGACACCCGGTCCCCTTGTGGTTGTATGTTTGCGCAGGAGAAATGTTTTGTAACCAAGTCCAATGTAATAATATACATAAGACTATCCAGCCCTCTCCTGTCTAGTGATGAGGCTGGTGGTTTTAGAATTTCTCCCTCGCATTTTTTTTCCGACCAACATGTCTCGAGGTGTGACGGTTTGGTGCGAGTGCTATTCTTTTTTGCTTTTCATTCTTGGTTGTAGAATTTTGGTGTCTATGGTATATAGGGGGTCTGTGAGATTTATATTTCTGAGTTGTCAGTATTCTTTGAGGAGTGTTTGTTGCATCTTTTATTGCTATTTGGTATAATTATGTTTCAGTTTCTGTGTGTTTCTCGGGTTCCTTTTCAGAACAATCTGAGTTGTTTCGTGTGTTAAGAAGTGGAAAGTCTTTTCCCAGTATTTTCAGTTGGTTGCGGTTGGAGTTTTGTTTGAGAGATTGCGTATTAATTATTCTTTTCATTTTTTTGTGTTTGTTTTCTGGTTCTGCATGCTTTTCCTTTCTCTTATTTTTCTTTTTTTTCTTTTCATCGTTTTTTCGTTAGGTTTGTTGGTGGTGGTTTTTCAGTATTGCTTGGGTAGGGTACGTAAAATTTTAACTCTGTTTTGAAGTTTTGGTGGTCCTGAGAGAGACCCTTGTTCCTTTGGTGTTAGCTTTTTTGTTTTATTTTTGGGAAGGTCTTCTATCGATTCCCTTCTAAGTTTTCTTTGTGGGTGTTTTTGTTTCCGTTTTTCTGTGGTTTGGTTCTTTTCGGTTGTGGTTCGTTCTTGTTGTTGTGGTTGGAATATTTCCTTTGGGGGGTCCAGAGCTACTTGTTTTTCTCTGGACTGCCTCTTTTTGTATCATGTGGACTAAAGCGAGACTTGCGCTTCTTTAGGGCAAGTTCCCGCCTTTTTTCTTTCAAGTGTTGGTTCTAGTTGTATGTGGTGTTCAATGACTCGTCTGTTTATTTCAATTTCAGTTTTTTTAAAAAATATATTTTGTTTGTTTGGTTTGGAAATTGGTTGGTACTTTTGCGTGTTCAGCCAAGTTCATATCTGACTTTTGAAGCCGTATCCGGTGTTTTCCAAGTTGGACCCCCTCTTTTTTTGTTTGGCTTCGTAGTGTTGCGCAAGCCATCGTAGTAGACTAGCTTGCGTAGTGTTTTTAAAAATTCTCAGTAGTAATCGCCCCACTTGAGGCAAATTTTACCGCCCCCTGGAGCGTGGCGCCCGCCGCCGCCGCCAAATTTTGCGCCCCGGGCGCCCGGCGCCTATTTTTGGGTTGCATGGCCCGTGGTCAATGACCTAGGGGGCGCCCACCGCCGCCAAAATTTTGCGCCCCGGGCGCCCAGCGCCCATTTTTCGGGTTACGTGGCCCGGGGTCAATGACCTAAGGGGCGCCCACCGCCGCCAAAATTTTGCGCCCCCAGGCGCCCGGCGCCCATTTTTCGGGTTACGTGGCCCGGGTCAATGACCTAGGGGTACATAGAACCACCCCCTTTTAGATCTTGGCAGGGGTACCTTGGCCCACCCCCTAAATTTTGGCAGGGGTACCTAGGACCACCCCCCTTAAATTTTGGAAATTGCCAAATTTAAAAATTTGGTGTGGTAGCTAGGACCATAGTATGTACCTCTATCAGTATTGGGTGTCTATGTCGTTCCCTTTCATGGGTAAAAAATTGCCAAAAAGTCAAATTTCGGGGGTTTTTGACCTAATTTATCCCCTTTGATGAGGTGTTATTATCCTATATGGTTGTATGGGCATATACAGGGGTCCATTACCTTTCATAAGACATGGGTATATTATTGCACCCCTTGAAAAATTTGGGAGGGGTACCTTGGCCCACCCCTTAAATTTTGGAAATTGTCCAATTTAAACATTTGGTATTATAGTACAGGACCCTAATATGTATTATGATAAATTTGGGTGGTCCACCTCGTTCCCTTTTAGGGGTACCAAATTGCCAAAATATAAACGTAAGCAATACGTTGTACCACGTGTTTGGTCTTTTGGCCCAATTTATCCTCTTGGATGAGATCCTATTACCTTATATGGTTATATGGTTATGTATAGGGGTCTATTCCCTATCATAAGACATAGGTACATTTGTGCACTCCTTTAAAAATTTGGGAGGGGTACCTTGGCCCACCCCTTAAATTTTAGAAATTGCTCATTTTATATATTTGGTATTATAGTACTGGACCCTAACATCTATTATGATAAATTTGGGTGGTCCACCTCGTTCCCTTTTAGGGGTACAAAATTGTCAAAATATAAACGTAAGCAATACGTTGTACCACGTGCTTGTTTTGGCTCAATTTATCCCCTTGGATGAGGTCCTATTACCTTATATGATTATATGGTTATGTATATTGGTCCATTCCCTATTATAAGACATGGGTATATTGATGCACCCCGGGAGGGGTACCTTGGCCCACCTCTTTATTTTGGAAATTGCCCAATTTAAACATTTGGTATAATAGTATAAGACCCTAATATATATATATATTACTATAAATTTGGGTGGTCCATCTCGTTCCCTTTCATGGGTACGAAATTGCCAAATTTTAGTACAACCACGTGTTTCGTTTTTCACCTAATTTATTCACTTGGATGAGGTCCTATTACCTAATATGATTATATGGTCATGTATAGGGGTCCATTTTCTATCATAAGACATAGGTACATTGATGCACCCCGGGAGGGGTACCATAGCCAATCCCTTAAATTTTGGAAATTTTTCAATTTAAGCATGCGCTATCATAGTACATGACCTCAATATGTATCATGATAAATTTGGGTGGTCCACCTTGTTCCCTTTCATGAGTAAAAAAATGCCAAAATATAAACATAAGCAATATGTTGTATCACGTGTTTGGTTTTTGGCCCAATTTATCCCGTTTGATGCGGTCTTATTACCGTATATGGTCATATGGTCATGTATATAGGTTCATTTCCTATCATAAGACATGAGTACATTGATGCACCCTTTAAAAATTTGGGAGGGGTATCTTGACTCATCCACTCAGTTTTAGAAATTGTTTAATATAAGCATTTGGTATCTTCGTACAGGTCTTCAATATGTACCACTATAAATTTGGATGGTCCACATCGTTCCCTTTCATGGGTAAAGAACTACCAAAAATCAAATTTCGGAGGTTATTGACCCTTTGATAAGTATTTAGCACGTTATATGGTTTATTACCTTTATATGTTTATGTTCTCTTTTAAATTTGGGAATTATAAAATAACATAATTTGGTAAACGTTTTCTAGGACCCATTGTAGATGTTGGTGTTCCTCTTATGGCCAAATATTCAAAATTTAAAGGTTATTGACCGGCTTTATTATTGAATAACTACAGGATTTATTACTTTTTCATAAGACACAGGTGTATTTGTGTACCAATCTTAAATTTCGGGAGGGGTACATTTCTTATTGTCATATCAATAATTGGTGATTGTTCTTAAAATTGGATAGTATCTCATTCATTGGGTAAATCATTATGATCACGTGATCAGTTATTGACCTATGATGGGATTAGGAGTCCAGGACATTGGTACATTTAAACTTTGTAGGATAATTTGAGAATGCGTCATTGGTATTGATTATTACAGCCAAATATAAACGTAAGCAATACGATGTACCACGTGATTGACCTTGATGAGGTAGTGTACAGGGATACATAGCTAACCTTATTGAATCTTATGACTCATAGTCTTAAGGGAATACATGCTACAACACTGGCAAAGTTATTGTTGATGCAATTTGATTGGTTGATCACTATCTTTCGTGCAATCTGATTGGCTGATCACTATCTTTCGTGCAATCTGATTGGTTGATGAGTTTCAAATCTTTGCTGCATTCAGTTTTGTTTTAACATTTAAAAAGTTTGAAACTTTGGTTTGACATTTTTTCGTTTGATATTTTTAGTTTAAAAATTTTTGTTTCGAAATTTTTTGTTTGAAAATTTTGTTTCAAAATTTTGTTTGAAACTTTTCGTTTGAAATTTTTGTTTGAAATTTTTGTTTCAAAATTTTTTGTTTGTAAATTTTTGTTTCAATTTTTTTTGTTTAAAATTTTTTCGTTTGAAATTTTTAGTTTCCAAAATTTTTTCCTGTTTAAAAATTTTTGTTTGAACAGTTTTGTTTGGAAAATTTTGTTTCAAATTTTTTTTTGTTTGAAAATTTTTGTTTGAAAATTTTTTGTTTGAAATTTTTGTTTGACATTTTTAAAAGTTTGTGCACTTATTAGTAAAGAACTGGAACTGTTTAGAACAAAAACCTTTGACAACATTGTGGTGCAATAGTACACGTCAGAACCTGGGGGTTGTACTTGAAATGAAAAAACACAATTCATTGAAATGGATCATTTTATTACACTCCACATACATCCATACCAGATAGTGGTTCTGGATATTGTCGATACAATGTATTTTGAACTTCTTGCACTAGTTTGTCTTTAGCATATAATTTTAATTCCAATTGAAGTCTTTTAAGGTCTATTGCAATATCAATTGGTGGAAACTCAATGTCCATTTGATCACAAATAAACTGTTTATCAATACAGGTATGCACCCACGAACGATGTTGACAACCATCACAATATCTAGATACATGTTGTACAATATGCATAACACATTTTTCAAAATAGTACTTTTTCAGGAATATACTTGTTTTGTTGCACACTTCCACTGCATGTTTCACACACTGAAATACGCTGATGAATTTGCTCCATTCCGTTTGTGTTAGATACACCATGTTGCGAGGGACATGGAATGTACTCTTTTTACGTAACAGCACCATCTTCTCTTCGAGGACTGTACGCATCACCACTTCATGATTTGAGCCTAATGATTTGACTATGGTCACATTTAGCTCATCATGAAAATAATCGTTCATTTGGTCGATTCGTGAACATAATATTTGCCATTCTTCACAGGTCAGTTGTACACCAAATTGTTCTGCTTTGCCCAATCGAATCACAGGTTCAAATGTTCTAGCACTGATACCAATCATCACATGTTTTGTTTGAAATATATTTATTGGATAATAGCTTGCGAAGATGAACTCTTTATCGTTAGAAGTACACATCTTTCCTCCTGAAAAGCACTTGCTCAAATGATTTCGTGGGATGACACTGTATTTGCTGGTTTATAGTTATTGCTGACGTCATTGGAAAGGAATGTGCTGACGTTTGAATTCATGATTTCATCACAGTTGCTGACGTCATGCTGACCAACCAAATTCATACAACTATGTCTGACGTGCTGACGTTTGAATTCATGATTTCATCACAATTGCTGACGAATCTGGCTGTGTACTAAATTCAAATTGATGACTTCGACCCAAGAATCCTTTGTAACATAAAGATACAGATCCAATATTTAAGAAACTCAGCAGTTCTTCTTGTTTCGATGCTTCCATGGGAAAATATCTTGCTGGTAAAATTATATTCTTACCATTTTCAAGCTTCACTACGATTCTTAATCCAAACTTTGTAGGGATCTTTTGGCTAGCTAAGATTCTGTAAGGTACATTTTGTTGTAAATCAGTAATCTTGGTAAATGATTTCATCACATCACGTGTGTTTAGAAACTGCAGACAAGTAGCCATGATGATGTTATCATGAATACTAACTCGAACGATACTTATATATGATGCAAAACTGATGACGTTGCATTATCATGTTCTGACGTGTACTATTGCACCACAATGTTGCCAGAGGTTTTAGTTCTAAACAGTTCCGGTTCTTTACTAATGAGTGCACAAACTTTTAAAAATGTCAAAGAAAAATTTCAAACAAAAAATTTTCAAACAAAAATTTTCAAACAAAAAAAATTTGAAACAAAATTTTCCAAACAAAACTGTTCAAACAAAAATTTTTAAACAGGAAAAAATTTTGGAAACTAAAAATTTCAAACGAAAAAATTTTAAACAAAAAAAATTGAAACAAAAATTTACAAACAAAAAATTTTGAAACAAAAATTTCAAACAAAAATTTCAAACGAAAAGTTTCAAACAAAATTTTGAAACAAAATTTTCAAACAAAAAATTTCGAAACAAAAATTTTTAAACTAAAAATATCAAACGAAAAAATGTCAAACCAAAGTTTCAAACTTTTTAAATGTTAAAACAAAACTGAATGCAGCAAAGATTTGAAACTCATCAACCAATCAGATTGCACGAAAGATAGTGATCAGCCAATCAGATTGCACGAAAGATAGTGATCAACCAATCAAATTGCATCAACAATAACTTTGCCAGTGTTGTAGCATGTATTCCCTTAAGACTATGAGTCATAAGATTCAATAAGGTTAGCTATGTATCCCTGTACACTACCTCATCAAGGTCAATCACGTGGTACATCGTATTGCTTACGTTTAAATTTGGCTGTAATAATCAATACCAATGACGCATTCTCAAATTATTCTACAAAGTTTAAATGTACCAATGTCCTGGACTCCTAATCCCATCATAGGTCAATAACTGATCACGTGATCATAATGATTTACCCAATGAATGAGATACTATCCAATTTTAAGAACAATCACCAATTATTGATATGACAATAAGAAATGTACCCCTCCCGAAATTTAAGATTGGTACACAAATACACCTGTGTCTTATGAAAAAGTAATAAATCCTGTAGTTATTCAATAATAAAGCCGGTCAATAACCTTTAAATTTTGAATATTTGGCCATAAGAGGAACACCAACATCTACAATGGGTCCTAGAAAACGTTTACCAAATTATGTTATTTTATAATTCCCAAATTTAAAAGAGAACATAAACATATAAAGGTAATAAACCATATAACGTGCTAAATACTTATCAAAGGGTCAATAACCTCCGAAATTTGATTTTTGGTAGTTCTTTACCCATGAAAGGGAACGATGTGGACCATCCAAATTTATAGTGGTACATATTGAAGACCTGTACGAAGATACCAAATGCTTATATTAAACAATTTCTAAAACTGAGTGGATGAGTCAAGATACCCCTCCCAAATTTTTAAAGGGTGCATCAATGTACTCATGTCTTATGATAGGAAATGAACCTATATACATGACCATATGACCATATACGGTAATAAGACCGCATCAAACGGGATAAATTGGGCCAAAAACCAAACACGTGATACAACATATTGCTTATGTTTATATTTTGGCATTTTTTTACTCATGAAAGGGAACAAGGTGGACCACCCAAATTTATCATGATACATATTGAGGTCATGTACTATGATAGCGCATGCTTAAATTGAAAAATTTCCAAAATTTAAGGGATTGGCTATGGTACCCCTCCCGGGGTGCATCAATGTACCTATGTCTTATGATAGAAAATGGACCCCTATACATGACCATATAATCATATTAGGTAATAGGACCTCATCCAAGTGAATAAATTAGGTGAAAAACGAAACACGTGGTTGTACTAAAATTTGGCAATTTCGTACCCATGAAAGGGAACGAGATGGACCACCCAAATTTATAGTAATATATATATATATTAGGGTCTTATACTATTATACCAAATGTTTAAATTGGGCAATTTCCAAAATAAAGAGGTGGGCCAAGGTACCCCTCCCGGGGTGCATCAATATACCCATGTCTTATAATAGGGAATGGACCAATATACATAACCATATAATCATATAAGGTAATAGGACCTCATCCAAGGGGATAAATTGAGCCAAAACAAGCACGTGGTACAACGTATTGCTTACGTTTATATTTTGACAATTTTGTACCCCTAAAAGGGAACGAGGTGGACCACCCAAATTTATCATAATAGATGTTAGGGTCCAGTACTATAATACCAAATATATAAAATGAGCAATTTCTAAAATTTAAGGGGTGGGCCAAGGTACCCCTCCCAAATTTTTAAAGGAGTGCACAAATGTACCTATGTCTTATGATAGGGAATAGACCCCTATACATAACCATATAACCATATAAGGTAATAGGATCTCATCCAAGAGGATAAATTGGGCCAAAAGACCAAACACGTGGTACAACGTATTGCTTACGTTTATATTTTGGCAATTTTGTACCCCTAAAAGGGAACGAGGTGGACCACCCAAATTTATCATAATACATGTTAGGGCCGGTACTATAATACCCAATGTTTAAATTGGGCAATTTCCAAAATTTAAGGGGTGGGTCAAGGTACCCCTCCCAAATTTTTAAAGGGGTGCACAAACGTACCTATGTCTTATGAAAGGTAATACACCCCTATACATAACCATATAACCATATAAGGTAATAGGACCTCATCCAAGAGGATAAATTGGGCCAAAAGACCAAACACGTGGTACAACGTATTGCTTACGTTTATATTTTGGCAATTTTGTACCCTAAAAGGGAACGAGGTGGACCACCCAAATTTACCATAATACATATTAGGGTCCAGTACTATAATACCAAATGTTTAAATTGGGCAATTTCCAAAATTTAAGGGGTGGGCCAAGGTACCCCTCCCAAATTTTTAAAGGGGTGCACAAATGTACCCATATCTTATGAAAGGTAATGGACCCCTATACATAACCATATAACCATATAAGGTAATAGGACCTCATCCAAGAGGATAAATTGGGCCAAAAGACCAAACACGTGGTACAACGTATTGCTTACGTTTATATTTTGGCAATTTGGTACCCCTAAAAGGGAACGAGGTGGACCACCCAAATTTATCATAATACATATTAGGGTCCTGTACTATAATACCAAATGTTTAAATTGGACAATTTCCAAAATTTAAGGGGTGGGCCAAGGTACCCCTCCCAAATTTTTCAAGGGGTGCAATAATATACCCATGTCTTATGAAAGGTAATGGACCCCTGTATATGCCCATACAACCATATAGGATAATAACACCTCATCAAAGGGGATAAATTAGGTCAAAAACCCCCGAAATTTGACTTTTTGGCAATTTTTTACCCATGAAAGGGAACGACATAGACACCCAATACTGATAGAGGTACATACTATGGTCCTAGCTACCACACCAAATTTTTAAATTTGGCAATTTCCAAAATTTAAGGGGGGTGGTCCTAGGTACCCCTGCCAAAATTTAGGGGGTGGGCCAAGGTACCCCTGCCAAGATCTAAAAGGGGGTGGTTCTATGTACCCCTAGGTCATTGACCCGGGCCACGTAACCCGAAAAATGGGCGCCGGGCGCCTGGGGGCGCAAAATTTTGGCGGCGGTGGGCGCCCCTTAGGTCATTGACCCCGGGCCACGTAACCCGAAAAATGGGCGCTGGGCGCCCGGGGCGCAAAATTTTGGCGGCGGTGGGCGCCCCCTAGGTCATTGACCCCGGGCCATGCAACCCAAAAATGGGCGCCGGGCGCCCGGGGCGCAAAATATGGCGGCGGCAGCGGGCGCCACGCTCCAGGGGGCGGTAAAATTTGCCTCAAGTGGGGCGATTACTACTTTCTCTTTCCTTTCCCCGCTCAGCCTTTAGTTGGGCCAAGGGGTTCCGGGTTGTTTGCTGGTTTCGGAGTATTGCTCCTTTACTCTTCTCTTCTTTTCTTGTTTGGCCTTCGTTCACTTCCTCCGGTCTTTGGCTTCTCCATTGTGTTAAAGGGTATTCTTTGTTTTGGGTTTTCCGGAGTTTCGCAGTCTTGGAGGGTTCGTATTAAAAAATAAGTTCTCACACAGGTCTTTACGAGCTATAGGAGTTTTCGTGGTTTGGTTGTTTTTTTGTACTGACAAGTACAGTTTTTGAGTTTTAATTTCTGGTCTTGATGACTGCTTGGTGTGCGTTGCCCCAGAATAGTAGGGCTCCAACTATTTCGACAACTCGTCTCGTCAGCCGGGGCTTCTTGCGTGGTTTCCTCGTTGCAGTCTGCTTCCAAAGTGGCAGGTTGCAGTCTTTCCCTCTGTTTCTGTGGCTGTGGCCTGGCTGGCCGATCACGTGATACCTGTGTGTTTGCGAGCGTGCTTTTGTTACGGTGCCCGCGTAGTTCTCTTTCTCTGTTACTCCTTCTCCTTAGTCTTTTTTGTTTGGAATGTCCTTTTTCTGTTTAAGAATATGCTATGGTTTAATTTTTATTAGTTGTAATAAATTTGTTGGGGTCATCTCCTTCCTCCTTTCTCCGGAGGTTTCATTTGGTTTTTAAATTGTAAGTTTCAAAGGAAAATTCTGTGCTTCATACCACAAGTAGTGGTTATTTTGGTGTTCACAGAGGGTGAGCGGGGATCGAAAAGACCTAACTATGCCCCAGTCGTCCTAGCTTGGCGACTTCAAGTACTCTTTATATACAAGTGTGCAGGCGGGACATAGAGCCCGGTTCCTCTATTTACACCTAGCATTCTTCTCCTTTGCTTCAAGAGAGCTTGGTTTCTCCTTTATACCAGCGTTTGTGTGCAAGGATTTATATATAAATATATTTGTGTGAGATGTATATAAAATCAGGGGAGGCTTTAGTTTTCCCCAGTATATCGTCCTTTTTTCTTTCCCTTTTTCCTTCTGTTTCTCGTTATTATTGGTATTATTACTTTTATTATTATTATTATTATTATTATTATTATTATTATTATTATTATTATTATTATTATTATTATTATTATTATTATTATTATTATTATTATTCGTTAAATAGTTTGGTTTATGCCGATGTGGCCACACGTGTGGTTGTTTCACTATAAATGTGGTTATTGTTTCTGTTGTTTCGTTATTTTGTTGTTGTTGTTTCTGTTTTCTTCATTATGTTTCGTCTTTCGTGTCTTGGTATTGTTTTCTGTTATAATTGTTGTTTCACTTGCTTTTAATTCTTGTTTGTTTGATCTTTCGGTTCGATCTTTCGGTCTGCATTAAAGCCTTTTTCTGTGTGTGTGTATGTGGTTTGCTTCGTTCTCTGTTTTGTTGTTTCTGGTTGGGATATTTGACTGCTTTTTTTTTCTAGCTTCAATTTTTTATTCATTCTGTGTTTTCGGTTTCCTTGGTTGGATAGGTTTCTGTTTATCACTTCGTTTGGTATTTCTCCGTTTTCTATTTACTTCTTCTGATTTTCCTTCTTTTCTTTATTATTATTATTATTATTATTATTATTATTATTATTATTATTATTATTATTATTATTATTATTATTATTATTTTCTTTTTCTTCTTCTTCTGTTTTCGAGTCCTCTCCCAGAGTTTCTCGTTTGTTTGTGGGCTTGTGGTGTATTTTTGTCTCTAGGAGACAGCATTGTTTTTTTATCTTGCTACATCCAGGTAGTTTGATCGGGTTTGGTTTGTTTGCATGGTGAGTCCCCACACACTTATGATTTTTGGCAGATTTTTCTGTTTCAAGTCTTTGTTTTGTGCCTAGGATTATTTTCACGATGGGCTTCAGTTCTGTTTTCGTATAAAGGTTTTTTAGGGCCCGTTTCTGTCTGAGTTAACTCCATGTGAACGTAGTCGTTCGCATGGGCAACCGACACCCGGTCCCCTTGTGGTTGTATGTTTGCGCAGGAGAAATGTTTTGTAACCAAGTCCAATGTAATAATATACATAAGACTATCCAGCCCTCTCCTGTCTAGTGATGAGGCTGGTGGTTTTAGAATTTCTCCCTCGCATTTTTTTTCCGACCAACATGTCTCGAGGTGTGACGGTTTGGTGCGAGTGCTATTCTTTTTTGCTTTTCATTCTTGGTTGTAGAATTTTGGTGTCTATGGTATATAGGGGGTCTGTGAGATTTATATTTCTGAGTTGTCAGTATTCTTTGAGGAGTGTTTGTTGCATCTTTTATTGCTATTTGGTATAATTATGTTTCAGTTTCTGTGTGTTTCTCGGGTTCCTTTTCAGAACAATCTGAGTTGTTTCGTGTGTTAAGAAGTGGAAAGTCTTTTCCCAGTATTTTCAGTTGGTTGCGGTTGGAGTTTTGTTTGAGAGATTGCGTATTAATTATTCTTTTCATTTTTTTGTGTTTGTTTTCTGGTTCTGCATGCTTTTCCTTTCTCTTATTTTTCTTTTTTTTCTTTTCATCGTTTTTTCGTTAGGTTTGTTGGTGGTGGTTTTTCAGTATTGCTTGGGTAGGGTACGTAAAATTTTAACTCTGTTTTGAAGTTTTGGTGGTCCTGAGAGAGACCCTTGTTCCTTTGGTGTTAGCTTTTTTGTTTTATTTTTGGGAAGGTCTTCTATCGATTCCCTTCTAAGTTTTCTTTATGGGTGTTTTTGTTTCCGTTTTTCTGTGGTTTGGTTCTTTTCGGTTGTGGTTCGTTCTTGTTGTTGTGGTTGGAATATTTCCTTTGGGGGGTCCAGAGCTACTTGTTTTTCTCTGGACTGCCTCTTTTTGTATCATGTGGACTAAAGCGAGACTTGCGCTTCTTTAGGGCAAGTTCCCGCCTTTTTTCTTTCAAGTGTTGGTTCTAGTTGTATGTGGTGTTCAATGACTCGTCTGTTTATTTCAATTTCAGTTTTTTTAAAAAATATATTTTGTTTGTTTGGTTTGGAAATTGGTTGGTACTTTTGCGTGTTCAGCCAAGTTCATATCTGACTTTTGAAGCCGTATCCGGGGTTTTCCAAGTTGGACCCCCTCTTTTTTTGTTTGGCTTCGTAGTGTTGCGCAAGCCGTCGTAGTAGACTAGCTTGCGTAGTGTTTTTAAAAATTCTCTTTCCTTTCCCCGCTCAGCCTTTAGTTGGGCCAAGGGGTTCCGGGTTGTTTGCTGGTTTCGGAGTATTGCTCCTTTACTCTTCTCTTCTTTTCTTGTTTGGCCTTCGTTCACTTCCTCCGGTCTTTGGCTTCTCCATTGTGTTAAAGGGTATTCTTTGTTTTGGGTTTTCCGGAGTTTCGCAGTCTTGGAGGGTTCGTATTAAAAAATAAGTTCTCACACAGGTCTTTACGAGCTATAGGAGTTTTCGTGGTTTGGTTGTTTTTTTGTACTGACAAGTACAGTTTTTGAGTTTTAATTTCTGGTCTTGATGACTGCTTGGTGTGCGTTGCCCCAGAATAGTAGGGCTCCAACTATTTCGACAACTCGTCTCGTCAGCCGGGGCTTCTTGCGTGGTTTCCTCGTTGCAGTCTGCTTCCAAAGTGGCAGGTTGCAGTCTTTCCCTCTGTTTCTGTGGCTGTGGCCTGGCTGGCCGATCACGTGATACCTGTGTGTTTGCGAGCGTGCTTTTGTTACGGTGCCCGCGTAGTTCTCTTTCTCTGTTACTCCTTCTCCTTAGTCTTTTTTGTTTGGAATGTCCTTTTTCTGTTTAAGAATATGCTATGGTTTAATTTTTATTAGTTGTAATAAATTTGTTGGGGTCATCTCCTTCCTCCTTTCTCCGGAGGTTTCATTTGGTTTTTAAATTGTAAGTTTCAAAGGAAAATTCTGTGCTTCATACCACAAGTAGTGGTTATTTTGGTGTTCACAGAGGGTGAGCGGGGATCGAAAAGACCTAACTATGCCCCAGTCGTCCTAGCTTGGCGACTTCAAGTACTCTTTATATACAAGTGTGCAGGCGGGACATAGAGCCCGGTTCCTCTATTTACACCTAGCATTCTTCTCCTTTGCTTCAAGAGAGCTTGGTTTCTCCTTTATACCAGCGTTTGTGTGCAAGGATTTATATATAAATATATTTGTGTGAGATGTATATAAAGTCAGGGGAGGCTTTAGTTTTCCCCAGTATATCGTCCTTTTTTCTTTCCCTTTTTCCTTCTGTTTCTCGTTATTATTGGTATTATTACTTTTATTATTATTATTATTATTATTATTATTATTATTATTATTATTCGTTAAATAGTTTGGTTTATGCCGATGTGGCCACACGTGTGGTTGTTTCACTATAAATGTGGTTATTGTTTCTGTTGTTTCGTTATTTTGTTGTTGTTGTTTCTGTTTTCTTCATTATGTTTCGTCTTTCGTGTCTTGGTATTGTTTTCTGTTATAATTGTTGTTTCACTTGCTTTTAATTCTTGTTTGTTTGATCTTTCGGTTCGATCTTTCGGTCTGCATTAAAGCCTTTTTCTGTGTGTGTGTATGTGGTTTGCTTCGTTCTCTGTTTTGTTGTTTCTGGTTGGGATATTTGACTGCTTTTTTTTTTTTTTTTCTAGCTTCAATTTTTTATTCATTCTGTGTTTTCGGTTTCCTTGGTTGGATAGGTTTCTGTTTATCACTTCGTTTGGTATTTCTCCGTTTTCTATTTACTTCTTCTGATTTTCCTTCTTTTCTTTATTATTATTATTATTATTATTATTATTATTATTATTATTATTATTATTATTATTATTATTATTATTATTATTTTCTTTTTCTTCTTCTTCTGTTTTCGAGTCCTCTCCCAGAGTTTCTCGTTTGTTTGTGGGCTTGTGGTGTATTTTTGTCTCTAGGAGACAGCATTGTTTTTTTATCTTGCTACATCCAGGTAGTTTGATCGGGTTTGGTTTGTTTGCATGGTGAGTCCCCACACACTTATGATTTTTGGCAGATTTTTCTGTTTCAAGTCTTTGTTTTGTGCCTAGGATTATTTTCACGATGGGCTTCAGTTCTGTTTTCGTATAAAGGTTTTTTAGGGCCCGTTTCTGTCTGAGTTAACTCCATGTGAACGTAGTCGTTCGCATGGGCAACCGACACCCGGTCCCCTTGTGGTTGTATGTTTGCGCAGGAGAAATGTTTTGTAACCAAGTCCAATGTAATAATATACATAAGACTATCCAGCCCTCTCCTGTCTAGTGATGAGGCTGGTGGTTTTAGAATTTCTCCCTCGCATTTTTTTTCCGACCAACATGTCTCGAGGTGTGACGGTTTGGTGCGAGTGCTATTCTTTTTTGCTTTTCATTCTTGGTTGTAGAATTTTGGTGTCTATGGTATATAGGGGGTCTGTGAGATTTATATTTCTGAGTTGTCAGTATTCTTTGAGGAGTGTTTGTTGCATCTTTTATTGCTATTTGGTATAATTATGTTTCAGTTTCTGTGTGTTTCTCGGGTTCCTTTTCAGAACAATCTGAGTTGTTTCGTGTGTTAAGAAGTGGAAAGTCTTTTCCCAGTATTTTCAGTTGGTTGCGGTTGGAGTTTTGTTTGAGAGATTGCGTATTAATTATTCTTTTCATTTTTTTGTGTTTGTTTTCTGGTTCTGCATGCTTTTCCTTTCTCTTATTTTTCTTTTTTTTCTTTTCATCGTTTTTTCGTTAGGTTTGTTGGTGGTGGTTTTTCAGTATTGCTTGGGTAGGGTACGTAAAATTTTAACTCTGTTTTGAAGTTTTGGTGGTCCTGAGAGAGACCCTTGTTCCTTTGGTGTTAGCTTTTTTGTTTTATTTTTGGGAAGGTCTTCTATCGATTCCCTTCTAAGTTTTCTTTGTGGGTGTTTTTGTTTCCGTTTTTCTGTGGTTTGGTTCTTTTCGGTTGTGGTTCGTTCTTGTTGTTGTGGTTGGAATATTTCCTTTGGGGGGTCCAGAGCTACTTGTTTTTCTCTGGACTGCCTCTTTTTGTATCATGTGGACTAAAGCGAGACTTGCGCTTCTTTAGGGCAAGTTCCCGCCTTTTTTCTTTCAAGTGTTGGTTCTAGTTGTATGTGGTGTTCAATGACTCGTCTGTTTATTTCAATTTCAGTTTTTTTAAAAAATATATTTTGTTTGTTTGGTTTGGAAATTGGTTGGTACTTTTGCGTGTTCAGCCAAGTTCATATCTGACTTTTGAAGCCGTATCCGGGGTTTTCCAAGTTGGACCCCCTCTTTTTTTGTTTGGCTTCGTAGTGTTGCGCAAGCCGTCGTAGTAGACTAGCTTGCGTAGTGTTTTTAAAAATTCTCTTTCCTTTCCCCGCTCAGCCTTTAGTTGGGCCAAGGGGTTCCGGGTTGTTTGCTGGTTTCGGAGTATTGCTCCTTTACTCTTCTCTTCTTTTCTTGTTTGGCCTTCGTTCACTTCCTCCGGTCTTTGGCTTCTCCATTGTGTTAAAGGGTATTCTTTGTTTTGGGTTTTCCGGAGTTTCGCAGTCTTGGAGGGTTCGTATTAAAAAATAAGTTCTCACACAGGTCTTTACGAGCTATAGGAGTTTTCGTGGTTTGGTTGTTTTTTTGTACTGACAAGTACAGTTTTTGAGTTTTAATTTCTGGTCTTGATGACTGCTTGGTGTGCGTTGCCCCAGAATAGTAGGGCTCCAACTATTTCGACAACTCGTCTCGTCAGCCGGGGCTTCTTGCGTGGTTTCCTCGTTGCAGTCTGCTTCCAAAGTGGCAGGTTGCAGTCTTTCCCTCTGTTTCTGTGGCTGTGGCCTGGCTGGCCGATCACGTGATACCTGTGTGTTTGCGAGCGTGCTTTTGTTACGGTGCCCGCGTAGTTCTCTTTCTCTGTTACTCCTTCTCCTTAGTCTTTTTTGTTTGGAATGTCCTTTTTCTGTTTAAGAATATGCTATGGTTTAATTTTTATTAGTTGTAATAAATTTGTTGGGGTCATCTCCTTCCTCCTTTCTCCGGAGGTTTCATTTGGTTTTTAAATTGTAAGTTTCAAAGGAAAATTCTGTGCTTCATACCACAAGTAGTGGTTATTTTGGTGTTCACAGAGGGTGAGCGGGGATCGAAAAGACCTAACTATGCCCCAGTCGTCCTAGCTTGGCGACTTCAAGTACTCTTTATATACAAGTGTGCAGGCGGGACATAGAGCCCGGTTCCTCTATTTACACCTAGCATTCTTCTCCTTTGCTTCAAGAGAGCTTGGTTTCTCCTTTATACCAGCGTTTGTGTGCAAGGATTTATATATAAATATATTTGTGTGAGATGTATATAAAATCAGGGGAGGCTTTAGTTTTCCCCAGTATATCGTCCTTTTTTCTTTCCCTTTTTCCTTCTGTTTCTCGTTATTATTGGTATTATTACTTTTATTATTATTATTATTATTATTATTATTATTATTATTATTATTATTATTATTATTATTATTATTATTATTATTATTATTATTCATTAGATAGTTTGGTTTATGCCGATGTGGCCACACGTGTGGTTGTTTCACTATAAATGTGGTTATTGTTTCTGTTGTTTCGTTATTTTGTTGTTGTTGTTTCTGTTTTCTTCATTATGTTTCGTCTTTCGTGTCTTGGTATTGTTTTCTGTTATAATTGTTGTTTCACTTGCTTTTAATTCTTGTTTGTTTGATCTTTCGGTTCGATCTTTCGGTCTGCATTAAAGCCTTTTTCTGTGTGTGTGTATGTGGTTTGCTTCGTTCTCTGTTTTGTTGTTTCTGGTTGGGATATTTGACTGCTTTTTTTTTTCTAGCTTCAATTTTTTATTCATTCTGTGTTTTCGGTTTCCTTGGTTGGATAGGTTTCTGTTTATCACTTCGTTTGGTATTTCTCCGTTTTCTATTTACTTCTTCTGATTTTCCTTCTTTTCTTTATTATTATTATTATTATTATTATTATTATTATTATTATTATTATTATTATTATTATTATTTTCTTTTTCTTCTTCTTCTGTTTTCGAGTCCTCTCCCAGAGTTTCTCGTTTGTTTGTGGGCTTGTGGTGTATTTTTTGTCTCTAGGAGACAGCATTGTTTTTTTATCTTGCTACATCCAGGTAGTTTGATCGGGTTTGGTTTGTTTGCATGGTGAGTCCCCACACACTTATGATTTTTGGCAGATTTTTCTGTTTCAAGTCTTTGTTTTGTGCCTAGGATTATTTTCACGATGGGCTTCAGTTCTGTTTTCGTATAAAGGTTTTTTAGGGCCCGTTTCTGTCTGAGTTAACTCCATGTGAACGTAGTCGTTCGCATGGGCAACCGACACCCGGTCCCCTTGTGGTTGTATGTTTGCGCAGGAGAAATGTTTTGTAACCAAGTCCAATGTAATAATATACATAAGACTATCCAGCCCTCTCCTGTCTAGTGATGAGGCTGGTGGTTTTAGAATTTCTCCCTCGCATTTTTTTTCCGACCAACATGTCTCGAGGTGTGACGGTTTGGTGCGAGTGCTATTCTTTTTTGCTTTTCATTCTTGGTTGTAGAATTTTGGTGTCTATGGTATATAGGGGGTCTGTGAGATTTATATTTCTGAGTTGTCAGTATTCTTTGAGGAGTGTTTGTTGCATCTTTTATTGCTATTTGGTATAATTATGTTTCAGTTTCTGTGTGTTTCTCGGGTTCCTTTTCAGAACAATCTGAGTTGTTTCGTGTGTTAAGAAGTGGAAAGTCTTTTCCCAGTATTTTCAGTTGGTTGCGGTTGGAGTTTTGTTTGAGAGATTGCGTATTAATTATTCTTTTCATTTTTTTGTGTTTGTTTTCTGGTTCTGCATGCTTTTCCTTTCTCTTATTTTTCTTTTTTTTCTTTTCATCGTTTTTTCGTTAGGTTTGTTGGTGGTGGTTTTTCAGTATTGCTTGGGTAGGGTACGTAAAATTTTAACTCTGTTTTGAAGTTTTGGTGGTCCTGAGAGAGACCCTTGTTCCTTTGGTGTTAGCTTTTTTGTTTTATTTTTGGGAAGGTCTTCTATCGATTCCCTTCTAAGTTTTCTTTGTGGGTGTTTTTGTTTCCGTTTTTCTGTGGTTTGGTTCTTTTCGGTTGTGGTTCGTTCTTGTTGTTGTGGTTGGAATATTTCCTTTGGGGGGTCCAGAGCTACTTGTTTTTCTCTGGACTGCCTCTTTTTGTATCATGTGGACTAAAGCGAGACTTGCGCTTCTTTAGGGCAAGTTCCCGCCTTTTTTCTTTCAAGTGTTGGTTCTAGTTGTATGTGGTGTTCAATGACTCGTCTGTTTATTTCAATTTCAGTTTTTTTAAAAAATATATTTTGTTTGTTTGGTTTGGAAATTGGTTGGTACTTTTGCGTGTTCAGCCAAGTTCATATCTGACTTTTGAAGCCGTATCCGGTGTTTTCCAAGTTGGACCCCCTCTTTTTTTGTTTGGCTTCGTAGTGTTGCGCAAGCCGTCGTAGTAGACTAGCTTGCGTAGTGTTTTTAAAAATTCTCTTTCCTTTCCCCGCTCAGCCTTTAGTTGGGCCAAGGGGTTCCGGGTTGTTTGCTGGTTTCGGAGTATTGCTCCTTTACTCTTCTCTTCTTTTCTTGTTTGGCCTTCGTTCACTTCCTCCGGTCTTTGGCTTCTCCATTGTGTTAAAGGGTATTCTTTGTTTTGGGTTTTCCGGAGTTTCGCAGTCTTGGAGGGTTCGTATTAAAAAATAAGTTCTCACACAGGTCTTTACGAGCTATAGGAGTTTTCGTGGTTTGGTTGTTTTTTTGTACTGACAAGTACAGTTTTTGAGTTTTAATTTCTGGTCTTGATGACTGCTTGGTGTGCGTTGCCCCAGAATAGTAGGGCTCCAACTATTTCGACAACTCGTCTCGTCAGCCGGGGCTTCTTGCGTGGTTTCCTCGTTGCAGTCTGCTTCCAAAGTGGCAGGTTGCAGTCTTTCCCTCTGTTTCTGTGGCTGTGGCCTGGCTGGCCGATCACGTGATACCTGTGTGTTTGCGAGCGTGCTTTTGTTACGGTGCCCGCGTAGTTCTCTTTCTCTGTTACTCCTTCTCCTTAGTCTTTTTTGTTTGGAATGTCCTTTTTCTGTTTAAGAATATGCTATGGTTTAATTTTTATTAGTTGTAATAAATTTGTTGGGGTCATCTCCTTCCTCCTTTCTCCGGAGGTTTCATTTGGTTTTTAAATTGTAAGTTTCAAAGGAAAATTCTGTGCTTCATACCACAAGTAGTGGTTATTTTGGTGTTCAGAGAGGGTGAGCGGGGATCGAAAAGACCTAACTATGCCCCAGTCGTCCTAGCTTGGCGACTTCAAGTACTCTTTATATACAAGTGTGCAGGCGGGACATAGAGCCCGGTTCCTCTATTTACACCTAGCATTCTTCTCCTTTGCTTCAAGAGAGCTTGGTTTCTCCTTTATACCAGCGTTTGTGTGCAAGGATTTATATATAAATATATTTGTGTGAGATGTATATAAAATCAGGGGAGGCTTTAGTTTTCCCCAGTATATCGTCCTTTTTTCTTTCCCTTTTTCCTTCTGTTTCTCGTTATTATTGGTATTATTACTTTTATTATTATTATTATTATTATTATTATTATTATTATTATTATTCGTTAAATAGTTTGGTTTATGCCGATGTGGCCACACGTGTGGTTGTTTCACTATAAATGTGGTTATTGTTTCTGTTGTTTCGTTATTTTGTTGTTGTTGTTTCTGTTTTCTTCATTATGTTTCGTCTTTCGTGTCTTGGTATTGTTTTCTGTTATAATTGTTGTTTCACTTGCTTTTAATTCTTGTTTGTTTGATCTTTCGGTTCGATCTTTCGGTCTGCATTAAAGCCTTTTTCTGTGTGTGTGTATGTGGTTTGCTTCGTTCTCTGTTTTGTTGTTTCTGGTTGGGATATTTGACTGCTTTTTTTTTTTTTTTTTTTCTAGCTTCAATTTTTTATTCATTCTGTGTTTTCGGTTTCCTTGGTTGGATAGGTTTCTGTTTATCACTTCGTTTGGTATTTCTCCGTTTTCTATTTACTTCTTCTGATTTTCCTTCTTTTCTTTATTATTATTATTATTATTATTATTATTATTATTATTATTATTATTATTATTATTATTATTATTATTATTATTATTATTATTTTCTTTTTCTTCTTCTTCTGTTTTCGAGTCCTCTCCCAGAGTTTCTCGTTTGTTTGTGGGCTTGTGGTGTATTTTTGTCTCTAGGAGACAGCATTGTTTTTTTATCTTGCTACATCCAGGTAGTTTGATCGGGTTTGGTTTGTTTGCATGGTGAGTCCCCACACACTTATGATTTTTGGCAGATTTTTCTGTTTCAAGTCTTTGTTTTGTGCCTAGGATTATTTTCACGATGGGCTTCAGTTCTGTTTTCGTATAAAGGTTTTTTAGGGCCCGTTTCTGTCTGAGTTAACTCCATGTGAACGTAGTCGTTCGCATGGGCAACCGACACCCGGTCCCCTTGTGGTTGTATGTTTGCGCAGGAGAAATGTTTTGTAACCAAGTCCAATGTAATAATATACATAAGACTATCCAGCCCTCTTGAACACCAAAGAACCACTACTTGTGGTATGAAGCACAGAATTTTCCTTTGAAACTTACTATATAAAAACCAAATCAAACCTCCGGAGAAAAGAGGAAGGGGATGACCCCAACAAATTTATTACAACAAATAAAAATGAAACCATAGCATATTCTTAAACAAAAAAGGACATTCCGATCAGAAAGAACCCAGACTAAGGAGAAGGAGTAACAGAGAAAGAGAACTACGCGGGCACCGTAACAAAAGCACGCTCGCAAACACACAGGTATCACGTGATCAGCCAGCCAGGTCACACCCACAGAAACAGAGGGAAAGACTACAACCTGCCACTTTGGAAGCAGACTGCGACGAGAAAACCACGCAAGAAGCCCCGGCTGACGAGACGAGTTGTCGAAATAGTTGGAGCCCTACTATCCTGGGGCAACGCACACCAAGCAGTCATTAAGACCAGAAATTAAAAAATCGAAACTGTACTTGTCAGTACAAAAGCAAATCTAACAACGAAAACTCCTATACCTCGTAAAGACCTGTGTGAAAACGTACTTTTTAATACGAACCCTCCAAGACTGTGGAACTGCGGAAAACCCAAATCAAAGAATACCCTTTAACACAATGGAGAAGCCAAAGACCGGAAGAAGTGAACCAAGGCCAAACAAGAAAAGAAGAGATGAGTAAAGGAGCAATACTCCAAAACCAGCAAACAATCCGGAACCCCTTGGCCCAACTAAAGGCTGAGCGGGGAAAGGAAAGAGAACCTTAAAAACACTACGCAAGCTAGTCTACTATGACGCCTTGCGCAACACTACGAAGCCAAACAAAAAAAGGGGCCCAACTTGGAAAACCCCAAATACGGCTTCAAAAATCAGATATGAACTTGGTTGAATACGCCAAAGCACCAACCAATTTCAAAACCAAACACAAAAAATATATTTTTTAATAAAACTCAAATTGAAATAAACAGAGAAGTCATTGAACACCACAGACAAGTAGAACCAACATTATAAAAAAAGGGGGGAACTTGCCCTAGAGAAGCGCGAGTCTCCCTTTAGCCCACATGATACAAAAAGAGGCAATCCAGAGAAAAACAAGTAACTCTGGACTTCCCAAAAAGAAGTACTCCAACCACAACAACAAGAACGAACCACAACCGAAAAGAACCAAATCGTAGAAAGACGAAAACAAAAACACCCCACAAAGAAAACCAAGAAGGGAATCGATAGAAGACCTTACGAGTTTCTAAACAACTTCCCAAAAATAAAACAGAAAAAGCTAACACCAAAGGAACAAGGGTCTCTCTCAGGACCAACAAACCTTCAAAACAGAGTTAAAATTTTACATACCCTACCCAAGCAATACTGAAAAACCACCACCAACAAACCCAACAAAACAACGACGAAAAGAAAAAAGAAAAAGAAGAGAAGGAAAAGCAAGTAGAACCAGAAAACCAACAAAAAATGAAAAGAATCATTAATATGCAATCTCTCAAACAAAACTACAACCCACAACCAACTGAAAGTACTGGGAAAAGACTTTCCACTTCTTAACACACGAAACAATTCAGATTGCTCTGAAAAGGAACCCGAGAAACACACACAGAAATTAAAACCTTATTCTACCAAATAGCAATAAAAGACGCTACAAACATCCCTCAAAGAATACTGACAGCTGAAAAAAATCTTACAGACCTCCTATATACCATATACACCAACATTTTACAACCAAGCATGAAAAGGAAAAAAGAATAGCACTCGCACCAAACCATCACACCTCGAGGAATGCTGAGCAAAAGAAGAATGCGAGGGAGAAATTCTGTAACCACCAGACTCATCACTAGATAGGAGAGGGCTGGATAGTCTTATGTATATTATTACATTAGACTTGGTGACAAAACATTTCTCCTGCGCAAACACACAACCACAGGGGGACCAGTTGTCGGTTGCCCATGCGAACGACTACGTTCACATGGAGTTAACTCAGACAGAAACGGGCCCTAAGAAACCTTTATACGAAAACAGAACTGAAGCCCATCGTGAAAATAATCCTAGGCACAAAACAAAGACTTGAAACAGAAAAATCTGCCAAAAATCATAAGTGTGTGGGGACTCACCATGCAAACAAACCAAACAAACCGAGATGTGAGGTGGAAAATTTTCTTCTATATTTTTCCGGAAAATTTTCCGTTCTTAACAAATATCAGTGATTAAGTAACATTTCGTCAGTATTCATAAAATTGATTGAATTCATATATAGAAACGTTAAAAAGTGAAAGATCATTGAAAGAATCTGAAAATTTTCATGGCTCAGACAATTTTTATTCAGTACGATGTAAGAACTAGTGGAACAATTTTCCATGAATCGAAAAATTGTTTGTCCTGTACAATGAAAATTTTCCGGAAAATTTTCCGATTGATAAAAACATACTCCACTTATTCCTACATCGTTGTCTAGTTAAGATGTGAGGTGGAAATTTTTCTTCTATATTTTTCCGGAAAATTTTCCGTTCTTAACAAATATCAGTGATTAAGTAACAATTCGTCAGTATTATATAATTGATTGAATTCATATATAGAAACGTTAAAAAGTGAAAGATCATTGAAAGAATCTGAAAATTTTCATGGCTCAGACAATTTTCAGTACGATGTAGGAACTAGTGGAACAATTTTTCATGAATCGAAAAACTGTCTGTCCTGTACAATGAAAATTTTCCGGAAAATTTTCCGATTCATGAAAACATACTCCACTTATTCCTACAACGTTGTTTAGTTGAGATGTAAGTTGGGAAATTTTCTTCTATATTTTTCCGGAAGTTTTTCCGTTCTTAACAAATATCAGTGATTAAGTAACAGTTCGTCAGTATTCACAAAATTGATTGAATTCATATATAGAAATGTTAAAAAGTGAAAGATCGTTTAAAGAATCTGAAAATTTTCATGGCTTAGAAAATTTTCAGTACAATGTCGGAACTAGTGGAACAATTTTTCATTAATCGAAAAGTTGTCTGTCCTATACAGTGATAGAAGAAAATTTTCCGATTCGTTAAAATATACTTCACTTATTCCTACATCGTTATTTAGCCGTGATGTGAGGTGGAGAATTTTCTTCTATATTTTTCCGGAAATTTTTCCGTTCTTAACAAATATCAATGATCAAGTAACAATTCGTCAGTATTCATAAAATTGATTGAATTCATATATAGAAATGTTAAAAAGTGAAAAATCGTTTAAAGAATCTGAAAACTTTCATGGCTTAGACAATTTTCAGTATTATGTAGGAACAAGTGGAACAATTTCTCATGAATCGAAAAATTGTGTCCTATACAGTGATGAAAATTTTCCGGGAAATATTGAAACGGAAAATTTTCCGATTCGTACAAATATACCCCACTTATTCGTACATCGTTGTTTAGCCGTGATGTGAGGTGGAGATTTTTCTACTATATTTTTCCGTTCTTAACAAATATCAATGATCAAGTAACAATTAGTCAGTATTAATAAAATTGATTGAATTCATATATAGAAATGTTAAAAAGTGAAAGATCGTTTAAACAACCTGAAAATTTTCATGGCTTAGATAATTTTTAGTACTATGTAGGAACTAGTGGAACAATTTTCCATGAATCGAAAAATTGTCTGTCCTGTACAGTGATTAAAATTTTCCGACTCGTAAAAGAATAGTCCACTTATTCCTACATCGTTGTTTAACCGTGAAGTGAGGTTAAAAATTTTCTTCTATATATATAGAGAAACACTGTGTAAAATTTTATTTCCCAACTTGAAATACAAAATTTTCCGGTTCCCGAAAGCTAATTGGAAAATTATAATTTGCTGCTGACTAACTTTCCTCTACTGAAATTCAATTTTGTAGCTCTATTTGCAGTTAAATATAGTGGAAAATTTTCCACCTAACATCACTATATATAATATCCAAAATTGTCAGGCCTATGAAAAGTGTTTTCCACTTGTTTCTACATCGTGATGAAAATTTTCCGATCTATGAAAATTCCGATCTATGAAAACTTTCCGACTCCTAAAAAATTCTTCAATTTTTCCATATAAGGCACAAAATATTTCGATTCATGAAAAATTGTTTAACTTGTTCCTACATAGTACTGAAAATTGTCTGAGCCATGAAAATTTTCAGATGCTTTAAACGATCTTTCAGTTTTTAACATTTCTATACATGAATTCAATCAATTTCATGATTGCTGAGGAATTGTTACTTGATTACTGATATTTTTTTAGAATGGAAAATTTTCCGCGGAAAATTTTAAGCCTCACATCACTACGCACAGCACTAGCCTATTTTATTATTCAGTTGAATTTCACCCTTAAAGCATATTTAGGGACTCTTCTCTAAGTAAATTAGAACCGCATAATGTGATAAATATTGCATAATAATCTGGTTTTGATGTCTCTTGTGCACACTGACAAGTAAGGTCATATCTTGGGAGACTCGGGAGAAGACAATAGATTGCGCCACTTCTGACTATATTGAGTTATTAGATACAATAAGTTTGGACAATGGCGTATATATACATCAGGGGAAACTTGTTTAGTATGTATCATTGCATTGCATTGTATACGAATGCTGAACTTGCTTTTCAAGTTTACTCGAGAATTAGAAAAATACCGTATATCTGTCTTCCATCCATTTCTATTTACGTAATTTCAAAATTTTGGTTATTCTCATTCGAAAAATGGGGGCACGGTGGCTAGTGGTAGAGCGTTCACCTACGTTCCTTGGTTTCCCTGGTTCGGTCCCAGCTCGCGCCGGGTTGATTTTGTGGTAAACAAACTCTGTGCTCGTGTGTTTTCTCGGGGTTTCCCGTTTCCGCTCACATTCTTCAATCCACCATTTCATTCATTTCTCATCATCATCGTCTCCTTTAGCCTCACCGATATAACCGTGGTAAGTAAAACTAAAGATTTCATTTTTTCATTTGAAAAATGATCATTTTATGGCACTTCTCGCTGAAGTGCTTGTAACTATCAGCAGCTTTTATATATAGCGTATTTCATGATAAAGTATTAATATCATCTGCATTATTGGCATTGGTTCCTGAAACAACACACACAATCACACACAGACGTAGAGATAGATACATAGATTGATGCTAATAGTTACATAGGAAAATTTTATGACTAACAAATACATATTTGTTTTAAATATTAAAAATAATAAAACGTTCACAAAACTTTACACTTCCCATAACTACAGTATTTAGCAACTGATTTTGATACAATAAAGAAGTGTATGAAAACCGTCTACTTGAATAATCAATTGTCAATTTCAAGTGAATGTTTAATATGTCTATGTGTAGTGGATAACCTGGGATATCCAGCATCAAAAAATACGATAAATAATTTTTAGTTACTTTCATCTATATTTTGATAAATAAAATGATAAAACTATATTAGGTTTATAAGAAAAGGAAAAATACAGCTGACGTGTAAAATAAATTATTTAGGCTACATCAGTAATATGTATGTTAAGCAAATGGAATTGTATTTTGAAAGCGTAAGAAATGTAATCGAATTACGGTTTGGGGAGTCCGAACTTTGTGGAAACCCAGTGTAAGTATGTCTTGGTCTCCATGTTATATTTGATTGTACAGGATGGCCAAGATAAAAAAGTCCAATGCCTTATAACTCGTTCATTGCAAATACAGTTTACATAATAGAAAATTATTATTATGGTCATTAAGAGCCGTTGGATATCATATGAGCAGGCTCGAGCGCCTCACTAATATTAAGAAATAACAATGCTCAGAAAGCTGCAAACTTCACGTTCCGTATTATACGAGGCCTCTTTTCATTGGCCACCCTGTGAAAGTAGTATATGCCTCTCCCACCAAAGTTCAGTAGTGCATAAGAACCTAATCAGTATTTTATAAGAACCTAATCAGTGTTGTATAAGAACCTAATCAGTATTGTATAAGAACCGAATCAGTATTGTATAAGAACCTAATCAGTATTGTATAAGAACCTAATCAATATTGTATAAGAACCTAATCAGTATTCTATAAGGACCTAAAGAGTATTGTATCAGGTGAAAAGAATAGTATCACCATTAGGTGTTAAGGCACCTTTATCTCAAGTATATTTTCCATGTCTTTTCTTTTATAATCTTTTTTTTTCAAAGATGACAATAAACTCTCGATTTTTTATTGCATACACCGTTTGAAGTTTCAGAGCAGTATCTTTGATAAAGATATCACAAGTGCAATCATTTCTTTAAAACTTTATTATATTCACTAGTTCACTTAGCGCTGAAAAGAAATTAGAACATGTTTGTTTTTGTTCTCATAAAAGTATTGATCGTTGTAAAAATGAGCGCATTATAAGCACCGTATATTTGTTTAGATACTTCCAAATTGAGATATGTAGATCTTAATGAAGTACTAGGTGCATGTGTTTATTTGTATTAGAAATGAATATTGATAATGCATGTTGAATGTTCAAATGAATTCTCAGTATTGATAACCCATTTTTTGTTATTTTCAGGGTATAAAAATGAACCAGATTTTTGTGCTACTAGTAGAATTCGTAATACTGCAAAAATATATTTTTGAAAGCACTATTCCATGTGACAAGAATGGGAGCAGTTATTTATTACCTTATGTGGTAGAAAATATGATAAATGCAGTGACTGAAGAAAATCAATATGTAATTGTTGTTACCTCATTGGAGTCAAGAAAAGAAACAATTCAAATCATGAAATCTTTAAGAGCACCTGCTATCATCATTAACAAATTCGATTTGTTTAGTGAGATACATATCACTCAAAATTATGCAATGTGTAATATCATATTTTATGTGACAGTAGATCAATTTTTTGCGGCCATTTTCCACTTAAGTAATAGTAATATTTTTCTGAAGGTGTCTAAGGTATTTTTAATATTCTCAAGTCCACTTAATGCCAAGGATATACACTCTGTTTTACAATCTTTGGTGCTATACAAAATATATAATTGTATAGCTCTAGTAGATTATGGAGAACGTGTTGTACTGTACAGATATGGTTTGTATTCCCAATCTCAATGTGGAAATGTAGAAGATATTGTTGTTGTAAATGCCACAGACAAAAAATGGAGAACTTATGAGTTATTCCGTAGCCAAACAAATAATTTGTATGGTTGTTCTCTTCAAATAAGTACGTTAAACGTCGAACCATACGTAAATGGTGTAACTGCGCTAGGAACTACATTAGATGGTATTGAAGGGAGAATCATAGAAACTTTAATGAAGATTATTAATGCTTCTTTCATAGTAAAAGAACCTCAAGATGGAATGCTGTGGGGTTTTAAATTTCAGAATGTCACACCATGTGGAATATTTGGTGATTTGTATTATGAAAGAGCAGATTTGGGTGTTGGAGGACTTTCGATGACAAATGATAGATTCCAAACACTGGACTTTGTTCTCACGTGGGTTCCACAATCCATTGTGTGGGTTGTTCCAAGGGCTCAAAAAATTTCTAAGTGGAAAGGCATATTTTTGTCCTATTCAGTTTATGCCTGGTTACTAATTTTATTTATTCAGTTAACATTTCCCTTAGTACTATATAAAATTAGAAAATATGGCGTACTTGAGGACAAGGCTTTTCTTGATTATCCATTTTATTATACAACATCATTTTTCCTTGGCATTTCTATCCCACATATTCCAAGGTCTTTCAAATTTCGAATCTTGTTGATCCTGTGGATGATTTATTCTCTAGTTATCTGCACTGGGTATTCAAGTACATTTGTTGGGTTTCTAACCGTGCCATATTTTGAGAAAGTCATTAACACTATGCAAGTGTTAGTAGACTCTGATCTGAAGTTTGGAGGTTATCCATCAATTAGAAAGTATTTTAAACATTCCAATGATAAGCTTTCAAAACACCTTTAAAATAATTACAATGTAATTATTTTGAATGTTCATGACGTGTTGAAGAGAATTTCCGCAAACAAAGATTTTGCATATCTACATGACTTACCTTCTGTACAGTACATTACTTTGAAAGATTACATACAGAAAGGTTACGATATTGATGTGCATGTTCTAGAGGAAAAAGTTGTATCATTTTATTCTGTTCTTTTATTACCGAAACGATCGTTGTTCAAGGATACGTTAGGTACCATAATATTAAGGTTATTAGAAGCTGGATTCATTCAAAACTGGGAATCTGATTTTACGGTAAATATCAATCAACTTGACGGATCTCACTATAATAGTCCAGAACTATTTTCTGTTAAGGAAGTGACTGGAACATTAATTATTTTGTTATTTGGACTAGTTATTAGCATCTGCGTGTTTATACTAGAAAATGTTGTATCACACTTTATGCCAAAAACATAAAAATAAATATGTCTTTGATTTTTAATGAACATTTGGTTATTAGCATTTAGCTAAATTGACTGTGTAATCTATAAGTTTATAATCAAATGGTTGTTCTAAATTGTAGTGTAGTGAGGGCTTTGCAAATAGAAATGTTGTGATTATCTCCCATTTTATAGGGGGTTGGGGGCATGAACTTTTCAAATTTATGGAAGTAATATTCTCTTTAATTTCATAATAGAATTGAATAACTAATCAGTATATGTATGGTGATTACACCTTTCTCATGAACAATAAGAGAGAAATACGAAATGTAAAGTGTACGGTCTACTGCTTAATACTCCATAAGGTTGTTGAAGTAAAGAGTTATACTAAGTGAGTGTACAAAGCGATAATGGAATTTACTTATGTCTGTGCCATACAGAAGGTTGTGGTTTTCTGCCATACGGAGTGCTTTTACAATGACTTTACTTTACGTATACGTGCAGTTGACGCGCCTGATATCTATGGACCCACCCTCATGCTACCGTCCCTGCTGTATTAGACAGTATTCGTATTTTTTTATAAGTTGATTTGTGTTTCAAAGCTAGTTCGCGTTTATTGGACTGTGGTTTTTATGTCTTACATCTATGTTGTATTTATATCCATCTCTCCTGAAGCCAATCTGCACCCGTCAATGTGACTTTTATCTTAGAAACACTTTTCAAGTCATTCAGCGTCCATTTCCAAACACTAATATTATAATATATAATGTAAATTTGTTGGTTTGCTTTTAATAATCTTGGCTAATAAAAATATCTAGAAACCATGTTACAGGATTTAAAATGCGTTATCATCTTGTAAGGTACACTGAATTGTAGTTAACCTAATAAGACATTCTAAAATTGAAGAATTGTAAGTCGTGCATGAGAACACTCCACGCCTCACGGAAGTTAAAAAGAGTGTTAATTAGTTGACAACTATCATTCACGCTATAACTTGGGAATTAATTTCTATGTAGAAGATCCACATTTTTCTAATATTAAACTTCTCAAGATTCACGTTAAACATTATATTAACAAATCCACTAATGGTCTCAATCCTGTTATTCCAACTACAGTATATTTTAGTCCTGGTCCGGAGCTCATTTCAAGTAGAATACAATTTAGTTGGGTTCTTGATGCAAAATTAGAGTTACGTGAAAAAAGAAAGTAGTTTTTTTCCAAGTCACTATTTTAACTTTGGGACTCCAATACTATGGTTCATCGGACTTTTTACACAACATTTGTTGTATTTGAGCTTAGTACTCATTCCTGCAGCGAAACCTATGAAACCTGGTACTACTACTTACGTTGGAATCAGAAACACCGTGATACTTTCAAACATTATGGCTCTTCGACTGAGAATCAAACCCATAATCTTACGCATCAAGAATGTGACAGCTATCTACAAGAGCAGAGGAGACGACTTTTTGTCAACAAAGTAGGTTTTATCTTATTAGTATTATATAATATTAAAGACAAAATAAGAAATTGTCTTCAGGTAATCATTTTTTTAAGTTTTGTGAATTATATCTTTTTGCTGTTATTACGAAATTTACTTGGAGCAAATTTTTAACAATAATATTTTTTCTTCAAAATACATGGTATCGTAAAGTTGAACTAGTAAATACCATTGTATGAAGTCTCAGATTATGGCCCGGAAAAAACTTAATCTGTTTTACTCTAATTGTCGTTATATTGAGAAACTACTCTAAATTATCTTAATAATCTAACAGTGAGTTTTTTCTTAATACACCAGTATGAATTAGTATTCTTTCTGAATTGTGATATATCCAATGTTATACCATGTTATATACATAAACTTAGCGAATTACTTTGCAACTCCAGATAAAAAGAAAACTGTGTTTAGTACTTTCCTAAAGTATCTCGAATTATATTTATTTTATAAGTAGTTTAAACAACAACTAACAACTACCGAGGAAATCATTCGGGTGACTAAAAATACATTAATCTTTTCGTTGTGCAATATAGTAAGTACTTAGTTCCTAAGAAGGTACATTGGCGAAGAGTCCCTCGAAACCCACGTGAAATTGATTAAAATGCAAAGTTCTCCGCAACCCAATGTGCATTGTACTAATTTTCGCTACTCATACTGGTAATGTGCATATTTATTGTTCTTCATATATCCAGAATTCAATCATACACTACTATAACTTGGACACAAAATTGCTTTTAGTTACTTTAGATGTAACTGCACATGAATGTAGTCATATACAAAGCAAATTGCATCAAATACTACTTCTTTGGCACATGTTACCCGCCCCGCCAGCCATATTAAATTAAACTTTTGGTTTCTCAACTGGGAATAGGTGAAAGTGATACATCAAGTTCGTGTACAATTTTCTCTGCGATTCATTGGTGTGGTGACTTTTAACGTAGCTTGTACCGTTAGCAATGTATTGCATGTTAAATGTCAGGCACTTTATGAATATTGAACCAAATACGAATAGAAAGTTGTGCAAGGTCCCGTGTGTATATATAATACTTTACGTTATTTATCGTTGACGAAATATTTTCTGAACGTACATACATACAGACACACAGACGTCAATACGGAAATGGCAGGCCTTCAGCCAAATATGGTCGTATCTGGAATTACATTAGGCATTTTGACCGTAAAACAATACTTGCTTGTTACAGTATAACACAGAAGTAATAACAATCACTCACGGAAATATAAAATGATTATGACACCAATGTTATACAAACCAAATTTGTTTATATCTCAGTATTTCTTCAGTTAGAAATTGTTTTAAATTTTCAACATCAAAAATATAAACGTATTTGACATTAATCTGCAATGTCTATTCGCCAAGAGCCCTGAAGGAATTAACATGCAATACCTTCTACACTTTACAAGCTATAGTAAAATTCACTACACCAGTGAATGTCCGAGAAAATTGTACATACATTTGGTGTAGCACTTGTATCTATTCACATTTCAAAAACCGATAGTTGAATTCAATATGGAAGATCCAAGATGTTGGCGGTGGTGGGTAACATGTGTCAGAAAAGTAGTACTTAATCAAAGCTGTTTTACATATGCGCACATTCATGTGCAGTTACATCTAAGGAAACTAAAAACAATTTTGTGTCCGAGAATTATAGTAGTGTATGATTGAATTCCAGATATATATGAGGGTCCATAAAAATGAAAATTACTGGTGTGGGCCGCTGAAATTAGTGCAATACAGATTGGATCTCGGAGAACTTGCATTTGAATCAATTATACAGAAATCCCGGGGGGACACATTGATAATTTACCTTCTGAGTATTCTCAATAGCTACTGAGAAAATAAGAGCTTCTATGAAAATTCTGATTTGATAAGATGACATTACAAATGAGTAGTATTGCAGCTCATATAACCGTTGTCTGTACACTTCTTGTGGGAGGCAAGTGAAGCACCATCCAAAACACTATTTTGCATCTTCTAAGGATAAATATAAAATCCTATTAAATGAATGAATCGATGGTATGTCGTACTTGAAATCATTTGTCTTTGTAGAAATCATATACAGTTCTAAATAAACGTTTGTTATCGTAATTTTAAGTAAATTGTTTCTGTATTTATGGAAATAATTTTGTCAAATTCAATCTTATAAGAAGTGTTAAAATATCCCGGCAAAGTCGATATCTATCCACATTGCTATACTATGCCCATTCTCATTCAAATACCTATTGAAATAACTTATTAAGAACATAATCGTATCATAGACAAAGCGGATCACAGACTCACACCTTCATAGATAAAATATTGAAATCCAAATAAATAGCATCTTTATATGTAAGATTTTGATATAATTGTTTCTTAACGCGTCTTTTTAGATTTTCTCATATCATCAGTTCCATCCCACGAGCAGAACAACGTTTGTACTGACAAATGCAAGTCCCTCTCCCTACTTTTCACATAATTCTTGTTTGGGGAAATACTGCATGTAAATAAGGAATTATTAACATTATTCTCTTTACCCAGAGTATCTGCTTCCCCGTGTTCTTTCTCTTTATATATATATATATATAGTATGTGTGTGAGAGAGAGGTTAGGTCGAAGTGAATAATTGTAAGTAATTCGAGTTATTTGGCTGAATGGTTTAACACAACAGTATGTAATTATGTTAATTTCGGAAGCGTAGTTGCATATATAAAGGGTGAGTCAAAAATAACTTTACAAATTTCAAAGCATATAAAAATGTATTTAAATAAGTTAGAGAATCAATTCACGTTTCAATTCGTAGAAACACACTTTAAGTTTGACTCGCATAGCTCCGTAGTACATTCTTAAAATGTCAAGTTTCACTGGTCGGAGCGTGCTCATTGTATGTTGTTATTTCATGAAACGAACTGTGCAACAGCTAATCAACGTAGATTTCGTATGGAACAAGGTAAGGAACTCCAAGAAGGCCCACAATTTACAATTGGCATAAAAAACTTTGTTGAGACTGGTTATTCTAATCGTCATGTTTAATCATCACGTTTGCCCGCCCGTTGCTGTTGCTGTTGTCGAACAGGTTAGGGAATACTTTGTCCCTTGTCCCTAAAAATCAACGCACTGTGTGTATCACGAGGCAGGCATTCCACTAAAGACACTTTGGTGTGTGCTACGTAAAGGTTTAGACTTGAAACCATATAGATTTACAATGACACAACAAATTACTGACTAGATAAGTTTGTTCTTCGAGACTTCTGAGTGGAAATGTTATACCAGATAGAGGAAGACGAGGCATTTCCTAACAAAATCATCTTCAGCGATGAGACTTCGTTTCAAAGTAGTGGCGTGGTGAATACACATAGAATCTGGGGCAATGAAAACCCATGTCAAACCATAGAGTACATCTGTGACAGTCCAAAGGTAAGTGTGTTTTGAGCTCTTACCAAACTTAAAATGTATGCCCCCTTTACTTCATGAAGAACATATATTGGAATTTTTTAATTCTTCAGGTAGATGAAGGCAAGCAAACCAAGACGTGACCTATTACTACCAACAAGTCCGCGCACCACTTCATTCCCTCTAGTTCGAGATTTCATTGATATCTATTTCTCACGTCTTCCCACATGGATGGGCAGTGCAGTCCAATTCTATGGCCTCCCCGCTCCCCAGACTTTCACCTATCATTTTTTTAACAAGGGCTTTTATTAAAGGTGGAGTTTATGTTTCGCCCATACCAGACAATATTCCAGACCTGGGAAATAACATTTGCGCTGCCGTTGTAAAAGTTAGATCAGCTGGAACTAATGTGGGAAGAAATTGACGTTTGCCACATCACCAACGGTACTAACATCAAACCAAAATTATACTTGGATGATAAACTTGAAGTATTTCGCTGCACATTGACACCTCTCTTGTTCATGTAAATAATCTCAATAAATTTATATATGCTTTCACAGTCGTAAAGTTCTTTTTGACTCACCGTGTATATATATATATATAAGATATTTATGAAATATAGGACCAAACTACGGGGAGGATATTCTACAACTGAAAGCAAAACTAACATCTCTCTCTGCCTATGCAAAACAATTAGTAGTTCAGAATTTCCAGCCTCATGCAATCATTCGATAGTGAAGTATCAACATGAATCTTGCCAACATATGTGTCCACTACCAATACCCAGACTGGTTTACCCAAAGAAAAATATCTAACAAATATGCAATTTCAATGCATGTGATTTTCTCTTAGAGCAAAGTGGTTACTGGAAACTCTGTTAAGTAAATATGTGCTTTAACGAGCATGAATGAATACTGAACACTAACAAACGACAATTCCTTTAAGATACACAGGTGTCCAAAACTTAAGCATAATGCAAGAAGTTGCACATAAAGTCCGGGAAGGCAATCGCGAACACAGAAATTGTGGTGAATTATATGTATTGCTTGTGAGGAGCATTGAACTAGATGTAGTATACGTCCGCCTGACCTCCTATGGGAAGAAAGCGAACACTAGTGCTTGGATTCGAAATAGGCGCATTTCGTGTGCAGCGAGTGGAGTGTTGTAGTGAGTGGAGGGTACTGCATAGTTGAATGTGGAAATATATTAATGGAATATGGCACAAAGACGTCATTTTAATGCATGTACCAAAGGCCGAATCATCAGGTGGAAAACGATGACACACAGACAGCAGTAATTGTATGTGCTACAAAGTGTCGTGTCTAGGATGAGGAAACCGTTTATCGACACATGAGACATCAGCTGTAGGTCCGGTGGAGAACATCCATGAGGGATAACTCCACAACAGGGCCAATACTTGTTCGTAACTGTGCGTCAGAGCCCGACCATGCCTGCAAGAGAACTGCCAACGGAGCTTGCAGCTGCCTTAGGAGCGAGAATGTCACGCCATACTGTGTACTGGAGACTGAGTGCCAGTAGTCTGTATGACTGACGACTAGCAACATGCATTCCACTGACTCAGATACACAAAAGGACCCGTTTACAGTGGTGTCGAAAACATCATTGGTAGACCCCCAACGAATAGGGCCGCGTACTGTTCACAGATGAGTGCAGAATCAATTCGCAAAGCAATTCTCATAGCACTCTGATCTGGCACGAACCGGGAACTCGTTTACATCCCAAGAACATCGTGATCTTGAACCTGATCTTGAACATGGAACCTCGTTGAAAGACATGTATGGCTGTTCGTGGCGAGCATATTCCATATTAACCTGTTTTCAATGCCGCCAGTGCCTCTCACAGTGTTTTTGTGGTATGAGTATTTTGGTACAAAGTTTTGAGTTCGTGTAGTGTGACCCCTTCTGGCATGTTTTCCTTCACGTTTCCCCTGTTCCGTGTTAGTGTGAACTTTAAGTGTGATATGTTGTTATGGTGGTTGCATTTGGTGTGACTTCTTTACGTTCTTCGTGCCAATATACTCGATTAGTCATTATTCATAAGTTTTGGACACCTGTATAAATACTAATGCTTCAAATAGCTTATGGTGTAAGTGCACAATTCTTTTATCTTTGTGCGGATTAGGTTATGCATATACAGGATGCGGCAGCTATTTGAGAACACATAGTATAAGTGACACAATATCCTATATGTCATTGTACCATTTCCGTTTTTGTTGCAGATAAACATGGCAAACCCTACACTAACTCAGAAGTGAAGAGTCATATAGTCATCGTCTCCTTGCATGCAGGACACGCCGATTCCAAGATCGCTGCCTTCCTTAACGTCACCCGGTCATTCGTCTTCGAAGTTCGGAGAGAACTTGAGGCCGCCAGTGGTGATGTGGAAACCGTTTCCCACACGAAACGACATTGTAATCGCTCTTATAGGATCTGGACGCCCGAATTCATCGCTTCCGTCCAAGCCGATCCAGGGAAGTCCATGATGGGACTCGCAAGAGAGAAGCAAGTTGACGAGGCCTGCATTCAAAATGTGGTGTATGAAGACCTCTGTTATAAGTTGTACGTGATGCGAAGAGGCCAGTTCATGTCCGTGAGAACCAGGGAGAATAGGGTGACCTGCGTCAGGTACCTTTTGAACAAACTGAAACACCAAGAGCAGCCAGAAATGCTCTGGTTCTTCTCGGATGAGAAAATCTTCGTCCAGGACCAGAAGGCGAGCCGCAGAAGTGATCGGTGGCTGTGGAAAATACCCGAAGAGGTTCCGACCGTCATACACACCAAGTTTCCCGCCTCCGTGATGGTTCTAGGGGTCGTGAGCAGTGAGGGCGACGTAATGCCTTAACATTTCTTTCGTCAATGTGCCAGAGTCAACGCCGTTGCTTCCACCGATGTGTTGAAAATGGTCGTGCACCCCTGGATTACTACTATAGCACGTAGCAGGCCATATTTGTTTCAGCAGGGGTCCAGTCCCATCCATACGGCCCACTCAACCCAAGGATGGTTGGCCACAAATTTTCACGACCACGTCACCCCAAACATATGTTCCCCCAGCTTCCCTGATGTCAACCATTTGGATTTTTACGTCTGGGGCGTGGTTAAGGGGACTCTAATAAGCATCCATACGAAACCGTTGCAAAATCTTTAAGTTTTACATCGCACGATTATGCCGGTTGGGCTAACGGAAACGATGATTATCAGAAATGATTGAAATGGTGGAATAAAGAAAGTGAGAGGAAACGATGAATCCCGAGAAAATCCAGGTTCACGGTGTTTGTCCACCAAAAGTCCACACGGCGCGAGCTCGGATCGAACCAGGGACCCCAAGCACCGGAGGTGAATGCTCTACCACTGAGCCACCGCGCCCCCCACAACACCGTTGCGGCTCTCAGGGCATCCATTGCGGATGTCATGACAAACATTCCCAGGACCCATCTAAATCATGCCTGTCGACGGTTTCGACACCGTTTAGAGGCTGTTATTTGCAGCAGATGGCGGTTCCATAGAAGGATATCCTGTATTGGGTCTATCTTTACCAATAATATATTCAATGGTAATTAAATGACATCCGTCTCTGCTTCTTTTCCCACAGATGTTATTTTGTCTCAAATAGCTGCAGCACCCTGTATATATATCCATTCAGGCATAAAAAGCAAAGAAGAAAATACATTGGTTCGAATATCTGTTCGATTTGGCCCCTCCAAGATGTTTCTATATGATGCTATTAACGACATGAAACTTTAATATAAGAGTTCCTTCTTTTATACCGAAAATCATCATGCACAGTATATTATTACTGATATGCTTTTAGAAAATCTGCCAAGAAAAATCTATATTTCATAATCCAAACCTTTTAGACCTTTAATACCAGATAAAATCATAAAAAGAAACGTAATGGTACGAAACGAGCATATAACATAAATATGAAAGTGGAAGAAAATGGTTTATATAATGGGATTTGATCTTATCAAATAGAATAGTGCATTAACAACCTGTATTCAGCAATTAACAAAACTTACTAATGACGAAACAAAAGGAATAAAGCGATTTTCAAGGTACGTTTTGTTTCGATTCAGCTATCAGTTATCTATCAGTCTTACACTGAACATTCCTAAGAACAAACAGTTGGTTGCCTCTCAGTTGGTAAAGGTTTAATCAAACTTAAAATTAGTTTTTTTTTTCTTTTTTTGAAACTTTCAATATAATATTCCAGTTTTAGTAGAATAACGTATTTTCTATCCAAATTATTAATAAGATGTATATGGTTTTGTGTTTCGTTATCTCTAATTATTCCAGTTCAAGCTCCTCCGTTTCTCTTGGTTATCGTAGGTTTATTAGGTATGGGAGAATCGGGTTCGATTCCCGGCGGGAACACATGTGGTTCGGATCCCACATTAATCGATAGGTCCACGTCTTATCTAGTCTCGCTGTTGAATTCAACTCAGCATCAAGATCTATAGTTATTCCTCATCACCAATCTTCTTGAAATGGATTGTCTTATGGCCCACTTATTTCACGAATGTCATATGAGACATCTAATACTGTTGAAAGTTGGACCTCAACAATTGCCTGGTCTTCTAATCTAGATAAATATCTTCTCCGGTATAATGTAAACTCTCTTGTGGATATATGGTTAACAGACTTGCTCCGGTAATTTATTCTTCCGTGCGCATATGTGTTCAATTTTCACATTCATAGATTGCTATTGTCAGTATTAATCTTCTCAATAAAAAATGGTTATTTTGTAACTTTCATTTTCTGCTTAGATTTTTCACGGAACTTCTTAACATTTTAAAATTTCATTCAGGTCTATTGTATTACAGGTAAGCCTAACGTAAGTAGCGATAGAACTAATATTCTTTGTTAGATCCCAAAGAAATTTCGCACATCACTATCATACATTAAAGTTCAGTTGAATTTCACGTATAGGTATATTTAGCGACCATTCTCTAATCCAATTAGAACCTAATTAATGCGTATAATATTGCACACAAATCTGGCTTTGATGTTGCTTGTGTACATTGCGAAGTAAGGTCCTATATTCGGCTACGCGGGAGAAAACAATGCTATGCGCTACTTCCGGGTATATTGAGTTCTTAGATGAAATATCTTGGGACGATTGCATATGTATACAGCACGGGAAACGTGTTTGTTGTTGTTGTTTCCAATCCAGCCACCCATTACTATTTACGTACACTGTAAAATAGTAAGTTTTCTGACTTGGAAAATTTATCCTTTTGTGGCACTTCTCGCTGAAATAAATATTTACAAGATATTTTCATGTTCGAGTTTTAGATTACAAATAAGAGGCAATAAGACCTTCATTCATTTTTACCAGTAGCATTTAAAACCTTTAGGATTTTTGGTAACTTTCGTTACCATGCTGTAGTGTGCTCTTTGACCGCTTATTTAGGTCATATAACAAGTATTAAGCAAGGTTTCTTTTATTAGTGAAATGAAGGATGGACCAAAGAATACCCCAGATGTGTGTTGGAACAGAAGTTTCAACTTCACGGCGCCAATTGGGGGCGGGTGAGGCACGATTTATTTCCATTTTTCTTAAGGCAATTTAAAAACTTTTTCACGTCTTTAGTTTTGAAGATATCAGATTGAAACTTCGTATACGGATTGTGTGTACGTTTGAGTACTTCTCAAATTTTCGAGATTTCTACGTAAAACCGCGGCCAGGCACGAGGGGCGCAAGTGTTCCCAGGGGTGAGTTTTTCAGAAAAAAATTTCGTTTTTTCCCAATTCCCAATCTTTCCAGTTCATGTGTTTGATACGGACACACGAGTGATGCCGTTAGAAAAGGCTCGTAATACTAAAAAGAATAACGTTTGACACATGACTCTAAGCCAAACAGTAATGAAGCAGTATATATATATATAACCTAAATTCATATTTTCAACAATTTTTTCGCCCTTTGTTTTCAAGATATAAAATTGAAATTTTGCACGCGTATTATGTACATAACAACGTATTTGTTTTAGAAAACTTCAGATGTCTGCGTGAACCCAGGCCCGGACCCGAGAAGCAGTGTTTTGGCCGAATTTAAAAGAAATCCGTTTTTTTCTCGAATTTTCCTATTCAGGTGTATGATAACTGAGAGTGGTACTGTTGGAAAGCACTCGTTTTACTGAAGAAAATGGCATTCGAACCATGCCCCTAGGTCAAATAGTAATGACGCAGTACATTTTAAGTATATATATATATATATAAGTATATATATATGAAAATGGACTCCTTCAGACTTTCAAAAATTTCTTCCGACCTTAGTTTTGAAGATACGAGATTGGAATTTTGCACACGTATTATGAACATTACAGCTTTTGTCTTTAAAAAAAACTCAGATCCCCCCGTGAGTCCAGGCGCAGCTCAAAGGGGAGCAGAAACTTCTAAAAAGATTTTCTTTCGAAAAATCTCCCGGTTTTCCAAATTTCCTATTTCTGGTGTATAATATGGACAAACGAGTGATACCATTGGAAAGTATGAGCGATTGTACTACGATGAATAATAAAAAATGCAGCAGCTATTTGAGTGAAAGTCGAAAATTTACCTCAAAAAGTGGAAATCCTAAAAGGGCTAAATGTGTAAACAAAATTCCTGAAACAAGTCACTAAATGTAAACGTAACCTAGACGACAGTAGGAGACAACGTGTTTTGAATAACTGTTAACAATATGAAAGGTCTTCGTGTTATATTTGATTGTATAATTAGTATATACCTACCAAAGTTGTAAAGTCAGTATTCTATAAGAATAAATTTACTAGCTGAAAATAACAGTATAACCGTCATTAGGTGGTGAGGTTAATATTCTCTTAAATAGCTTTATATTTCTTCATTTTGCCAGCATTTCAAACAGGCAGAATGGGAAATAGTTTATACACTAAACCAATTCATTCCTTTGTATATATATGAAGGTGTTGCTTTCCTTCTCTAGTGTATCTTGTGTAACGAGCTTGAAAATCTTTCTTAAAACTTTAGGGAAACCTGTGATTTATTTTTCACCATTCGTGCAACTTGATCACAAAATTCATTTTACACATTCGTTCATGAATCTGAGAATGTAAATAAAAAAGGTATAGGCTAAAACTATCTTTTCTTTCTGCCTGCCTTTATTTTTTTAAAGATAACAATAAACTCTCGATTTCTAGTCAGTTTACTTGTATATAACTTTAATAATTTCAGTGCATTATTGTTCAAATAATTTCACAAGTATAACGCTTTTTTTAAGTTTTCGAGTACTTACTAGTTCATTAGTGAAATAATGAAATTCGAATATGTTTGTTTTGGTTTTCTTGTATCTTTTGATCGTAGTAAAAAACGAGCGCATTATATTCAACGGGCATTTCTTTAGATACCTCAAAATTGAGATATGTAGATTTTAAGGATGAACTTTATATATGTTTACATATATATATATATATATATATATATATATATATATATATATATATATATATATATATATATATATATATATATATATATATATATATATATATATATTAGAAATGAATATATATTCTGTACATTAATAATACATTTTTACTTATTTCCAGGACAATAAAAAATGAACCAGATTTTCGTACTTCTAGTAGCATTGGTAATACTACCAAAATGTATTTTTGAAAGTACTATTCCAACTGACAACTATAGAAGCAATTATTTCTTACAGTACGTGCTAGAAAACATGATAAACGCAGTAATTCAAGAAAATCAATACGTAATTGTTGTTACCTCATTGGAGTCAAGAAAAGAAACAAATGATATCATGACATCTTTGAGAGCACCTGCTATCATCATTAACAAATTCGATGAAACTGGTGAAATACATATTACTGAATACTCTGTAATGTATAATGTCATATTTTATATGACAGCAGAACAGTTTTTTGAGGCTGTTTTCCGCTTGAGGAATAGTATATTATTAATGAAAGTATCAAAGGTGTTTTTAATATTTCCAATTACTTCGCTTGATATCAGCGTTTTACGCTCTGTTTTTCATTATTTGGTGCTACACAAATTATATAATTCTGTAGTTCTATTAGGTTCTAGAGACAGTGTCACGCTATATAGATATGTTTTATATTCCCATTCTCAATGCGGAAGCATACATGATATTGTTCTAATTAATGTTAAATACAAGCAATGGACAACTTATGAGTTATTTCCTAGCCTAACAAGTAATTTGTATGGTTGTTCTATTCAAATAAGTACTTTCGAATTTGAACCGTACGTAAATGAATTATCAGAGCAAAGAATTACTCTAAATGGTATTGAAGGTAGACTTATAGAATCTATAATGAAGCATATTAATGCTTCTTTCATTGCAAAAGAACCTACAGATGGTATGCGATGGGGTTTTAAATTTGACAATGGTACACCGTGTGGAGTATTTGGTGATTTGTATTATGAAAGAGCAGATATAGGTGTTGGGGGACTTTCTATAACACCTGATAGATTGCAAGCACTAGACTTCGTTCTGACTTGGATTCCGCAATCCATTGTGTGGGTCGTGCCAAGAGCTCAACAAATTTCTAAGTGGAAAAACATATTTCTGTCTTATTCAGTTTATACATGGTTACTAATTTTATTTACTCAGTTAACATTCTCCTTTGTACTGTATAAAATTAGAAGATATGGTGTGCTTGAAGACAAGCCATTTCTTCAATATCCATTTTATCATTCAACATCACTTTTCCTTGGGATTTCTATATCTCACATTCCGCAGTCTTTCAAATTTAGAATTCTGCTTATGTTGTGGTTGTTTTATTCTCTTGTTATCTGCACAGGATATTCAAGTACATTTGTTGGGTTTCTAACTGTCCCATCTTATGAGAAAGACATTAATACTATGCAGGAGCTTGTAGATGCTGGTCTGAAATTTGGGGGTTATCCTTCAGTAAGAAACTATTTCAAACATTCCAATGATGCGCTTTCAACCCATATTTACAACAATTACGATACAAAAATTCTCCATGATGATCAAGTATTGAAGAGAAGTCCGATGTATAAAGACACAGCATATGAACATGATTTACTTGTTTTGCAGTACATTACTTTCAAAAATTACATAGAGAAAAATTATGATTTCGATGTTCATGTTCTAGAAAAAAAAGTCGTATCATTTTATTCTGTTCTTCTATTACCGAAGGGATCATTGTTCACGGATACGTTAGTTTCCATAATAATTCGGTTGTTTGAAGCTGGCTTTATTCAAAACTGGGAATCTGATTTTACGGTAAATTTCAATCAAGTTTACAGATCTCACTGTAACAATCCAGAACCATTTTCGATAAAAGAAGTGACTGTTGCACTGATTATCTTGTTGTTCGGACTTGTTATTAGCATGTGTATGTTTAGATTAGAAATTATTGTATTACGCTTTATGCCAAAAACATCAAAATTATTATGTCTGTTTTTTTAATGAACATGTGGATACTACCATTTACCTAAGATGCTGTATAAGTTATAAGTTATAAGTTTATCATTTAAAAAGTGTTCTAAATTGTAGTGTAGTTTGTGCATTGTAAACAAGCAAATTATAATTCTATCCTATTTTATGAGAACATACATATTTAAAATTTATGGAAGAAATGTGATCACTGATTTCATAATAGACTTGCATAACTAACCAATATATATATGGGGACTATAAGACTCACATGAATACTAAACGAGAAATGTGAAATGTCAAGTAAGCTCTTTATTACGTAGTGCTCCGTAATGTCACTAAAGTGAAGTGTTATATGAAGATAGTGTGCAAATAGATCATTAAATATTCGCAAAGCTTTGTCAGACAAAAGGTTTGTGTTTTATTTTCTACCATATTGAAAACAACCCGCTCTCAATAATGCTCCTGGTTCTCTTTCATTGCGTCGTTGCGTCAGATAGCACTCGGCCCTTTAGTGGCCACCTAATACAATTTTGTTGGTGATTTATGCATGGTAGTTTCGTGTCATACATCCATGTTGTATTTATATCTAGCTCTCCTAAAGTCAATCTGCCGCCATTAATACGACTTTTTCCTTAAGAATATTTCTTTTGGCAGTTAGGTTCCATTTTCTACTAAGAGAACGCAATATTTGATTATATACGTATCTCTCATAACATAGGGTAACATGCATTGCTTTAATAATTTTGACTGATGCAAATATTTCCAAACCATGTAACAAAGCTTTAAATTTGCTATTTTCTTATAAGATAAACTAAATTGCAGTTAACCTAATAAGATGCTCTAAATTTGAATGGTTCGTAAGTTTATATGAGAATAATACACGTAGCACAGAAGTTAAAATGAACGCTAATTAGTTGACGAGAATCACTCATGCTATTATTTGGAAATTATTTTCCAAGTAGAAGATTGATGTTCGTATTTTTTTAATATAATTTTTTTTCAAGATTCATATTCCATTTACATCAGCAAATTAATGATCTCAATTTACTTATACTAACAACAGCATATCTTAGTCCTGCCCTGGAGCTCAATTCTAGTAGAATACATAGTTTCTTGTGTTGTTGGTGCAATAGCAGAGTTACTTGAAATGAGAAAGTAGTTGTTCTGCTCTGAGAAACAATTTACAATTTAATAGAAACCCAGTACTAAACGTGCATAATCTGATTTGTCAGACGTTTGCTCAAAAGATTGTGTTTGAAATTACTACCCATTCCAGCAGCAGAGCCATATCAGACGTGGTACTAGTGTTTAAGTTGGAATCCTAATCAACGTGATACGTTCAAATATTATGACTCTTCGAGCGGGAATCGATCGCTGACTCTTGTACATCAAAACTGTGACTGTAAGCCATAACAACAGAGCAGAAGCCTATCTGTCAACAGAGTATATTTTATCCTATTGACATTATATAATATATAATATAAGAAATTGTCTTGAGATAAGCATTGTTTCATGTTTTTGTATCAGCAGATCCAATATTTCAGGCAAAAAGTTTCTCGTAGATCGTATATCTGGAGAGCTACATATACTATAACCAAATCTAAACTATCACTTAACTCATTATGATGTGCACATTCTGTAAAATATACGAAACCTCGCTTGAGGATCTATTCAAACATTTTGTGGTCCCTGGTCTACAAACTCATTATTGGCCAAAATCGCAATCTTTTGTTGCATTTGTTTGGATCATTCCAAAAATTCTTGGTCAAGATCGCAATCTTTTGATCAAGTCTTCGAATCATTCCTGAAATTCTTGTTTTTAAAGTTAGACCTTTCTGCTGGAGTTAATAAATTTACTTAAAGCAAACTCTTGACAATAGTATTTTCTTTTTTCCAAAATACGTGGTATTGTAAAATTGAATTAGTAAATACCTTTACATGTAGTCAGAGGTTGTGACCCGGAAGACACTTTATCTGCGTTACTCTAATGCTAATTATATTGAGAAACTACTCTAAATTATCTAAGACAATAGTTAGGTACTTCTTAGTATCCTTGTAAGATTTACATTTTTTTTTCTAAATTATCATATATCCAATGTTACTGAATGTCATATCCATGGAATTTGCGAATTACGTTGTGACACCAGGTGACACCAGACAAAGGGAAAAATATGTTTAGTAGTTTTGTAAATTATTTCCAATTGTGTTTATTAGTTAGGTTCATTGAAGCCCATAGCTTCAGCATTAGATGAACGGATTCCAATATGTATGGATTCCAATATGTATTAGATAAACCTCTTCCATCTCTCCCATTATATCTCGATTGCATCCCAAACTTATAGATTTATCTTCATATTGAATTCGCATCGTTCGGAAGACTACCATAGTTTCATAACTGTGAAACGAAACTTAGCTTTTAGGCCTGCTTTACACTATGAGATAAATCCTAGGAAATATCTTACGATCTATCTTTGGAAAAATGTTACGACTTGTCTCCTAGGAAATACTCCCCTTTTGTGCCATACACGTGGAGAGTTTTCCTGTCTGACCGAATGACGTTTTTCAATATTACGAAATAGTTATGTTTAATAAGAGTACAAACTTGATGAATTCCTAGGCTAACTACATTCTTTGTCCTACATTGTTACATACATTGATACAAGTCGCTACATTGTTAAATAGAACACCTCTAAAAATAAACACAAAAGTCCGAAGATAAATCATAAATGTACACCATGAGTTATTTGTTATTACTTTCTCTCACCTGATGTCGCTTAAATCAAAATTATATGAATTTTCTTTCCGAAATAGAGCATGCTCTAAACAAGAAAAATCTCATAGGATTTTTCAGAACATAAGAAATAACGTATGAAATAACGAAATAACGTATGAATCGACCGTGTGAATTTTTTATGGGCAAAAGCTTTAGCAAGTTTGCATAGGGAAAAGATACAAAAGACAGCCATACAAAGAAAACGTCTGTGCAGTGGACCCCAGGCATAGATTCGATGTATTTTGGTATACAGAATTCAAATTTTCAAACAGCAAGACGAACGAAAATGCCAGTTTCTTTATATGGTCGACAAACTTTAGCGAAGTTTGGTACGTAAGACAGCACGTACGTAATTCGTCCATAAACAAAATGGACAGGGTCAATAGTTCTGGGGTTCCGAGATTTAGATTCTGTTTACCAAAATACATGGAATCCATACCCTGGCATACGCTCCACAGAACTGTTGTTTCTATGAATGTATCAATGTGTGAGGTGTAGTGCTCTCAAACGGGTCGGGTTGACCCGACCCGGCCCGTGACCGACCCGACGGGTCGGGTCAGCTCGGATCAGGTTACGGGTCGGGTCGGGTCAGGTCAACTCGGGTTGGGTTGTCGGGTCGGGTCACCTCGGGTCGGGTTGTAGGTTCGAATTATTCGGGTCGGGTAACGGGTCGGTTTATCGGGTCGGGTTGTCGGGTCGGGTTATCGTGACGGGTTATCAAGTCGGGTCAGTCGGCTCAGCTCACTTTGGTCAACTGAGTTTAAGTTGAGCTTAAAGTCGACTGGAGTCGAAAGCTGCTGTTTTTCACTAGCTGCCTAATTAAAAATAGCAATTTTCAATTGATTTTATAGAAGCCATAAATCTATTTTGAACACTTCCAGCTAATGTTCTTATGGTAAATGCTTATTTTTGTACTTGTGTGTACTTTAATTTGTAAATGTGGAAGATTGATTTTACCAAACGACTGTAATATTAATATCTACGCCAATATGGAGTCTGTATTTAGAACAAAACTAGAAGTTGTTTAAGCAAGGCTAAAAGAAAAATTGAATATGGACGACCAAGCCCAAGCAGGGCTGCTGTGGCTCAGTGGTAGAGAATTAATCTCTGGTGCATTGTGTCCATGGTTCGATCCCAGCTTATGCTAAGTAGGCTTTGTGGTGGAGAAACACCGTGTAGTGGGTTTTCTCGGGGTTCTGTTTCCTCCCACTTTCTTCATTCCACCATTTCATTCATTTCTCATGGTCACCGTATCCCTTAGCCTCGGTGCCGAATCGAGGGACCTTAAACTGAATATTTCATTTTATTTCACCAAGCCCAGGGACATCGATACAAGAACAAGATAAAGATTGGATATGCAAGACAAATTGCATAGTAATCTTGCTCTTGGCCTTATTTTGGTGATCGCCAAGTAGCGATGAGCGTATTTTCTTGCTTTCCGTATAGTATGAAAGACCATAATCAAAATCACACTTGGTCTTCATTTGTACCGATGAGGCGAGCATTCTTGGCTCTTGTATAAAATGAAAGACCACCAAAACTACGAAATGCAGAACCAAGACTTGACTGCAAGACAAAGAATAAGACGCAGTATTGATGACCAAGACCCAGGGAGCGAATTGTTTGAATTTCATTTGTTTGGCTGAAAGTGAAGAAATAAAATTAGTACTTTGTAATTAAATATCATACTGTATTTTTAAATTTTAAATTACAAAATTCATATTATGTATCTTCTTACGTGCAAATATATATACTGTAAAATACGTTTTAATTACCGAGAAAGAAAAATCAAAGTGGCACGGGTCTCGGAATCATAAGAACCTATTTTGGAAAGAAAGGAGAAGGCTTGGAAAAAATCACAGGTGTTCTCCTGTTTGCACAACCCTTATCATTGTACTTAAACGATTTCCTTTTGTCTCCACCAAGAAACTCTTGCTATTGCCTTCCGACAAGACCCCCTGCCGTCCAAGCAGGTGAGAACACTGACCTTGAATAAAAATTTCGTCACAAAGAACTAAAGCAAGAAAAAAAAATAAACTTCTCCCACGTCTGACATTGGTATCAGTTATAAAAAGAAATAACTAAACCTCAAAAGTGCCAAATATTCATTAAGATGCATACACAAACCCCCCGCTTGATCTAGCTAATGGTTAACGTGTGACTTTGGTTTAATTCCCAATGGGAGTGCATTTTGGCGTTCACCCAGTATCGTGATTATAGTGCTCTCAAATGGATCGGGTCGGGTCGGGTCAACTTGGGTCGGGTTGTCGGGTCGGGTCAACTCGGGTCGAGTTGTCGGGTCGGGTGAGTCGGATCAGTTCGGGTTATTCGGGTCGGGTTGTCAACCCGACCCGACCCGACCCGAGCCCTTGAGAGCACTAGTTACGTGTATCCTTCCTATCTAAAATCGCTAGTTTCTCGCTGTGTGTGTGTGTGTGTGTGTGTGTGTGTGTGTGTGTGTGTGTGTGTGTGTGTGTGTGTGTGTGTGTGTGTGTGTGTGTGTGTGTGTGTGGCTGTATAATTAACAGATAGTAAAAACTATGATAGTTACTTATTTATAGTTGTTTTATATTTCTCTTACAGTTTCTATACGATTGAAACAAAGGATACTTAAAATTCTTAATAAGTTTCACACTTTATTTACCAAAAATTTAACAACTCCCTTGGCTTTCTGACTAATGTTTTTCGTAGAGAAGGAGAAAGTAGAAATTGAGGATAGACCTCAACGTCAACATTATTAATATTATTATTATTATTATTATTGTTATTATTAATAATAATAATATTATTATTCTTATTAATTATTATTATTAAACTAGCATATCCTTTCAGTTAACAAATTGCCATTCCTCGAACATAGTAATTTTTTCTTCTAGGAAACACATACTTTACATCTTGAAAGGGAATGCCATAGCGTAGTCAGTAAGATGTCTCTCTACCAACTTAGAGGCGCAAAGTCGATTACAGGTGCCAGCTGAAAGTTTTGAATTATATCTTCCTTATATTGCGCATCTGATACTCATCTAGCCTCTTCAAATGAAAGACTTAGAACGTCAAGCAAATTAAACATACAGAAACGAAAGGTTGTCTATAAGATTTCCAAAGTCTAAAACGTGCTGCGAACTTGCCGAGGTATTATAACAAGGGCAAAGTGAATTGGTTGTGCAAAAATAAAGGGGAAAATAAGATAGCTGTGATAATATAAAACTCATGTTATCAGGAGACCGTTACTCTTGTCAACTAGGGAGTTGAATCTATAAAGCTGTGACAATGAATTGTATTCCAGTAACCATTGTTCTCCAATGCTAGGTTCTCTTTCTGGTGTATGATTTATTGCGAATACAGAGTAAATTGTGAATTTTAGAGCATTCAAATGAGAAGTAGTGTTATATTATATACATTAATACATTAATGAGAACTACTGAACGAAATATGATCAATACGTAAGATACTTTTTGTACGTTTTCAACTTCCAACAATTGAAGTTAAGAAACTGGGTAAAAATAACCTGAATGTTTATACAAATATACAAAAATGGGAAACAAATAAAAAGTATAGCAATGAACTAAACGTTCCACACTTATTTCGTACAGTAAATCGTGCTATGCTACAGTTATTAACGAAACATTGTCTGGTGAAATAAGAAACCAAATTATAAAACGTTTTCGGGAAATTTCGTGCTAAGAAAACTCACCCTCAAAACTGAACTACCCATTGTAGATTTTAGATTACTTATGTCATTTGTTAGGTTAATAAAGAAATATTTGTTTTATTTTCAAATATCAATAAAATCGCTTGAGCCATATTTGGGAAAACTGTCAGAGCAAAACACTTACTCCAAAGTGTAGAGTGCTCATGGTGGATATTTTCTTAAGAGAAAATTTATTCTCCATTAGAGAGTTATTAATGAAATTTTTATTTATGAAATCTGAATGAAATATGAACATATTATTGAGGAAATCGTCCCAAAAAGAAAACTCACTTCTAATAATAGAATACCGCTCATGGACCTTTTTCTTTAAGATAAGCGATTTATGTCGCGTTGTCAGAGTAATGATCAAACATTTACCTGAGTCATTTCCGAAATAATATTCCGAACAAAACCGCTATTCTTCGTATATTTGTTCTGAATAAATAAGATATATATTCTAAGATTATTAATGACATATATATTTATGAAAGATAAGCAAATTTATCACAGAGAGTATTATGAAAATATCCGGAAAGTACTTACCTCCATAAATAAACTATCACATAGATTTTTGTCAGAAAAGGACTTATACCACACTTTAGAGTTGTTAATTCAATTTTGGCATGTAAGTATAAAGAAAATCATTAGAGTTGTTTTTGAGAAAATATTAACATGTACTTGTTCTCATCATCCAGTAAACTTCCTACATTTTTGAGGTAAGAAGATAATTCGAAACACTCCTGTAGAGAACCTTAAGTTTAAAATTTTAAACGGATTTATTAAAGAATATACTTCGTAGTCGAGTGAGAAGTTACATCATTCCCAATGCGCGGATATTCAAAATCAGTATTTCCGTATATAGATGATATATAGTACGTGTAAATTCGTTGAAATTTCGAATTTATATTTCTGGATCATTATAATTTCTTCTTTCCTGCTTCATATAGTTTTTGATCAGTTAGACAGAACCGACTGAGTTTGAAGCAATAAGTAAAATTTACAGCTCTTGGAGCGTATAAAGGTAGATTTAGCAAATATCATATTTGGTTTCACGCCGCAGTAACTTACGTAAAACAAATTTTCTCAACTGGTGGAGATTTCTAACAATCGTTAATAATAATAATAATAATAATAATAATAATAATAATAATAATAATAATAATAATAATAATAATAATAATAATAATAATAATAATAATAATAATAATAATAATAAAATTATTATAATAATTACCTAAACAATAAAATTTGATGAAGAAAGTTAATTGATAGAACGGAACGCGAACCACGGTCTGCTGATTTCTTTCGTACAATTTCACTACGCTACTTAAAAAAATCAGTCGATCATTCTTCGGTTTCCTGAGAACCCTAGTTTTCCTCGTACAATTTTCTTAACCCTTACCGAAATGAATAGAGACACGAATACAAACTTATACACAACAGTTAACATTCCAAAGGTAATCCCATCAGGATTCGAACCCGGGATCATGTACACCAAAGGTGCACGTGTTAGCTACTAGTTCAGCGGAGAAGGTTTTACTACACGTTCATGTTAAAATGATATACTGAAATACTACAGTAGTACCAGTGGTAATACGTTTGCTAAGCATATTTTACTTTGCAATATCTCGGAGCCTAACAAATGTTTCTGGACGTCGTGGTACAATTTAAACAATTACAAAATAACATTTGTCATGTTTTTTTCATTCTGTGCTGATGAATCAATATCGAAAGCCCAGTGTTAGCTTGAGAAACGTTTCGAAAGATTTTCCACATTGAAAAACGTTTATTTGACCTGTTTTTGAGTTGAAGATAGAAATGATGAGTAACTCAAAGAGCGATCGCCTCTTCGTACAGGTCTTAGTATCTGGACTAATCTTACATGAAAGGTTTCCAACTAGTAAACAGTTTTTGTGCAATGTAAATAAGTGATCGACGTAGGTAAGTGGTTACCCTGTCGTATCGGGTTTCTATCAAGACGACCCGGGTTCGAGTTTCCCGCAGGCCCGATATTATAATTATATTTCATTTTAGATTTAGTCCATACTCCGTGCGATATGCAAGACCTTATCCCGTCAAGAAGGAAAGAGATGTTCAAATGATGAGAATGATGGAGAATGTTTAGTAAGTTCTGGATAGAGACGAAGATTTACCAACTAATTTAATTAAATTGCTACAGAATTGATACTTAAAGTCAAGTTCAACCATTCTCTAACTCACGTTGGATCAGAGTTTATTTTTCTTTCTTTTTACTTACAGATTATAGTGAAATAGTACATTATGCACACACCGAATTACAATATCATTGATATATTTATCACTCATTGAAAACACTCTCCAAACAACTGAGATTAATCTAAAAATAAAAAGATTTCTCCGTGCAACAAATCCACTGCAAAAGTCTGTTTCAGTGCTCTACTGTCATACCAACTGTACTTTGCTAGTTAAAATGCTAACTACAAATTGGGTGTCATTTCTCTAGGCCTTTGTAATAGCAGAAAAAGTTACTGTACAATACTTAATAAAGTTAAAACAGTCAAGGGAGATACTTTTACTGGTTTATATTGATAACTTTGACGGTACATGAAAAATCGTTTGTCGAGGATTAAGGATGTTGTGGTGACAGAAGATAACTTATAGACGTTGGGAGTTTTATGCTTCATTTAATTATTTTTCTAGTAATAGTTATACAAATTTAGAAGTAAAGCATTTTTGGGGGATTACGTAAGCAATTCCTTTTCCTCTATGTGCATTACCATACATTTTTCCTTTTGTTTTCACTACCGAAACTAGTACAACGCTCATATTCGACACTTCTCAAAAAGCTTTCGGTCTTCCTTTTCGGTTTTCAATACGTCAGTTCATAATTTATTTGAAATAATAATAATAATAATATAACTACTTCTTATTCTCACTTTCTATTGTTAAGTACGAAACTTTTTGCTGTGGTTATGTGTGAATTTCTAGTCTCAAGTAGGGGTGTTAGTTTTGAAGCCCTACTGAAATCGAAATTATTTGAGGAAAGTGCTACAGAAAATTTGTTTTGTTGTCACATTTTTCTGCATGTAATCTCCCAAATTAGGAATAATTTACCTAATACCTTATTTACTTCAGTTTAATACCTTATTTTTTCAAATATTTTTTTGAGCCATAGTCTCGATAAGAAAACCTGAAGAAAATTCAAGTAGTATTTAATTAGTGTAAAAAAAATTACAAAATGTTCGTGTACCAGAAAAAGATACAATGAAATCGATACCGTACTGAATGGAGATCTCTTATGCTTGTTTCGATTAGTACCATAAAAATTTGATATATCGTTAACAGTCCTGATATTATACTTCATTACAAAGTTACGAACCAAAATACCCTATCTCTATCTAGAAGTAAAACTGAGGTATTAATAATAATGACTGTTTCAGTGTCCCAATAAATAATTAAGCTATGTCATATGTGTCATAGACTTATGGCTCCACGAAAATTTACACAAACGTACGTATACTAAATTCTGATAATTATTTAATTGTATTTTCAAATGTGATCTCTCTATTCTATTTCTTATTCAGGACTTTTCAAGAAGGTTTCAACAAAAGAATTTATGAAATTTAACACAGACTGAAAATTCATAACTCTTATTAAATTCTATGAATCCAAAACTCAATACAAAATAATTTGAAGCTCCGTCATTTTATCCAGAGTTTCAAATCATGTTTACCGTAGTTCACAAAGTCATATTTTAATACTTGAATACTTAGAAAAGAAATTTTCGGAGAAAATGTAAACACGCAACTAAAGAATTCAACAAATTTCAAATTTAAAAATGAAACAAAGGTAATAGTGCAATTAAAGAAAATATTTAAAAGTATGAAACAAAGTATATGAAACAGGCAAAGGAAAATTCGTGAAAAAATTTACATGGGATATATATATACACATGAAAACACTTTTGACAATATGTTGCTAATCACTTCGTACATAGATAGTCTATCAGAAACACTTTCTAAGAAATGAATGGTAGTATTACGGGTCAATGTGATTACGTTAGCATAGAAAGTTTCATACATAAAAAATCTTGTATAAGCTAAAAGCATACGCGCAATTTTAAATTTCTATCAGTTATTTAAACCAATGAAAATGACCTAAACCAGCTTTACTTTTACAATGTATTATTAGAACAGAGATACAATCATTCATTTAACGGGCTTTAATTACCTATTACAATACTATGATAACTTCCACCCAACTTATAGTTTTTACTACTGCACCCTTCATGCAGTGTTTCATATGTAATAGTATTCGTAGTAATAAATAAAACTAATAAATAACAATAATCATATACGATAAATTAACCACATTATCGATTACAGGAAACTAGGCTACAGTACATGATAGAATTTCATAAATTGTATTAAATAATAAATCTTCATACACGTAACATATAAACTAGATTTAAGGTTATGTCCCTTGAAAGTAGAATTCATTTAATGGGAAGGAGGGGAATATGAGATGTAGTAGTCCTTCGCCTGGAAGTCTTCCAGTTCGTATTCTCGATTAAAAGAAAACATGACAAGAAGAAAAAAGTAAGGTCAATGCACCCAAGAACAGAGTAGATAAATATATGACACTAGGAATAGTTTCTTCCGGTTTCGCAGAGAAGTTGCATTGTGCGTTTTCTAGTATCCCAGTGGCGGTAAATTTTGTCTAAGTAGAAATTTTCAACGTTGCGTTGATATAATTAAATACAATAGTTAATAAATTAATGTTTTAAGTTATGTGTTACTGACATGTAATACATTCAGAAACATAATCTCTGCACAGACATGTAAGATCGGACTAAGTTAAACCTGGTTGCCCGAGGTCTGTCGTTTAGTTTACTAAGACATTTCTCTACCCGACAAAAATATAGAGCAATCAAATATGTAAACATGCTGCTTGTTTAACACAATTCTCTCCATAACTGTATTTAGACGATTTGAAAGGTTTGTTTGCATTATATATTGTACTGTATGGATGCTTATATGAGTAGAGCATTGCTTTCACTGAATATTCAATTAAATTAAATAAATTATTTTTGAGCACTTGCAGTTGAAGTATGAAAGATATCTATTGCGATATAAATGTATAAGGTATTTTAATTTTAATGCGTCTTAAGAAATCGCGTGTTATAGATATTTTTGGTGCACTATGTGTAACTTTAGCAGTACACTTTTTTTTAAGAAACTAGTGACAATTAATATCTTAAATACCCCTTTCAATAAACCCTGTAACTTACAAATATTTTTCTTACGCTTTTGAATAAACTCTTGTCATTTATCATTATCTTCAGGACATTTTAAAATAGAGTTGTGTCCTTTTAATATATTTCTAGCACTCTTTACAAAAGTATATTGCACAATAGTATCTTTTGCACGCTTTTGAATAAAATCATGCCACTCAATAGCACATTTTATACAATTGTAAATTACCTCATACAATTTAACACTACCACGCTATAAAATACAATCATGATGTTTAACTATTTTAATGCACTTTTAAGGAACTTATAAAACAATACGTTGAGCAAATTCATGTCACTCAATAACATTTTTGGTATACTTTTTAATTAAGTCATGTAATTTAACAGTAACATTAATATACTTTAGATTAAAATCGAGTCGCGTAACAAATATTTTGAGTAACTCGCAAGTTAATATGTTTAGTAACAAATACGGTTTTTAATATTCTTTTGTCACAAACGAGTAACTAGGCGTTTCTTTGAACACAGTTGCTTTATTAACATTTTTGGAGACTGAATTAATGCATGTCGTTTAGCAGTAACATTAGTAGAATTTCGAATAAAATCAGGTAACTTAAGAATATCTTAGAAAGCTTTCCAAGAAACGTTTAGCACATAACATATTACATTTAGTACTTCTTCTGTATTAATTATAAATTCTTTAGTTAACGCGTGCCATTTAACAAAAATTCTAGTATAATTAGTTTTGTTTTGCATTAAAAATTAGTTTTACCAATAATGCAATGCCGAAACTGTAACACAAGATTATTAATATAAGTAGTTTTTTTTCTTTTTTTACTTTTTCATCGATTTTGAGTTTTACTATAAGGTGAGTTGTTGGAAATACTGTTTTCCACTAATTAACTATCATTCCTGTACTGGTAGATATTATACCACTCTTCTTAACCTGCTGTACTCAGATTTGTTTTGTAAATTGTTGATATGTCGGACTCTACAAGAAACTGAAATCCTTTTTCTGCAACAAGGTAAATGTGAATTCGAATTGCTTTTTTTTCTCTTTCTCTCTCTCATGCGTAAATCTTCGAGTGTCTTCAGATCACTAATTTTAAGGGGTATTTAAAAAGGATATATAGATATAGATATAGATATAGATATAGATAGAGACAGACAGATAGATAGATAGATAGATAGATAGATAGATAGATAGATAGATAGATAGATAGATAGATAGATAGATAGATAGATAGATAGATAGATAGATAGATAGATGAGGAGAAAAAGGGAAACAAGTAAAGCAATACGACTGATCATGGAACAGCACATCATAATAAACCAACCAATTATGATAGCATTTGTAGAAATAGAAAAAGGTTTGACAATGTAGATTGGAATATCATGTTCAGAGCGTTGAAGAATCTGAAGGTGGATTACAGAGGTAAAAGAATAATATATCAACTTTACAGGACCCCGACTCCTGTTATAAGAAAAGATCAAAAGGAAGCAAAAATAAGTAAAGGAGTAAGGCAAGGATGTGGACTTTCACATTTCCTGTTGAACATCTATATAGAATGTTCTAGGAAAGGATTCTTTGATGAAAACGAGAAAGGAGCAAAAGCAAATTGCCGAGTTTTCAGTACAATAAGATTTGCTGATGAGATAGCACTGATAGCAGAGAATGAAAAGGACTTACAGGAAGTACTTTCAAATTTGAGCGACTAACTGGTAAAAACGTGCAAAATGAAGATAAATAACAAGAAAACCAAAGGGATGAAATGCATAAGAGCAGAACAGGAAGGGGCATAACGTATGGCTAGATGGAGAGAAACTCGAAGACGTTAAGATGTTCCCCTATTTAGGAAGTTTAATATCCTTGGACTTAAAAAGTGAAGAAGACATAAGTTTCAGAATAGCGCAGGCTGAACAAGCATTCAATAGGAAGAAAAGACTGCTAACATCAACAAGACGTTCGAAAATGATTTAAGACCCTGGTATGGAGCATGGCGCTTCACGAGTCAGAGACATGGACATTGAGAGAAGTTGAAATGTACAAGCTGCAACCATTTGAAATATGGTGTTGCCGCAGACTGTTTCGCATATCATGGATAGAAAGCAAAAGGAATGAAGAAGTATTACGGAAAGCTAATGAAGGACGACAGATCATGAAGATAATAGAAAAAGGAAGAATCAGCATGCTTGGCCACCTTATTCGGCATTCTGATTGTATCACTTTCTTGATAGACGGAAAGATGGAAGGAAAACCAGGAAGAGGAAGACCAAGATTAGAATATCTAAACGGGGTTACGAAGAAGAGACCTTATCAAAGTATAAAACGGCTCTCTCAAGGGAGAGAAAAGTTTTAAAATTTCCATGTTGCCCCCAACCTATGGTTGAGGTGAGAAAGAGGATATATATATATATATATATATATATATATATATATATATATATATATATATATATATATATATATATATATAAAGAAGGGGCGAGAAAAAGTTTTTTATCATTTTCCACTACAATTGAAACTGCTAATATTGACACTGTGAAGTTTGTCAAGCATATATTTTCCCTATCATTTATATTCATTGTCCCTATATAAGATGGACCGTAAGTTTGAAACACATTTGTAAATTTTAAACTTATAAAATGAAAGCGGCAAATATAGCAGATATGCATTGTATACTATGCTTGAAAATACCACTACCATTACCATTTGATCTACATATTAAACATAAACTAAAAATCCACACCCATTATTTCAGTAATGCAAACTAAAGACGCTATTACAACATCAGATACATCTTAAGTTGCAAGGAATCTTTAACAGCAATACCCCAAATGAGACAAATGTAGCAATCGACATCGAGAGAACCTTATTATAGAATATCATGACCAAGTTTCTAATAAACGAAACAAAGTACACGCGATTAAAAATTCATTTTCTTAAAAATGTTTCAACTTGAGAATCTGGTTAGTTACGAATTAAATATCAATTAAATCATACGTATTCTTAAGTCTCAAAAACGTAGAGATCATGATTACAATAATTCAAAACGTCAATGCGTTCCTGAAATATGTTGACCATTGTTACACTTTGCAACGTTTATAAAAATATGCAATTGCAATCTCTTATTGACGTTACAACCACAACAGAAGGTTGCAGTCTTACAGAAGCAATAGGAAACAACGATCAGTTTTAATAGTTAACAAAAATACGCCAATTTAAGCAACATAATAATCCCTTCCGACGGTTTTTCATATCTTCGTAACGGTTTCACATATCAAATTGTTTTAAATGCCGTTATGGTCTTTGCACCTACTCAAACCTATCTTCACAACTTAGTATGTTACTTATCTAAGATTTCTTTTAAACAAACATTTAAAAAATTGCAATTCCCTCTACCTGTTTTCTTGTCTTTTCTTCCACATATAAAATATAAATATTATATAATTCGATACTATTTTACGTTGGATGATGTTTCCCCGCCCACCCTATTTATGTTATTATTACTAATCTTGAAGCCTATTAAATTTGGATGTTTGTGATACTGTAGTGCTTTGAAATGAAATTGGAAAATTTATATAGAAGTTTATGTTTTTGTTTAACATACAGATCAAATATGTAATAATTTAACGTAATTGTATTCAGAAAAATTTTATGTTGGATTGGTAAGGCTGTTTGTCTGATAGAATGGCACAGAATATCAGTATCCAACCCTAACATTATTTACATCCTGAAAAAATCCTCGTTTTCCATCTATGAGTTAAAAGGCGCAACCGCACTTCACGACATATGATCAGACTTACATATACTTTTAATTTTCAAATGTGGTAGTTGTTTATTATAAACCTCTGATGAAATCAATTTTTCTCCATTTGAAAACTACAAGTTCAATAGTCAGCAAACACACACTTATTAATAATCCTGAACATAATATGTAAAAGGAACCACTTAAATGTAAAATTGTAATAGAAATGTTGGATGTTTCTGTATTTGAAAAATATCCATGCATAATATCGTGCATCCATTTATAGGTAAATCCACCTTCTAAAAGCCAAGTTGACACTAATGAAATTTTGTCTTCAAATATCGACTTTTTCTGTGTTAAGAATACAGTATAAAAGCTCATCACGTTCTCTTCCATAATATGTATGACTTCTGTACTTTTAACTTGAAAACTAGTTTTAAGAAGATAATTTCCGCCATTCACACTTGAACATAATGCAAAATCTTTTTTATTCAGTATGCGATGTAGACCATCGTATCTGGAAGTAACTACATGATTTTCATAAAAGAATTTTGACAGCTGATTTGTTTCTCTGGCGAATAGTATCTTTAATGAATCAGTACCGCCAACGTGAATTCCAGAGTTTATCAACTCTTCAACTTTGTTAAGATCTTTCTCGTAGATTGGCCGTGTGAGGAAGCTGTACAGGGCACTTTCGTAAGCTGTACATATAACTAAAGAATATAATGACCAAATTATGAAAATATATCTGAAGAATAAATTTCTTGGTTTGCGAGGAATCGAAATACCCAAAAACAGTGCTAATACTTCTAGAGGCTTAATTTCAACCCTTATTTTCTTATCCCCAAGTGTCAAACGTTGCATTAATAAAAGTAAAGACGAAAAGAATACCGCAAATAAAATAATCAAGATCCAGGATATAAGAGCAAATGGCAAATGTATACTATGCCAAGGTGCTAATACATTTGCCTTTGGCACGAACCATACAATTTTATCTTCCGTCAGGGTAGAAACAATTTCAAGAACTGCAATACGCTCAAGGTTGGGAAAAAGTCCAGCAGCTCCGATATCTGCTCTTCCATGAACTATATCACCAAAAACACCACAGTAAATACCATTATCAAGCTTATAACCAAACCTTTTACCATCCTTTGGAGTTGCTACGTCCAGAGTAGAGTTCAAAGTACTTGCAAAGTTTTCCAGTACCATTCCTTCAATACCTCCTAATTTATGAGCATTACCTTCTATTATTCTTACATAGGGTAGAAAAGTAAAGGAACTAATCTTCAGGGAACACTGGTGTAGGTTTGCTATTTTACTTGGATATATACTATTTTCTTGATTAGCTTCGTCTATCGGACACTTAGTTACAATTTTCCTATTTTGAGCAGTACCACAACTGTGGTCTGTGTACAAAGAAGCAGAGTAGAATAAAACTTCGCCATTTGTATGTTTTGTACCTACAACTACATTCGAACATCCAAATTCTAACATTGTGTTTACTACTAGTAATACTTCATCATGTTTAATATTCATATCAGCAATAAACACAAGTGTTCGTATTTTGGGATTCCATAATTTAGAATTAAGGAAAGTTGACACAGTTGGTCGTAGCTCGTTTAAATACAAATGTATTAACAGAATAGAAAAATGTTCACTGAAATCAACATTGGAAGGCATTCCATCAAATAAACTAAGATTGTGTATTGTTATTATCGCTGACTGTATGCATTCCTATCGAATTAAGATATGTTCAAGACTTTTGATCGTATGCGGCGTGGTAATTATAATTGTATTGCTCACTAGATTCAAATGTGTCTTCGCTAAGTGACATATACAATGATCCAGAGAGTTATAAATATTAAGTTCAGGTACATTCAATCCATTTTTACTGTTACATGTTTTTATAATTTCAAAGTATAATGCAAGAACAGCGAAGGTTGTTTGCCTTTTGGACATTGTTGATACATATATCATGCGTTTACCTGAAAAATTTAAAATATTTTGTATTAGACCTTGGTAAATATACAATAGTAAAATCATTACACTGAACTTTTGTAATACGAATACTAGAATTTAGTGAATACGTACAATCATAAAGTGTGAAGGGGCTTACGCAAAGAACTAACTTTAACCTACGTTTAAACAAAGTTTTCAATGAAACTATTCTCGAACACTTAACCTGAAAGATGGTAGAATCTGGATTATTAGATATCCCTTGTGTAGAAAACTGTCACATAAATTATTACAGGTAGCTGTAAGCCTCAAGACGGGCAGAAAATCTAAGATTATGTATTTTCGGAAAAAATGTTAACTTCGTGTAACACCTACTTTTAAAATTCACTCGCAAGAATATTCCATAGTTGGAATTGAGTTGAGTTGATTTTGAATTTAACGTCCCGTTTAGCAGCTAGCTATATGAGATGTGGACCTACTGATTAACGTGGAATACGAACCACATGAGCTCCGGCCGGCAATCGTACCCGGGTTTCCCACGTACGCTAACCGCTTAGCCACGGAGGAGCACCCATATTCCATAGTTGGAATAGTTTTCATGTTCCAAATTGGCTTGCTTTATATACACATCCAGCTTTGTAGTTAAAATGTTTCCATATTTACATTACTACTAGAAGGGATGATAATGGTAACTCCAGATATAATTATTCGAGCTTATGCAATAGAACTTACAAGTCGAATTAAAATTGTAGACACTATCAATCTGGATCAAACTCTGGCAACATTTTAGAGTTGTTTCACTAGTTAAGAATATGAAATACAACGTTGTGTAGACTTTTAGTTTCAAAGTTATTGGTATTCAAATTGTGCATCAGGATTTAAATAATCGAAAATCAACGAAACTTTTCCGCTCGGAGATAAACTTTGCACGGCAGGAAACGTTACCTTATATACAAACCTTTGAATAATTACGATGTGCAAATTTTGTAGTTCCCAAGTAATGCACAATTGAAGTGTTAAATCATTTCAAAAACAAGCACAATAAATACTATGGAAATAGCAATTACAGCTCAATCTTGGAGAAAGAGAAATAAAGGAGTATTTTCTTATAAACATGCATACTTCCCTTATGTCAAGATCTACTACACTAAAAAGTCAAAATCATTACCAATAAATGATTAAAAGAAGGGTTATAAACACTCGTTTTCTTAAGAACAAAGCCACAAAATAGATTTCTGCACTCCTGATATCATAATAATAATGAAAATAGGTTGTTTCGTATTGTCCTTATCCCTTAGTATTGAGTTGCTAGAAAATTAAATTCACCCAACCTGGATTATCTACCGATCCATCTGGCAGTTTCAACATAACGAAATAATAAATATTATAGCTGTGAACCCTTCATGCCAAGAAAATGACCATTTTCCGTTTGTTTTTGTCGCTAGCAGATATAATTATGCTTACTTAATAAACAGTATTATGTACAAATTAGATTTCGGCTACCTTTGATGTTCTAATATAAATATCTTAATCACACGTCACAAAACAGTATTGAACGTTAGAACTGAAGTAGCTACAAATATTAATGGTGTCGGAGGTCTATATGCAGCAAGTAGCTTGACCTTCATGAATCGCCGTGATAAATCAATAATTGTGTTTGTTAATACTAATATAAATCAGTATATTCCGAAAGTGACTATACGTCTACAGATAGTTATAACAATATTAGAAACATCTGAAGTTGGAGATATGTCAAATGTCTAGGTTCGCAATGGTCAAGCAGCTACCAAAGAACCGGATTGTTGATCGTTTTGTAGGGATAAGGTCGTGTTACTGAGGAGCACTAGAAGGGCAGTGCGTAGTGAACTGAGCAGACGATGATAGTATAAATTTGACAATCTCTAAAATTTCCAAAAAGGGCAAATTGACGAATATTTCATTTCATTTCACTTTCACTCTCTCTCTCTCTCGGTTATATTGTGCGAGACTGAAAAATGAAATAAAATTAAACGTTTCAGTTTAGCGCCCCATAATTGAGGAGTGTATTTCCAAAACATGCTAAATCTGAACATGTCAAATTTTGAATTGGATATGAAAGAGTATATGATGGAACCTTTTACATTAAAATTTTTATTTCATTCTTTTTTTTTTTTTTTTTTTTTTTTTTTGTTAAAACATTATTTTCTGTGGTAAATTATCTTTGAAATATCACTTGCGAATATAAAAAGAAATAGTTTTTGTCCCTTTCTGAAGAATTCTACCAAACAGATTTAGCATGTTTCGGAAATACACTCCTCAATTATGCCCGTTATCCTACTAAGGTAGATGAAGGATTATGGCAAAGTGTATGATAATGAAATAATCGGTAAAATAAGAATGTGTTAGGAAAGAGGAGTACCAGAAAAAATAAAAGTTACTTCGCCAAGGATCTACATAGGAGTACGAAAATGACGAAAGTGGTAAGAGTGTAACAAAGGACAATGTTAAAGATGGTGACGAAGCTCACGGCGAAACCACATTAACGAAGACGATCAATGGTTGAGAGGAACTGTCAATGGCTGATCCCACTAAACATCAAAATGGATTTCAACATTCAGAAACTTCATGAGACTGTAGTGCAAGTGACGGGGGAACTCAAGTAACCTTCCATAGCCTGTATCTACCATCAAAATCTGTCGAGAGCTATACGACATGTGACGAGTCATGTTGCAGAGTTGAATTTGCTGATAACGGACCCTAATGTTTTGGCAGGACAGCAATGTTGCCGCGAATATGCAACATGGACCGCTGATGATTGTAAACGTGTAATATCGTCTTACCAGTTATTGTTCACCTTATTTGGAACCACGAGTAGCGTTTATGTGTGGTGGACGTCTCCGACCAACAGTAAAACAAGGCTACGGTTCTGTGATGCTACGAACGATACCCTAGTTTTCAGTTAAGCTGTTGTCACGCTTAACGGTCGCGTTACTCAGGGGCGTAGGTAAGGGAGGGTAAGGGGGAGCCTCACCCCAAAGTTACCGATTTCTTAGCAAGTTGGCAAATTAAAATACCTAGTTGGCAATCTAAAGAATGCCGCTTTGTTCAATTAGGTACCCAGTTGTAAATTATTACCAGTCTTTTTATAGACTTGGCATAAGTTTTGTGTAGTTTCCTATCTTGATATAAATTGATAATATTCGTTTAAAGCTTCTTTACTTGTTGCCAGTGATCACACTTTACTTTTGCTTATTTGATATTCCTAAACATTTTGAAGAATTATTAATGAAAATTCGGGAAATTGTACCACTGACAAAAGCACATTACAGGTGGCATGCAAAATTTAAACAATGACTGACAGCGGCCTTTCGGTGGCAGGTAGAGCATTGGACAAAAAAGCATTTGATACAAGAGTGTATACAAGACAGGATGTGGAGACTAATAAAGGAATAATACGAATCGATATTAATAAAACAAGTACAAGATAGTGACTGGTTAGAATAAACTTTATACTATTTATAGTATGTAAATTTGACAAATTTAAGAGTTTTTTTTTTCTAATATGATAAAATATCAAATGAAAGTAGATTTTGATACCAGTGTGAATATATTTTCTGACTGTCTGCTTTGTGTGTAAATAAACCCATCGCTTTGAAACAAAAGGTGATCATATTAGCACAGAGGACAACAATAGCTTATTTCAGTTGTTTTGCTGTAAGACTTAATATTTACAGGGCTTTATCAGTAGGGAGAACTGAACAAAAGTTTATTTTGAGAATGGTATTACAGTAGGCTTCTGGGGTGTTATTCGGTGGGGGGGGGAAGCTGTAATGGATGAGTCAAATCATTTTGTCACTTTCGCTGTGAAACTAAGTGCAAAATTCCAAGTCACATTTTGGGGTTGGAAAGAATACGTCTGCTGGGACGAAAGCATAGACCGATGTGTGTTTCATTTTCATACAAATGTGTTTCCTTTTCTATCTTAAATTTAATCCCCTAGTTGCTTCGTTCGGAAAGTTAAACATAAATTGCAATTCTTCATTTCTTTATAGTATTTACAAATCAAAGCATTAAGTAACCATTGTATGTTAGTTACGTAGCTCACAGGGTCGAGACTATTGGAGAGCAAGCGAGGCACGTGCCCCAGGAGCGTGGTTGGAGGGGTGTCTACAAGGGAGGCTATGTTTATATATTAGTATTTTTCCTCCTGGTACTTAATATTTTTCATCAGAGTGCGAAACCATGAAATCGAAGTGAGAGAAAACTGGAGGACTGGAGAGTTGTTTTTTTTTTTAAAAAAAAAAAAAAAGCTCTGTCCACTTTCACATTTCAAAGCTTCAATTATTTGGGCGTCCATAAGTAGTAAACAATACAAAATTAGATATTACAAGAATACCGCTGACCATAGTTCACCTAATAATTTAATATGAAATACACTTTGATTACGTATGAATTACTGTTATTCTTTTGGAAACTTCTGATATTATTTCACTGTATTATCCCCTCCAGCAATGTTTTACTAGGAGGAAATTTCTCAAAAAATATTTAGTGGGGGGAATTTTCCTGTTCCCCAAGGATTTTGCAGCACGCTTTTCTCCATAAATTCGACTATTTCAATTCGATATTAGATAATGAATTTAACATTCTACAAAGACATTCTCTCAGGCTTTCTTTCCCTTCTCTGCCAGAGCCTTGTTCCACAACCTACCCAACAAGCTCCAGTGTTTTACGAAGGTCCTTAAAATATGAAATAGATTAGCTAAGGAGGAATTTGTGTACAATATTATTCCGATGGGAACAGCACTGACCTTTGCGATGTTGTGAACTAAAGGTTGCGGCAATAAAATATTTTGGTTTGATTAAGCTTAACGTCCCACGATAATGCCGAGTAGACTAAAGGAGACGTGGATCTACTGATTATTGCGGAATCTGAACCACTTTGGTCGAGATATGTGAGGATTAGTCACAATGTATTCCCAAAGACAAATAAGTAACCTATGTCTTGCTATCAATAGTTGTTGTCAAATGAAAACTATCTCAATTTTATCAAATAAAACTATACGTCATTTGGGATGTGTAAGGGTTTTCTCGCATCTATGTCTAATGGCACATGTTTAGTTTGAAATTTTATTACGGAATCAAGAATACGAAGGTAAATTACAATGTCGAATCGTAGGTTTCCTAGCAGCTAAAGGAATGCCTAAACCAACTCTGTAACGTGGAGAAAATACCAGCGACGAAGAAAGGAATAGTCCGTATGGCATTTAAAATTAATTGAAACACAAATATTTTCAATACGATAAATTAGGATAGGATTTAGGATTTAGATGTCTAGGCTCTCGGGATCTAAGGCCATTTAGCCCGTTACGTACCTGAAGGATGACTTCCCTCGGCGAGCAAATTATCCGAGGAAAGGGAAAGAAGAAAGGATTGGGAAAGGAAGGATGCGGCCTGGGACCTATATGTTAGATACCATCCCAGCATTTGCCTGGTTTGAATGAAGAAAACCTCACTCAGATTGGTTGGCCTGAAAAAGCGTTTTACAATTTTTCGACCGAGTGCTCCCACCGGGAATAGAACCCGGGACCGCTCGCACCGAAGGCGAGAGCGTTAGCGACTACGCTAAGCGGGGCCACAACGATAAATTAATCAAGCAATTCAGCAAGTGCTTTATGTCCAATTAAATTCTAATAGAAAACGATGCTTGGTTATTTCGGTTTAATTCAAGAGTTACGTGAAGACGCTGTGAATATTGTAGCTTCATCTTGAAGAGTAAAAAAAGAACATATTCGAAAAGAACTGCTTCCTGACATTATGACTGCTATTATCGTTCATTACTAAAGTCCAGAGGCGTAATGGGCCGCCTGGATACCCGGAATTTTCCGGGTGGGCCCTGCCGTCTGCAAATTCACTGAAGACATTGCTCGATTAGTTATAACTACTTCAAAAATCTGTTCTCGTTCACAGTAACCAGTGATGTAACTAACGGGCCCGCAGTGCTAACGAAAGAAGGGCACTAGTAAATGGGGGCCCCTGCCCAACCCGAAGCCTTGTTTGTTGAAAAATCAATAAGACAACAAAAGGTCTCAAAAATATATGTAAGTTATTAACTCGAAAATGTAACCCCGAAGATAATTTATATGTTCAATAATGTAATGTGAAATCTGTAACATATAAAGAACATGGAGCTAATTCTCCTACGGTAAAGAAACCCCGTGTTAGACATGGTATTGTTGGACACCAGTGGTGGCAATAGATAATGGTCCCCTGAGCATACCGGTGATGTAAGAAAATGGGCCCGAAGCCCCAGAAATCAGGCTCCGAAGTTTCGAGCTTAGGTCCCTTCTATTCACCAATGAAATAAAGAGTGCTTGGATGTAAGAGGTGGCAATGGAAAGGTCGCAGGTGGCAGCGGTGAAACCACAAATCGAGCCCGGGGCCTGATGTTCCCAGATATTGGACCCCGAAAGTATTTACCAACGAAGCATGGAGGATTTGGACGTAGGTAGTTGCATTGAAAATGGTCGGTTTCCCGTTAGCACATCGGTGATGTCGTAAATCTGGCTCGAAGCCCAAGAAATCGGGCCCAAAGGATGTTGATGCCATATTCTCCACGCTTTTTGCTCAAAAAATTAAGTTTCCTTATTATACTGCCTGAATGTTATTCAACCGAACACTACAAGACAATCCTGATGCTGCATGCCAGTAAGGTACAGCACAATATATTTGATATCGAAGAGAAGGGACCTGACCCAGAACATGTGGGGCCCCAATGTTTGGATCTCAGGCCACGGAACCGATTTCTAATATCTCCGCTGTACTCAGGAAACCTGATTGTTTTCAACGTCACCACTTGCATTTCCAACTCCATGACTAAAATGGTTTCCTTACTGTAGGAGGATTTTAATGGAATATTCTCCATGTTCTTATCCAAAAGTAACATAGACATTACAAAGCTGTGGGAATTAACAGGGCATTAGATTGGGACAATTTCTTTTTATCGTATAGGCCTATATAAAGTACACGGGGAATAGTGAACCCCAATGGAAACGCACTACTCCTTTCTTGTAAATCTGTATTTTTTTAATTTATGATTTTTATTTTATTTTTTAATTTGTTTTCAAAACTCGGATAGGAGTAGGTCTCCATTGCTGGCGCAATCATAGTTTTTTTAAAGTTCGAGTCAATAAAGAGAAAAGGGGATAGCAAGATGGGATTTCTAATTCGATATACCTAGCAATAGTGCACGAATATTGACAGGAGCCCACTTGCGAATATTGTGGGGTGTTGGCATTGGGTTACAAATCCAGGGTAGATTAAATGATGGATTTACAAACAAAAAAAAATTAATCTTTGTTGCTTCTTGTCTTGATCCTCGCCGATTTAGTGATTTGCTAAATGAGGGTGTTCCTAAAGGTGCTTTGCAGGAGATAGCTGAAAATATTTAGTTGAGTATGAAAATTTGAAATCTGAATTGTTGAATTTCGCTAAAATAAAAAGTACTCCGAAAAACTCTGTCAGACTACTATGATAATGCAAATAATAAAGACTGTATTGACATACAACCCAATGTAGGTGTTGTAGAATGCAACAGTTCTACTGAGTCCGAAGGGCGAAAGTGATCCTGTGGAATGCATTGCCTCTTTCTCAGAAGGCCAGTCTTATAAGATGTGCAACGGAAATCATTCGTGTAAGCAGTGTTACTTGTGTTGCTACAGGGTGTTATAAGATATAACATGTATGTTTCAACTTTCCAAACACTGTTTACTGTATACAAATATTTGAGAACTCTTTCAATTACTCAACTATCGTATGAGCGATTATTCAGTTATCTTGAATTAATTAAAACTCGTACACGTTCGTCTTTGTCAAATGATATTCTGGAATCATTTATGCTTATGGCCATTGAAAGGGAAGTTCTGCAAAAAAAATCTTTGATTATAAAATTATCGATGAAATTGGGAAATTTTATGTCTTTAGAAATGTGTTGCTGTAAAAGTTGGTTCCTTAAATGAACTTCATTACTCACGTATTTTATAAGAATTGCAAACCGCATCAAAGATATGACTGAAAAATGCGTTATGACCTCTAAGTAGTAAATAATTATGTGAATTTTTACATCAAAATTTCGTGCTGTTATTTCTGTTTATTTTTCTTGATTTTGAGAGGGTGATTCATAACTGCCGTTAGTAGAAAAATATTTTTGGCTGTAATGCTAATATATGGTAGTAATGTTCCAATTTAATTAATGTTTAAAAGGTCAACAAGAAATTATTTATCAAACTCATCGTGCTTTATCAGAAATGTTTTAAAACCGTTTCTCTAAACTTTCTGAATTTTCAAAATGTTACTTTATTTTTTCTCACCTCCATAGTTGGTTTCTCAATGTTCTTCATTATATATCATGTAAACAAATCTACAAAGATAGACTATTATTTTACGCAATAAAATTAAGTTTATTATAATTTATTCATTCATTTGCATATACCACTCATGAAAATTAAATTCTTCAAAATTTTGAAGATGGAATCGTATTATATTCAGATGTCTTTCAATATAAACAGTCTCTGCTTTGAGGGGACATGTACGATTCATTGCAAAGATTTTCAGACCGTACAAAATAAAGAAAGCGAAATAATACTTCGATATAGATAAGCGTACACTGGGGTGGGGGCTTAGCCATCCAAGTCTCCAGCTAAGGGCTCATTCCTAAAAGGAAAGTCCTGATTCCAGATCAACTCGGTATTCATTAAGGCCCTTAAGGATCATTCTCCGGGTGGGCCCTTGTACTCCCAGTCCGCATCTGCTTAAGTCTAATGATATCAATACGAATAAAGCATCAAAACTGTGCAAAAGTAGAGGAGAGAATGTATATTAGATGAAGGTTTCGATGAAGAAAGTGAGGACAAGGAAAAATCATGTAAAACACGTACGAAAAACAAACATAATGCAAAGTTTCAAAATAGTATAAAGAGTAACGGGTTAGAATTACAGTACACTGATTGTCATATATGTGGTAGACTGATGTTTTGTCTATTGCATAATTCATTTAGTGCTGTTTTGTGAAGTGGGGAGAACTGTAGATATTTAAGTTGATTTTTATGTACATTTTTTGTACTACCAACAGTGAATTCTTCACTTGCGAAAAGTAACGGATATTGATTAAGATCCCTTCCGTTAATATTCGCTCCCTCGATAGTGGCACGTTCCAGTTGTTATTTCATAGGTTTACATGAATAAGAGTAACCGAAATATAAGTATTGTAATTGAAAGCTAAGTAAATCAAAAGTCTTTATATAAATAATGACACATCTGTTAACTGTAATTAAATGTAATCCAGTTTCGTAAAGTCAGACACAAAACACACCCATTTTACTACTTGATATCAATGCCTCTTCCAAAAAAGTTACGAATATGTAGTTATCAGAACCGTAGCTAGGGAGGTGATCGGGGCGGTTGCTCGGGCGCTGAAAGTAAGAGGGCACCGAACGAGCAAGAAGAAAGAAAAAGTGTTGGAAAAAGTAAACGACGCGTCACCCTGAAAAAGCATTGCCGCCCTCTTTCAATTTGCCAAAAAATAAATTTGGTAAAAAAATTTTTTGCTCGCAACCTAAATGTTACATAAAAGCCCAACAAATTTTTACTTATTGCTTAAAGAAGTTATTTTATATGATTGTTAAAAATTTGTATACGATGCGTCGATGATTTTTAAAGACGATATGATATAGAATGTGGTGAGTAATGACTTTCAATGTACGCTGTAGCGTTTTGAAATGACAAACTGTCGAAATTTGAAATACGTATATATATTAGGGTGGAGCGAAAATATCAAATTTTCCAGTATCGAATTCTAATAGAGCTCAAAAGTTGCGTATTCGCTTGCTAATCAATGAGAAAATGCCAAACAAAATAACTCTTTGGATCTTCAGTTCGCGCAAATGGCCTAAAGTGTTTCAAAAGATGACAAAAACACGAAAATTTACCTTTACAGATTATATACAGATTACCTTTTTTATTTCTGTAGCGTCTAAGAACTTTATTTTAGTTGTGTGAGGACATGTTTGTTAATAATTTGTTAATGTCTGTGATTTAATACATTTTATTTTCACAATGATTTTGCAGTTCTTCGCCCATTTATCAACTCTTTTTTCATGAAATGGCCCAGAACTCTCTACGAGGAAGTGACTGCAATTCGGGATCCACACAAATCGTACTAAACTCTCCTACCAATTAGGGTGTGCTAAATTATGTTGATTTTGTTAAGTAGGTTGTCTTAAATTTAGATTTTTTAATCAAATTTTGGCATTGTGAGTCTTGAGAGCAAAGTTTCTCTAATGTAGCTATCTCTGTTTTCTTATCCGTACACTTTTCCTGCAAACTCTGTGACAAGTATGACACATCTTTCAATTTCCTGAGTATGGCATGGGCTATATTAGAGCAACTTTGCTCTCAAGACTCACAATACCAAAATTTGATTTAGAAACTGAATTTAAGACAACAGCCTTGACTAAATCAACACTAAAACATGACTTTCTTACAGAGATGTCAATGGTCACAAATCTTAGTCTAATATCTACGTTTATAAGTAAGACACTAGACTTGGGAGGACAGGTAGATGTAATATACATAGATTTCGCGAAAGCATTATACAGCGTAAATCATAATAGATTGCTCAGCAAGCTTAAACAATTTAGCTTCAGCAACGAACTTCTTGATCTATTTAAATCTTACTTGCAAAATAGAAAACAATTAGTCGTGTACAAAGGTTGTAAATCTCAGGAGTATGTGCAACTATCACGGGTGCCACTGGGGTCAAATTTAGGGTCATTGTTGTTTCTACTCTTTGTCAATGATCTACCGTGAAGTATACAAAACTCTCACACGCTGATATTTGTAGACGATGTTAAAATATACATGACAATAGAAACATTAAATGACTCTAAAATGCTTCAAAATGACTTGAATGAACTGATGCAATGGTCCAAAGAGAACATCATAAACGTGAACACTAACAAATGCAATGTGATGTCCTTTACAAATCGAAACACCCCTAGGAAATTTTCGTATAAGATGAATAGCATCCCTTTACCAACCTCGGACACTGTCAGGGACTTAAGGGTGGTTTATGACAGAAATTTCACATTTAAAAATCACATAAACAAATTGATTCACACACCAGGCGAACTTGGTTTTCATAATCAAGATCAGCTTACTAGTTTTACTGCTATCCGAAAGCTATATGGCCACTACGTTCGTACAAAACTCGATTACACAGCCACTATATGAAACCCTCACACAAAAACAGATATAAATAATATAGAAAAACTTCAGAATAAATATCTAATGTACCTGACATACAGGGAGACACAAGTATATCCGAAGACATATAATAGTTAACCGTTCAATTTAAACTTTAATACGTTAAGTCTAGAACAGCGACGAATAATGCAAGATATGTTGTTTCTATATAAGTTATTTAATAATAAAATCAATTGCCCCAATTTACTGCAGGAATTTAAAATACGCACTACTACAAATGTAACTTGTATTGATAATTTCAATTTCTTTTATTGCGACAGATTACATAAGAACGCAAACAAGTAGTGACCAGTATGGAGATTGAGCACAACTTACAATAGGTTAATAAAATACACAATATATCTTGCTATCAATGTTAACAGCGTAAGTCAATTCAAGACAGTTCTTTGTAATGTAATAAGAAATGATTGTAGATGAAAGAACATTAATGATATTGCAACCACATTATAACTATAAGTGTATTATAATATGAATGTATGAATGTGTTATAGTTGCTCAATACATGTAACGGACACTGTAATTGGGTTATGTAGCCTGTTGTGTCTACAAATAAATAAATAAATAATTTAGCACACCCTAATTGGTAGGAGAGTTCAGTAGGATGTGAGTGGAATTCGAATTGCAGCTACCTCCTCGTAGGGACTTCTGCGCCATTTCATGAATAAAAGAAGAAAACGTTGACAAATGGGCGAAGAGCTGCAAAATCATTATCAAAATAAAATGTATAAAATCACTCACATTAACGAATTATTAACAAACATGCACTAACACATCTAAAATAAAGTACTTAGACGCTAAAACAATGAAAGAAAGTGATCTGTATACTCCTTGAATAAAGGTAATTTTTTTACATTTTTTAAAGCAATTTAGGCCATTTGCGCGAACTGAAGATCCGAGATGTGATTTTGTCGTCATTTTCCCTCTTGATTAGCATGCGAATGTGCAAATTTAGAGCTCTATTAGAACTTAGAAAATTTAATTTTTTCGCTCCACCCTAATATATAGTGTGTGTGTGAAGTGTATTTTAATATGTTAATAATAAGTAACATTAATTTAAGAACTTCCATTCATCAAAATATTAGGTAAAGCCTTTCTATTTAAACTGTGCCCCTATTGGTGCTACTGCCGATATGTGATTTCCCGTAACTCCCTCGAAAGAGGAGGGACAAGTTTCTGCGGCCGACACCTTTCAATTGTTGAATGCGGAAGCGCTGCCACATTGAATTTTTTCACGGTCTTCACTATGATCTGTCTTGCTAGCCCCTCTAAGTAGCCTACGATCATCTCTTGTCAAGTCCAAGCGACTAAATGACAAATTGGCAACACAGCTGAGGTCATTCACTTCTTCTCCCTTAGCAAACGTAGGGTTTCATCCCCCAGATAATAGCGGGGATGGGGCCAAAGTATAGTTCGCATAGTTTCCGAGGGCACAGTTTGAATACACAGGCTCTAGTTACTAGAATTTCAAACGTATGTAGTGGCCAAATCATATTTTGGATTTTAAATGCAAACATTAAATATACTATTCACCATCATTTACCAATATTCAGAGATTGAAAAATAAGACACAATTCTGAATTTCTGTTACATTTCACAAAATATTTTTTTTACCGTAAAAAAGAACAGAAATTAAAATGCTATTTGTGTGGTCACATACAGAATAGTTACAAATTACAAATTAATAATTCAAAAGTATATAATTATTACTTGAAATTAATGCTGTCATCCAATTCGAACATTTTAAAAGGGCATACGTAGTTTCTAATGTATTGAAATTTCATTTCTTATCAATAGTATGAAACGTTGTAAATAGTGGTAAACTTCCGTAACTGTTCTCCAAGTAAATTTGTATACAAACAAAGGTAGTCTTGTCAAGTTTAACAACAACACAAAAACTCCAAAATATGCCTCTTGGAAACTGGTATTATTTGTAAAAAAAAGAAAAAAAGAAAAAGAAAAGAAAGAAAGAAAAAAAGAAAAAACGTAACAATCGCAATTGGCTGTAGCAAAAGTCTGTCCAAGTATCTTAATTAAAATTAGTGTAGCATAACAACAAAGATACTTCGCTTATATTTAAAAAAAAGAGCTAGGTAAAGCGAGTGATGAGAGTAGGGGGCGCCGAATTCTATTCGCCCCGGGCTCCGAAATATCTAGCTACGACTCTGATACTTACCTTTAACTCGTGTATTTTCGAGCCATTTAAAAAAAATGCTGTGGTGTAGTTGGTATGGTATCAACTTACTAATAATTTTGGAGACTCAAATTTTATTTTAACTGAGATGTGGTACTTTTTTCCAAGTCTAACCTCAATGCAGTTACTTTCTATAAAATGCATACCTGGAAAATCCAGGAATGGAAGCGATCAGGTGTAGTGCTGACTACGTTTCTTACCTGTTATATGTGTTAGTGTCTAAAGAATATACAGCATCACCTGAGCCCAGACATTGATTCTTCTATGGTATTGCCGCAGTGACATTTACGTAGGAAATGGCAAAGAGAGAAAGAAAAATCAATATTTTGCTTCGAAAATATTTTTAATCCATTACCAACAACAACAAATGACAGGTAATAATTCTGCGATTCTATCAACTTCAACTTCATGTAACTACATTCAATCACACACACTGCCACACGCAAAGAAATTGACTCATCAGTGAAAGAGTTGTAATATATACTGAAGTAATTTATTATGTTTGAAAGGGTTAATATGTAAGAATGGCTAATACTAAATATATTAATCTCAGTCAGTAAACATGTGTTATTGGTTATTCTGCCTATACGAAAAATAGAAAGTCTTAAAAGGTAACCAAACAGCTGCACTTCCAAATTTCAATATCGTTAAATAAATTAATGTACTTGAATTTCTGGTTAAATCTTTTGTGCTTTGAATTTAGGTGTGCTATTACGCTGAATTATTATCTGGATATCATTTTCTAACTAAGTCTTGTTTGTTTACGAAAATATATGTGATAGAAGAGAACGAAGTAAAAAGTTAGACAAGTTCGATCACTGGATAATGAGCAAGCTGAAACAAGAAATGATTTTGGGGAGCGGATAAAAAGTAATTACTTCAGAAGACTTTCCTGGGTGTAAATTTCAATACGAAAGGTTGAAAATAGTACTTCAAAATAACGGTAATCTAAGTTAAATATACTACATGAAGAAATTTTGCAGATACGTCTGGAATCCACTAAGACAATGCCTTACATGATCACTGGAAATATACAGGGTGTTCATTTATTATATAGCCAAAATCCACTGATGAAATCCTCGTATCTAAACAATAAAAAAAAGTCCATAGGAACATAAGGACGTTTGAGCATGAGAAACTGCGTTGTTTCATAGTTAAGAGGTGCCGAAATCGAGAAAGTTGTAACTTTGAAGCTGTCTAGCTCGAAATCTGTATGAAATGCGGTTAAAGAACTATTAGAGGAAATAGTACACTTTCTATCAAAATACCTATGTTTTGGAGTTGGGCTTGTACCGGCGCATCTGTTTTTGAGAGAGGGGTGGAAGAGTGGAACCTATACCGCAGCTCCCTCTGTAAAACCCGTTGCGCCGATACGTCCGAACTCTGAAACATGGTTATTTAGATAGATAGTGTACATGTTTCCTCTAATAGTTCTTTAACCGCATTTGATGTCTCTCGTAGTTTTTCGAACTAGGCAGACTTAAAGTTACAATTTTCTCAATTTCGGTATCTTGTACCTTTGAAACAACAAGCTTTTCGCCTTTGTTTATATGGATTTTTTAGGAGTGACGATTTCGCCGCTAGATTTTGGCTAAATAATAAATGAACACTCTGAATTAAGCATAATTAAATGTCTGCAATTTCTATTTGAGAAATGCAACAAGAATTGTGCTAATTGGACAGCTATTAGAATTTGGTACATTCAAGGCAAAAATTTTAAGGAAGTAGGAAATAAAAGATGAAATTTGTAGCTGAGATAATGCATTTAATAGAACCTAAACTTTAGAGTATAATTATGAGAATGTCTGATGAGTTAGAATGACTGATTCGGAATATTTGGATTTTGCGGAAAAGGGGTTAGGTCAAAATAACGCCATCCCTTCGTGCTGCTTATATCTTCTTTTTCAGAAGATCCGAATTCCCTCAATCGATATGTAATGATCCTTACGGAGTTTATGACATTTGTTGTTCTATAAACCTGATAATATCAGTCTCTTTAGCGCACTTTAAAATAAACTGTCTTCCATAATAAAATGTTGCTGCAGATTATTAAATAAGCTTAAGGGATTCTTTATTATTCGACGCTTAGTGGTAATACTTCAGTATCCTAGACTAATAGACTTATGTGACGACTTATACAACGATTGTCAGATTCTTTCACTCTGTATGTTTAATCTTGGAGACTCGCTCCTTACTAGATAAACTCTCTACTCTCACTCTCACGCTGATTGAAAATTTGAAAGGATCCATTTTATACGACTGGATAACATGAGATTGCAAATTTCAAAAAAGTTTCTGGACAACGATGTGTCAGAGCGCACTTGTGGCCCATTCGAGAAAGGTTTTTGTGCTGACCAAAAGCCTTCTCAAGATTCCACAACACCAACTTCCAGATACTCTAAATTCTGCCAAACTAAGAAAAGTGCTCCAAAAATGAGAACAAAGTTTTTGCATTATTTCTGTCATGTGTTGAGATACGTTTCTGAAAAATATAACTCTGATTAGTATGTGCTGTTTAACAAGATTTTATGGCATTGATTCCTTTGTTACTATGCATTAGCTTGCAGTTGCTTATAACATAGACAGTAAACAAATGCCATAAGTGGATTGAATAAAATTTATACAATCATATGACAATTTCTTGTTAGAATATTGAAAGAAATTAAACTTTAGTAAACGCAAATTATGATAGAACAATGAGCATGAATAAAATATAATTGAATTACTATTACAAAAATGAAGTATTACAACATCTCTTCGAACCCAGGATACCTCAACAATATATTACTACAGTCAATAAGTTCGTGGACTGGACGCAGTAAGGCGCGAGCGATATACTACAGCTGATACGTGATATTCTAATGTTAACAGTGGAAGGTTATCTCTTGACCCAGCAAGAAGCAGATCTGTGCTTAGAGGGTAAACAAACGTACCGTTTCTGTTGTAAAAGGAGTTGGTTGTGCCGCAGTGGACTTGGAGAATGTCGCTGTTTGAGCAATAGGCAAACATCAAGTTCTGCCAAAAACTAGGCAAATTCACTGCAGGAAGGTTGCAGATTATCAGTCAAGTATAGAGTGACAACACCCTGGGCAGCAGTGAAGTTTTTAAGTGGTGCCAAAAGTTTACGGAGGAGAAAAAACAGTTTAGAGGATTATGAACCAGTAGGGCGGCTAATAACAGTCCGAATATAACGCAAGATCGAAGAAGTTGTAATGGTTGTGCGCGTTCCCAGTCTTAAATGACTTTGCAGCAGTAGTGCGGATCAGCCATGGTACGTGTCAAAACATTTTGGCAACAAGAAGTTCCTATATAATGAACCACACCGTTCATTTCTCAATTTTCGGTGTCGCAGAATCAGAGAAATTCAAACCTAGTGATCAGAGGGAGAGTAGGAATATTGACGAAAGCCAGTGTATTTATTGTCAATATAAATACAGTGAAATCAAGAGGAATAACTACTAAGTTCTGTGTATTAAATGTAAATAGTGGGCTCATGAACATTCAAACCCTTACTGTATTTAGAATTCGGTTAAATGTGTAGAACTGTTCTTTCTTATGTTGCCTCGCCATTTTCCATCAGTGGCAAAACAGTCTCTTCTATTGTTTCAATTTTATTAATATAAATAGCAATTCCGTGTTTACAATTATGATTATACTAGCGCATATTCTTCACAACAAATTTAGCAGTCACTGATATTTTTAACAGTATATGATGATGTCTATGAAGAATCATGATTCCTTTTAATTTCTTGTGCCTGTTCCCTTTCACCTATTTAGCTATTTCTGCCATACTGCATTTCTTCACTCAGTGTTACTATTCTGGTTTAGTGCAAGAATGACATATTCATATTATCTGATGCAAAAAGCTCCTCAACACTAAATATTGTGCTCTTACGTCCATCTGATTCAAGGACACCATTCGTTTCTGTGATATATTCAAGCAGATCGGCCACAGTTATCAAAGTAATTAGTCTTAAGTGTATAATTGTAAAGCACTATTCAGTCTACAATTGTCATGAAAGTAATGAGTTGAGTAGATTTTGAGTTTAACGTCCCTTTTCAGCAGCGAGGCTATATGAGACGTGGACCTACTGATTAACGTGGAATCCGAACCACATGAGCTCCCTCCGGGAATCGAACCCGGGTCTCCCATGAAAGTAATGAATTACGAAAATTGTTTTAATAGTGATCATACCCAAAATCAGAATAAGGGACAAAGAAATGTTCGCATGATAATGTAACTTATAAAGAACGTTCGTTTCTAAGGAACATAATAACAATGAACTCCTTCCAATGTTTAAATGTCATTTATATTTCTGTGATACGAAATTCGTAGTGGTGGAGGGGTTATCTCAGTGGTAGCCATTTGTCCATATTGAGCTGATCAGTTTGTAAACACAATTTTCACCCTTGACAATATTTGAACCGCTTACTAGAGAAAACAAGTATATCCACATTCCGTAATGTTTGCAGGGGATGCAAAAATCTGAAACCTCTCTTTACGATATTTCCACCATAACATGAAAAATAAAATCGTGGTGACGCACATGCACATGCTAGTGTCTAAATAAATAATGTTACTTCTAGTAGTGTGTTCTATTCAGTAAGTCAGTAGCATATTCTAGTAGTGTATTCTATTCAATAAGTCAGTAGCGTAATCTAAGGTGCAAAGTCCCACCAATTTTATTACTTGATTTCTACGCTTCTTACAAAAAAGTTTCAAACAAATGGCCTAGTTATTTATAATTTGCGTTTGTTTCTTTGAACCGTTCGAAACGAACGCTGCAGTTCAGCTGATTTGCTATGTATTTTGGAAGCTCAAAGTCTATTGTTACTGAGGTATGTAATTTTTTTGTTTTAATGTTCAGAATGTCTATCGGTCACGAAAGTCACGAAATCAGAGAACGATCATGGAAGTCAATAAAGAGGCAGGAAATTTAGCTTCTGGGTCAAGATTATTTTTCTCTGTAAAAATATAAGTAGAAATTGAAACTTTATGTTCCATAAAACATCAAAATTCACCCCAAAAAATGTTTATGGTCGGCTTTAGACGCTATCAAACTGCAAGCAAAGCAAGCTTATCACATGCATGAAATATTCAGTGAAGAACACGAAGGTCAATATCAAAATGGTACCAGAATACCTAAAAGAGTTGATGACGAAGAAAAGGAGATTGTTACAACAGAAAACAGACCGAAGAGGAAGTTGAAGCACCTCAGAAAATCGAGAAATCCCAAATAAGGGATAAAACAATATTAGCCAACATAAAAGAGAGATATAGAATCCATCAGTATAACTGTTTGCAATCAATGTGACATTTTTAAAGGATTGCTAAGGATTTGTCAATTTATGTGTATTTAGGTATGTAATTTTAAGATAGTGGATTTGTATTTGCTTTTGGTTAGTTACCGAACGAAACAGACTATATACAGTGAATACACTGAAAGTGATGTGAGAAGACATCAAGTTTTTATCGCTCCAGGGAACAGACTTTGAAAGTAGAGATAAGATAAATATAAGTGCTAAAGAATACATGTACTGTAATTAGTTTTTGAAGTTACGAAATGTTATGGTTTGGTAAAGAAAAGGTCGGAAAAATGTCACGAAATTTCATTTTGGAATTTTAGTAGACACCCTGATATTGTTCTAATTAGTTTCTGTGAAATGGATACTTAGGAAGATCAGCGGATAGAGGTTATCGGAGTGTTCTTCTGACTACATTACCTTTTATAAGTGTCAAAGTCTAAAGAGTAAGTAGCATCAGCTCAACGCAGCCATTGGTTCTATCAGGAACGGAGTCAATTTTAAATAAACATAAGAAATCGTAAAGAGAGAAGGAAAGTTCAATACTTTTGTTTCGAAACTATTTCTAAACCATTACCAACTATGATTGACAAGAAATAAACCTGCCATTCTATTAACTTGTACTTCATGTTACTACATTTATGCACACATACTGCCAGCTATGGGAACTTGACTCACCAATGAAATTGTTATATACACAACTAATTTATTATTTGAAAGATGTTAACTTATAAGAATTGCTAATGGTAATTCGATTAACCTCTGTCAATCAAAATTGTGTTATTGGTTATTCTGGCTGTAAGAAAAATATCAAGACTAAAATAAAACCAAACAGTTGCACTTACAAATTTCAATATCATTAAATAAATTAATAATATTGAATTTCTGATTAAATCTTTTGTGCTTGAGTTTGGGTGTGCTCTTACCTATGTGGATTTCATTTCCTAAATAAATTTTATTTGTTTGAGTAGTTATACAGGTGGGCGGAAAATAATTTCATATTTGGAATGCGATATTCTATTGATAGTATATGTTGATAGCAGTGAACGTAATCTTGCTTTATATTCTAAAGTATGGTATTGTTTATATTTGTTCCAAATACTGTTACGCTTTTGATGGTTTTATGAAGCCACAGAGGTAACAGGACGATTAAGCATTTAGGAAAGAGCCAAAATTGCAGCAAGATTTGAAGAATTATCCTTTTGATTGGTATGAAAATTATAACCATTTTGGTTCTAGTTCTGTTTCAAGGAAATATCTTTGTAAGGATAATTTAAATAGATAATTCATATGTGCACAAAGGAGATAATTACCAAAGAACAAGTCATCAAGTTTAATCACTTGAAATACATGAGAAAAGATACCTTAGTGTCAGACGAATGCATTTCAAAATCAATCACGGTATGAGATTTAGTCCGGCATAGATGTTTCCTTATGTTTGCTAAAATAACCTTCATAGACCCTATATTTGCCTCTTGTCCATACGTAATTTGAATTTCACTTTAAAGTAACTGTATATTCCCTTGGAAAATATGACGTGCATTGTATTTACGAAAATTTTGAAATGCAATTTGAGGAAGTATCAAAGCTCGTTGTGGACTTTCAACTCATGTAAAACACTTTTCAATCTGTTAAATAATTTATACAAAGTGATATGTTAAATTTGAAGAAAAATCATATTTTGCAATTTGTTTTCATACCACAGTTGGAGTTCCTGATCCTGTGTTCTTTAATAGATAGAAATGAATGGTCAGAACTCACGTTGAATTATAGGTTCCGTCTTTGTTGTAAGCGGCACTATGTGTAGAAGCGGGAAGGATACTTTGGTGAAGAGGTACACTTGTTATGATTTTCAGGCATAACAGTGTGGAAATGGTGTGCAAATGGTAAGATTGCGTTATATCGTGTTCGCGTCGTATCGAGTTATACAAAAATTCGGAGTATTTTTGTTAGTATTGTGTGAACGACATGGTCTACTAATTAGGCAAACAGTTCATCGTGGAAACGATTTGAAATTACATACAAGAAGAAGAACACCGCACCAAACCTAATCCATTCTATCCTAATTTAGTATATTTTGTACTTTTTGGATGGGATTTACTCTAGTATCCTCCCCAAAGCTGCGCAATTCAGAAGCCATGCATTTTATGAGATGTAAAGTGTTTCTCCATTATCCTCGTTCATGAGTACGCCTACCGAAGTTGACGCACCTGCTCCCTACGGACGCAAACCCTCGTTACCGTTCGGGTGCCCATGCTACGATCCTGTCCTCACTCGGTTAGATAGCATCCGTGCTTTTTAATGACCGCCTAGCACAAGCTGGTTTGTGCTTTATGCACTATTTTTTATGCCACACGTTCACACTGTATTTCGAATAATATTCACTACCAAGTGGGCCAGGGTCAAAACCTAGTATTTTTGGGAAAAACTAATTTAATCTTCCTTTGTTTTTAAATTTTTCTGGGCTCTGACGATAGAGCAGTAATGCCCCCAGTAGTGCCTCCAAATAGGGCAAATTGTGAAATGATAGGGAGAGTAGGAGGCACAAAAAAGTCTAAATAACAAGGACTTTTAACCTAATTCCAGCATTTACTGATACTAACACTAGGTATGTTATGTACTAAAAGAGCTTTTAGAATAAATACTCTGATGTTTACGCCAGAACATTACATATTCTGAATTAAATCATTGTATATTCTGTTCACTTGTCCTTTCGAATCTCAATACATTGCATTGAAAATATAAATCCTAAGGTAAGAGAGGACCTGAAAAGCTAGGGGACGCTTGCCGTGCCTATCTTTGTATTATTTCAGAAAGTAGTAGGACGCTATAGATATTTTTACAAGTGGAGGAATGACGACCTTCCGCGTTCAACCTCACTTCTACCCCTGTGTAATTCACATTTTTAGTGAAACCGATCATACTAATAAACAAGACACATTACGTTTCACAACCACTCTAGAAACAATATTTGGATTCATGCTTCAACTAGTGAACATTTCCCTTCTTTCATTTCTATTGTCCTAGCATACATTAACTCATTTTAAGTAGTTTTATTGGAAACGCTTAGATGGAGCGAACAATTTAAAGTCTCGATGCAAATGTACATGTGTCCTAAAATTTTAAAAGCTCATATTTTTGAATCAATAAATATTATTCACAATAAGCTATTTAATCAATGTAGAATGTTCTTATTTCATAACAAAGTATTATTAATTATAGAATAAGCGTTCAGATTTTCAAGGTATATTATTTTATATTTGTGTTTATATAGCTCAACTAAGTGGCTCTCCGCAAATAAACACTTTTATGACCGCCTCCAAGTTCTTGAACGCCGAGCTATTCGCATAGCATATGCCATACCAGTCAGAACACCTACAGCCGTTGTCTATAGCCACACTTCTATGATTCTCCTCTTAGCGCACATCTACCGCCTTCGCACTCGATATATTATGAGTCACATAGCAGCCAATCATCCAATCATAGCTGAATTACTTGACCAAACTCCCACACGACCTCGTCGAGCTTACCCACCAGTGGACCATCTTTTCGCCATCTACGAACGAGAAATATTGTATTACAAGAAAAGAAAATATTGTGAATTTATTACAGGTACGTTTGTTATTCCTTGGAAGAGAGAACTAAAAATTTAAGCCAATGATCCGTTGGCGAGCAACATGAACAATCACAGTGAAATGTGTGGCCTCGAAGATCCAGTAGATGAATGATTCTCCAGAAAAGTTTACTTTTGATGCAACTCAAGCTTATTTGCTTAATTAGGATATTGTAGCATTCCTTTCTACTCTGAAATAAATTTTGACAATTTTTACCTCGTATTTTAGTATTTTTGCCTTGAAATCTAAAATGTCAGCTCCATGTTTGTCACCGGGCATATTTTCATCTATTACTTTGTGTTTAAATTACTTTGTATGTACTTTGGATGTATTATTTGCATCCAGAACCAAAAAAAAGTTCATTCCTTGTTTTACTATCATGGCAGATATAATGAAAAAGAAAATGTACATTGGTATGATATTTTTAGGGATTTAGGATTTAGATTTCTGGGCTTTCAGCATCTAAGGCCATTTAGCCCTTCATGTTTTGAGGAAGCGGCCTGGGATCTATAAGTTAGATACCACCCCTGCATTTGCCTGGTATGAATGAGGAAAACCCAGGAAAACCTCATTCAGGGTGGCTGGCCTGAAAAAACGTTTTGCACTTTTGCGACCGAGTGCCCCCACCGGGAATCGAACCCGGGACCGCTCGAAGGTATATTTGTATCTGGTGTGGTTTTTCGGGTATTTAATGCTGAATAGCTGTAACTGAGTTGTGTGTCAATTCCATGACAAAATACGACTTTTTTATGTTAATGCTCTGCCAACACTCACATGACACGCTATAAATGTTTGAGAAAAAGCAGCCATTTTGATTGCAGTGTAGCTTCGATTGCGTGGTTTGTGCTGCTGATTCCTCCGTTTTCTGCACGTTTGCGTAGATTTCATGTCTGTATCATTTAGAGTCCGTCACCTCCATGGTATTTAGAAAAATGTAGTGTTTGATAGTAACATTATAGTTATATTGTGTTCTTTCTATTATAATAGAAAGAAACTTTAAAAAATATGGATTGACAATGTTCGTAATCAAAACCCTGATTTCAACAAAAAAAAAATATTCACAAAATAGTTTTGTCAACTCGATCTTTGTCAGCTTCATAGCTGGGGAGCAGCTTTGCATGGAGTTCACACTATACCATGGGGTTGACTGTTTTTTACTTCTCAAGTGCACGTTATCAATAATATATTTGTCTATTTATATAAACAGATACAAGGATGTAGTTTGGAGGGAACATTAGCGTATATTCTTCTCTTAAAGCTGTCCCAAGGATGGCCATTTGTATTTTGTCAAGGGGAAACGCTTAAAATTGTAGTGAACGTGACGCCTAAATCATAAGTAGTGAACTTGACAAAAGTCCTGATGCAAGCAGAAGTTGTTTACGTGCATACAATTACTTTCTGTAAGAATATTATAATAAAACTATGAATAAAAAGAATATAACATAAGCAATGAGTGTGAGACAGTGATGTAACATCCTCCCACGTAACCGTTGACTGGAGAAGCTCCAAAGTCTTACGATCATTTGAATAATCTAACTTGGGTTGAATTACAAGCAATTAAGTATGTGCTAATATATATTCAGCATTAATAGGCTTGTAGTCTTCATGTGATAAATATTATTCATGTAAGAGACGGGAGTCTGTTACGCCTCTTATAATAATTATTTGTGGAAATTTAATGCAAAGTTTACTTAGAAAGACTGAAAATTATTCTACTATCATTAAGGAGCAAACTGATACTTAACAATGTTATACATCTTGTTTGTTTGTAGAATGGGCAAAGTTGACAAGGAACTTTGAGAGAGGAAGAGGAAGAAAAGGGAGGCAAAACAAGTAAGAAGGGACCGTATCAAGAATGATCCTATACAGTGCGAATAAGCGAGAGGAAGGAAAGAGAGAGGTATCACCGGCGTCGGTAATCAGGTAAAATTAAAAGTCATAATTGATTTATTGTCACAACGAGAAAAAGGACTCGTTAAAAGAAATGGAGACAGTACAGTCTGTAATTCGCCGCTATTCTTGATCTGCAACATAGCGCATTACATGATATTTAAATTGGTGATAAGCTTCTGGTCTGCATCACATGATATAAATTTAGAATGGTAATTTTTTTTCGAATCGTTAAAACAGAAAACAAGTCTTGGAAGTTATAAGTTGAAAAGATTGATTTGAAACAATGAAATATCTTCAAAGTAAATTTAATTAACCCTCTGTGCATGTGATTTGAGTGTTAGTAATAATATAAAAGTTAAAATATAAAACTAAGTAATTATTTTATTAGTTGGAATCTTAAGATGCAAATAATCATGCACTGATAATTCAGAAACTATTTGGGGGAAATTTCTCTTTCTCTCCCTATCTCATCTGCCACATCTTAAGATGAATTGAATATACAAATCGAAATTAAATTATTCAAAATTCTATGTTTACAGTGAAACCTGTTTAACACTTCAACTCTTCAGTTTCTTAAATAGCCATTTACAATTTAAGTTTGGTATCATTGTTTAAACTGAATCTAATGTTGAAAGCTGAGATTAAGACTTTTACCGTACAAAATGCCATAAAATAATATTTCTTGTATCCAAGCTATTTTAATGTTTCTTAATGATTTTCTGAAAATATGAGCCGAAAATGGGAGCGAAAATGTTACTTAAATCATAAGATACACGGAAGCTATATTCTACTGACGCACGCGGTCCTCAAAAGAAATGTTAAACCAATAATGTAATGGGAGTCAACCTGCAGATAAACAAAGATGATTCTCTTACTGTCCAAAGAAAATGAAAATATGAGTAGTTAGGGATAAATATATTTATGCGTATGAAAAAGAAGAGAATCAAGATAAATAAAAATAAAATAATGGAAAAAAGATAATGAATATATATGTTAATTAATAAGTAGGAAAATGATGTACTTACCACACATTTAGACACTTTTGAAGGACGCGATGTACGTTGATCTCTGATGAATATGGAAAGAAAAGAAACCTTAAAATGAATTACCGGTACATTATATATATATATATATATATATATTACAACAAGGGCCAAGGGGGAGATAACTTCCTCCCTAGGGAACTTCTGCCACTAAATTAGAAATTTTCCTTAGGGTCCTTAGAATCAAAAAATAGTTGTTGGTCAACATATAAGTGCAACACCTGGGTCATGGGGCCCTTAACCCTTTAGCACCCGTGTATATTTACAGACATGGATGGGATCTCTTTAACACATTGAACGCCATGCGCGTGCATAGCACGAGCACGGTATTTTGGCCAAGCTGGCCATGCACGTGCTATGGACGTGCAAGCAAATGTTATTATATAGGATTCCTTATTGCATGCCAGAGACGTGCAAGATGGTTTTGCAGAATCTGTAGGGATACCTCAGCATGCTGCTACATCCTGGTAGCCAAAAAATGAAGTCCATTATAGGCAGGAAGGGAGAACAATAAGTAGTCGCATTTGAGCTCGCAGCATGTTGCAGAGAAGTATTTGGCAGGTGTGCTTCCGTGAGTTTTTTCCCCCTTGCGGACTGAATGAACAAGAATGGCAAGAAAACTAAGTGACCAGAATATTGCTGATTTATTAGATGAAATTTATATTTATTCTGGATCAGAAGGGGAGTTAGAATTTGACGGTGGCCATGACGATGCAGAACTTGATCCTGATCTTGCGAAGTATCTTGATAAAGGGCATATTATTTACATGGATCGGTTCTACACTGCTCCTAAAATTTCTGATAATATGTGGGAAAGGAACACAATGGCTGTTGGAACGTGTATGTCAAATAGAAAGGACTTGCCTAAAGCTACAGTTGTTCAAAAGAAACTGAAAAAAGGTGATGTGGTGTTTCAGCGTAAAGATCCTCTTTTGTGTGTGAAATGGAAAGACACAAGAGGTGTCTTGATGCTTTCAACTAAACATCAAGCTACATCCACTGAAGTTACAGTGAAATCAAAGAACGGACCTGTAGGGAAGATAAAAGCGAACGTAGTGTTAGACTACAATATGAACAAAGTTGGTGTGGACAAAAGTGATCAATTAGTGGCGTATTACCTCTTCAATTGGAAGCAACTGAAGTGGTGGAAGAAACTATTCGTCCACTTGTTCAATATGTCAGGAGCAAATGCATGGATACTATACAAGAAAAGTAGAAGCAGACAAGAGAAGAACAATGTGCAGTTAGCAGACTTTCTGCAGAAAGTGGGGGAAGCTTTGAGTGAAAAAGAATGTGTCGAAGCTCAACAAGTTCCTCAAACCTCAAGTGGAACCAACAGATGGACCGGGAGACATTTTGCAAAGAAGGTACCCGCTACGGAAAAAAAAGAGACCTACTAGATATTGTAAGGTCTGTTCTGATGTAGGAAAGGTATATGATGGCAAACTGAAGCGAAAGAACACAACGTGGATGTGTCCTGATTGTGATGTGAGTCTCTCATGCCAGAATGTTTCCGTGTTTATCATACCAAGGCTAGGGACACTTAAGAACTCAAAGTACGGATTTTTTTCCTGTATGGAAAATCATATCCAAGATAAACCATTATAGCTTGCCTTATAACGTATGTATGCTTGTAATGTTTGTTTGTGAATGTAGAGGAAGCACTGACCTTTTATGTGGTGTAATAAAAACACATATTAACCTGTAGAATATTTTTTAATTCTTTATTGAAAAACACCAAAAATGGCTGGTTTTCTGAGTATTTTTTAAAACAAACACGCCGGCTTTCAAAGTGTTAAATGACCGTAGATCAGACAAGTTGTACCAGATCGTCGACCTGCACAGACTGTGCCGTCCATGAATTTATCTTTAGGTATGTTTCTTCCATGAACAATTTCAGCTCGACGATCTGGTACAAGTTGTAGTACCTCATTTCGGCTGCTATGAAATCCACTTCTTGATCTGTATCAGTAGTGATTCGTCTTCCTATCGAATAGGTGTTCCTTTAATGACACGTTCAGCTATTCTAGTGACACATGTGACTAGAGTTTCCCACGAAACACCCTTTCCCATTTTTTGTGATCCCAATTTTAGCTATATTTCTGGCCATATAAGCACTGCTCCTCGTTAAACAGGATGTCTGCTACATACTGCCATATAGCAGTACGCTCCAAATATGGTGAATTATCCACTAAGAGTGTTCAATTTTCCGCAACACATGATTCAGTAGGCTGACTTAGCAATCGTGGTAATTTTATTAAACTTTGGTAGTCCCAGAAATAGACCGTGTTTGTTTGTGTCGTGTTCTGTAGGAATTTGGATGCAAATTGATGTTAAGCGGTCCAGTTTTCCAGTGTCAGTCTCTTGCTCCAGTACTTTGACCTGAAAGTTCTTATGAAAGTTTTTTTTTAATGAAATTTGCCGTCGTTTCAGTTTCGTTTTATGCGTAGTGTATTGCACAGAATTTTCGATTTTTCACAACAGTAATCCTTTTTCTTGTTGCAATTGTCGTATGTCTGACTGGCTTCTTTTTGTTTGTCATTCTTTTTCAGAATAACTGAGAACACGTGGATGTTAGGGCGAAAGTGCTACTATTATCAACTTACAGACAGTCAAGAATACAAAGAATATAGCAAATTATTTAATATTACGGCAATTAAAAAACTACATATTACATACTATCTAAAGTGCGATTATCTGTGTGCACATGTAATAGGAATACATGTCCTACGCAATAACTTCGAAAGTAGTTTGATAACTTTACATATCAGCAGACATGTTTGGAAGTGTATTCATTGTAGAATAGCAGAACAACAAGTATTTTCAAAGGAGCATAATGTAACCGCACAACAGTAAAATTATTGCTTTGAAATTATTTCTATTATACCATGGACGAACAAATCATAAAACCTTTTTGGGGGATTTCTCGGTATTGGGAATCTGTCATTATATAACGAATGAGAAAATCAACTAAAATAATTTGTATAACTTGTTTTTTATAGAAAAATAAAACGGAACATTGACACAAAGTTATACTCATACTCGATAAAAATCAATTATTATGAAAATTGTGAAGACTATAAAATGCATATCTCCTCTGCTGCTATTTGATAAAATATTTATGATTGTATTTCTTGCACATGTGAATATGAAAAAAAAGAAGAGAGAGAGTCAATGCTCTAAATAGAAACACACACAAACAGTAGAACAATAATATAACATCAGTTTTTTCATGACAACGAGCTATCCTACTTCATTCTCTGTAATTGTAATGCTTCCATCTTCTCATTAGTTGTCTTTATCTGTTCCTGACTCACAGACACATTCGAAGTGACTTGAGTGGAGGAATAACCATACCATACCGTAAACTGAAAACAATCGCTCTTACCAATAGTACTCTAATCCTGAATAAATACGTCGATTAAATGACACTATCAATAAGTTATTTCCTTATTATATTACTTCGGTTCTTATTAACATGAAAATTATGCACTTTCTACCCAGGTATAATGTTTTGTAAAAAAAAAGAAAAAAGATGGATTGGATGGGATTCGATCTGGTGTCAAAACAGTATAAGAATGGCCAGTCCGATACTCTACCCACCTGCCTACAGAGACTAACTTTTATTGCCTTAACAAATAAATGCTCATGGCTATAGTGCATGTCACTTCCAAACTTAACACAACAGTTTTCCTCTTTGTTTCTATATTTGCGTACAACACCTTCGCTACGGAAACTTATTTATACTCGGAATACAATTTACACCCTAGGTTTAAACCAACAAATGCAATATTTTACTCCACTTTCTAGTTCCTTGATTCAACTTCTGGATACTTCGATACTATCAATGGTGAAATTCCCTCTGCAATCTTGCTCTGCTACTGCAAAATCCCTCTAAACTATTATTGCCAATAAACATAAAACCGAGCATAATTTTGTTTTTTGCTTATATTTCTATTATTTTATTATATTTTTTGGAAATATAAACGTGTGGAAAATGGAATAATTGTGAAAAATTAATAGTTACAGTATACGCGATTTTTTTTTTTTTTTTTTTTTTTTTTTGCATGAGGGTACTTAGATACCTATCAATAAATATCGTGCCTATTATTTCTTGTACAATACAGGTTTCAAAATGTAGCTGTTTTTTTTCATCTTAATAGCGTGTTAGATAAGTGTCTGTATATCAATTGATTAATTTGAAATAAAATAGCTAATCCAACTTCATTAGGTACCCACAACAAAAAAGTTGTCGATTGTTCTAGGCATTTATACATCTTGTTCTCAACTGTTCTCGTATATGGCTTCAGACATTAATGTTTGCAATTAGTGAGATAGTATCATACTGTGATCAACCTTAAAGTATGCATTTTCACGTAATTAAATCATACAGCGTTAAAAGGAACAGTCGTGCAAATTACAAAGATTCTAATCTTGACTTTCTAATTTCAGCGATTTTTAAAGCGGTGTTGCATCTAATTTTGCTGCATTAAATCACAGAATTGCGATGCTGACAAAAAATTGCATGCTGCGATACATCTGTGATGATAATTCATTAACGAAGTAAAGTATTTGTAATACAAAGATAGCATACCATAGCTTTTTCTTCGTGCGAAAAGGGTTCACTTTTCCTATCACATATATTTGTTTTAATTTCCTCCTCTAAAATATGACCTTTTCATTTTGATTCCTCGTTGGTTCTCAATAACACATATAAGTGCACTATGGATTAAATACTACATTACTTGAGACTGGCTGTAAAATTAACAAAAAAGAAACAATGCGCACTTTGACATTTTACGTGAGTGATTCAGAAAGTAATGTCTCCAAGCCAATTACTTGACCAATAGTACTTCAAAAATCCTGAACTGTTTATCATTAATGCACTGGTGTTTAAGTTATAGCATGTCACTTGTTTCACCTTTCTATCTCTTTTCGCTCCAGAGTAATGAAGCAATTCATGGCATCCAGGAATGTCTGGTTGAAACAACGGGCTGTCATTGAATTCCTGACTGCAGAAAGTTGTGCGCCCAAGAACATTCATCGCCGGCGATGAGTCGTGGATATATTATTACGACAAGGATACATAACGTCAGTCGATGGAGTATCACCACACGTCCTCTTCTCCATCAAAAAATTCCAAGTTGTCCCATCTGCCGGCTAAGTGTTGCTGAGATTCTCATAGGGCATAGGGTTCCCTCATCCTGCCTATAGTCCCTATAATCTTTAGCCTTATGATTTTGGCTCTTCTCCCAACTTAAGGATAACTTTAAGACCCAAGACTACAGTTGTGACGCGGAGGTGGAAGCAGCAGTTTGGCAATGCATGCATGAAAAACCTTGTTTTTCGTTGGCGCAGGTGTGTTGCCCGTAATGGAGACTATGTTGAAAAATGATGCCATCATTCGTAGTTGATATTGCAAAGTTTCCACTTATACCTGTATCATTTCTATCTGTCAAACAGAAATAGAGGTATCACCATGTAAGTATTAGTTTATGAATCACCCACGTATAACATCGAAAATGCAAGACATCAGTTTATCTTCCCACCCTGGAGTGAGTGTAAACAACCTAGGAATGCTGTCCTGCTATTTCATGTAAGTTACAAGAATTTAAGGCATGGATATACTCAAATCGCATCTATCAGACAATTTAAAATGCATGAGTAATGCATCTGAGTTAATATCTCAACAAATACAGTGTTACAATGTTCAAAACTACTCTATTTTGCTTCATCTATGTCAAGTTCTTTTACAAGAAAAAATGAGACAGGATTGGAATCTGTTTCAATGTAATTATCAAAGGAAACAAAACATTATCGGTTAAACAGTGATACCAGTATTAATTGAACTAAGAGACCTATTCAAAACTACTTATATAGCAATTTCCATAGATTTTATATATCGTAATGCGACGCAAAATATAAGATCAAATTATAGCATTTATGCGGTCTACTGCGAAATAATTTGTGAATTTTGTTTCGCGTTGACGCAAATCGGATGGAAATGGGGACTTAAATGTCTCTAAATTCATTATGAGTGTTTCTGGAAAGTGTTCCTCCCCATCACAAGAACTGCTAAAAATAAAATACATTGTAAAGATTGTCATACCTCCTTTCATACTGGCTGTGTGAATTCGCATAAAAGTGGAAAACCGTGGTTGTGCAATGTTTGCATGTCAAAACGTAGACCAAGTCGTGAAATGTCTGATAGCGAGGTGAATACTGAAAAGACTAAGATGGATGTATTATCAAAAGAAGACTTAACAATCTTGCTTCATCATTTTAAGGAAGATATACTAAAAAGTGTAAAGAAAATAGATGATGATTTGGGTAAATCTCTTGAAAACTGTCATGAAAAGCTCGCAGACAATAATAAATTAATTTTGAATCAACAACAGATCATTCAAAACTAACAAATTCAAATTGATAACCTATTAAGTGAAAATGCTCGACTTAAGAAAGAAATTAGTGTATTTAGTTTGAAAAATGACAAAATTGAACAGTATTCTAGGTCTAATACGTTAGAAATTTACGGTGTTCCAGTAACACCAAACGAGAATGTGGTACAAGAAGTAATTGATGTATGCAAAACTTCGGATTTTGAAATTAATGAGAGTATGATTGACGCATGTCATAGATTACCGAAAGTAAATAATAGACCAACTCAGGGTATAATAGTCAAATTTGTGCGCAGACCTGATAAAGAGTTTTTATTACAAAGAAGGCGTGTTAAAAGAAATCTTTCTACCATTCATTTAGATTTGACTGAAAATAACCCAATATACAAAAACCAATCACTGACCGCAGCAAGACGGATTATATTCGTCAAAGTTAGTCATTCAACGTGATAAGAATTATAAATTTCTACGGATTGACAAATAAAAATTAAAAAGAATGAAAATTCCCCTGTAATTGTTTTGAGTTGTGAACAAGATATTGACAAATTGTAAGAATGTTAATGACAAAGAAATAATAATGAATTAAGTGTGTATTATCAAAATGTAAATGGACTTAGAACCAAACCTTAGATTTCCTTCAGAATTTGCTGGGTTGTTCAGATGATCTCATAGTACTAACTGAAACATCATTGTCGCAAGACATTAAAAAGGGTGAATTATTTGATGAGGGATATAAACTATTCCGAAACGATAGAATTCTTACTTTAACAAATAAGGTTATAGAAGATGGTACACTGATAGCTGTAAAAACTTGTTATAGAGCTCAACTTCACTCTATTTATAATTCATCAAATTGTGAAACTTTGACTATTAAATTGTTTACTCAAACAGGAGCTACATTTATAAATGTTGTTTATATTACTCCATCCAGTCCGTTAACCATTTATACGGATTATATTAATTATTTAGAAAGTGATATAGATATCGTATCATCAGACTGTATTATCTTAGGTGTCTTTAAGTGAAATAAATGGAACAAATTATAATTTCATGAATGGCTCTACTTCATGTCGCTCAATAGCTAATATTGCAGGTTTGCTAAATTTAACATCATACAATAATGTGACGAATGATAACAATAGAACATTATACTTGTACTTAGTAATATTAGGATGGTTATTGAAAGAGATAGCTTTCGTTTGGTTATTGAGGATATTCACCACCCTTCTCTGAATCTTGTGTTTTCCTTAAATACTGAACGTAGAGTAGAAGAAGAATTCAAAAAAAATATTACAATTACAAAAGAGCCGATTTCCTTTTACTTTATAGACTGATACGAGACTCGATTGGGGACATCTATATAAGTTCAATAATGTAGATAAAGCTGTGGATTATTTATATAGATCTCTGTATAATTGTTTCGACCAATGTATTTCTAAATGATAATATGTATCAAAGTCTCAATATCCGGCATGGTTTACCAAAGATTTAATTAAAGACATAAGAATAAAGGATACATGTGCGAGAAAGCGCAAATATTCTAAATATCATGATAAGAGGTTTAGAGAGTTGCGGTCAGACATTAAGAGACGTAATCCAATAGCGTTTCGCGCATATCATACTAATTTAGAAAATGGAATAAAACAATATATCAAGCAATTTTGGAATTATGTTAAAAGTTTCAAAACTTCTTTGTAACTTACATACATTTTATACTTTAGAAGATCTCTCATATTCAAATGCGGAAGCTACTAATGGTTTTGCTCACTATTTTTCCTCAGTTCTTGTGAAATCTAACTAAATATAATGCTGAGAAAATTAAATTGTCTGAAACAAATCAGGATTTGGACTTTGATATTATGAATATTGGGTCAATAACTAGTGCAGAAGTTCTAAGTACTATTAAGAAAAAGTTGAAGCCTAAAAGATCGGCTGGTCCAGATGGTATTCCGGCATATATTATTAAGGGTTGTGCTGAAGTAATAACTCCACAATTAACGTTTATATTTAATCTGGCTTTGAAAACACGTGAGTTCCCAAGTAGATGGAAGATATCTACCGTTAATCCTATTTTAAAATCAGACAATTCATCCGTAATTTCGAATTACAGACCGGTTTCTATTATTAATTCATTAGCTAAAGTATTTGAGTATATTCTGTATGGCAGAATTTATAAACATATTAAATTGGGAATATCGGAGTTACAACATGGTTTTGTATCTGGAAGATCAACAATAACTAATTTATTAAGTTTTGTAAAATGTATTTATGATCACTTAGATGCAAATAGACGTGTGGGTGTGATATATATGGATATTGCAAAAGCATTTGATAGAGTAGATCACGAGATTCTAATAAAAAAGATGTACCATTTTGGGTTTTCAAAAAATTACTGAAGTTCCTTTCTCCTACTTAAACAAAAGACATTTATTTGTATCTTTCAATAATAGAGTTTTTCAAGAATTCGTTGCTACTTCAGGAATCCCACAAGGATATAATCTTGATCCGTTTTTATTTTTAATTATGATTAACGATTTGCCAGACGTAGTCAAGGATTCTGAGTGTCTTCGTTTTGCAGATGATTTAAAATTGTATAGAACAATTAACAATGAAAATGACCAAATAATATTACAGTCAGACATTAATAATATATTTGCCTGGTGTGGTAGAAATTCATTTACTGTAAATACAAACAAATGTAAAGTTATGTCTTACACAAGTAAGAAAAATTCCACAGTAAATTATTGAATTGATAATTATCAACTCGAGGAAGTTAATTCAATTAAAGATCTTGGAATTTATTTTGATACAAAATTATTATTTACAACTCACTATAAGAAGTTAGTAAGTAATGCAAACAAGTTGCTAGGATTTATAATTAGAAATACTAAGTATTTTAAGAAACCAGAAATCCCTATAATCCTCTATAATAGTTTAATTAGGAATAAATTGGATTATGCACCTATTATTTGGAATCCATATTATAAAGAATACATACATGATATAGAACATATACAAAATAAATTTTTAAGGTTCTTCTACTACAAGGTTAATAATAGATATTGCCCATATTATATATCCAATACTATACTAAAAGAATGCTTTAGACTAACTTTACTCAGAGTTCGCCAATCAGTACTGTCCTTGATTTTTCTGAAAAAACTATTCAACAATAGAATAGATTGTCCTTCTTTACTCTCTCAGGTTTCTTTATATGTACCAGGCCTTAGGCCTAGATGCGATCTCTTCTTTTGTGTTTCATTTTCAAGAACTACTCAACACAAAAATTCATCGATTGTTAGAACTTTAAAACTGTATAATCTTGTGTCGAAATATTGTGATATATTTTTTGATACTGAATCACATTTTCATGCAAAAATTAAACAATTATGTATGAATTTGGAGCTCTCTGGCTTAATGTTTTGAAATGGATTTTACTCGTAATGTATACACTCAAAATATAATAACATTAACTAAAACACTATTAGTATGAAATTGTATTGAATTGAAATTAATATTTGTGAATTGAAATTGAAACAATGAATTGGAATTAATATTTGTAGTGCATTTCTAATATATGTACAAGTTGCAGGAAAGTGCTTATACTTACATTTATTTTTTGTTTGTTGTATCTTTACTTTATTTGTATTTTGTATTTTTTTTATCTTGTCCCGTTTTGTTTGTAGCCTGCTTATTTTATTTTACTTTTTTTGTCTCCTTTATTATAGAATAATGGTATCGTATTAAAATATTATGTTAATAAGGTTATTGTAGAATTGTAATCCTGTATGCCTTTTACAAATAAATAAATAAATAAATAAACATTTTGGATATTACATAAATAGAAAAAACAGGTAAGTTTAGCAGTATTCACCTTTTCTGTCCTCTGTTGTTTGAAGCTCTGGTAAGTAATACATACATGACACATCAACATAATTATTACACAGCGTTGACTCAGAAATATTCCTTTGCTATTTCGTCTTGTTATTCATTGGAAAGCCGAAAGAAAAGTAGTATTCGGTTTTCAACTTTTAAAAATGGAAGAATAAACTTGATTTGAGTGGCATTTAGCTACAATATAAGATACGAAATTAAGATTTGTACCTCTTACGTTATTGTATTTTTGCCTTAAAATGAACCATCGACTTCGAGAGCTACATAATTCCAACTGTCCATTTCTTGACGATATTATGGACTCTGCAAATAAAAGGCACTAATATATCATATACCATCTTAGAGAATCTGTAGAATTACAAACTAAGTATAAAAATTATAATAACAATTAGTATGTTCCCAATTAAATAACCCTATCTACAGACCTAGCCTGGGGACTGCGATTGGGATTAGAAATTAGATATCCAGGCTTTCGGGACCTATGGGCGTGTTAGTCCGTGAAGAATAGAGGATGTCGTCCGTCCGCGTTCACATTATGCAAGGAAATGGAAGCGAGAAAGAGGTCTGGGACCTGTATGCTAGGTAACATCCTGCATTTGCCTGGTATGAATAAGAAAAAAAAAACAATGAAAACTTCACTCAGAATGGTTGACCTGATAAGCTATTACACTGTTTCGACAGTGTGCCCACTGGAAATTGAACCCGGAACCTGGGAAACTTTGATGGGAGCCATTGGAAGTCGCCCGCCCCCTTGACCCCTCTAGTGTCGCCATTGATGACAGATAGTACCTATTTTGTATAAACATGAATCGTTTCCAAATTGTCGCGTGTTACTTATAAAACGCGTTTGTGTTTATATAAAAGAATGAAACACGAAGGTCATCGAGTGTGGAGGTGTTGTTTGTCTACAACGAAATACATGCAATGGATTTAGCTATAAAATCCATAATGGTTACCACTCTTATTACAGAATCGATTGGTTAATTAGTTTATTCAGCATTAAAAAAGGTCATAGGATACAAGTAATGACGTGCATTTTATTCAATAACAATGTATTAAATAAAACTTTTCAGTGTTACGTCCCACTGTTATGCCAGTTAAGTTAAGAAGATTGTATGATGAGAAATAAATGAAATGATGGAATGAATAAAGTGGGAGGAAACGGGAGACCCACTAGAAAACCCACGTACACGGCGTTTGTCCAACACAAAGTTTACTTGGCGTGAGCTGGTAACGAACCAGAAACCCCATGCACTAAAGGGTAACGCTCTACCACCAAGCCACCGCGGCCCTTCACTTAATAACGATTGAAACACTTTATCATCTTTTTTTTTAGTTTATCTGTTGTCAACTTTTATACTTTCCTTTTATTTTTGAATTATATTAAATTTCTAATTTACTTTACGATGATAAAGTTATTAGTTGCGAAAACAGATAGTAGTGTCACATGTATCCCACGTAAAAGTACAACTTAGAAGTTTCCATATCCAACTCGTTTCAAGGAGCACTATTTCTTAACGTTTGATTAGAAATTCTAATTCCTATTCGGAAAAAATGTACTTTTCTTATTGAATATGTTAAAAGCCTTTAGTAGAAATCTTGTAAATTATATTTTCACTTCCTCCAAGACATAGTATTGAAAACGTGCAAGCAAATCATTTACAGTATAAAATTTGTTTTCGATACTTTTCTCAGTCTTGAGGTAAGTCGAAAGTTTCAAATACTTTTCTCGCGGCAGCTACCCATATTGCAAGAGGATAGAAAAAAGTCATCGAGGCAACCGTCAATGCACTGAGAAAAATCCGTTATTAGGACAGCGGTATATTGTTTAAATATACGAATTCGATAAGTTTAGTCTGTACGGAAAATACGTTATCGATATCTACTAAAGTACTGCCTTTTCCCCATCATGCAGCTGCAGAGTGTGTGACCCGTCTAACATTCTTCCGTATATTACATACGCATACGTGTATTACATACGTCATCTGTATGGTATAAACGTCCATCTGTATATGAGATCCTGACCATTTATATACATTTCTTTGTTTCATACGGAAAGTACGTATAGTTATAACATTTAGACGTAAAGTATTATAAAACATACGGTACGTTTTCAGTTATACATTTGCTGCAGGTATACATTGCCTACAGAAATACGTTAAATCCAAAAAGTACAGAATTTACGCACGTAACCTACGTTTCTACGTACGCCACATAGGTTTTATTTCTGTGTACAAGATCATTGTTCAGCTGTTTTGCTACACTGAAAAAATGTAGGCGACGTACTTAAAAAGATGGGTTATATGCGTAATTTCTGTAGTTTTTGGACTTTACGTACATCAGACGTATAACGGAAAACGCATGTTTTATAATACTTTCTATATAAGTGATCCATCTGTACGTACTTTCCATATGAAACAATATAGGCGGTCAGGATCTCACATACAAATGGACGTATAAAACATACAGTTGAGGAATGTAACATAAGTATGTGCATGTGATATATGGAAAACTGTTAGATGTCAGACATCCTGCAACGGTATGATGCAGCATCCAAGGGCAGTGCCTATGTAGCATACGCATAACGTATGTTCCGTACTGATTTCTGCAGTAAGCAAGAGGATAACGTATATTTGTACAATATACCGCTGTCCGGAGAATGGATTTTTCTCAGTGTATCCTGGTGTTTAACTCCTTGCAACACTAATGCTGCATGACACGTTATCTACAACTCAGCGGGGTTTTCTAGTCATATGAGTTGGAACATTGATTGATCCCGAGTGTGCCGCACAGAAAGTACATACATTTTCGATTCAAACTTCCCAAACATCGGTGCCTGACAAATGCATTTGACACCTAGTAATGGGGTTGTAAATGGCCTATTTACACTCTGAAGATCATTTGACAAGCGCTTTTGATTTTTGAGACACAGCCTCATATTCTCAAAATCGATGATAGGTGACGCCACAGGCAAACAGGCAACAACCGATGAGGATGGCGATTATAAATCCCAGGAAGTACGGTATTAAAAATGTCTGTTCATAGCTCTTTTCGTTCTCGAAATTAAGGTTCAATGTTGGACAGAAATGTAAATATAAAAATAGCTTTGTCTTCAAGTAGCAGCTAAAATGGGTTTAACTTTAAAGAAGCTTTTTAAAGACTCGGTGATGGAGAGACAACGCGAATCTAGCAGCTTCTATGTCCTTACGTACCAACTAAAATGAATAATTATTGTACGCCTTCCCACCAGTGATCGAACCCCAGGGTCACATGTACGAAAAGCGCATGTGATGATTACAGATACAGATGACCATGGTTACAGAAAAATGATAAAATTAGCGGTATTTTAATTTGGTTTATGATGCTCCTTAACACACAGCAACACATGTGTTACGCTAAAGTCACTAAACACATAGTCAATAACTAAAGTCATTGGGAAGACACCAGTGAAGGGACACAATATAAAGAAGTAAATCAATCTCTGTAGCTCTGAGACCGTACGAAGATCCCAACAACAATTGACGAAGTACAAGAGGCCTTAAAGATTTTTTTAAATAATAATAATAAGTGGATTACCTTACTGAACATTAGGACGAAAAAAGGAAAAGAAATAAAATAAATTTGATGAACTTTATCTAAATAACCAAATAAGCAAATACAGAACTGTTTGATTCTTTACATAAACAAACTTGTGCTTTTATTGTTATTTAATGCAAAGAGTTTATGCCAAATTGTACTAAAAAGTTCGGAAAAGCATTATTTTTAAAGATATTTTCGTAATTGTTAACTTTATAATCTCGCCAGAGAACACGCACCACTGTTCGCACACTCAAGCGTGTAAACAGAAGGAAGGAAAAATGAGGCGATAAGTGATTTTCTAAATTTTGTAAAGAACAAGGGTCCCACTAACCCTGGAAAATGAGACTTAAATAAAAATTAATGAAGTAAAAGTTATAAATAAAATGCTTGTAATAAAAGGTATGTGGTGGCGGAGAGATTCAAACCAGGCGTACTACTCACCGCGCTGACGTTTTCCCCCTGGAGTACGGATTTCTGCTTGGAAATAGCGTTCTTTTGATTGTATTATACGGGTGCAGCCTGTATACTGCCTTGCTTTATTAAGATACCGATGGCTAAGAAATCGAACCCAAAGAGATGTGAGGATTATAGAACTATTAGTCTCATATCTCATGCAGCTAAAATTCTGCTCCGAATACTGAACAGAAGGTTATATGGAAGAACAAATAAAGATGTTGAGGAAGAGCATTTCGGGTTCAGAAGAGGCAAGGGCACAAGAGATGCTATTGGATTATTAAGGGTGATCGGTGAAATATTTATAGAAAAAGGGAAAGAGGTGTATGTTGTATTTATTGATCTAGAAAAGGCTTTTGACCGCGTAAATTGGGAATTGTTGTTGGGAGTTCTAACAAAGATAGGGTTGGAATGGAAAGATAGAAGACTCATAAAAAACTTATACATGAACCAACAAGTAAGTGTTAGGATAGGGGAAGAACTGACGGAAGAGAGTGCAATTGGAAGGGGAGTTCGACAAGGATGCTGCCTCTCGCCAACACTATTTAATGTCTATCTAGAAGAGATAGTGAAAAAGAGCCTACATGATGATGATGGCATTTCGGTAGGAGGTAGAATGATTAGATGTATAAGATTTGCAGACGATATGGCGCTTGTTGCAGAATCTGAAAAGAAAATCAATAAAATGTTAGAAAAAATGAGAAAGGGCTTTGAAGAATATGGGATGAAAATAAATGTTAGAAAGACAAAAGCCATGGTGATTGGAACGAAGGGGTCTGTGTCAAATATAAAAGTAAGAGGGGAGAAAATAGAACAAGTGAATAGTTTTCGATAACTGGATAGTGTTCTTAGTAATGACATGAAATGCGAACGTGAAATAAAAGCAAGGATAGGAATGGCGAAAGAAGCCTTTAAAAGAAAGAAAAGTCTGTTTTGTGGGACCTCGAACAAAGAGTTGAGAAAAAGACTCATAAAATGCTTCGTGTGGAGTGTTGTACTGTATGGGGCGGAAACATGGACATTACGTAAAGGTGACGAAAATAGACTGGAAGCCTTCGAAATGTGGGTGTGGAGAAGAATGGAAAGAATTAGTTGGGTCGAGCGGAAAACGAATGAGAGAGTGTTAGAAATGGTGGGTGAGAAAAGAACACTTTTAGATATTATTAGGAAGAGGAAGAGAAACTGGTTGGGACATTCCCTAAGAAGAGATTGTATTATGAGGGACGTCCTAGAGGGTATGGTGGCGGGAAAGAGAGGGAGGGGGCGAAAGAGACTACAATTAATGGATGATATTAAAATAGAAAGATCATACGCGAAGACGAAAAGGTTAGCGGAGGACCGTGGAGTATGGAAGCTTCTCAGCTGCGGCAAGTGACCTGCCAATAAAGGCAGAATACCTATGATGATGATGATAATTATTAAGTATTGTTGCATAATAAAACGTTGCGGGTCACTTTTTCACTCCGAGAAAACCCACGAGCACGGTGTTTGTCCACCACAAAGTTCACACGGCGCGAGGTGGGATCGAACCAGGGACCCCAAGCACCGGAGGTAAACGCTCTATCACTCAGCCACGGCGCTCCCCAATTTTTTGATTGTTCTATATAACTCATACATGATATGTCGTTTCCTTGACATACGCGCACCATTTCCACTCTGCCTTTCGCGCCATTATATCGTAACAAGTGTACCTCTCCGCGAAATAGTCTATCCGCCTCCATATACAGTGAAGCTTACATCGAAAACAACTACTTTCTTAACTTTTACTATTCCCATTACCTGATATTTACTCATTCATCCTCACAGACATAAACAAATTCTCCTATTGACCCGGCAAATTTCCTAAAATTGGTTCGGCGATACAGCAATTAACCCAAATTTAGTACCTTGAGTCGTAGTCTTACCCACTTATTCTTATTGCGTGTCTTGTTCGGGCGAAGCTGAGAGCAATTGTGCAATAGTAACCCAGCGTTCTTTACGCAGGGCCGGAACATACTATAACCGAATCTTTTTCATGCGCAGAAACAATTAACATATGCAACACAACATATAAAATTTATGACAATTTGAAATGAATATGCATAATATTAAATTAACTCACCACATATATATAAAGTTCTTTCTCTTCGTATTCAGGCCACGATTCCTCAGGTTTCACATGGAATACTATTAGCCGGTTAATATTTACTTTATTCGTCGTCTTCCCCGACAGGGGCACTTACACACCATGTTTTCGTCATATTTGCTTAATCAGCAACTTGGTACAGTTCCCAATGAATGAACATTTTTATCACACAAAAATTATTTTCCTACTTGTAAACTCACCTTCAATTGACTATAAGAATCAACAAACTTTGTTTAAAGCAGTGCACCCACACAGCATCACCATATGTCAAATGAACAACGCGAATCGAACATACAAGCAGCGCGACCACACGACGATTTCTATATCAAGCTCTCCAGCGGCAAAGATGTTATCGTCGCTGGCGGGCCACAATCGGGATAAAGCTGCAAAACGGCATAAGCGGAAAATGCCCAAATCCCGCCTTGACGCAGCCTGTATCGGCGGCCTGAAGTAGGAGGCGGTCCGCCATCGACGGCGGCAAATTGTCAATGGGGGAGGCAAATACGAGTATTAACAGCCGCAGTCGTTTCATCCACTTTTTGCCGACCCTTTTCCGACTCGTTTTAAAAGGATCATAACCCTACTGTATTAGCTGTGAAACTTACTTTCCATGTACTATTCCGCTTGCAGGTCCTATAGGACAAGAGTTATCTTACTAGTCGGCGAACCGCCAGCGTTTCGACGTTTTTACAACTATCATTTGTCGCGTTCATTCCGTCCGCTGTATGCCGACTTTCTGCCGACTCCGTTTTCACAAAACATATTTAATGGAATTAGTGTCCACCCACAAGAAAAACCTTCGGACAGTTTCAATTTTTACTTCATCATTAAAGAAGATACAGGTTCTACTCATTTTCCAAACTTTCACTCGTTGCCGCTGGTAAGCAATATTGAAACTTTCGCCGACGTCGTTTTTCAAGAAATAGCCGGAAGCGTCTTTTTGCAGTCGTTGTCCGACTGTCTGCCGACTGTTTCGAGATAGCATTATACGAGAGAAATATAAGTCCTAATTAGTATTTTAAAGCAACAAATTACCTTCTGACGCTCTTTGTTTTCTTTTGGTGAACGATTCTGTTTTTGCTCGTCGCGATCGAAAATCGTGCGGAACGACGACGGTGTTCGGCGCCGGCAATCCGACCACTGCATCTGGTCGCCATGGACAAATTGTCCAACTTTAGGCGGCATTATCCTGATGGGGATGTTTCTATTTCAAATTTTAAAGTTGGGCCCTGGGCTACCTTGAAGGGCGGCCCTGGAGGGCACCGCAACAACACCATTCGATCAGTCCCGTGGCATTTCCTGTTTGAGTTTTTGTTTGGTTTGTTTATGTTCACCCGGTTTCATATTAGTAGTGCTGGAATTTTATCTGATACACGCAAGATGTCTTGACGGCCATTTTGAATACGGTGATTGATATGAAAAATCCTTTGCTTTAACGTTTTTTAGTTTTTAAAGATCTATCGAATGAGGTATCACTCGACACATATTTCCATTTAAAATTTTAAAGTTGGGCCCCGTTCCCCCATGAAGTGCTGCCCTGGGGAGCACCACAATATTACCATTCGATTTGCTCCATTGTATTTCCTATGTCAGCTATACATTATATACGTCCATTTGTATGTGAGATCCTGACCGCCTATATTGTTTCATGCGGAAAGTAGGTACAAATGGAACACTTATACAGAAAGTATTATAAAACATGCGTTTTCACTTATACGTTTGCAGTACGTCAAGTCAAAAACTACAGGATTTACCAATGTAACATACGATTTTACGTACGCCACATTCAAAATTTTCTCAGTGTATTAGTGTTCGAAGTACTTATTTTGATTAACGAATGTTTCTAAAGGTACTGTAGAGTGTCTAACTGCTTTGTACTCAGGCGTTACTAGTGTATCTGTGTTGAATTTTATGTAGTTGTTCTCTGTATCACTCTGTATCGAGAATACTCGGAATAAAAACCATGATACCAAGTAGGAAATTTGAAACGTTAATTTATTGTGTACTGCACATCACATCATGTATATCATTTAGCAATAAATATCGTCCCTGTATGAATATTTCACCTATACCTACACGTCCCTATACCTTCTTATCGCCCCGAGGTCAGGAGTAAAAGTGGATCTGAAAAGGTAGGGGGATGCATGATGTAACGTCATCCCCGTGCTTATCTTTGCATATTGTAAATTTTTAGCAAGCGGGGGAAGGCATACATACTTTCTTAAATCGGGTAAAGGCGACCCCCGCGTTCCCCCTCACTTTAATCCCTGCTCGAGATAACTCGGGATAAAAATCTAGCTTTTTTCTTCTACGCACTGGAAACATTTTATGAAGAGGTAATTTTATTACATACTCTTCAACATTCAAACAATTTAAACAAGCAATAAATGTGGGTATATTTGCCAGACAATCTACTGATAATTAAGTCCTTAAGCTGTCAATAGCTTCAAGCAAAGTTTGCAACGTTAAATCCTCGTTATTGGTCATGATTCCACATCAAAATACGTAACAATACAATGAAAAACATTTTAAAATATATTTCTTATTACCAAAGCAAATCAGAATATCACAGAACAACACTATAATTCTCGGTGTTGTATCAACTATTCTAGCTTTCACTTACACCATCCGCAAGGAACCACTTAAAATAATATTATTATTGGTTGGTCCTTTTTCGATTAGGTGCCATGTTATTACGATTTAGGGTCCATCTCTCTCGTGCTTGAGAAAATACAACAATCACAACACCGAGGACACCTGCAAAGCTCAGCATTGCTCCGCGTCCTCAATGCAGTACAGCAACAAGAAATTTAGGAATGATCCAGAAGATTGTGATCTTGGCCAGTAATTAGTTTTTGGATCAGGGGACACAAAATTTTTGAACGGCCCCTAAATCGAGTTTTCGTATTTTCTATGGAATAAGCACATCATAGTGAATTAAGTGACAGTTTGGGTTTGGCTACACTACATCTAGTTCTGCAGATAAAAGTCGTACAAGAAATTGTTTGATTGAAATATATTGGACCTTTTGATCCAAAAGCCCTGCTAGAAAAAAGGAATGATGAGGGCGTGTAAGGCATGTGGGTGCTCCAAATGTGGTGTCTAACAGAAAGTAAACCCAATCCCTTAGTCAAAGATTACCGAATGACATAACCACAAATCAGTCTATATGGCGGGAAAAAAGAAAGAATTACAATGGTATCGTCCTTATCTTGCATGCACACTAAATATTAAGTGCTGTGCGTTTAATAACACAACTAGAAAATTTATAACATGAAAATTATGTAAATTAAAAGTGCATAAACATTTAATTGATTTATTCTTAGTGTCGATATCAATGTCGACATTTCAATGTGACTATTCGTTTCATGTGAAGTTCATAAATCTCCTTCTATTTATCAAATCCGCTAATATCTAGCACGAAGTATACTGGATACCGCTGCGAAACGTATTCTGCAGCAATACGCCCACTTTTATGAAACGTCCATTAGTGTTTTGAAGTACTTCTATAATATGCACTTATACACCATTGTTCAACTGAAGCCGAAGCTGTAGCGTCCACCTTTCTAGCTATTTCCAGTTTTAAAAAGTCACGCTATTATTTGTAATCTCTAGTCAGTGACGGTTCTAGCTGGGGCCTGGGAGCCTAGGACTCCCAGATCCTTTGGTACCTAAAATTATTTAAGTCATTATTTATATATTTTTGAAAGTTTATAGTAAACTCAGGATATACCTACCATAGTCTGGGTTCTGGCTGTCTCTCAGTTTCTACCTTCTAGATCCTCCAATGCTTAAGCTATTATTTATATATTTTTGAAAGTTTATATTAAACTCATGTTATACCTATCATAGTCTGGATTCTGGCTGTCTCTCAGTTTATACCTTCTAGATCCTCCTCTGCTTAAGCTATTATTTATATATTTTTGAAAGTTTATAGTAAACTCAGGATATACCTACCATAGTCTGGGTTCTGGCTGTCTCTCAGTTTCTACCTTCTAGATCCTCCAATGCTTAAGCTATTATTTATATATTTTTGAAAGTTTATATTAAACTCATGTTATACCTATCATAGTCTGGATTCTGGCTGTCTCTCAGTTTCTACCTTCTAGATCCTCCTCTGCTTAAGCTATTATTTATATATTTTTGAAAGTTTATAGTAAACTCAGGATATACCTACCATAGTCTGGGTTCTGGCTGTCTCTCAGTTTCTACCTTCTAGATCCTCCTCTGCTTAAGCTATTATTTATATATTTTTGAAAGTTTATAGTAAACTCAGGATATACCTACCATAGTCTGGGTTCTGGCTGTCTCTCAGTTTCTACCTTCTAGATCCTCCACTGCTTAAGCTATTATTTATATATTTTTGAAAGTTTATAGTAAACTCAGGATATACCTACCATAGTCTGGGTTCTGGCTGTCTCTCAGTTTCTACCTTCTAGATCCTCCAATGCTTAAGCTATTATTTATATATTTTTGAAAGTTTATATTAAACTCATGTTATACCTATCATAGTCTGGATTCTGGCTGTCTCTCAGTTTCTACCTTCTAGATCCTCCTCTGCTTAAGCTATTATTTATATATTTTTGAAAGTTTATAGTAAACTCAGGATATACCTACCATAGTCTGGGTTCTGGCTGTCTCTCAGTTTCTACCTTCTAGATCCTCCAATGCTTAAGCTATTATTTATATATTTTTGAAAGTTTATAGTAAACTCAGGATATACCTACCATAGTCTGGGTTCTGGCTGTCTCTCAGTTTCTACCTTCTAGATCCTCCACTGCTTAAGCTATTATTTATATATTTTTGAAAGTTTATAGTAAACTCAGGATATACCTACCATAGTCTGGGTTCTGGCTGTCTCTCAGTTTCTACCTTCTAGATCCTCCAATGCTTAAGCTATTATTTATATATTTTTGAAAGTTTATATTAAGCTCATGTTATACCTATCATAGTCTGGATTCTGGCTGTCTCTCAGTTTCTACCTTCTAGATCCTCCTCTGCTTAAGCTATTATTTATATATTTTTGAAAGTTTATAGTAAACTCAGGATATACCTACCATAGTCTGGGTTCTGGCTGTCTCTCAGTTTCTACCTTCTAGATCCTCCAATGCTTAAGCTATTATTTATATATTTTTGAAAGTTTATAGTAAACTCAGGATATACCTACCATAGTCTGGGTTCTGGCTGTCTCTCAGTTTCTACCTTCTAGATCCTCCACTGCTTAAGCTATTATTTATATATTTTTGAAAGTTTATAGTAAACTCAGGATATACCTACCATAGTCTGGGTTCTGGCTGTCTCTCAGTTTCTACCTTCTAGATCCTCCAATGCTTAAGCTATTATTTATATATTTTTGAAAGTTTATAGTAAACTCATGTTATACCTATCATAGTCTGGATTCTGGCTGTCTCTCAGCTTCTACCTTCTAGATCCTCCACTGCTTAAGCTATTATTTATATATTTTTGAAAGTTTTTAGTAAACTCAGGATATACCTACCATAGTCTGGGTTCTGGCTGTCTCTCAGTTTCTACCTTCTAGATCCTCCAATGCTTAAGCTATTATTTATATATTTTTGAAAGTTTATAGTAAACTCATGTTATACCTATCATAGTCTGGATTCTGGCTGTCTCAGTTTCTACCTTCTAGATCCTCCAATGCTTAAGCTATTATTTATATATTTTTGAAAGTTTATAGTAAACTCATGTTATACCTATCATAGTCTGGATTCTGGCTGTCTCTCAGTTTCTACCTTCTAGATCCTCCTCTGCTTAAGCTATTATTTATATATTTTTGAAAGTTTATAGTAAACTCAGGATATACCTACCATAGTCTGGGTTCTGGCTGTCTCTCAGTTTCTACCTTCTAGATCCTCCACTGCTTAAGCTATTATTTATATATTTTTGAAAGTTTATAGTAAACTCATGTTATACCTATCATAGTCTGGATTCTGGCTGTCTCTCAGTTTCTACCTTCTAGATCCTCCACTGCTTAAGCTATTATTTATATATTTTTGAAAGTTTATAGTAAACTCAGGATATACCTACCATAGTCTGGGTTCTGGCTGTCTCTCAGTTTCTACCTTCTAGATCCTCCACTGCTTAAGCTATTATTTATATATTTTTGAAAGTTTATAGTAAACTCATGTTATACCTATCATAGTCTGGATTCTGGCTGTCTCTCAGTTTCTACCTTCTAGATCCTCCACTGCTTAAGCTATTATTTATATATTTTTGAAAGTTTATAGTAAACTCATGTTATACCTATCATAGTCTCGATTCTGGCTGTCTCTCAGTTTCTACCTTCTAGATCCTCCACTGCTTAAGCTATTATTTATATATTTTTGAAAGTTTATAGTAAACTCAGGATATACCTACCATAGTCTGGGTTCTGGCTGTCTCTCAGTTTCTACCTTCTAGATCCTCCACTGCTTAAGCTATTATTTATATATTTTTGAAAGTTTATAGTAAACTCATGTTATACCTATCATAGTCTGGATTCTGGCTGTCTCTCAGTTTCTACCTTCTAGATCCTCCACTGCTTAAGCTATTATTTATATATTTTTGAAAGTTTATAGTAAACTCAGGATATACCTATCATAGTCTGGGTTCTGGCTGTCTCTCAGTTTTTACCTTCTAGATCCTCCAATGCTTAAGCTATTATTTATATATTTTTGAAAGTTTATAGTAAACTCATGTTATACCTATCATAGTCTGGATTCTGGCTGTCTCTCAGTTTCTACCTTCTAGATCCTCCACTGCTTAAGCTATTATTTATATATTTTTGAAAGTTTATAGTAAACTCAGGATATACCTACCATAGTCTGGGTTCTGGCTGTCTCTCAGTTTCTACCTTCTAGATCCTCCACTGCTTAAGCTATTATTTATATATTTTTGAAAGTTTATAGTAAACTCATGTTATACCTATCATAGTCTCGATTCTGGCTGTCTCTCAGTTTCTACCTTCTAGATCCTCCACTGCTTAAGCTATTATTTATATATTTTTGAAAGTTTATAGTAAACTCAGGATATACCTACCATAGTCTGGGTTCTGGCTGTCTCTCAGTTTCTACCTTCTAGATCCTCCAATGCTTAAGCTATTATTTATATATTTTTGAAAGTTTATATTAAACTCATGTTATACCTATCATAGTCTGGATTCTGGCTGTCTCTCAGTTTCTACCTTCTAGATCCTCCACTGCTTAAGCTATTATTTATATATTTTTGAAAGTTTATAGTAAACTCATGTTATACCTATCATAGTCTCGATTCTGGCTGTCTCTCAGTTTCTACCTTCTAGATCCTCCACTGCTTAAGCTATTATTTATATATTTTTGAAAGTTTATAGTAAACTCAGGATATACCTACCATAGTCTGGGTTCTGGCTGTCTCTCAGTTTCTACCTTCTAGATCCTCCAATGCTTAAGCTATTATTTATATATTTTTGAAAGTTTATAGTAAACTCATGTTATACCTATCATAGTCTCGATTCTGGCTGTCTCTCAGTTTCTACCTTCTAGATCCTCCACTGCTTAAGCTATTATTTATATATTTTTGAAAGTTTATAGTAAACTCAGGATATACCTACCATAGTCTGGGTTCTGGCTGTCTCTCAGTTTCTACCTTCTAGATCCTCCAATGCTTAAGCTATTATTTATATATTTTTGAAAGTTTATATTAAACTCATGTTATACCTATCATAGTCTGGATTCTGGCTGTCTCTCAGTTTCTACCTTCTAGATCCTCCACTGCTTAAGCTATTATTTATATATTTTTGAAAGTTTATAGTAAACTCATGTTATACCTATCATAGTCTCGATTCTGGCTGTCTCTCAGTTTCTACCTTCTAGATCCTCCACTGCTTAAGCTATTATTTATATATTTTTGAAAGTTTATAGTAAACTCATGTTATACCTATCATAGTCTGGATTCTGGCTGTCTCTCAGTTTCTACCTTCTAGATCCTCCACTGCTTAAGCTATTATTTATATATTTTTAAAAGTTTATAGTAAACTCAGGATATACCTACCATAGTCTGGGTTCTGACTGCCCCTTCCCCCCAGCTTATACCTTCTAGAACCGCTACTGCTCGTAGTTAACTTTTTACTTAAACATTTCTTAAAGGTTCCGTCACTTTATCTATCGCAACATCAATTAAAAGAAAGGGTTCATTACTGCCAAAGTTTAAAAGTTTTGTGCACCTTTTGGGATGAAAATTTTATACTTCCCGATAATTTATAAAATTGCACTGATTTCTAATCCACAATTTAAATAATAATAACTGCACATGGGCCGAATCTATAGTGTAGGATATACCAAGGATCTTATAAAATAGAGGATCTGCCCATATGTATCTCCATCCTATAAAATAAATGAAGCGAAAAAAATACCAGCATAGGCACGTCTGATTGGGTATTCTCGTTTCCGCCATCGTCTGATTGGCTACTTTCGTTTTCGCCATGATTGTTGGCTCAAATCGTTGCGATCCTATTGGGCGGAGTGGGGCAAAGTAGGGGTGGCGAAACTGACGTATGGCTTCAAGATTTTGTTGTAAGAGCAGATCCTCTATTTTATAAGATCCTTGGGATACATCCTACTTTTCCCTGCACAAGTTGTTTTTCAATACCAATGTACTGGCGAGGCGCTTCAGTGTTCTATTCTGTTTTTCATTTTCTTATCTTTAGTCTCAACGCAAACTAATAGGAAACAAAACACTAAAAAGCAGCAACTCGTCCAAAGAAGTTTAAGAGAAGCAGTTAACCTTCCATAGCTAAAGAAACTTGGGTGAATAGCAGACCAGTTATATATTCACCACATCATCTCGCTTCAGTTTTACTTTTACATTCAGGACATTCATATGAATGATCTGTGTTACGTCTGCCGTTTAAAAGCAAAGGGTTGTATCTACATTTCTCTTAAATAACCAAAATTAGATAATTAACAACAGGAAAACGATATGATAATGGAACATCTATTGACAACATTTGGAAGTTGAATCTAGTGCTGTGACCCTCTCACAGGCACAAATAAGCTTTAACGTAACTCGAGATTTGATGCTAGTGCTCCGAACGTACACGCTAGCTACGATCTTTTACATTGCATGACACTGAGTTGATTGAGTAAATTTTATTTACGTCGTTCGTTAGCAACGAGACTGTAGGTGACAAGACATACGTACAGGTTAAGGTGGGATCTCAATCATTGCAGTGTGACCGATGTTCTCCCATCGGGAAACAAACCTGGAAATTTGTGCAGAAAAGGTTGACACCACTTGAACAGTATAACCGTCCCCAAGCTATATAAGTAATTTTTTGTGGACGCTCTGCACATTTTGGAAATACAGAAATCATTCTTCCATTTATATTATATTTTTGCGACGTAAATAACTTCTTTTCTTCGGTAGGAGTTGCAAGTAATTCAATTTCTTTCATTCGAATGAAAGTCTTTCATCGTCCACTCATAGATATATATCTGAAACGTTTTTTCTACCTTGAGAGAATTTTAATAATTAACAAAAAACACATTCATTATCTGAGCTTTTTTGGGGGCCGCGGTGGCTCAGTGGTAGAGCGTTCACCTCTGGTGCTTGGGGTCCCGGGTTCGATCCCAGCCCCCGCCAAGTGAACTTTGTGGTGGACAAACACCGTGTGCGTAGGTTTTCTCGGGGTTCTCCCGTTTCCTCCCACTTTCTTCATTCCACCATTTCATTCATCACTCATCATCACCGTCTCCTTTAGCCTAACCGGCATAACCGTGGGACGTAAAACTCAAAAATTTCATTTCATTTCATTTATCTGAGCTTCATATATGATAATATGATAATCGTATTTCTCTTACTTGGATCTCAGTGTTTCTTCCTTACTCATTAATATACAAAGACTACGCTCTATAGTTATTTGGAACTAAATTAAGTGCTTACTTCAATCGTTTATAGAAATACTGCGGCAGTCGAGAGCAGAGCAGCTGCAACACAGCCAGACCGTCAAGAAGCAACATTGCTCAGCCAGTTTCATCTAGAAGTTCTAACAGTCAACTGTCGTTTCTTTCTGTACATTGTGACCAGTGAACTGTGAATTAACGCAAATTCTTCCGACATTTAATTTGCATATCCATACAGGTGGCTTAACCTAATCACATTTTAAAATGAACTACCAACACTGACCAGTCGGTCAATTCAGCTTACACCTAGAGCACCTGGACTCCACGCTTCAATATAGCCAACACGTTCGTTTAACTCATTACAGAAATACGCAAAGGGGCATGTGCTAGTAGCCGATCAAAGACTAGAATCACGGCTAGCCCTCACTTAGCGAAATCCCGGGTCCCCTGACCTTGTTCGTATAAGTAGTACCGGTCCTCCAATGTCCTAATTCTACATTGTGACTCCATGTATTTGTTCTGCTTTGTATGTACATTTCTCGTGGCAGCCAGGAACTTACGTCCTGGGATTAATTTAATGTAACCCCGAAGAATTATCCTCACTCCATTAGTTGGTTTTGTGAGAAAAGTGTTTATGGCGAACCCCTAAATATAGAGATTCATCTATATATGTGTGTGATACAAATCTAAAGGCCTATAACGTCTTAAAATATGAAGTAGGTATATATATCTATATTTTTATAGTGTATTTAATTTATAAGCATAGTATCATTTTATTTAATGTGTTTTCGTTGCATATATGAATAACATTTTTGTGTATCGTGATCTGAACGATCATATGGACGTCCGTGCAAATTTCGAGACGAGACATCCGAACCTCTGGGTGCTTGATGCTTATCTCATTGTTGAAATCGGACAACGATCCGGGAAAAGTTCTGTAATCCCTTTTCGGAAATATTCTTTGATGTCTTAACCAGGTAAGGTCAGGTCTCCTGAAAGTACTCGTTAGTGGGACAGTGGGAGGCAGATCCGGAAAGCGGTTACAGAATAAATTGCGCCCTAATACAGCGACCCAAATCTAGACCGTTGGTGATCGAACAGATATAGAACACGCTTACAGGATAACGACATCCGAAAACAGCGACCCAAGTCGAGATTATTGTCGTCGAACAGTTACCATTATAGGATAAATGTTGCCTTAAAACAGGATATATACCACCGGAACTAGTGATTATAACAAAAAGCGGTTACAACAGCAATGAGCCCATTAATTCTTACCTTAGCTCATAAAGGCAAATGTTTCCTTCTTGTGTCCAAAAGATGGTGCTAACTACTTTTGGGTGCTGAAGTGCTTGAAATCATTCAAAAATCACATGTAAGTCAAAATGCTTCATTCATTTTCATACGCTAAATGTACCGTAATCAATAGCTAACATGTCGTGGTTCGTGTTGGCCAAATAAAACATCTTTCAAGATACCTTATGAAGACTCGCAGTAATATCTTTTTAACGTGCTGTCTATGAAATTTAGAATCAGATTCTGACGGGAGTGCTTGTTAATATTAATATGTTATCGGGTTTTACAAACCAAAGTATCTTTGTAGGACTTGTATTAAGAATGATGGATTAAGATTTCAGCTTTTGAAGACCTAATCTGAAGATCTTTCTCAACATAATCTAGAACTACGAAACAAAAGGAAGTAGATAAAGAAAGGAAAAGAATGAAATAAAGTAGAAAGAAACAAAAAGTAATGATAAAAGAACGAAAAAATAGTAGATAAAAGAAGGAAAATATAGAATTTTACAACAATTCTAGCGACTATTAATGCTACTTCTACGACTAGAATTCTCGGGTTTCTAAACGTGATATTTTCAAAGTGTTGTGGATACAAAAGACGGCTAAATGGAAATCTAAAATAATACTTTAGTGTTCTGGTTCATTTCAAACCCAAGTGAAAATAATGAATACCAAAATTTGGTTAAGATCAACATAAAAATGCATATGGCAAGGTACCAGAAAAATTTAAAAGATGTAAATAGGTATATGCAAAAAGTTGCCAATAATAACAAAAAACTTAATAAATTTACTCGAGCTTGTCCCTTAGAATCCCAAACCCTTTGCCACCATCATTTACTTCGTTTTACGTCCTAATACCTAAAATATAAAATTTATTCTTGCTATCATCCGGATCCTCAATGTATTCTTTCCTTCTTTCTTTAGCTGCAATTCTTTCTTTAAAAGTTCATTTCTAACTTCAGTGTCTATATTATCACTATAGTTTTCCCTTGCTACCTTCCATGAAATTTATTCTCATATACATTATAAAAATTTAACTATTCTTTATAATTCATCTTGTCACTTTTACTTCCAATGTATATTCCTCTGTCTTTGTAGATTTCCTTCTTTAACGCTTTCCTGTGCAATTTTCTGACTGGGGTTTTTGTTCAGAGAGTTTAGCGTAATAATACGCTCCCGTACACAGTGTAGTTAATTTGCATGTGTTGAGCGAATTAATACGTGTTTCGTGATACACTAAACTGATGTTGTAAGTTTTGCGCAGAAGTTCTCAAATAACTACACACTACGGAAAGGGTTTCACTCAAGAAAATACGCTGTAAGTGCTAGGTTGACCGTGGGCGTAATAATATGCCGAACACAGGGAAGGGGTTAATTCGTGGATCAACTTTCTAGACATTTTTTCCGTTCTCTGCAGTGGCGTTGCCTTGTGCAGTCCGCAAAAGCACGTGAACCACCAAGTATCGCGACCTGCTTGTTGCTACTTAAGATATTTAATAATATTTAGAATATTATTAAATTGTCGTTTCGTTTTTATTCTTTGCTTGCTTTACCCCTTGTGTATATGCATTCCATCATCACACCACGTTCACAACAGAGTAGCGAGCGTGATAGGCTGCTCTGTGTGTATTACGCAAGGGAAACGCGAACAGCTGAGGCGAGGAACTGCGGTCTCCTGACGTTCGAATTAAGATTTTAACGAGCAGCGTTAACAGCACTGTTGTTGACTTATTTCCAGTAATGTGGCGCTTTAAACAGAATCAAACAATGAACTGCAACTTAAAAATATATAGAACAATATAGTAGTACTACATAACTCATTCTTTCAATCACTTATCTACCATTCTGTTTTATCTCAATTTCTTGTAATGAAAATAAACTAATGGAACAAACAAAATCACGTCTTTCCGAGGTCGTACTGAGGGGAATGAGAGGTTTAGAATCCTTCCCCAGAGTTTCTTAAGTTAACGCAGAACAAACTAGAATTTTAATTTATTTTCAAGATTTATTTTTAAATACATATAATCCCTGATTTTTCTTTAGGCTACGGTTTACAGCCTAAATAAACTAAATGTTTGTATGAAAAGCTAATAGCTTATCAAAACACGCTCTACTTTGTAATATTGGTACAATGGTAAAACCTTACCTTCTGTATTGTGGGAACCTGAAGGAAATGTTGGAATTGATTTTCTTCAACATTCGTCTTTAACACATGCAAAATAGAAAAGGACGAGTATTGATATTTGTAGTAATGTACGTTCAGCTGTAAGTTTCTTTTCTTTGGATGGGGGCGGAATACTAATGAATTGTCTTGAGGTAACAGTGCAAAAGTACATAGACAAAGCGTTTCTAAATAAAGGTGCCTCTGCAACTATTATATTAATTTGATATTGCATGTTTCGTATATACTGTTAACCGTTCACTAAATAGCATACATGATAATTCAAAAATACGAGTTGAGTTGATTTTGAGTTTAATTTATCTTTCAGCAGCGAGGCATTATGAGACGAGACCTACTGAATAACGTGGAATCCGAACAACATGAGCTCTTTCCGGGAATCGAATCTGAGTTTACCGTGCCAAAAGCACTTACTCTAACCGCTTACCCATGAAGGAACTCTTCAAATATACGAGATAGGATATGATTGCATTCTTGATACTAATGGAGATTACATTTAGTATATTGTGAAATGGGTGGTGAGTCTGCAGAAACAGAATGGCATACAACAAAATTCGTGAAAATCATACCAAATAATCCGAAGTTGACTTCAGAAACTGAAAGTTGTGTTACCATATTAATGAATATGAAAGCATTTAAAGGAGTACCGAAACTCAAAATAGTTTCAGTGCATTAGCTATAGTATCAGAAGAGAAAAAAATAAAAAATAAAAACAACTAAACTTCAAAAGAGTTATTGACAAGTTGATTGTCCTGAAGAACATTGGAAGTAGTTTCATAGACGAGTGAATTGTTTATAAATTCGTGCTTTTCATTATGTGCAAATATACATGGTTAATTAGTTTTTATTATTTAGAATACTGAAAGAATTCAAGAATAGAATTTTGTAATGACTGTGAACTACCGAAAAATTATGTCACGAAACGCCACAGATGCTCTGGTCTTCATTCGCCATGTAATCCAATTGTTGCTAGTTAAATAATGACAAAACTGTATGACTGAAACCGAGACTGCTTTGACTAACCAAAAAAGTAGCTTTTTTTTAAATATATACATACATATTTCCTGCGAAGTGGCACACGTCAAATGGACATTTCAACCACAACAACCAAATTTTTAACATCACATGTAAATTCATTTGTTTTGCCTCTCTGTACTTCTTCTTTATAGATCAACATGGGTCAATTTCATCTCCTCAACAAAATATTGGGGGGACACGTTTCCCTCGCCAGAGACGCCCGTATGTATATATATATATATATTTGCTATCCAGAACAAAATTATGTTGGACAGACTGCTGTTCAAAAATAATTTTAAACGTAAGAAAGTAAATCCTGAAAAGGTTTGTTAGTTTTTTTTTTTTTTTTTTTTTTTTTTTTACAAAAAAAAAGAACGCCTTTATATGGTCAAGCTATATATGGACAATCCTTTGTTGTGTAAAATACTTGCAGAAAGAAAAGAGAAAACTAAGTTTTCATTATACTTATTAAAACCATTTAGAATAAGGTAATACTAGGGCTGTAAGAAAATTGAAATACCCTTTACTAGATTATCGAAGATCAAAAATAGTTATTTAGTCATAGGATCAAAGTTGTTTAATACACTAACATCCTCCATACAGCAGCTATCGTTTAAGGTCGTTTAAGGTTTATAAGGAAAATTTATATGATTGGTTGGGATGATGGAATTTATTTTACTTTATTCAAGAGTTTAGTGAATGTGAAGACACTGTGTCATAATTTGAAGTGTACTTTATTTCAAATATTATTAGCTTGTTCATTATACTATTAACAAGCAACTGATTGTATGTTATAATTATATAATTATTTTTTCCTTATATCTGTTCCTATATGTATATGTCATTCGGACATTGTCTATTGCTTGTAAAACTCAATGACAATAACATATTCTATTCTATATAATGACCAGAACTTTTACTTTCAAAAACGGGACGCATACGAATCGGCGACGGGGGGAGGGAGACTTTCGCATTGCATTTTGGGACTCAGCAGTGTTTTCAATTTACAAAATACACAAGTTGGAATGATAACACAGCGTTTCTAACTTAAGTACTACCCAACAATACTTTCAACTACTTCAACACTCAGAATTCCAACTCAATTTCCACTTGATCCAGAGAACACTCAATTCCCATTTGAACATTCAGAAGTTCTAGGCACGGCTGAACCTTCCCAATGAGTATTGGTACGAAAGAGCGTAGAATTAGCATTGACCATTTATATTTTGAATAATAATTACGGGACACGTGGGTCATTTTTGCTTAAAAACGGGACATTTAGGCGTCCCGTTTGAGAATCAGAAAAAAACGGGGCAAGGGTTGAAAATAAGGGACTGTCCCTGCAAAAACGGGACGTCTGGTCACCTTGTATATACTACGTAAAACCTTTCCTTGTTGGTGCTCTACCACAGCATTTGGGAATACAGGATTCATGTCGACCATCATTCGGACCAGGCCCGTAGCCAGCCCAACAATTTAGGGCGGGCCCTGCTGAAGTTAGGGGGGCCCGATCCAACCATATGATAGTTCATCACCATATTATAGTTCTTTTGCAAGCCTAGTGTAAAACTTTTAGGGGGCCAGGTAAAATTTAGGGGGGCCGGCCCCCCCTAGACCCCTGGATACGGGCCTGTTTCGGACTAAAAACCAGAACCTAGATACACAGCTCAAATAGCGCCATGTAATTGCTACGAAAGCTTACATGTACGAGTATGTGTCTATTGCTTTATTAAGCATACTTGATTGCAGTATGTTATATAATATTTATTTTAGTTTTGTCACACTAGTATTATGTTAATATTGTAGTAATATATGGTTGTTTCATCGTAAAAGTAAGATTTAGAAGTAGCAAACTATTTTGCGGAGGAGTACAGGTGTCGCTAGGCCAAAAGGAAATCAGTTTTATTATACGCAGTTTTGTTTATTGCAATTTGGAAGTAAGGAACAAATAGTAGTACGTTACCGATGTTCAAAGATGTTAAAAATTAGATGTTTAAAATGAGAAAACACACAATGAAACACGATAGGTATATATGCTATTGATATACGTTAAAAGTGTTGCTCATGGACTTAGAACTTGAAAGAAGTGTTGTTTACACTAATTGCAAAGCAAATAAAGTGATATAAACGTTGACATTTATATTTTGAATTAAATCTTTTATTTTTCCGTGAATGTTTGTTCTAAAGAGAGTCATCTGTGAACGTTCAGAGAAACCGCTTCCCTTTAAGCTCCAACTGGAACGGAACTATCAAAGCCAGTTTACAGATGGGAGCAGTCGTGTCACTTCCCGAAACTTTCTTGGAGATATGAGTTCCCTGGAGGGCGAGTGGATGGGGAGAAAGACGAGTTTTAGTTATTGACAAAAATTCTTAAGAGTCGCTCAACAATGGTGGCCAATAATGGAATTAACCTAGTTCCCTACCGACCTCGTGCTCCAGTTATTGCAGTGAGATGTAGGTGAATTGCCTCATTGGAATCACATATAAACATGCTTGGTACGCGGTTTCTCACTTTTATTGCTGTTCATGTTATTGGTAATCATGTTCAATAGATAGCGATCCTGTGTTTGAGTTGGACAAGTATTTTCGTTTATAACAATGTAATTTGTTTGCCAAAGTGGTTAAACGATATAATAATACTTTAAATGCAAGTAAGCCACTCGATTATTTTCTGTGAAATATTTGCCTCAACATTATGATCTTAAACGAAAAAGGAAACGGTTACGAGAAAGGAGAAATGAATGAGAAAGCGGTACAGAAATTAGAGAAAGAGAGGAAATGGGGGGACAGTGTTAAGAAAAGAGGGAAAGAAATAGGTTAGTGCAATATTTGAGAACAATGAGTCATATTATAGCTTGATAAAACGTGTGGTTGGTGATAAGCGAGGAAGAAGATGGTTATGTTTGGTAGATGGGTGTTTAGTAGAGGTTTCTATTACTACATTCGGACAAAGAAATTAACGAAGGATATAACACTGGTTATCATTATACAGTAATAATGAGGAATAACATGCACTTCCAGATATAACTTTGAACACGTTTTACACTGGAAACAGGCAACAACAGAAACATCGAAATCTTTAAAATTTAATGTATCATTGCAGCGTTGTTCTAGCGCATAGTTTATCAACCTTGGGGTCACAAATTCTAGGGAGTAGCGAGAAGGTTTCATGGGGGCCGCAAAGATAAGCGGAAGAGATAAATATAAATAGGATCTAATACCCGAAAAAACTTTAAATATTATCTTCAATTTTGTTCTGGTAGACATATTTTTATTTTTATATATACTGTTAAGGACAACAAAAAATAGGTCTATTAACCATTTTCAATAGGTGCAAAGCTACTTAAAAACCAATTAAAATGAAAGAGGTACGATATGAAATTATTGAGATCTGCATATTGAAATATGTAGAATTAAAATTGAAAGCTAATTAGATACGTGAGCATGTGTGATTTCATTAATCCGGCAACGTTCTTTAAGTCAAAATTAGAAATCACTTTATTTTTTTTAACATATGACCCAAAATTAAGGGAGTCATGAAAGTTTTAAGATTTTCAAGATGCCTCCATTTTGAAACAGTATGACTGATTAGATTCGGTATTTCTAATAGCCTATGAATGAACTGAAGAAATTTGGTTTTAATTCATTGGATTTTAGGTAAGTTACTGTATCCACTATATACAAGAAATGGATTCTACTATTCTACCATAGAAATAGATAAATATCGTGAAATCTCCGCAATAGGTATATTAAAAATCACGCATAAGCTAATTAAAAACGATAAATTATAAGGGAATCGCAGGCAAGAGTATGTGATAAAATGGAAATCGTGATAGGAATTAGGTTTAGAACCATTGTTCTAGCTAATCTATATAAAACCTTACAGAAAACAGTCGAAATACGCATTGCGAGATTTGAGCCTGACACCTCCCATTTACAAATCGGGAGCGCTTATCGTTTAATGATAAACGTATGTGTTTCTCTATATCGTTAGAATCATTACAAAAGAAAAGTGTGAAGCTACAATAATACTGCAGTATGTTAAACAATCTTCAACATGTCTATCCCAGAACACAAAAATTGGTTTATGGGGTCTGAAATATAGTATGTGGCGTGAAAGAAAATCTCACGCCGCTGGCATGAATTAAATTTTATATTAAGTGAAATATCAGAAAATGGCATGAGTGTAACTTTTCTTCTCGAATGGTCGCTATCACATATCTTTGAAAAGAAAAAAGGAAGAAAATTCTTAGAGAACATTTGCAATAAATTTCGACGTGGCGACGGAAATTAAAATACTACGTTCGTTTCATGTAACATTGGTGCAAAATATCCAGTAGTAAGATATTATATATATATAGCGAGAGAGAGAGAAATGAGTAAGGAATTTTGCCAGTTTTCTCTTTATTGATGAACAACGGTTAAACTTGTCCAGGAAAACACAGGATATAAAAAAAAGAAAGAAAGAAAGAAAATAAAAATCTTTTGGATTGAATTTCCATTAGATCGGCAGAAGAAAGATGGTACCCAACGGAGATGTGGCTATGGGGAAATGATATATGAGTGCTTGAAGAACGAAGATTTGTCGTCTCACAAGTGGAGGCCAAGATTGGGGCGTCTTTTGCTTTATTTTTTCTGGTTACTTCTTTTTTATATAACCATTTTGTTTTTCCTTTTGTGAAAATAAAACGTATTCTATTTTTTTAATGTTGTTTTCCTTCTATTCTGAACCATAGATTCGTGATGAAATAGAAATATTGAATTATCTGCTTATAAGTAATATAACCTTCGTTGTCTTACCTTTAGAAGAATACAATATAACGTTACAGACAGTCTGCTACTTATTGGTTAAACTAGAAATAAAAGCCACTGAACAAAGAAATGTTTATTTTTAAATAATAACTGTGTGACAGTTTCGCCAACTAAAAGAATTCAAAAATTCGTTTTTGTTGAAGAGATTTTTTGTGCAGTTGTGGATGGAAGTAAGGCACCGTTACTCCTAAACACATTCGCCCGAATAACCACTCTAGCTATCTATTGGAAGAGACGAAATTCAAGAACTCCTTTCCTTTCATGAGTTATCATATGGACTGAGGAACGGATGCACGGTAAGTACTCGTTACCTGTTAAGGCGTTAAACGATTGACTCCATTAACGAAGTCACCCGAGATAACCACTTTAGCTATCTACTGTAAAAGTCAGAACTAAAAGAACTCACTTTCGTTCAAGAGTTATGGACTTAGGAAGAAATGTTAGTCCCCGTTACTCGTTAAGGTGCTAACGGATTGACTCCGTTAACGAAGTCACCCTAAATAACCATTCTAGCTATCTACTGTAAAAGGCAGAACCAAAGAACTCACTTTCGTTCAAGAGTTATGGACTTACTAAGAAATGTTAGTCCCCGCTACTCCTTAAGGTGCTAACGGATTGACTCCGCTAACGAATACATCCGAGGTAACCATCCTAGCTATCTAGTGTAAAAGGCAGAACTAAAGAACTCACTTTCGTTCAAGAGTTATGGACTTACGAAGAAATGCTAGTCCTCGTTACTCGTTAAGATGCTAACGGATTGACTCAGTTAACGAATACATCCGAGGTAACCATCCTTGCTATCTAGTGTAAAAGGCAGAACTAAAGAACTCACTTTCGTTCAAGAGTTATGGACTTACGAAGAAATCTAAGTTCTCGTTACTCGTTAAGGTGCTAAAGGATTGACCCCGTTAATAAGTCACCCGAGGTAACCATTCTAGCTATCTACTGTAAAAGGCTCACTTTCTTTCAAGAGTTATAGACTTACGAAGAAATATAAGTCCTCATTACTCGTTAAGGTGTTAACGGATTGACTCCGTTAACGAAGTCACCCCAAGTAACAATTCTAGCTATCTACTGTAAAAGGCAGAACTAAAGAACTCACTATCTTTCAAGAGTTATAGACTTACGAAGAAATATAAGTCCTCATTACTCGTTAAGGTGCTAACGGATTGACTTCGTAACAGAGTCACCCGAGGTAACCATTGTATCTATTTACTGTAAAAATCAGAACTATAGAACTCACTTTCGTTCAAGAGTTATAGACTTACGAAGAAATAAAAGTCCTCATTACTCGTTAAGGTGTTAACGGATTGACTCCGTTAACGAAGTCACCCCAAGTAACCATTCTAGCTATCTACTGTAAAAGGCAGAACTAAAGAACTCACTTTCTTTCAAGAGTTATAGACTTACGAAGAAATATAAGTCCTCATTACTCGTTAAGGTGTTAACGGATTGACTTCGTTAACAGAGTCTCCCGAGGTAACCATTGTAGCTATTTACTGTAAAAGGCAGAACTATAGAACTCACTTTCGTTCAAGAGTTATAGACTTACGAAGAAATATAAGTCCTCATTACTCGTTAAGGTGTTAACGGATTAACTTCGTTAACGAAGTCACCCCAAGTAACCATTTTAGCTATCTACTGTAAAAGGTAGAACTAAAGAACTCACTGTCTTTCAAGAGTTATAGACTTACGAAGAAATGTAAGTCCTCATTACTCGTTAAGGTGTTAACGGATTGATTTCGTTAACAGAGTCACCCGAGGTAACCATTGTAGCTATTTACTGTAAAAGGCAGAACTATAGAACTCACTTTCGTTCAAGAGTTATAGACTTACGAAGAAATATAAGTCCTCATTACTCGTTAAGTTGTTAACGGATTGACTCCGTTAACGAAGTTACCCCAAGTAACCATGCTAGCTATCTACTGTAGAAGGCAGAACTAAAGAACTCACTTTCCTTCAAGAGCTATTACATGGACTGGCGAACGGATGTAAGTTGTCGTTACCTGCTAAACTCTTAATGTATTGACTCCTTAGTTATCTACTGCAATAAACCTAATTCAGAAGTTCGCTTTCAAATTATCGTGTAGACTAACGGATGGACGTCAGTCGCCGTTACTCTTTCAGCTTTTAATGGATTGTCTTCATTAACGAGCTCCGTCAAGACAATCGTTTAACTATCTCTTAAGAGAATATGTGCCGTTCTATTGACGCGCAAGGGTTCTGATAATTTTTACATAAAATTCAGAAAAGTATCAAAGACATATATTTTGTATGTATACAAAACGAGACGAGATGAGAAAATCTAACCGAGAATTACGACGAGACCACAAAGGATCCTAAGAGGATCTAGGGAAGACTTCAGCAAAATTTAAGATGAAAAGAAAACGTATTTCTCGTTTCGTCTCGTCTGCAATCATAATTGTATACTAGTATACAATACAAAAAACCAAACTGTCCATACAATTATAATAAGATACACCAATCGTCACGAAGGAACAACGCCCGAGAGAAGGATAATGAGATACGTCCATATTCGAGACAAGATTATCCCATGATTCAAGAAATTTCTATTTTCGAGACAAGATGAGAAGAAAATCTTTTAAATCCGAGAGAAGACGTGAAATTTTACACATTGAGACACGAAGAGAAAAGGGGAGAATATAGTGTCAATAAACAACTTAAAATCGCACGAAATTAACGGATAATATCAAATACAGAACCATTCATAGAATTAACTCTGTAACTCGTTTTCTCCATTCATTTTCTTTCCTTTATTTTCAGAATAACATCATCACTGAATTTCTCCATTGGAGATTATCTTTCATTTAGCAGCATCCAACTGGAGCTTAGCCTTGTAAATGAAACACTTTAAAAAGGTTAAAACGCGAACGCGGGAAACGAACCCCAGGCCACCAGATTAGAAAACCTACAACTCTAACCATTCATCTAAAGCTACAACTCTAACTACTCACAAGTAAACCTTACGTTTGGGTGAATCGAGTTGCTGACTGAGACACATATGAAAAAGTAGTACTAAATGTGGTCAGTATTTCAGTGAAGTTTTAGGTGCGAAGCTCCAGGGGTTTAGGAGATACAGCTACCAGAACATCACATGAAAGTACAGAATAGTCTTCATACAGTTGGAGGTAAAAGCTCTGTAAGACCTCTTGTAACGACAAAAGATGAATAACAAATATATGGGTACATATTAGGACTAGGGGGAAGTCATATAGTTAGGGTATACCTGACGGCGGCCATCTCGAAATCCGCCATTTTGAATTAAGGTTAAGTTTTTAAAATAGGAATAGGGTCATGTGATACATGATTTAAGGCGCAAATTTAATCAGAAGAACAATGGTGACGTTAATTTTGATTTACGCGCAATTGGTAAAAAGTTACTGGGAAATTAAATATTGTTGCTGCATATGTATTAGTCCTTCACCCCACCTTGTAAATTTTGTGTTAATGATAATAATTAAATAAAAAGCAGATGGATAAATATTAGGTCTATGGCAAGAGTTGCCTTGATGGCGGCCATGTTCAAATCCGCCATTTTGAATCAGACAAAAGTTTTAAACAAAACGCATAACAGTGACACCTTATTAATAGCAAATTTTACCATAACTCCAACGGTATAACCATTTTTGCTTTATCATTAACCAGCACAAAATTAAATGGATCGCTCCTTACGACTACTGCTTTGACTGAATTGTTAACGACAAATGTGTTAAGTGTAACTGGATTGCCTTTGTCAGGTGTGCTCACTGTGAGCAGAGCATTTGTGCAAGTCATGCACTCTTTTCTGAACTACATATTGATTGTACTAATTGAGGACTTTTCTGGAAGAAAGACCCAAGTTCAATTATGACTCAATTCCACTTTGGTCATTTTTCCTTAAATTAGCAACTTGTTTATGCGATAACAAGTGCTGGTTAATGATAAAGCAAAAATGGTTATACCGTTGGATTTATGGTAAAAATTGCTATTAATAAGGTGTCACTGTTATGCGTTTTGTTTAAAACTTTTGTCTGATTCAAAATGGCGGATTTGAACATGGTCGCCATCAAGGCAACTCTTACCATAGAGCTAATATTTATCCATCTGCTTTTTATTTAATTATTATCATTAACACAAAATTTACAAGGTGGGGTAAAGGACTAATACATATGCAGCAACAATATTTAATTTCCCTGTAACTTTTTACCAATTGCGCGTAAATCAAAATTAACGTCACCATTGTTCTTCTGATTAAATTTGCGCCTTAAATCATGTATCACATGACCCTATTCCTATTTTAAAAACTTAACCTTAATTCAAAATGGCGGATTTCAAGATGGCCGCCGTCAGGTATACCCTTACTATATGACTTCCCCCTAGTCCTAATATGTACCCATATATTTGTTATTCATCTTTTGTCGTTACAAGAGGTCTTACAGAGTTTTTACCTCCAACTGTATGAAGACTATTCTGTACTTCCATGTGATGTTCTGGTAGCTGTATCTCCTAAAACCCTGGAGCTTCGCACCTAAAACTTCACTGAAATACTGACCACATTTAGTACTACTTTCTCATATGTGTCTCAGTCAGCAACTCGATTCACCCAAACGTAAGGTTTACTTGTCAGCTACCTCTTCCGGATTGCCTAAATAAAGAGCGTTTACTGTTCGCTCAAAACAATAGCTTGTTAATAGTCATATTGATTGGCAAAACACAGGATCGGAGGGCATTATATCACTGTATTCACTAAATAATCAACATTACAGATTTTTTTAAAAACAAAATACAAAACTCCTTTATTTTGAATCAAATACGTCGCGTGTATTATACTCGTAAACAAACTAAAGACAAATCAATTACTGCATAGTAATCGTGGTTAAGTTGTCAAGCCGCTAGACCAGTAATGTGAACACTGGCGTAATTAGCTTTTTAAATCTGGGGGGACGGATGAATCAAAATCAAAATCCTCTTTCCGACGAAAGTTACATATACAAACTAGTACTTCTTTAACGTGTCTAGCAAACGATTCATGAATACGACCCCTAAGGGTCATGCTTAGGGCCTAGTATGAGTCATAAATGCGTCTGAAACAATATTGTTTCCGAGCAATTATTCGGAACGTCTTCCACTACTGCACATTTACTCCTACTGCTAGAAAAACTAATATTTTCGTTCGCCATTTCCAACATGTTGCATATATCCGTTCAACCAAAATTTATAAATAGGAACTATTCTTTTTTATATTGGTATTATATTTTGTTAAAATATCAATATAATGCATACATAATCCCAAGTCTTTTACCCAAAGAAAGTTTGTTACTATGTATTGTGGTGAAGACAAACCCTACTTAATTTCTGTTTACGCATCCGAAGTTTCGAGATTAACGTTTTCCAGGAGCTGACAGTTACTAATTTCCTTTCGGATACCAATCGCTGTTATCCTTTCTCTATCACTATCTCTTATCCTTTCTTTTTCTTTTCCTATCAACTTCAGTACGCTTATTTACATTGCAATAGGACGTAATATTGAGGTCTTAAATTTTCAGCAATAATAATAATAATAATAATAATAATAATAATAATAAAACTTAAAAAATAATAATGATATTAATATTTTTAAAGTTGCCTAAAATTAGTCAAAATTTACAGATAAGTCGGGATTTCGGGAAGGTGTCTGGACCTCCAGGACACACTTCTGCAACTACCAAAATCTTAAATCAAAGCGTTTTTTGTTTCAGAACGAGATGAAAAATTCCTCTTCTCGTGAGCAACACTAAACAAAACCGAAATATTCTTGCCAAATGTTACATTTCTGGTTGTAATGTTATGCCCTGAACGATTATAAGCTCCTAACTTTTAATCTTCTATGAGATGATAATAACAATAATAATAATAATAGTAATAATAATAATAATAATAATAATAATAATAATAATAATAATAATAATAATCGTGAAGATTTGATAATTCAAGTATTGAAACATCCGAGTATTCAATTATCAGAAGAAAATAAAACGTGTGTCATCGCCAATCAATCGCCACCAAAAATTCAAAAGTAAAAAAAAAAAAAAATGTACTGGTCGTTCGTGGATCCGATTTGATTCGACTATCTTCAGATCACGGGCGTCGTTAGCGGCTGGCTCGGGGATTCTCGTCCCCCCAGACTTTAGTCAAGTATATTTAAAGAAACTATACTACTTTGTATATATAACTTTCGTCGGAAAGAGGATTTTGATTTTAATTCATCCGTCCCCCCAGATTTAAAAAGCTAATTACGCCAGTGTTCACATTACTGGTCTAGCGGCTTGACAACTTAACCACGATTACTATCCAGTAATTGATTTGTCTTTAGTTTGTTATGAGTATAATACACGCGCCGTATTTGATTCAAAATAAAGGAGTTTTGTATTTTGTTTTTAAAAAATCTGTAATGTTGATAATTTAGTGAATACAGTGATGTAATGCCCTCTGATCCTGTGTTTTGCCAATCAATATGACCATTAACAAGCTACTGTTTTGAGCGAACAGTAAACGCTCTTTATTTAGGCAATCCGGAAGAGGTAACGCTTTAGATGAGTGGTTAGAGTTGTAGGTTTTTTAATCTTGTGGCCCGGGTTCGATTCCCGAATTCGCCGTTTAACCTTTCTAAAATGTTTCACTTACAAGGCTGAGCTCCAGTTGGATGCTGCTAAATGAAAGATAATCTCCAGGGGAGAAATTCAGTGATGATGTAATTTTGAAAATAAAGGAAAGAAAATGAATGGAGAAAACGAGTTACAGAGTTAATTCTGTGAATGGTTCTAAATTTGATATTATCCGTTAATTTCGTGCATTTTTAAGTTGTTTGTTGACACTATATTCTCCCCTTTTCTCTTTGTGTCTCAATGTGTAAAATTTCACAAATATTATACAAATCATGAATCCTCAATTATATTTGTAACCTAACGGAAATACGTTAATAAGGAATAAGTTCCCCAACTCGTTTGAGTGTTATCGAATTTTGATTTTTTAATATTTACAAATAAATTGCCAATAGTTAGTATTTTCAAAAATTATTTAACAAATAATGAAATCAACAATTTCTTCTTTCGAAGTAGTATTACGTATGAATCAGCACCGCCAGAACCTAGGAGTTCACGCCCTGTTAGACCCACAAAATTTTCATTGGGGGTTGGATTCTTCCCCCAAATGATCCATCCATACCTTCAATTTGATTTGCAGGTAGGACTAGCGCGAAACTCGGCGCAAAGCTTTGCGTTAGTTAAATGAAAATAATCTACCATATAATATACCGCATAATCTATCCGTATATTGTTTGTTACGAAGATATATATAGATATATGACCTAAGTCAACTTTTTGTATAATCCTCATTTGAGTTAATTATAAGATTAACTAAGTCCCCCGTTGTTATCTTCTCTTTCGGGTTCTGGTATCCGTATATTTTTTCAAGTGGTCGTGTATAATTTTATGTATGTATCATACAAACAAGAAGTACTGTGAGTTCAAGTATCCAAAGACTCCCTTTTTTCATTTGGTCATTCAGCCTTTGCTCCATTTTTGCACTAAAATAATTTTTACGATTTGTGCTTTTAACATGTTTGTAATCCACACGTCTCCAGACTGTCCTCTCAGTGGAAGGTTGCCAATAAAATATTAGATAGGTGATCGCAATTAAGTGATCACTCAGTGTAGAATTGTTCAATATTTGATTTTGAAAAATTTTACACTCGTATTACAAAACAAGTAGTTTATGGAAATAGGCCCCTAGATTTAAACATTTAGCTGTATTCTTATCCATGGGTTATAAAATCTTTCCTTGTATTATCTATAGCAGTAATTTTACAAACATGATATGTGACAGAATGGTTGGATATAGTACACTGTAATTTACAGGAAGGAAATAAGCAAAATCACTATGATTCTACGTGGTTAATTTTCTTGTCAACTAATCCTGTTTTCATTCAACAATTAAAATTTCATTTATTTAAAGAACGGTAAATATTTTCGTTCAATATACTCATTATGTGGTGTAGATGTAGTTATTTCTAATCCTTTGTTTAGAATATAGAGGGATGTCTTAGATCTGTCCCAATTTTGTTGGATAATGCCGATTTCGGACAAAATGTCCCGCGTTCCGATACGCTTCTATGAGGATTTTTCCTAACTTTCACAATTCCGGATTAAGTTGATTTCCATTATTATTGCAGTTAACTTTTCATATTTTTGTACAGACCCTTCTGAGTAGAAGAAACCTTATAACATTGGCAGGCAAGTAGGTAAGCATGTATTTAAGTACGAAACGTATAGTACTATATTATAATGCATACTATTTAAATTTACAATACCTTCATCTTATATCGCCCATATGAAATGATATTTATTATATGTTCTATACGACTTAAATTTTTCACTTTCCTCGATACAGGTCTTCTCAGCCTATTTCATATAACTACTACGATTTATAATTTTCTATTTTAATTAGCTTTTTCATTATTCCTGCTTATCGCTTACGGTTGTATATGCATGTAAGCTTTATATTGGAATAGAAATAACAGCTGACCATAAGAATGAGAATAAAGGTATATGTATGGAAATAAGAAAAAATCGTTGATGTATTATTGTATTTTGATTTAATTTAATGTAACTTAATAATTTAATTATTAAATTTAAATATTTTGATTCTAGAAGGTAACTGTGGAAATTGAAAGCCAGTAGCTGTATGTAGCCTTTAAGGTTGGATCTGTCATGTCTATAGGTTAACTAGGAAATGGTAATAAATATGTTCTTTTCAAGGCATATTCCTTGCGTGTAACATAAATATATAATATCATCAATATTTTGCTAATTGTCTTACTAGAGTCAGCAGTGTCACCATGTAGCTATATTGAATACTGCACATGGGAATAGGGAACGCTATTTTCGCACTGGTCTACGAACATAGCAAAAGAATTAATATCTGGAGCCAGGCCCGTGCTAGGATGTCAATGAGGGCGGTGGACAAGTATACAAAAAGGGCGCCCATACAAACGGGAATATACATACATACATACATACATACACACACACACACACATATATATATATATATATATATATGTACAAAAATCGCCACCAAATTTATTTCAGTATTAACGTAAATACCTATTTTGTCTCAACCTCGAATCGAAATCCTCTTTACTAGAGTAGAACATTTTAGTTCCTGTAATAACATTTCTGTCAAATAAAAAAAGCTAAATATATCAATAACTTAATATAGCTGTATGGCCTATGGACACAGGAGATTCAGTGCTCTTCACTGATTACAAAACCTCTCCATTGATTTCTGCCCTTATCCAACTAGACCCAGTTTCTACTTTATATTCCAATATCTGCGAGAACCATTTTAATATTATCCTCCCATCTGCGTCTCAGTCTTCCTAATGGTTGTTTTCCTATTTGGATTTCTAGTTGCAAGCGTTTCTAATTTCTTCCATTTTGGCTACATGACCTGCCCATTTGAGCCTCCTAGACGTAATGACATAGTCATAAAATAATGGCTGCAAACAGAGATTTATCTTCTGTTGGAGAACTTACAAAGCATCATTAACGAGAATTCGAATAAACAGTGTGTGTGTTCTTCATCATACACTGTAATTATAAGTATGTTTCATATTTATATTCGTCTCTTTCTCTCTCTCTCTCTCTCTCTCTCACACACACACACACACACACACACACACGCACTTGATTTGCGTGTGCATGTTCCAAAGTTAAAACGGAGCAAGACCTGGTCTGGAAAATGTAATTAACTGGCAACTTCAGCGTCGAGTTTTTGTGCTCTGAGAATAACATCTCCAGTCTTGGTCATCCCTGAAAGCAATACTGTTTAAACGCAAGTGAATAAGCAAAATAACTTTTTTATCATCTGGGTTACCGAGTCTCAGTCGAATTACCGGGTCACTACGGCTTTGAATCGTCGACCAAGTGGTGGTCCATAAGCTAACCAACGTCATCCGACTGACACTATAATCCGTTTGAGTTCTAGTGTGCACATTCTATCTGTGCAAATTACAACGTTATATCCGCAAGAGTTGAAACTGATGCTGGATGTTCGGAACAGATAAATCTTTGGAAAAGACTAGAAAATGGCAACCTTGTAATGCCCTTTGTCGTACCGGACTACACAGTATGGTAATTTATATAAAGATGTTATTATACAAACCTTTCTGAAACTGTTCTGCTGTCATATGCATTTTACAAATAGACGTCTAGTGATGTTATGTTGGATCCAGTTTCTTTGCAGTACGACAACACAGTTGTTAGGTTTTACAGTTTCACAATTTGGTTCAGTTATTCTACTTCTGTGCTCGATTCTACAATGAATCACGTTGAACGTTTCCCAGCATGAACTGAGCTGAAGTTTGGCCCATGGCAACGGTCGCCATCCCACTTGCGGGAAATTCCTAACGGTTAAAGTGATGAGAAGAACTATTTCTTGGAGAAGTAAAATTTGAACAGAGTAATATGTTATGCAAGATTAAACAGAAAAATGAAATCTACGAATTAAATTTTGCATATGTAAAGTAAGTATCATTTAGATTAAGTACACATACCAGTTAAGTACAATTTTCCTTATTTATTGCCTGTTTCCAAATTATTACATTCAGCACATTATTATAGGCGATGAATACATAGATTACTAAAAATGTTGACACATGGATATATTAATGAATCTCTCTTTTTATTCAGGTATACCACGATCTACATCTCTTCCCATCGAATCTAATGCAATATGAGGTGGTAAGTATATCATTTCTTTTCTCTCTTTCTTCTTTACAATATTTATATATTTTACTGTATTTTATTTATTTACTTATTTATTCATTCATATTCATTCTTACTTATTTTGCTTTATATCTATATTATTATTACCATTATGTTTATACATTTCTCTTTCCATTCGTTGATTAATCTAATATATATATATATTTCTTTCTTTCAGATCGATAGCTTCCACCTGGACATATTTATATTCCGATTATAAACAAGAGATGCATATATATACCTACAGTATTCAATTGGAGATCATTTCAAAAATAAATTGTTAATTGATGTTCCATGTCCATAGCTTAACTTAGATTATCAATCATCATACATATATATCCATAGGTTAGCACTTGTCATGAAATCTATGTATAAGAATTACGAAATAGCCACTGAATTTTATTTATACTTAAAATTTAGAATAATTTGTTTTAAAGTTTGTAATATTCTTTACCTCATTGTTTACATGGTGATTGATATTGAGGGAGAGAAAGTCTCCCCGAATCTGTTTTTTTTATCGCTGCATATTATTTTTATTTTCAAAATTCACTATTACGAATATCCATTATAACACCATTTTTCTACTTATTTATATTTATCGATTAGAAAAAGTTTATTTATTTTAAAAAGTTTATATCTTTAGATGCATACCAAAATCCTTATTGCCAATTTACATATCGTGTAATGCGCTATGGTGCAAGTCTAGAATAGCGGCGCATTACAACCTCTTTGGTTATTTTGAAAACTAAATATTATTTATACTAGTTCGACACAAATTTGTTTACATCATATAATTCAATGTGATTTATTCATGTTGAAATTTGATACATGCAAAGTCTGCTACATCTATAAGGAACATCCAATTTTCCATTTCAACATTTGTAACTTTTCATTATGATACGGTTTGGACTTTTAATATAGGATATTTCTGATAAAAATTTAACAGTAAAATAGCTCTCATCCAATTTTATCTTTCTTCCTTTCTTCCTTTTTCTTTTCGGTTTTTTTTTTTTTTTTTTTGTTCACTTTGCATTAGTAGTCTGGAATGCTACCTAATGCGTTTATTAGAATGTAGTTTGCATCAGTACGTCCAATGAACATTACCGAATTTACAACAGGACCATGCGGAAACAAAGCATGTGTGTTAAACTGTTGACATTATCTTAGATGTGTCTGTGAGATCCACAGTTCTACTGGAAATTGAGTATGCTATCCTTTATGAATGTTTCAAGCATCCTGTATATATTCGAATAGTCATATATATATATATATATATATATATATATATATATATATATATATATATATATATATATATATAAACGTTATTTCTATATTACTGTTGGGTTTCTGGTAACGGAGTTGTTTTCTTACTAAGTTTAAAATTCCAAATTTTTATCTGTTCTCCCTTTTCATTTTCTTTTTTTCTCGCCTTCTCTCTCTCTCTCTCTCTGCTACCTTTTTGAACCTCTGTGTAATATACATCCAATGGTTTCATTTCTTCATTGTCTGTGTTTCAGTTTCTCCCTAAATCAACTTATGAATCTTGTTTCGCCTGGTTTAGTTATTTTATTTTATCGACACTAATACATGTGTAGTTTGAAATTCGAATTGTGTTCATTTTGCTCGCTAATTTTAGTATGGGAGAGAAGAAAGGAGGAGAGAGAGGGGGTCTC